>NC_044979.1:103554532-104300745 GCF_008728515.1 Papio anubis
TGAGAGCTCATTGTGTTTCACTTGCGTTTTTAGCCCTTTGTAGAACCATTTAGTGACTTAATTTTGTATTTATAATTATGTCAAAATTAGTACAAAGTCTAGATAATCTAATCAAAACAAGTTACATTTGAAATAACACACTGCTGCTCATTTTCTTATTGGATCTTGAAGAATGGAGTCTAAAATATACAATGATGGTCATGACATTTTATATGAATTTAATGTAATATTGTGGCTTTGACCTCATGAAATATGCAGAAAGTGCTAAGTTCAAAGAAAATGTTTAAAGTATTGTGATTCCATTACTTCATTTTAGCCTTCTATCACAAGGCATTTTAAGGAATATTAGGAAATCTTACCTCCTTTATGAAGATTACATAAAATGAATAATGATTTCTGTTCCTCTACCCAATTTGCCAGGAATATAATTTTATTGAATTATAAAGTAACCCTAAAATTTAGGTATAATAAATACTGCATGTTGAGAGGGCCATTTGATTGGTGGTCTTTTTAGTTGAACATTTCTCTGTAGGTTCTGCATTGGTTGATGTCTTATTGATGGTAAAAGGAAGGAAAAAGGAAGCATAGGGATTATCAGAATACTTAGAGTCATCAAAAATTTTCTGTATAAAATTTACTGGCTATATGACCTTTGTTAATATTGACTGGCTATATGACTTTTGTTAATATCAAGGATTTGTTAAAGCTTTGATACTTTATAAGTACAATTTCTTGTCTGTTAATGAGGAATGACGTTACCTCAAAGATTGAATTGAATAATGAATAAAATATCCCTTTTGTAGACATTCCTTAATAAAAGTGTGTTAATTTCTTATCCTTGTATGTAAAATACGTGGAAGATTAGGTCTAGACCAAAGACTCCATTGAAAGGAACTAAATCCATTAAGTATGCAGCACTCAGAAAAGAAATGCCTTCAAAAATGCTTTTTCTCCTTGCAATATAGATGCATCAGTAGATACTGAATTAAGTACCAACCATAGTATGTGGGTTGGCAACATCCTGTGTTTGCTACTGTTGGAACCAGTTTTCCCCATTTGCAGGAATCACAATAATAAAGATAATATTCACAAAATAGCAGTGCATATTTTATGGAGATATATTTTTCATAAAGGCCATTCAGTTGGTTCCAAGAGGGTTTGTTGTGTTCTCTTGTGACACTGAGTTTTTGGTCCCTTGTGCTTCAGATGTGTGAAAACTTTTGTGTTCATTATTGTCAGTGCTGAATATTAGCCACTCCTCACAGTGAAGCAAGAGTACTCTGAAGAATTATCAGTGGATTCCTTGGGCCAGAGGTATCACCAAGTGTTTACTTGGGGGAGGTGGCTTTGGTCTTCCGATGACCTTTAGCAGCCTTCCCCAATTCTTTGAGATAGAGTGTTAATGTATTTGTAGTTTTTTTTTGTAAAGTGCTATGCAAGTGCAACTTCAGGACAAGTCAGTCCGCTAACTTCTAAGTAGTTTGCTGTACTGAAGCTGGAGCCAACACAGTTTGGGCTGCCCTACTTATGCAGGGGTTGTTGATTTGCCATTACCTACTGTGTTTCTGCTACTTAATGATTCCCTGAATTCTGGAGATGTGGGAGCCCTGTAGCAAAAACATATGCCATTACTATTGCTAGTAATGTGAACTTAGATCATGTTTTTGCATTATGAAATAAGTGTGTTATAGTGTACTTGATGAAAGATGCTCATCTGTTAAAATTTGTACTTTGTTATTATTAATGATTAATGTAATAGCCCTTTGATCACTGCCCCAACTTTGAATCATCTGTCTTCTAACTTCAGGTGATCATTCCTCAGAAAGTTAGTTTCCTAAGGATTATATAACTGATTCTTGTAATTACATTGTTTATATTCTCAAACTCTTATAGTAGAAATAATGAATAAAAACATTTCATTTTTCAAGTTCAAACCAAAGGTTCTGAACTCATTGAAATTATTTAAAATGAATTTATTTGTTAAGATTTGCCTCCATTGCCAACTCTCATTGAAGTCAGACTGTTCTCTCTGCCATCAACATTTTAGATCCACCTTGACCATGATATTTATAATGCTGTGTTACAGCTAGTTGACTACACATCTGTTTTGTTAATAAAGCTGTGAGCTGCTTAATGGAAGGGGACATGTCTTCTTCATTGATACCCCTAAATGTTAATAAGTGTTCTCATTGTTAATAGATGCCAGATAAATGTTCTCCAAATTATCTTGAATTGACTTAAGCATGGAATACTATATAAAACACATAAGTAATAAAGCATTAGCCATCTGAGATAATTTCTGTGTAACTTGACTTGTGACTGTGACATAGTTGATTTAACATGAAGTTTGGTGGTGAGATTTGTACCTGAGTGAGGAAATTTAATATTTGATTTAAAATATCAGGGATTAAATAAAGGAAAAAGAAACTATCTACAGCTTGTAAGTGGACCAGTCTTTTGGAATCTATCTGTCCATCACAGGCTTATCTCTGTTTTAGGCCCGTCTTAGACATTTAATCATTGTCTAGAAGGAGAATTAGAAACCATCTAATTCAGGTTATTTATATTGAGGTAAATTGAGTTAAGATAAACTGAAACTTGCCTTGGTATTTAACCTCTTTGGAGTCAGAGCATGGCTCACCCTTTGTGAAAGGCCACACAGTTGACCTCTCTGCTCCCCACACCAGTCTTCTTTCCAAACAGCGACCTGAGAGTGATCATCAATTAGAACCAAGTGCTATATCAGGTTAACTCCAGGGTATTTTTAATGGATACATAGAGAAGCATCAGAGTGGTATCGGTCAGACACATTTCCAGTTCTGGAGGGACAATTCTTTTGAATTTTACATAAATTCTTTACCTGGAAACACAGATTGATTTATATTGAAGATTACTACTACACGAGAAGTGACAGCTTCTTAGACAACAGTGTGTATATGTTCAGCATATCTTTAAGAACAGCTTTTGGGCAGTGCCTCATGCCTGTAATCCCAGCACTTTGAGAGGCCAAGGTGGGCAGATCACCTGAGGTCAGGAGTTTGAGACCAGCCTGGCCAACATGGTGAAACCCTGTCTCTACTAAAAATTTAAAAAAAAAAAAAAAGCATTAGCCAGGCACTGTGTTGCATACCTGTAATCCCAGCTACTCGAGAGGCTGAGGCAGGAGAATTGTTTGAACCCGGGAGGCAGAGGTTGCAGTGAGCCAAGATCCTGCCACTGTACTCCAGCCTGGACAACAGAGTGAGACTCTTGTCTCAAAAACAAAACAAGCAAACAAAAAACCCACAGCTTTTGTACAGCTGTTTTGAACAGGTCTTGTAACGTATTCAACGAGTATTTTTGCTGGACATAGTGTTAAGTTTTGAAATACAGAAATGAAAAACACATATGCTCTCTTCTTTCATAATTCTAACCTACTGTCAATAAAATGCAAAAAAGCATATTATAACACCTGGTGATAAGTGCCAAAATAAGCATATTGTGGTGTTTTTATTTTAAAATACCACAGAACTAAACCAATTGGCTATCTATATATAAAAAATACAATTGGATCCTTACCTCATACCATAAACAAAAATAAATCCTAAGTGAATTAAATGCCTAAATGGGAAACATATAACTTTTACAAGAAAAGGGAGAAGCATATATTTTTAACCTCAGGGTAGGCAAGGACTTCCTAAACAAGTTAGAAAAAGCACGGCCAACCTTTAAAATCAGAGATTGATAAATTTGACTAAATTGAAATGCAATTTTTGTATAACAAAGGAAACCAGCAACAAAATTAAGACAAGATAATTTTTAATTCATTCTACCAGGAAAGGATTATGTAAAGAATCTGACATAATTAAGAATCTGACATAACAGGTCCAGTAGAAAAATTAGGCAAAGGGTATGTGTAGAAAATTCTGGATGAGAAAATGTGAGCCGCCAAAAGACATTGAAAGATGCTTAACCTTGGTAGTAATCAAAGAAGTATAAATTAAAATGCATAGGGAAAATCCGTTTCATACATATCCATTTCATACAAACTGAAGAAAAAGGGAAATTTCTGATAGGATGAAGTGTTGGCAAGTACATGGAGCAATGACAAATTCCCATATACCACTTGTAGGAGCACAATTAGATACAGTATTTGGAGAGCAGTTAAATGAGAGAACTTGGGCTATATACACACTAATATTTAAAGCAGTCTCAAAAATACAATGCTGAGAAAGAAACACAGAGGATATTCATTTTACAAAACTGGCGAATGTTCTCGTATACCGTGCTATTCTCTTCTTTCATTGAAACAGTTAGTTCAGCAAGTTATGATGACCAAAGCTGATGAAGGAGTCACTTACAACCTTAGTTCATCATATTTGGTAGGTGCCCGCAGGATTTTTATCACTTTCCCAGTGCTTTGCTAGATACGTCACCAAGAGTAAACACAAAGTGTTCAAGCTTTTTGGACTGATTTACAAGCAGCCAAAAATGCCTGTATTCTTGTTCAAGCTTTAAGGACCATTCAGCCCTAAAGCCTGGGGCCAGCTCAGGTCTGAGTGACATGCTACGCGGGGCCCTAGTTTTTTTCCCTGGGCCAACTGGGAAGAACTATTTCACCTTTTCTTACCGCTGCTCACATGGCCCTGCTATTCCTATCTTTGTTCTCCCCTTTTGGAATCAGTTTATTTCTTGCAAGAATTATCTCATGGGGTGTTGTGATTTTTGAGTGATTATGTGAGCTCTTACTACTTTCCGCGTATATCAAATGGATTTCTCTGAGTTTCAAAGAATTGCATTTTACTACATTATTTGGGGAGAAATGCTATTATTTTTTTGATGCCACCCATGATTTCATAGATTTCTACATTTCCCTTCCCAACTTTCATTATTTCAGACTGAAGCATTTCTGTCTCCATAAGGCTGTGCCCACATCCACTTTTTCTCTTTTTTTATCACTTTTTTTTTTTTTTTTTTTTTTTGACGGAGTCTCGCTTTGTCGCCAGGCTGGATTGCAGGGGCGCAATCTTGGCTAACTGCAACCTCCGCCTCCCGGGTTCAAGCAATTCTCCTGCCTCAGCCTCCTATGTAGCTGGGATTACAAGCGTGCGCCACTACGCCCAGCTAATTTTTGTATTTTTAGTAGAGACGGGGTTTCACCATGTTGTCCAGGATGGTCTTGATCTCCTGACCTAGTGATCTGCCTGCTTCGGCTTCCCAAAGTGCTGGGATTACAGGTGTGAGCCACCGCCCCCGGCCTTTTATCACTTCTTAAAGGAAAACCTTTCTAGAGGAAGAAAAGATAAATCTGTCTTTTCTGATACCTAGGGTAGGGCACAAGGACTTGACTGTGAGGTAGCAAGGCAAGTGAGTCAACTTTAGTGTTTGGGTTTTGCGTGAGATGCTTGTCTAGAACAGTACACTGTATACCAGGAGAAATTTGATATGAAATAAGATAATGTTTCCTTGTAGTGTAATGCAAAAAGTCTTAGACGTTAGGGCTGGCAGTTTTCCAGCTTTGTGATCATGGAAAAGACACTTATAAAAACTCTTGATCTTGGAAAAGACTCGTGAAAATTCTAAGCCATAGTTTCATCCATTGAAGTTTGGAAATAATAAAGCTTATCTCATAGATTTGTATAATTTAATTTATTTGAAGATGCATTATAAGTTATAAAGTACCATACACATTTGAGATATTAGTGTTATCAATATTTTTCTGAATGATGCCTTACATTCTTTTGATCTTGTTTGCCCTCATCAGTACATGGTGTCAGTGTGTTCTTAGTTCAGTACAGAGTAACAGTCATCCCTATTTTCTTACTGGCTTTTGTTTTCTAAAGAAAGGGTAGTTTTTTTTTTTTTTTTTTTTTTTTTTTTTTGAGACGGAGTCTCGCTCTGTCGCCCAGGCTGGAGTGCAGTGGCCGGATCTCGGCTCACTGCAAGCTCCGCCTCCCGGGTTCACGCCATTCTCCTGCCTCAGCCTCCCGAGTAGCTGGGACTACAGGCCCCGCCACCTCGCCCGGCTAGTTTTTTGTATTTTTTAGTAGAGATGGGGTTTCACCGTGTTAGCCAGGATGGTCTCGATCTCCTGACCTCGTGATCCACCCGTCTCGGCCTCCCAAGGAAAGGGTAGTTTTAAATTTTCATAAATGCATTACAGCTGGGGGCATTCCTTTTAACACGTAAAAATTATTAAATATGCAATGGTGCTTGGTGGGGATGCTACTGTGTAGCACATGGAAGGTCATGGGCCACAGCTTACAGTTTTGAGGGACTGCACTCAGGTTTATTGAAGCTGTGCTTAAAGTTTTGAAGTCAAGAAAGGGAAGCTGTCAGAATTTTGAATTTCCTTCCTAAACAAGTCATTTATCAAGAACCTGAAAACGTACTGAATTCCAACACTTTATGTTAATTGATGTTAGAGAAACAGGGAAATTTTGAATATGGAAAAATTTCAGAGTCCATCAGTATACCATTGCATGAGGTAGGCCAAGCTCATATGAAGCATAGGATCTAGTGCATGGTGTATGCCATTTAGCAGCAATATAATTTATAATTTAATAAATGGGCATGATTGACAGCAATAGAAGTTAGAAGAATGGTTGCTTTTGGGGAGGGAGAGGCATTAACTAGAAAAAGAAATGTGAGAACTTTGAAGGGTGATGGAAATATTCCATACTTTTAGTGGGGTATTAGTTATACAGGTAGATATATTTGTCAGAATTCACTGAACTGAGAACTTAAAATCTGTGCATTTTCTGAACTCTTCAACAAAAAAAAAAAAAAAAAAAAAAGGTTCAATTGGAAAAAATTACTAAGCGTGAAAGCAATAATCGAGTGGCTATAGATTGTTATGTAACAAGTAGAACATCTAATTGTGAGAGAAAGCAGAGTAAAAGAATCATCAACATAGGCTGGAGTGGAGTCAATCCAGGAATGCTCCCTATTTGTGAGTGTATGAGCTGGGTTTTGGGGAAAGGATGAGCTGTAGATTAGCCAAAAACAAAAACAAAAACAAAGACAAAAAAACAAACGGTGGGGAGAAAGGTCTTTCAATCTTTCAAATCTTGGAAACCATATCCCCAAGGGCTCAGAGGGAGCAGGATACAAACTGAGGCAAGACGCCAGATTGATTTGCAAACAATATTTAATGTTCATTTTTAGGTTCATTGTTTTAATTCATCTATTCATAAAATGAAAATCACAATAATACCTTGTGGAAACTTAATTCATCATTTAATGATATTTTGGATTATTACTACATAAATTATATATATTTCTTTAGAATGTTCTTTCTGAGATCTTGAGCACTCTGGTTAGTAAAGCCTGAAAGCTTGAAAGCCCACATTTGCAGTTATATTTATAATATCTCTATTAAATCAGGAAGTTAATGTTTGCATGGTTGTTAGCCCATTTAATTCCAACTAATGTATGCTTTCATGACTTTTGTTTTATCTCATTACCTTTTTGATTTAATTTCTTTCCTAAGAATCCATTATGAGGACTTGGACTCTGTGGAGCTCAGAAAGTTTAGGATGTGTTAAAGGAATTCCCTGTATATGTTATCTCAACTCAAAGATTGCCCATCAATTATAGCAATGTTTTCAACCATCCCTGGCATACACTTGTTTTTTGTTTATTTTTTTTTGGGACAGAGTCTTACTCTGTCACCCAGGCTGGAGTGCAATGGCATGATCCCAGCTCACTGCGGCCTCCGCCTCCTGGGTTCGAGCCATTCTTTTGCCTCGGCCTGCCCAATATCTGGGACTTCAGGTGCCCGCCACCACGCCTGGCTAATTTTTGTATTTTTAGTAGAGACAGGGTATCACCATGTTGGCCAGGCTAGTCTCAAACTCCTAACTTTAGGTGATCTGCTTGCCTTGGCCTCCCAAAGTGCTGGGATTACAGGTGTGAGCCACCGTGCCCAACTGCTGGCATATGCTTCTACGAAATTTCCAGTTTCAGTCAGTTTGACAGTTGAACCCATGAACTCTTGGTCTAAACGTCCTTGATACTAATTATCGTATTATGTTTGCCAAAGACCAGGAAAGAGATTTAGATAACAATATTTTGCATAATTCAGGCTGTAATATCAAGCATAGAGAATGAGCAGTGTGGTTTGTGGTGTGTAAGGTGTATGTAGAATACAGACATGAACTTTTAAAAATAAATGTTCTCAAGAAAGTATCAGTGGCATGTATTTGAAGTACTTTGGAAACATTTCATCAAATTATTACGTTTGTAGTGGATTTGAGGGGGTGAACATTCATAACGTTAGAAAGTGTTTTTTAAAATAGTAAGCTAAAGTTTTACAATTGATTAAAATGGAAGCAAGTGCATTTTGATCTGACAAATTATTACTTTCTTCTGATTGAGAAAGAAAAGGTAATTAACACCTCACAAATCAACAGTGATGATGGGAAGCTCCACTATAAATGTGCCAAGTATAAGGATTATTGTTCCTCAAAAAGGTGTATGCATTAAAAATAATGCAATCACCCTTTTTTTTTTTTGGTCTCATTAGCTTGGTGTTTATCAGATTTCTTTAGTTAACCCAGGTCTGCTTAGAGTTATAAGCAGCCATTACCTGCATTGGTCTTTGTCCAATTTTCACACTGTGTAAATATAGGCAGAAATAAAAAAAATATTCCTTAGAAATAGCTTTGAAAACTGAGGAAGTCTATTGGAAACATAAAGCATATTTGGCATCTTATATGTCATGTATGAAAAGTTAATGGAATTGGTTTTTATGACTGGCTTATGGAATCGGTCTCATTATTGTACTGTCACACCTTGTATATGGATAAATGGGTAGATCATGTACTCATTTCGGTGAAAAATTATGACTACTTTGTAGTAGAACTGGCACCGTTACCAAGAATTTATGAATTGGAGATTGGTTTTGGTAAAAATGGAACTTGTTTTAAGCCAAATATCTTAAAATCCAAACCCTTCAATCCTAACTGATCACGAGAATGACTTAATTTTTGTTTGATAGAAAGATGGAAATGGAAAAGAAGACTTGTCATTATGTCTGCTTGTTCATAAAGAGAAATCTGGAAAAGTTAATTCCTTCATATTCTGAGACAGAGCTAGTGGAGGACTAATTTTGTCACCGGGATTCTCTTAAATCCAGATATCCTGTCTTTCATGCCCTTCACTCCCACCGGGAAACCCCTATATTTTTCTTCCCTATGGACTCCATGCTTTAAAAATTGTCTCTCAAGGATAATATATCAATTTTACATGCTTTTATTAATACTGCATAAAACTGCATGTAAAAGTGTTTGATCAGTGTGAAATAATTGCTGCAAAGAGACTTGACATTTTGTTTTACTTTGGAATCCCTATTATCCATAAATGTGCAGTTTTTTTTAATAAAAAAATGAAAATAACTTGTTGATCTTCTATTGTACCTGTAAGAAGTTCATGTTGGCCTTCTTATATAGTCTTAGCAAGCATGGATTTGTAATCATGCCAAAATGGGTTACATATGACACCAGACCCCTTCTGTGTGACCATGAATTATAACTTTTTAAAAATTACTTTACTTGAGACAAGTTTAAGGCAATAAAGTGAATGCCTGAGAAAAGAAGTCATCAGCAGGAGTTTATGAGTTACTGAAACAGGGAGCTCAAACTGTGCTCACCACAGTAGAGTAGTTTTAAAAATCAGTGAAGGTGTTTGAATTGATGAGCTGTTTGAATTGGTCCTCTGACCTCTGAAATGACCTTTCCCATTACCTCCTCAGGTTTGAAGGATAATTACTCTCCTCTTGTTTCCCCCTGAGGCAACCCTAGCCAGAATTTCAACTTTGCCTTTTGAAGAGTGATACCTGTGGTGCAGCTTATTGGGTCAGAATATGACCTTCCACATCTGTATTTCACTAGAACCTCAGAATAGAGATGCCCACCACTGTTGCTGTCTTAGATGGGGGCTTAGAGAAGTGCTTCCCCAAATCCAAATCAGTCTGCTTCTTGATACCTCGAGGATCATTCTCTATTCTTGAACTGTTTCTTTATTGTTGGTTTTGAAGAATGATAACTCTGGTAGAGAGGTAAAAATGAAAACAGTTATTTGGAAGTAGTCAATAAATATGATTAGTTATTTTACATCATATAGATTATTTTAAATTTTCTATTTTCCAATGTGGCTAACTACTGTATTAAGCACTTCTGGAGTTGCCATAATGAACAGCTTAATCAGTTCATATAAATTTGTTGTGCACTGTTAAGGACTTTAATTGGAAATATAATAAATCTTTTAAGTAAGGACTAGTCATTATAGAAAGCTGATTTGCAATAGTTAAATGTTCACATTATACTAAAGTGAGATATAAACACTCTTTTGTAACTTGCATGTTATTACAACACACAGATGTCTTGGCTCCAAAGAACGTGTACTAAATGAGTGCTGCTTGGATTTATGCCAGGGTCAAGGCTTAGTGATCTTAAGTAAGAGCCCAGAACATCGCATGATGGGAGGTCAACTAACTGCTTTTTATTCTAGGAACTCTAGCTCATGCTTTGGAGTCTGTCGCTGGTGGAGAGTACATGCCCAGTATAATCTGTTCTCCCTGCTCACAACTGAAGACAAAGCCTTATCAATATATGCAGACCTTAAAATACGGTTGAAAATTTTGCAGCAAGCTCTTATTTTAGGGCAAGTAGTGGCTGGTTTAGTTGCTTCCAAAATGGCTGGATTGTCCGTAATATTCAGCTGTCTAGGGAAGCTGAGAGGGCAGAGTGCATCCTTCCCTGCGTTTAGAAAAATGGTGCATGTATGTTGAGGGGAAGTGAGTAGAGAAAGGAGAGGAAGAAGAAGAGGAGCAAGGCTGTACAATAGATTACATCCCTAGGTCACGTTTTAAATTTTGATGGAACTGGTCTGTCTTGGAGAATCTATGTAAGGACCTACATCCTGTAGGAGGAAGCAGAGCCTGAGTTTTCAGGCCTTTAAGCATTGACTGATTGACTGCTGAATGCAAATGCCAGTGGAGATTGAACTGTGCTAATATTCCTATTAGAACTGTTATTATTTTAGTTAATGCTCTGATTACAGAATTGCATAAGTTTTGAGTGCTCCGCCCATAATCCCTTTTCCCTCATAAGCCCTGTTATTTTCATAGCAATTTTGCAAAACATGAAGTTTTACAAGAACACATGTATTGCATTATGTCAGAGATGCCAGTACATCATGGTAAATATCAACTTAGTAAACTGCTTGTATGTTGATGCAGAATGTAAAATTTTATGACATGACCTCAGTGACCAGATTGAGAAACTGAGGTATAAAAAGTTTGTGTTGTCCTCCATTAGTTGGAATGTTCTCTGTTTATTCCACTGCTTATTATATTGTTGAAACTATTTTAATCCATCTAACTGATATTGATCTGGTTTGGCTGTGTCTCCACCCAAATCTCATGTTGAATTGTAATCCCCATAATCCCCATGTGTTGAGGGAGGGACCTGGTGGGAGGTGATTGGATCATGGGGGCGGTTCCCCCATGCTTTTCTTGTGATAGTAAGTTCTCATGAAATCTGGTGGTTTTATAAGCATCTGGCATTTCCCCTACTTGCACTTCTCTTTTTCCTGCCACCATGTGAAGAAGGTTTTGCTTCCCTTTCACCTTCCACCATGATTGTAAGTTTCCTAGGGCTTCCTCACCCATGTGGAACTGTGAGTCAATTAAACCTTTCTTTATAAATTACCCAGTCTTGGGTAGTGTCTTTAGAGCAGTGTGAAAACGGACTAATACCGATATTAATAGATTTTTAAGGCAGAAAATGTATAATTGTATTATCATTCTTTCAAGTGATATATTAAGAACAAAACCTCCAAGCTTGAATTTATTTGATTTGAGAGTGAGAGATCTAAAATATGGTTGCTTAAGATCAAAATAGCAACAACAACAACAAAACTCTTTCATCATGGAATCATAGTCCCAACACTTTAAAAGTGAATAAAGGAGACCTTAAAAATTCAGTCTTTGAGAGCAAAAAGAATAATTTACTTCAGCCAAAAGTTCCTGTGCTTCTATGTCTAATATTAAAGTACAATTCTTAGTCCATAGTATTGCCGTTTGGTTAATATCTTGATAGTAAATATTAAGTTAACATTTAATTATTAAGCAATATTAATTATCAATTAAACCAAATGTTGAATCTATTTTTTTGAAAAAGTTTGAAATTCCCTTACAATGTAAGATGTCATAACTTCATTATATCAAGTATAAAAGCAGGCAAACATAAGGTATCGATTGCACACCTGCCTATTGCCATGATCAAACAGCCTATCTAAAAGAGAATAAGGCCTTCATTTAAGCTTTATTTAAAGTTGGAAGCTTGGTATTTGCCCCAGAAAAGGTAGAAAGTGATTAAATGAGAAAGCAGCTTAATTCTTGCCTTTTTCATTGTCTTATCTGCAGTTCTTTCATTCATCAAAGATGAGACCACATTTTCATGGTCAGCCTATTCACCATCATGCTGTGGAGTGAGTAGTGAGCAGTATTAGCAAAAGAAATTGGGTTGTTTGCTTTTCCGTTTCCTTTGTCTGAAACACACCAATCCCCAGTTCGGTTCTGATGTTGAGCACTTCAGAGGGCTTCCAGCTGGCATCTGGACAAAGCCTGAACATGTGGAGAACAGATTCAGTGTGAGTTGACTGCTAGGCTCATTTTACCCTAGACTGGCTAAAGGTGGCAAGTTCTGCTACTAAGAGAAGGTTTAATAGTTTAGATAGGTGGGAAAGAAACTAATGAATTTATATGTTAATCAAAGAAGTATGTTAAATTATCATAGGATCAAGACTTAGAAGCATCCATCCAAAGGCCATGCAAGTATTTTTAGCATTGTGTTTCTTACACATTATCATGGAGGAAGAAATAGGAAAACAAAGCTTGCTAAAGATGTGCGAGAAGAGACAAACCAGAATATACCACTTTTTCCTGGTTGGCAGTATTCTCCCTTCACTTCTAGGCCAGATGGCCCCAGAGTGATATCACAACAAGAGGTTTGAGATCCACAATTAATTATGGAAGCTGTGGGGAAGCAATCATAGTGGGCACCTCACAAAGAAATAGATGCCAGAGGAAGACAGTTCGGTTAGACCTAGGATTTCAGAGGACAAACTCATTACATTGAACATTTGCAGTACTTAATACATAATCAGCCTTTTTAGGAGTCATGGCTTCAGTAGACTTTGAATAGACTTTGAATATTGCCCTGGCATTAAAAAATTTGCATATAGAAATTTTACATCTGATTTAATGCTTAAGTTAGTCATCCAACTGTTTCCAAAAAGACTTTTTTTAAATACCTATCTTAATCTGCTATTGAGTGTTATTTTAGGGAAGTTTACTATCAGGGTGTTAAATATTTATTTGGTGCCTGTGGAATGATTAGGTTAATGATCTGAGAAGGCTGCTCTGGGTCGTGTATCTGTTACAGAATTTCTGTGATTTTAAAATCACACAAATGTGGACTTTTGATCGCTTTTGCCCTTGGTATAGCAGGTTATTTTTGGAAAGTTCCAAACAATTAAAGAATTAGAACTGATTTTAATGAATAAGGAAAGATGGATATATATTGTTCAGGTTCTGTGGGTTGCCTACATGTTATCTATTTTCATTACTAGCAGGACTTCACTTTTGTTTAAGAAGTAGGGAGGCTAGTGGAGAAGGGATTGGGTGAGCAAAAGTTTTATTGATACCTAGTTTTTTTTTTTTTGTTTTTTTTTTTTTTTAAACCGACCTTCTATTTTCTAGGCTCTTTTTCAGCTTAGAGTGGATGTGTTGCACAGTTCTGGCTAGTAAGTTGGAAGTTGAAGGCTTCCTCCCTTCTTTGATGTTCTGCCACTCTGATTCTTGGCCGCTAGTTTTCTGGACTCTGCTTGTCCTGATAGCTGCAGCAAGCATTGTCTTGGTTTCCTGTGTGGGAAAGCAAGGACTTGTTCTGATTTCAGCTCTGCTCAGAGCTCTAGAAATTGCCCCAGTTCAAGCCTCTCTCCCTCCCTTGTTTCCTAGCCTTTCTGATGTATATTCTTTTGGGCTTGGGTTGGTTTTCCAGATCGTGTCTTTTCCTGTCTGTGATGTAGTCTGAGTGCATTCCCTTTGCCTTGGCAGTTTTCCACTTCAAGGGCTCTCATGTAGTCTCTCATTTACTATTCTGAAGGCGGCATGGGGTTGGACTCCAGAACGAAGTCAGACAGACCTGGATTTGAATCTTACTATACTTAATCTCCCTGTTCCTCAGTTTCTTGAGCTGTAAAAGAGGATAATAGTATAGCTCAGGACTTTGATGTGGGGATTAAATGGGGTAAAGCTTGTGAAGCAGTTGGCCCAATACCTGTAATGTAAGCATTCAGTACCATTGAAATGATATGTTAATGATGATTATGCTAAACCAACAACAAGCATTGAATAGTATTGTTTTTTCCTTTCTAAAGAATAGGAATCTGAGACAGTTTATTCATACAGTATCAGAACTGGTGCCAAATCTGCAAATCTAAATGTTCCGTGGGCAGTAGCCATGTTGGTCTCATTCACTGCTGTCTCCCTAGTATTTGACATAGGCCCTGGCACATAATAATAAGAAAAATAGTTAACATTTAGTGAGCACTTAATTTGTATCAATTTGTTCTAAGTGCTTTACATATATTGACTCATTTCCTCCCAGAAGACAAAAGTAGGTATTATTACCTGCATTTTGGAGATAAACTCAAAGTCAGAGAATTTATGTAACTTGCAGAAGGTCACACAGCTCTTAGCTAGCTGAGAAGAATGCCAGTAGTCTGGTTCCAGAGTTTCACTGCCTTTCAATAAATATTGAGATGAACAAGGGAAGGAAGGGAGAGACAAGGAAGAAACCCAGGTCCTGAGTCCTTGTACTGGGTGTTGATCATGGTAGTTGTGCTGTGGAATTTGGTTTTGCTGCTACTTTAGCTGGGGTGTCAGCCCTGAATGGATGACTTTGGGGAGAACTGCAATGCCCTGTTTATTCCCTGGGGCTTCTGTAAGGGCAGCAATAAAGGAGGGGGTACATGAATTACCAACCATAGATAATACCTCACTAATAGAATGGTACTGGCTACAGGCAATTCCCAATTTATGGACAGGTTTGTTTTCCAAAATGTGTAATTTCACTGTTTGGAACTCAGCATGCTTCACCAATAAATAAGTAAACCACTAGAGTAACTGGAATAGTTCTTAGGGCCCGGAGCCCTGGAGAGGCTTGGGGGCTGGGTGAACAGATGACTTCCTGTGTGGACAGGAAGCCAGCGGTAAGGGCTTGGGATGGCCTCAAGGTTTACTATTTTTGAGAAATTCATATAAGCCAAGTTTAATGAGTAAGGTTTCATATTATTGGAATGGTCAGCATGTATCCGTGTTAGAGTACAAAAACATTTTCAGTACATATTTCTCTCTATATAACCTGGAAACAAAATGTTTAAATGAAATAAACAAACTCAACTAGCTGTATTTCTTATGCCTGTGGTTTTACTGTAGGGATTAAGGAAACAAATTGTATCCTTCTTGGCCAATAACAGAGGTACTCTTCCGTGCCGCCCTCTCTTTTTATTGTGGCAAAGAAACACATAAAGATATTTAAAAAGACACACACAACATAAAATTCACCTTCCCGACCATTTCCAAGTGTATAGTACAATATTGTCCATCACATGTACATTGTTGTGCAACAGATCCCCAGACCCACCCATTCCCCACATGACTGAAACCCTACATACATTAAACAACAACTCTCTATCTCCCACTGCCTGTCAGGTCGGCCCCTGACTACCACCATTCTAGTTTCTATTTCTTTCATTTTGACCACTTTAGATACCTCATAAGTAGAATCGTGCAGTAGAATCATGTCTTTTTGTGACTGGCTTATTTCTCTTAGCATAAGGTCCTCAGTATTCATCTATGTTGTATAACACATGACAGGATTTCTTTCTTTTCAAAGGCTGAATAATATTCACATATATGCCATACCATAATTTATTTATTCATCTTTTGATGGACATTTACGTTGCTTCATCCTCTTGGCAATTGTGAATAATGCTGCAGTGAACATGGGTGTGCCAATATCGCTTTGAGGTCTTGTTTTTAATTCTTTTGGATATTTACTCAGAGATGGGATTTCTAGATCATATTGTAGTTCTATTGTTAGTTTTTTGAGGAAACTCCATACTGTTTTTCATAGCAGTTGCACTCTTTTACATTCTTACCAACAGTGCACAAGGATTCTAGTTTCTCCACATCTTCACTAACACTTACTATTATGTGTGTGTGTGTTTAATAGTGGCTATCCTAATGGGGGTTAGGTGATAGCTCGTTGTAGTTTTGATTTGCATTTTTGGATGATTACTGATGTTGAGCATCTTTTCCTATGCTTCTTGGCCATTTGCATGTTTTCTTTGGAGAAATCTCTATTCAAATTCTTTGTCCATTTTAAAATCAGATCAGTTTTTTTTTGTTGTTACTGGGTTATAGGAATTCTTTATATATTCTGGATATTAACTCTTTATCACATACATGGTTTGAAAATATTTTCTCCCATTTTATAGGTTGCCATTTCATTTTGTTGCTTGTTTCCTTTGCTCTTAAGAAGTTTTAATAAAGTTTCATTTAGTTCTACTTTTGCTTTTGTTGCCTGTGCTTTTGGTGTCATATCCAAGAAGTCCTTGCCAAATGCAATGTTATAAAGCTTTTCCCCTATATTTTCTTCTAGGAATTATATTTCAGGTTTTATGTTTCAGCCTTTAATCCATTTTTAGTAAATGTTTAACATAGTGTTAAATAGGGGCCCTATTTCCTTCTTTTATGTGTGATTATCTAGTTTTCCCAATACTATTTGTGAAAGAGACTATCTTTTCACCCACTGTGTAGTCTTGGCACCTTTGTTGAAGATAATTTGACTATATATTTGAGGGTTTATTTCTGGGCTCTCTGTTCTATCCCTTTGGTCTATATATCTGTCTTTATGCCAGTACCATACTGTTTTAATTACTGTAGCTTTGTGATAGGTTTTGAAATCAGTAAGTGTGAAGTCTCCAGCTTTGTTCTGTCTCACCGTTTTTGTTCTTCTGGATTCTCTGAGGTTACATATGAAATTTAGTATTTTCTTCCTGTTTTTGCATAATATGCCATTGGGATTTTGATAGGGATTTTAGTAACTCTGAGTTTCCTTTTGGTACTATGGACATTTTAACAATTTTTATTTTCTGTTTTTGCAGAATATGCCATTGGGAACATTTTTTTTCTTTTGAGACAGAGTCTTGCTCTGTCACCAGGTCTCGGCTCACTGCAATCTTCACCTCCAGGATTCAAGCAATTCTTGTGCCTCGGGCTCCCAAGAAACTGGGATTACAGGCATGCAGCACCATGTCCAGCTAATTTTTGTATTTTTAGTAGAGATAGGATTTTGCCATGTTGGCCAGGCTTGTCTTGAACTCCTAACCTCAAGCAATTCACCTGCCTCAGCCTCCCCAAGTGCTGGAATTACAGGCATGAGCCACTGCACCTGGCCACCAGTGGAATTTTGATATAGGGATCTTACCAACACAGAATATCTTCCTATTTATTTTTATCTTTTTTTTTGTTTAGCAATGTTTTATAGTTTTTAGTGTACAAGTCTTCCACCACCTTAGTTAAGTTTATTACTAAGTGTTTAATTCTGAGAAGTACCCCTTTAACATTAGCTTTTAGAATTGAGTTCATTTCCAAGTTTGTCCTTCCACAATAACACTCTATTTTTCTGAAATTCAGCATTTCTTTTCCCTCACCAAGAACCACAGCTTTTTGAATAGTCAAAACAATGTTCACAAAGCCCCTTGCGCTTTACTTGTAGGAAAGTGCTGTATATCCTCACTTGGAACTTTGTCCTTAATGTCTTTCTAGCCTTGGCATTCTTATTTTCTCTAGTGGAGAAGATCATATGTCCGTTATGGGGTTGTTTGAATATTAAATAAGCTAATGGACACAAAGCTCTAAGCATAATTCGGGAAACATACTAAGTGTTCACTAAATATCTATTATTAAATATTTTTTTAAATGCCTACTTATATGTTTAGTGGATTTCCAAAATTACAGTAGAGTAGATGTCATAAATTTTGAGGGTAAAAAGGTTGTTATGGGAACACACTCTAGCAACTGTGGGAAGTAACCACTGATAGTGTAATCAGAAGAAAGAGAACAAAAACTCTAAAATTAAATATAAAAGTGATAATAATGCAAAAGTTACAGCCAGGTAGTATAGGATTAAAAGAGCTTTCTACCTGTCCTTAATTTCTTCTGGCTGAATAAATTTGTAATCAAATATAGCAATTGATGTTCATAATGGTGACTTCTGAGTCATCAAGAAAAGATTAAATTACATGACTGTGCGCTTCATTTAAGAAGGCAGTGGAGTTGGCAGTACAATTTACAAAGGTTTTCCTTCAGAATAATATGTTTCACTCCTAGCTATACAAACACTCAGCTCTTCCAAAATCTTCCATATGACTGAAATTTTGAAGTACTGGAAATCATGCTGGGTCTTAACTATGGTTATGGGTTAAGAGTGGTGATATCATTAAGACACATTCTTTATGCTCTTTACATGATGTTATGTTATGGAGGATTCAGATTTTTTAACCCCACTCACAAAGCAGCTGAGTTAAAGGGAAGAAGGGACTAAATGGCCTTTGCTCTGCTGATAGCGTCAGGCTGGATGTAAATGCAGTTGACCCTTGAACAACATGGGCTTGAACTACACAGATCCACTTATACATTGATTTTCTTGTGCCTCTGCCACCTCAGAGACAGTAAAACCAACTCATCTTCTTCCTTCTCCTCAGCCTGCTCAACATGAAGACCATGAGGATAAAGACCTTTATGATGATCCACTTCCACTAAATGAACAGTATTTTCTCTTCCTTATGACTTTCTTTTTTTCTTTCTTTCTTTTTTTTTTTGAGATGGAGTTTTGCTCTTGTTGCCCAGGCTGGAGTTCAATGGCGCGATCTCAGCTCACTGCAACCTCCGCCTCCTGGGTTCAAGCGATTCTCCTGCCGCAGCCTCCCGAGTAGCTGGGATTACAGGCATGCACCACCATGCCTGGATAATTTTGTATTTTAGTAGTGACAGGGTTTCACCATGTTGGCCAGGCTGATCTCGAACTCCCCACCTCAGGTGATCCGCCTGCCTCGGCCTCTCAAAGTGCTGGGATTACAGGCATGAGCCACTTTATGTCTTTCTTAATATTTTCTTTTCTTTAGCTTTATTGTAAGAATATAGTGTATAATACATATACTAAATATGTGTTAATTGACTGTTTATGTTATTGGTAAGTCTTCAGGTCAAGAATAGGCAATTAGTAGTTAAATTTGGGGGAGTCAAAAGTTGTACATGGATTTCTGACTGCATGGCAGGGTGTAGGGGTCACACCTTTAATCCCCTCATTGTTCAAGTGTCAACTATACATGTTACTCTACATGGAACAGGGCTTAGTAGCCTTTGGGGCCTCTTCACTGGGGGTCAGTACTGCCCCTGGTCCTCCCCCATCTCCTGCCCTGCATGGGAGGCAATATCATACAGTAGTCAAAAACATGGGCTTTGGGAATCTACCAATTTGGGATGCATTGGGCTTTAAATAACTGAAACCCAACTCGGATTGGCTTAAACAATAAGGAAATGTATGAGTTCATATAACTGAAAGTACAGAGGATTCGAGTTGTTTTTAATCCAGTAGTTTCTATTCTGTTGCCCTATGACTCACTTGGCTTTGACTTCTTTTGTGTTTTGGTTTCTCCCTCAGGCTGGTAGTGGTGAAATGTCTGCAGCAGTGCTGGACCTCACAGCTGCACATTATCCAAAGGCCTACTTTTAGAGGAAATAAACTCCAAGAAGCTCCCAGCAGACATTTCCTTATTTCTCTCTGGCCTGTATTTTATCACTTGTCCATTTTGGAAATAATCTTTGATACTGAGAAGCATTAAGTGGCTTAGGCCAAGTTCCTGAACAGGTCACTGCCAAGAGGATGGGATTATCATGATTGGCTCAGACAAATCATGATTCGTCTCGAGACCTGAGGTCAAGACACCTAAATCATAACGGCTACTGCACTGTTAGGTAGATGGATGTAGGCATGTGCACACCTGCTATATAGTGAGTCCTGGGGAAGGATTTCGGGAGTGGCCCTGGAAGGTAGACTTGCGGCAGTTTGGGCAGGGAATTCTGTGCTAAAAAGAACGTATTTAGAAGGGAAGGCACAGTCTCTTTGTTCGTACATCCGCTTGGTTTCATAGACAACTTTCCCTGTGGGGAGGAGTTTGGTCACGAGTGGACCCCATTCTGGCCTCTCAAAACTCAGAGCCCAAGGTAAACGTTTATCTTTCTGGTGTAAAAGCAGTTCCGATGAGCTGTAAGACCACTGGCAAGTGACAATTCCCCTACAATTCATGTTTCTTTTATAAAGGAGGAGCAATCCCAGTTACATCCAGTTTGTCATGTTGTGAGGTTAATTGAGGTGATATATGCAGAGTATTCAGTAAATGCTGGCTGCTTTTATTGTTCTTAAGTACCTGGTACACAGTTGTTCCCTGGCTCTGTCACTCCCTGATGAGAAAACCTTGGCAAATCACTTGACCTCCTCAGACATCAGTTCCTCCTCTGTAAAATATGGATAGTGGTGGTGATACTTACCTCAGATCTGTTGATACTGTAGTGGGAGGGAACATGTAAGACACAAAGCCCACCCTCTGTAGTTGTCTCTGCTGTCAGGAAACCTCAGTTTCTGAGATGAGATAGTGATTCTGGGCTACTGCTGCCCTTCGTAATTTTTCAGGTAAAATTTTCCAGGTAAAATCTGCCTCTGACTAGAAAATTTGTTCATATTTTATAGAAAGTCAGCTTACTAACCCAGAAATAAATTCTTGACAAGTTATCCCCTCTTCTTTTTTGTTTTTCCTATTTCATGTTGCCTTCATGTCCTGTCACTACTCAAGGCAATCTGACAAAGTTGGTCTGGCTTTTCCTAGACTTTATTTCACCAAAACTATCCCAGCAGCAATAATTAACAGGCATCTATGGCATTAGAGACTAGAAAACCATCAATAGTGGAAACACCCCCATGTAGTGTGGTAATTAGGGTACTGATTTTCTTTAAAAAGGCCATGTCTGAATTGGGTCCCCAGCTAACCCGAGATCAGAACTACAGAGGATTGTATTAATAAGAAAAGTCTGGGTTGGCCTTTCTTGTGTTTCTTTTTAACAGAGCTGTTAGTGATAAGTGGTTGCTTATTTGGCCCAACGTATTGTTATGATATTAAAAAAGAAGAAATCATTTATTAGTGCCATTGAGTAAGTCACTATGCCTGCCTTTTATATTTGATAGCAAGCAGTTTCAGAAATATCTGGAATATGTGGGGATAATGAAATTATTGTGCTAGGGAAAAATTAGCTGTCAAAGCAGAGGCACAGGGTCCCACATGCATGTGCACACACATAAAGCCCATTCAGCCAAGATGTGAGTGTTATGTAATATTTGTGTCCTTTGGTGAAAATTTTTGTTTAATCATAGAAATAACACATATTTTTATAGTACACAGAGGTATGGGGACTGTCTTGGAACTGTTTTGGGAATAATGTACATTTTAAAAAATTTGAGCTGTAATTTGAAATCCTTTAAACTGCTAGGTAATGTTAAATTTCCCATAGGCTTTGAATTTGAATGTAGATTCTAGAATTTGTTCCGTAATGAAGGACAAAATGTACATTTAATTAAGAAAGCATCATTTACAATGTGGCAGCTGTGTTGCTGTAATACTTGTAATGAATGCAAGGAAAGGTAGATAATAAAAGAAATAAGATGCTGTCTTCACTTCGGTCTTTCCTCTTAAACCTGTGCCTGTACTAATTTGCATTAGTCTAATACAAAGTTATTTTTAAGTGGTAATTAGAAAACTTTTGCTTTGTTCTAGGTGGGTTTTATGGTTGTTTTGAGTTAACAAAAATCTGAATTAAAACCAGGACTTTCTTCATTTTTTCCCTTCTCCCCTGAAGTATTTTTTTTTTCTGTATTCTAGATTTGGGTAAATAAGTGTCTCTTTCAGATAGAATGGAAAGTTCAGGTTTGCTGTCATGGATAACAAAACCATGAATGTTGTAGGATGCTGCTAAATAATATCCCTACATCTCCTACAGAGTGTCAGATGGAACTTTGATTAAAAAGTGACAAGATGAAACATCTCCAAAGAGTTCAAGTTTTAAAATAGAGCAAATCAGTCAAAAATAGAAGGATTATTGATTAACTTCTTATAACTCATTCTGATCATGAGTTGATTTTCCTAAATAGAAAACATCTGTAGAAAAATAAGTAGCACTGTTAATTAAGTGGGATGAGGATTAATTAAGTGGGACAAGGAGTAAATGGGGGTGAGATTTGGTCACCATGGTGCAAGATGGAAAATGTCTACCTGGCCCCTAAGAGGGGGGCCATACGTGCACTTCAGACTATTTTAAAGCCAGTCCTTTGGGAGAGAGATTAGGATTTATCCGTTTGCCCTCTTCTCTGGCTTCTGTGGGCCTCTTCAGACATTGTTTACACAGAGGGTCATCTTTCTGGAAGATACATGGGACACGCTGACTAATGAGTCACAGAGGCAATCAGCCTTATAGGACTGTGTGTTATTGGTAAGAGACCACATATTTTCCTAAGGTACCAGAGCAACGTCAAGAATGAAAGAAATTAGCTTATGCTTGTGTAGAGGAGTTTCTGCTTCTACAAAACTAGTCTCTTCATATTGAGAAACAGGTTAGGACAGATTTTAGGACCTTTATTCCACCTGTCCTGAAGGCAAGATTTTAAGACTTTCTCTGGACCAAAGAAAAACGACTCTTGAGTCTTGGTAATGTTATTGTTTTAATAAGCACTTCCACTATAGTCACTCAATGAGAAATGTCACCATATTCATTTCTGTACGTTAAGAGATCAGATACCTTCTGAAACCTATTTGTTGATGGAATAAGATATAATTTTACATTAAAATATTTCACAGAATATATGGAAAACATGTATGGTATCTTAGGATGAAAACAGTTTTTTGTATTTTCCTTAGCTAGCTGATGATTTTGAACTCAAGGTTAGTTTGTCTGGAAGCATGATATATTTATCTGTAAAAAAGAAACTTTCAGGAAATTGTGTCTGAAAAGAGTGTTAAAGACCTCAATATCTCTATTTAGAGTTTAAAAATACAACTTAACTTTTAATTTAACCACTTTTAGTCAATGCTCTTAAAGTGCCCATTCCATAAATCACCCTATCGTTTGCCAAATAGTTGCCATTTATAGATCAATAAAAGTCCAAAGAGGTTAAGTGACGTTCAAGTAACACAGCAAGTGGCAGGATCAGGAAAAGGTTTGAGGCTTTTAATTTCTAGTCTTTTAGCTCTAAGACAATTAGCTGGTTCTGCTCTGAGATCAGCACTATCCAATTTAAATGGAGTCCTCAGGTGTGCTTGTAAAAGAGACAAAAAGAGACAGTTGTCTGGCCTGGATGAATCTGTGCACTTTTTGTTTTTTGAATAATGCTTATTATAGAAAATGTATGATTTAGCAAAACTGTTTATGTCACTCTTTAAGAAGAAATATAAAAGTCAGTCGAGGAAAGGCTGAATGTAACACATCTGAAAAATGTAAAAAGTTGATTTTTTGAATGAGAGAAAAAAAGTAAAAGATAAAAAAAAAGACTTCTTTTAGTATTTTCAAGAATAAAGTTTTCAGAACAGGGTCCCAATGTACCTGTTTGTTCATTTGATCCATAGATTTCTTCTTTGAGAGTATATGATATCAGTATATATAATCAGACTTTCATTTAAATTTCTAGTCCATTTGTGGAATTACCTTACCATCTTGGGGAGTGTTTATATTAACTATTCTGTGTCAATTTTTCTTTGTGGAAAATCTTTCTCTGCTTTTTGCTAAAATAAATAACAAGAAGCTAAAGATTATAGCTAATGGTCTAGAACAAAGGATTAGAATCCAATTATGGCAGAAGTCAAATGAGTTACAGTGAATTTGGCACAGGGTGTAAAAGAAACTAGTCTCTGTTAATTGTATGTTCCAGTTTGTAAACAGGTGTTTGCCCAAGGGGAGTACACTTGCACTTCTTTTCAGATATTTTGGAAGCGTGATTCACTGGAGTAGGTGAACATTTCTCAGTTTCACACCCCAAATACATTATGGCAATTCTTTTAGTACTCTGGGCTCAGAGAGTTTTATTAGCAGCAGAAAAGATGGGATTCCAGAAACTGTAGCACCCTCCTTATTTGGTGTTTCTGAGTTTAACTGACAGGCTGTTGTCCTTGTCTTTAATTAAATTGCTTCTCAACCCAGTGTCTTTGAAGGACAGCTTTTGTGAAATGTGTCAAACACTAGGGCTTTCTTCTTTTCTGCCATGAGGCTTGTTAGCAGCAGTGGGAATGAAGTTAGGGGATCAGGAGTACAGTGTTGAATCAGTTGTTAAAAGGGCCTTATGGCCAATTACTGAAGAGGAAAGAAGAAAAGAAACACTCAAGAAGACAAAACCAACTCCTTTCCATTGAGATCCCTCTTTCCTTTGCTGGTTCTTTAATGCCAGCCGGAATCTTGCGGTATTGTTCTGTTTTAACTATCATGTTTTATTTTGCTCAGCATTTTTAAAATTTCTCTAGAGCTGTTGTTCTCAATTGGGAGTGGGGTGATTGAGACTCCAGTACATTTGGCAAAGTCTGGGGGCATTTTTGGTTGTAACAGCTGGGGAGAAGGGAGAGGATACTATTGGCATCTAGTAAGTAGAGGCCAGTGATGCTGCTAAACTTCCTACAATGGGCAGAGCAGCCCTCACAGCAAACAAGTATCCAGCCCAAAATGTCAACAGGTCTCAACAGAGTTGAGAAACTCTGCTTTATAGGAAGAAATTAAAAGGCATTTAAAAGAAGTGGCCTGTCTCTACAAATTCATAGCCGGTTTATACAAGCAGATATTCAAAATATCTCACTCAAGGTAGCAAAGGCACTGAAATGTTTTTGTTTTGAGCACTTCCTTACTTTCTGGCACTACAGGATGCTCCAGGTTTATCTCATATATCTCTTGCCCCGTGCTGGCATCAGCCATTTCTCCAAGGAGCCCTGGTTCTTTTTATTGAAGAAACCAAGATCTGGGCATTAGGCGTGCTTATGGGCACTTAGTTTTTTAAACTCCAAAATCGAAGCTTACTTTGTTAATGAGACCAGTTTTTAAAACTTGGTCTTTACCATATATTATATAAGTGTACTTTAAAAATACTTTTTTTATGTTTGAGCTTACATGGAACTTCTAATTACCCAAGTAATATTGAAATTTGAAACGATTTTTTATATGTTAAATGAAACCTACAATAACATGAATTGTAAAATATATTTCTTTTATAATGTACTGATGATGTTTGAGACTACTATTGCTTTAAAGCAACTTTGTTATTGAACACTTTTACTACATGTAGTTTTATTTCATAGCCTCCTACAGCTGAAAGGCACTTAATCCTGCCTTGTCTACAAATTGATAATTTGTTCTGAAGTGTGTGAAAATCTGCATAATGATGAACCTTGCTTAAAGAGTTCTATTGTGATTTAAGTTAAACTGATAGTCTTTCATTTGGCCAATGTTCATATCTCTGTAGAAATTTAAGGTTTAAATTCTCCTAAGATGGTTTCTAGAATTTCTTGGCTTTATCTTTAACTGCTTTGCTTGTTTCAAAAACTGTCTTCTATGCCCATAATTGATTGACATAACCTGTCAGGGTTTTCTCTTTCAGTAGCATTGTTGGTTTTTAAACCATTTTATGTACAAGTGAAAATAATTTTGTTTTAAAATGAATATTTTCTCTTATTAAATATTTTTATGTACTGAAAAACTCTTTAAGATTTATTTAGACAAAATTTTATGTTTTATCACACTTAAATATACATATAAAGACAAACACAAACAAAATAATTTGTTCAAGGTATTCTTAAATTTTTTTCACATTCGGAGTCCGTTTGGGATCACTTTTAAACTTAGAAATGTCAATGTCTGTATTTTTCCAAACATTACTGTCCTCTATATCATCATAAGTTTTGGTGATGTAGCATTTAAAAAAATAATTTGAGATGAAATTCACATGACATGAAATTAATCATTTTAAAGGGAAGAATGCACTAACATTTAATGCATTCACATTGTTGTATGATCTCCACACCTATCTAGTTCTAAACCGTTTCCACCACTCCAAAGTAATACTCCTTACCCAATAAGCAGTTTCTTTCATTAACCCATTTCCCTAGACCCTGGCAATTACCAATCTGAGTTCTCTCTCTATGGATTTATCTTTTCTAGGTATTGCATATAATTGGAATTATATATGATCTTTGCATCTGACTTCTTTTACTTAGCATAATATGTTGAAGGTTCATTGAGTTTGTAGCATGTAGCAGTACTTTATTCCTTTTTATGGCTGAATAATAGTCCATTATGTGGCTGTACCATGTTTTGTTTTTCCATTCATTCATTGATGGATGTTTGGGCTATTTCCACCTTTTGGTTATTGTGAATAGAGCTGCTATGAACATGTGTGTACGTGTTTTGCTGTATTCAGTTATTTTGTGCATATACCTAGACATAGGGTTGTGGGATCATATGGTAACTCTATGTTTAACGTTTTGAGGAACAGCCAAGTGGTCTTCCACAGCAGTGGAATGATTTTTAAAAGCTATTCCTAACTTTATGTTCATTATCAAAATCAATATACTCAATTTGGAAACATACTTTCTTCAATGCTTTGATTTTTGTTATTAAAAATAGATTATTCTTTAACATAGCTACCACTTTTTCCAAAGTTACTTAAAAAAATACTTTGGATAATTTCCATATTCATCTCAGGAGAGTTTGTAAGACTCTTAGAAAAAGATTCCAGGCTTTTAATTTCTAGTCTTCTGCTCTAAGACAATTAACTACCTCTTCCCTAAGATAGCAGAAGTCAATTTAAATGTTTGGCCACAGTATCTACTTTCCATATGACTTCATGAAAATGAAACAAAAATTTAAAAATTAGGCTGAATGTTCAATAACACCTTATATATTTATGGAGTTAATAAATATTTACTCTGAATAGGAAAAAAAGAGATCTGCATTTGACAGTTACCTATGAAATAGAGTTAATTGTTTTCTTCTCTGTCATGTTGCTGGGGTTTTTGAAGATTTGCCTAAAAAGATCGTCTTTTAGATTGGACCCTTTTAACTTCACATGGCATATCTCATTACCAAGTACATTCAGAAATACTGTTTGAATTATGCCGTTTTTAATTTTAGCAACCAGAAGTCAGTTTGTATTGCTTTCTAAGTGCTGGTGAAGCTAATTATTCCCATATCTAAGGTCATTTTAATCTCATTTATTTATTTGACATCTTTATGATATTCAAATATGAAGATGTATAGTTTTTCCTTAGGGTAGGAACACTAGGTTAATTATTAAATAATAAACTAAGTCAAAATCTAAAACCTTACCTCTAGTTTGATTACACAAGAATGTTTTATTGGGATAATAGTTGGTTCCTTGTTAGCTTCTCCTATTATGAAATGTTCCCATTCTGTTAAACATATGAAATATTCCAAATTTGGATCATTAGCCATGGCTGTCTTTTGTATCCCAGATATATTTACATCTGAAGTCCATCAGGCTTTCCGTGTAATCATTTTGTTAATTAAGGAAATATGTAGTTTTTGACAAAAAATATAATGTCAGTATGGAAATGCAGTAATATAGTTGGGACTTGGCATTGGAAGATGGCACATAGTAAATTTAACTCTAAGTTAACACAATTATTAGATATCAGAAGTATTCCCCCATGAATGGCTGCATATTTCTGAAAACACTCTAGGGTGACAGTAAAAATTATTACAGTAGATTGACTTGGAAAATTGCAGTAGCCGAATTTGAAACTGTAAACGTTTCTAATGTATGTAGCTCACATTTTTTCTGGCAGTGACAGAAAAAGTGGTGGTAAGCTCTACTTGCCATTAAATGAACTTTAAAAAAATGAACGTAGGCACGTGCTTATGGAAAATATTTAAATATTCTGAGTGGGTTCTTCCAAACCTACTCCATACAAATGAGGGATATTAGTCAGAATAAGTCAAATTTGGGTTACCCAGGAAGGGTGAAAGACACATCTTGGATGGGCAGCTCTTTTCGCAGAATGAGATTAGTCTTCTCAAGAAGCACTCATGAAGCCATACTCTGTCCACTTTTTAAAAAATGGGTATTTAAAATTAGGAAATATTTAAAGGAAACCTGAGTGAGTAGATTAACTACAATCACTTTGCACGTTAAACCTTTTAGGAGTTAGGACAGTAGGGACAAGCCAGGAGAAAATGGGTGAAATAAGGGTGTGTGCTCAGTTAAATAGAAGATTTGGGGGGTCCTGGAGGGTCTGCCTAAAAAGTAATGGACTTGTAGTTTGATGAGATTTGCCAAGATTTCTTAAAGGGAGTGGTATGCCCAGGCTTTCTTTGTATTTAGTTGTCACTGCCAGAGGATTGAGGCTATTGTGCAGCTGAACAGATGATCAATTAATTGACAAAACCAAACTACAATCCTTGCTTAGCGTCACGTAGACCAAAACACAGACAGGCAACAGCTTAGATTTTCCTATTGTAACCAATTGTGCTGGCATTGTGTATGCAGAAGTGAAATAGCAAAGGTAATTTCTACATTAACTTTTTGATGGGGGAATGCTTGTATCTTGCTCTGTAGATCCAGTTTCAGTTAGGAAATCTGTGAAAGAAAAAAAATATATAGTTATCTTGTTTAGATCAGTGGGATAAATGGATCCCAAAGTATTTCCTTGTTACAATGATCCCTTCCAGTCTTAAAAATTCTGTGATTCTAGACTGTGAGTTTATACAGTATCTCTGTGAGCCAGGATGTGCTTTTACACTTCTCTTAGTCTCTTATTTTTGTCTGAAATAAAGCTAATCAGATTCCTCTACACTGGAACAAGTTTCAGCTAGTACAATCAGGTTTATGGCAACCAGATTGTAAACAAAATTTTAAAATCATGTTTTTCAAGTATTTTAGACAGTGTTCTATTTTCCAAAGCAGAAGAGAATGAGACCCACCAAATATTAAACAAATGTAAAGTTCGTTCTTACATTCACTTATGGAAGGATTAAACTTAAAATTTAAATTTGATCTCCTATTAACCCAGCCCTTTCTGAAATTCTGAGTTGACATTTATGTTTTATGTGGGTATATGAAAACTTTAAAATAGTGTAATATTTTTGTGAATGTATCCATTGCCTGTTTTTCAGTGAGGTAGACAAATCTTACAGTATAATGTCCTTAAGTATTTTTAGATGTGCTAATTTTAAAATACAGTGTATTTTGTGCTTTTAAATGGCAATTGTGAATTTTTTGTTAAGTTAAAATCATACATCATTTATAATATATCCAAATTTGTGTAATGCTTACTGAAATTCGTTTTATAAATTTGACTACCTGCTTTGGTTAACAGGATTGCTTAAAATGCTAATATACTTGAAAAACATTAGCTTTATTTAACTAGAGACAGACATTATCAGAAAAGCTAGGTCAAGATAAAACAAACATGAGCCTTATGAAAATGACGGAACTATGTTTTGGTAACCTGGGGTAATTTTAAAAACTAAGGGTTGTAGATGAGAAGATTTGGGATTTCCTGGTTTTCTACTTACTCCCTGACTTGATTTGCTCTTCTGTAAAATAGAAGTAATATCTCTTTTCTTCATAGTAGACAGAATGAGAATAATAAATATGTAATGGATATGAAACTAAAAACTTCTTTACAATTATGTAAAGACTTTTTTGGGGAGGGAGGGAGGACTAGTTTGCTTTAAACTTCAGTTTTTCACCAGAATTTTTAAAGGTCTCCATTTGGATGATCCAAATGAAAATGTAATAACATCTGTTCAATAATTCTTTTCCTATTGGAGCACAGGAAGATACGTTAATTTTTTCAGATTGTTCTGTTAGGTTGTAAATAAAAAGTGCTAGTGCTTTCATTCTCAGTTTTTATATTATATATTTAATTAATATTTAATATTATAAAGCACTTTTATCAGTTCTTATTTAATTTTATTATATGAGTCCATGAATCCATTACATAACTATTGTTATAATGAACATTTTACAGATGAGGAAACCGAGACTTAGAAACACTTTCTTTTTTAAAATTTAATTTAATTTTGAGATAAGGTCTTCCACTGTCACCCAGGCTGGCATACAGTGGTGTCATCATGGCTCACTGCAGCCTTGATCTCCCGGGCTCAAGCCATTCTCTCACCTCAGCTTCCTGAGTAGCTGGGACTACAGATGCTTGCCAATGTCATTCTTTTTAACTATTTATTGTTTTTTCTGCCAACCCCAGGTGCCACTGATGGTATGTCAATTAATCAGATGTTATAATTTAATTGCTGATTATGTTGTTCTTTAATAATTTTGTTGGTTCTTCCATAAAAGCTAGAGTTCCTGTATGTATCTCAGTTGTTTCACAGCATGTAGAGATGGGATCTGTGGTAATTCCTGTTAATTTTGCTTCGGAGGTAATACTTTTTTGGTGCTAGAAAGCCAGTGTCTGTAGGGAAGAAAAAAACATGATTGATTTTTTTTTTTTCCCGCTTTCTCTCATTAATGCTTTCATGAGGCATATTTATTTTATGGTCCTGTAAAGCTCTTCCCAATGCAAATCTCTTCTTGGGGTGGCATTGTGGGAGGTGGGGCACTGTGAACTACACACCTGCAGAGGAATGCCAGCAAGGGAAACATGAGTGTTATTGTGCCCAAAGTACTTTAGTTAATACAGTGAAGGATTGTTCCTTCTTTGGCAGTTTCTTATGTTAAAAAAGATAAAATGAACACTCTATAAATATTAACTGATTTCAGGACACTCTTATTCTCTCCAAAGTGTCTTGTTTTGAATTATAAATCCCTTTCTGTGACCTATCTGGATTTGAATCCTGTCTCTCACTTATTAGTTGTATGTCCTTGGGCATGTTACTGTCTATATCTCAGTTTTCTCATCTGTAAAGTGCGGTAACAATAGCCTCACCTTGTAAGGTTATTGTATGGATTGAGTTAATACATATAGATACATATTTATTTAGAACAGTGCATGGCACATACTAAATGCTCAATAATGTCAGCTGCTATCACTATATATTATTATTTTCTTGCTTTGTTGCTGACAGTTAACTGTACTATTAACTTGAAAAAATACCCTTTCTAGCAATATAAAGGATTTCATTTCTTCCTATATTTGATGAACTATAAAAATAAATCAAGTTAATATAAATCAATGACAATCATTTAATTAGTAGTAATGGTAGTCTTTTTCCCCTGGCTTTATTGAGGTGTACCTGACAAATAAAAATTGTATGTATTTAAAGTATATAACATGACCTTTTGATATATATATATACACACACATTGTGAAATGGTTACCATGATCAAACTAGTTAACATATGCATCAACTCACAGTTATGATTTTTTTGTATGTAGTGAGGAAAACTTAAGGTCTACTCTTTCAGCAAATTTCAAGCGTACAATACAGTATTATTAGCTGTAGTCACCATGCTGTGCATTAGATGTTCAGAACTTATTCATCCTCCATGAATTTTTTCCTACTTCCCCCACCTTCCAGCCCTTGACAACCACCATTCTACTTTGGCTTCTTTAGATTCTACGTATATGTGAGATCATGCAGTATTTGTCTTTCTGGGCCTGGCTTATTTCACTTAACATAAGATTCTCTGGGTTTATCCATGTTCTTGCAAATGGCAGGGCTAACTTCTTTAAAGCTGAATAATAATCTTTTGTGTATGTGTGTGTATATATGTGTGTGTGTGTTTACATACTATTTATTCTTTATTCATTCATCTGTCTGCAGACACTTCGGTTGTTTCCATATCTTGGCTGGAGTAATGATAGTCTTGAAAAACACGAATTAATTACTGAGTGGAAGAGTAAGAATCATGACATCATGTTTCAGATCCTTAAAAGTCAGAAAAACACTGGAAAAAAAGAAGGATAAATGTTAGTCGAAGAGTCATTTTGTAACCAGTAAAGAATAAGACAATGCCAAGTGTTGATAAGTCAGAGGCGGATACAGAGGGAAGTCCAGTGGCATGAATTTGACCAAGGGACTTTGTCACAAGCATGGGTTCATCAGGCACTCTGCCTCAGTGTGGAAAGCTTGGAGAGGGAGAGGGGTATACGCAGATGTCAAGGGTGAGCCCATTTCTGATGTAGCTTCCCAAGTATCAGGACCTCTTCCTCCCACAATACATATTCATTCATATTCACTCATTCACTCATTCATTCATTCTCTCTCTCTCGACAACCAAACTCCTTACTATGACAACTGAATAACAAACATTCAAGGACTGTTGATCTTTAAAGAGAATATGGGTTACCTTTTCAGTAGGGGCAGAGGCTGTGATTGAAGATGGTCTGAAGACATTTACTGCACCCATCCTTAGAGATGGGGACTTGATTCTAGGGGGAACATTCCATGCAGTATTTCTAGGTTGTCTGCTTGCCCAGTTACTAATATTACCAAAACATCTCTTTTAGTTCTAGTTTGTCTACTAGACCCAGAATGATATGCTATCTCCTTGTTTGTTTATATCACTTTCCAGCTCTATTTAAAAGCATTAGAGATCCCAGACCCCGTTTTTCCTTTGATTTTCTATGAGGCTGGACAAGATTATTAACTTTAATTCATTTGTGATTTCCTATTCCTAGTTTACACAAATAAGTCTATCAGTTCATTTGCATATTTTTTGTCCTTTGACCTAATTGGCCTTTTTTTCTCTAATGCTCTCCTTTGTCACTAATTCACCAGTGCTGTGGGAACCCCCATTTACCTCTACTACTGTAATTGTTTTATAACTACTCTTTATATAATGTGTTAATCTTCTGTCCTTACCTAAGGTTTATAATACAATTTTTCTAAGCAAATGAAAATTGCTGGAATAGTGGTTTAGCATGCTAAATTCTTCCTTTGGAATTGATTATCTTTCCTCCTTCTTTCCCCTCTTCCCCTCTTTTAAGCATGCTATTCTTGTGTGTCTTCATTTTTGTTGAACTATTGATCTTTATTGGTTTCTTTTTAACTTATTATAGGTAATGTGGATAACAGGATCCATTAACAGCCTTTTGCCATCTGATTTGCACCAAATTATATCATTGTTAAACTCATAGAAATTTAATGTAATCTTTAGCCACTTTGAGATTTCTGACTTCTATTGACACAGAACAATAGCTGTGACTTTATGATACTGTAGTTGTTTCCCCATTCTGAAGCACGGTCACAACTCTTTTAATCACATTGAAAATTACATCCCAGGCTGTATCTCCAAATATTTTTCTTCCACCAAAATCTGTTCATCTCCTGGAGATCTGTGATGGTTAATACTGAGTGTCAACTTGATCAGATTGAAGGATACAAAGTGTTGATCTTGGGTGTGTCTGTGAGGGTGTGAAAGAGATTAACATTTGAGTGAGTGGGCTGGGAAAGGCAGATCCACCCTTAATCTGGTGGGCACAAGCTAATCAGCTGCCAGCAAATATAAAGCAGGCTGAAAAACGTAAAAAGGAGAGACAGGCCTAGCCTCGCAGCCTCCATCTTTCTCCGGTGCTGGATGCTTCCTGCCCTTGAATATCGGACTCCAAATTCTTCAATTTGGGGACTTGGGCTGGCTCTCCTTGCTCCTCAGCTTGCAGATAACCTATTGTGGGACCACCTGATCATGTAATTCAATACTTAATAAACTCCCCCATATATCTATATCTATATCTATCCCATATATATATTATTATATCCTATTAGTTCTATCCCTCTAAGAGAACCCTGACTAATGCAAGATCCTAAATGAGGACCCAGCTGCTGAGAAGCCTACTCTATTTTCCAGTATTTTAACAATGAAGGGCAATTAAATCAATAAAATCCAGGAGATATTGACATTATCTGTTTAAGATATTATACTGGACTTTGATTTTGGGGGTTCTCTTGTATACACACAAACAGACAACAGAACACAAATTGCACATAACATTAGATCATCCTTAGGTGGTAGAAATTAAATTGAGAACCAGAATTAGCAGTGAAAAAAATAGATATTTCTTCTACTGAAAGATAATAAATGATACGAATCTTTTAGTGTGTAGAAATTCTAACAGATTCTGAGTAGTCAGGGTGCCTAGGTGAAACACTGGTGAGGAGAAAATGTGACACTTTTTGTTAATGTTGAGGAGGAAGCAAGTGATAAGAGAAATCAACACAGTGCTGAAGCTGAAATCTAAATATGTAGTTAATTCACAGAGTTGGCCTGAACCCTGGAAGAAGACCACATGGTCACCTTTAAAATAATTTTGTTCATCACTTTGCTGATAATTGATCAAGGCTGCCATGTGCTCTGTGATCTAAATGTTGAAGCGATTATTTATTTTTTAGGGAAAAATTTAGCTACTGGAAGATACATATGTTCTTTTACTCTGGTGTTCTAGAAAATAGTGGGGGGAAGAAGATGAAAAGAGGGAGATCAGGGAGTAGATAAAATATCTAGGTAAAGTAGTGGGGAAGAAGATTCTCCTAGAATTAATGAAGGCAGTGTGGACACAGTGAGTCACATCAAATTGTCTCAAGCCCAAATATTTTTCAATACTTTTAGGAAACGGTTCTAATGGCTTCATTTCGTAATCTACAACAAAGGCTGACCCTATTACACAGTGATAAGTGCTTGAGTCCTTCATTTCTGATCTGCATTCAGAGACCACCCTGTTTTTATTAATGTAGAATAATTGTACATATTTATGGGATATATGTGATATTTTGAGACATGCATGCATACAATGTATTAATGATCAAATCAGGGTAATTGGGATATCCATTACCTCAAATATTGATCATTTCTTTGTGTTGAACACATTTTAAATCTTCTAACTATCTTGAAATATATAATAAACTATAATCATCCTACTGTGCTATCAAACACTAGAATATATTCCTTCTAACTGTATTTTTGTTCCTGTTAACCAACCTCTCTGCATGCCCTGCTCCCCACTACGCTTTCCAGCCTCTAGTAACCATCATTCTACTCTCTACCTCTATCAGATCAACTTTTTTAGTTCCCACATATGAATGAGAACATGCAATATTTGTCTTTCTGTGCCTGGCTTTTTTCAGTTTAATGTCCCCCAGGCTCAGCTATGCTGCTGCAAATGACAGAATTTCATTCTTTTTTTGTGACTGAATAGTATTTCGTTGTGTATGTATATCATATTTTCTTTATGCATTCATCCATTGGTGGACACTTAGGTTGGTTCCATATTTTGGCTATTGTGAATAATGCTGCTTTGAAGAGGCATACAGATTTCTCTTCGATCTACTGATTTCCTTTTTTTTGTCAGAGACCACTTTTTTGAGAAGTCATCTGCTCTTTTGGAGGTTTTATTAATAACCACTTTTACAGTACAGTAGATTGACTGCATTGGTACTAGTGTCAGACTGGTCATCACCCCATTCAGTAATTCATTGGTCGAATCTGAGGGAGAATAAAGAGACTGAGGAATGCATTGTTTGCCAAACCACCTTAGCCCAGAATGGATGAGTAGTATATCTGTACCAAGTGCAATGAGATAAAAGATTTTCCATGTCTGGGATGCCATAAATTGTAGCCTATGATGTCTTTTTCCCCCTATCTAGGAAGAGAAAGACCCATGAAGTAGTCAGTAAAATCAGTGTGCACAGATATCTCTATTTTTGGACAATAAGTTCATGGGCTTTATAGCCATTTTCTTCATCAACATCAATTTTATTTGGCTAAATATCTGTGCAATGTACTATACTATTACAAAGTCCTATCTTTCTATAGACAGGAGGGATATCATTACTAAATAAGATGGAAAATGGTATATAAATTGATAAGGAGTAGGGGAAGATATTTTTTAACTAAGATGCAGAATGAAGTGGTTGACAAAGTGGGAAAATATCTGGAGGGTTAAATGAACTACAACAATGCAATATCTATTTGAAACTCTTTTTATTTTTGCAAAACTAAGCAAAGCCAAAAAAAGTAACTATTTTGCATCAAGCACCTCACCCCACAGCTTTCCCAGCTGTTAAAAAAAAAGAAGAAGAGAGCAAAGAAAAGAAAGAAAAAGAAAGCTGCCTGGCCCTTTTTGGTTCCAGAAAGCGTGTAAACCTGGGTTGTAACTCAAAGTGCCCTAGGGTGTTTTCTTTGCTTCCACTTTACCTTATGATACGAACTTGAACAAACCAGCTGGCTCTGTTGTCTTGATTTTCTTAAAATAATATCTTCTTTTTCTCTAGAGCATATACTTATGAGCTGAGCACATTTAAGTTTTCTTTGTTTTAATTACTATAACTATTAATAGCAGATGTTGGTGTGTTAAATTGAATTTGTTCTGAGAAAGCCTTTGTTGGGCTTGGAACTAGAATGTAAGCTCTTCGAGGGTAGAGGCCATGTCTTGTTCATCTTTGGAACTGAGGACTTACTAGAATGCCTGGGGCCATGGCAGGCCCTCAAGAAGTGCTTATTGTACTAAATCCAACTGTGGTACTACTTTGCCTTTTCATAACAATATAGAATTACAAGAATATTTTTCCAGAATTTTACATTTATTTTCATATTAGTTTCCTAGATTTTTGTAAACATTGAACACCAGCATCCTTTTTTTTTTTTTTTTTCCCTCAGATAAAATCATTTGATACAGGTCACTCAACTATAGGGGAAGCTAGAATCTAGGTTTTTAATTTTTTTAAAAAATCACTTCTGGACCTTCTAAAATATATTTATTTTTCTATTGCTATTCAGCTTCTCTCCCTAAACTTCTAATGTAGATTCCATTTCTACCCCTTCACTTTTTTACCACCCCTATTTATTATTCTCTTGTAGATTATCCTCCAATTTTCCATGAAAATAGCAAGCTTTTTTTCCTCTGTTGATATGTATGATGCCAACGATCAGTGATGAATTCTCTATTTTCAAAGCTGTTCTGGATTTGTATCTTAGCTTAATAGACTTTAGAAGATGTGAAGCCAGGGAGGCAGAAAATAGTGAGTGCCTACTCACCATGGGTTATAATATACTACCTCTGAAGGATTTAAAGTCCACTGTAGAACAGCAATCACACACAAGCTCACAAAGCAACAAATGAATAATGGAAGATAATCCTTGGGCCAGCTGTGTTCTGTGGAGACCTGGGCAACTAAATGGACATCCTCAAGGACACTCATTCGGGGGGGTGTCCTGGAGTTAGAGGATAGATGGTGAGTTTTGAGTAGGCTTTTCAAAAGATGGGAGGGATAGAAATCAGCTGAGAAATAGATAGTAGATTCTATAATGTCATCGTGCCATATACTGATACAGGTTCATTTTCCTGTGGATTATTCATTAACCAGTCTTCAATGTGACATCTTCACATATGGAATAATCTGACACATTTAGCTGGTATCACTAAAAAGTGTGTTTTCCTTCAGCATCAACTTGGGCAACTTTTTGTTGTTCCAGTGGCTAGTTATCTAATTGCTGACTTATCCAAGCTGTTTCTCCTGTTTCATCCTCCTTTTGCTTGATTTTTAAATGTACAGTCATAGTGGGATGGGGGAAGAAATGCTGCAAGTGATGGTCTTTCATTTATTCTAAAATTGTTACTTACTTGTTTGTGAAGAAGTTGGTGAAGTTTAAAAAGAGTTGGCTAAAATGAGATGTTGGAATTGATTCTGGCTTTATCATTCATTAGTATTTCTTATCTTAGCATAAAAAATGGCAAGTTGGCTGTTCATAAAATCAGAGCATTATTAGAACTCTCTGAGGGTGGGGTTTGTGACTTGTATCCCTTGCTACACATATAGGCCATAGTAGGTGCTCATAACTGCTGGTGGAACAACAGTATGACTAGAGCTAGAAGAGAGCTTAGAAACGCAAAAACTAAGGTCTAGAAAGTTTAAGGGCATTCTCATTAGTGACAGAAGCAGGACTGATCCCAGGTCTCCTTAGCTGTCCACTGTGCTTTCCACCACACCACATTGCCAGAGGCAATGGCAATGCTAGCTGTGTAGAGCCCAACAGCCACGCTGGAGACTGTGCCCAGGGACAGTAAATCAGAGGCAGCTGGGCAGCAGAGTGTTCTTGCCAAATTTGTAAAGGTTGGTTGTCAGCAAACCAGAGCAACAGAACCATTTTCAAAAATTTCCATTTAAAGTGGAATTTTCAAAACCATGAACTGCCACCAGGTCACTGAAGTTGATTTTATGGGAAGCCAGGGTTCCGCACAGCTGGTAGAGCAGACTGGTAGTGGTGGCTCAGGCTGAGGACTTCTTTAGGCCAGATTGCCTCTGACCACAAGTGCCTAAAATTACCCACTAGGGATTGCTCTCCTAGTCATTTCTTAGGGCAAAAAACCCCACTTTCCTCTTAGGGCATTTTGACTGACAGAGAAACTTCTAGAGGAACATTTATTCATCTCATCTTTCTGTGGACTCTGACTGAGAACTAGTGAAGTAAGCCAGAGGGTGTAGGAGTGATTGCTCAAGGATAAATAGTGACTCTTGCAGAGAAATGATATTTTTATTTCTTCAGCGGCAATAGGCATATCTAAAACACTGTGAAGATGTCCAGGTGAGTTTATTAAGTTCTGAGGAAAAAGAAATAGATGAGGAGCAGATGAGAATCTTGGATAAAGGCCTAGACCTTGATCATAGAGGATTTTATTTATTTTTTGATATTATAGTGGATAATAGCAAAGCAAAATTCATAAGGAGGATCATTTTCCAGAAAAAAATGTAGCACTGATTTCTCATGCAATACTTGAGAAAATATCTCTCAGAGAAGATTCTGGATCTAATTCTAGTAAATGGGCCAAATGTAATAAGTAAGCTTGAAGCCGGGTGACTGCTCAGATCTAATTAGATGAGGGCATGATGGTAGATAACATGGAGGTTAGATAGTGTTTATGGACAGGCTGTCCTGAGCAGGCCTGGCATTAGTTAACTGCTTGAGAGATTCTTTAGCAAACAGGTAATTGTAGAATACATCGACAAGCAGAATTTATAGTTGAAATTAATGGCATATTTAATTGTGTAAGCTATTTGGGCCAAATGGCCTCTTTTTATCTTGTAGTTCTTGGATCCTAACATACGGTAGCATTAGCCCCATTCTCTCAACCACCCTTACTTTTTTCCTGTAGTGAGCGTGTATACTTTATTGTTTGTGGAACTTGTCACATGATAAACATTGTCAACAGTATCAGTGACCATAACTACAGAACAAATTGCTTTTCCACTTGGTCAAATATGTAATAAAATGATTCATCCCAAGAACTCTTCTTCATGGTGACTTGGCTGAGTATTGATCTAGTCCCTGGTTCCAACCTCTACCTTACCTCAGGACCTAAGTTGACCAGGTGGGCCCCGAATGGCCCTGCCGAACTCTAGCTCTGGGATGGATTCGTCTTCGAACTTGGAAAGACTTTGTCATTCATGAAATTGGGACCATCCTTGGAATGTTAGTCTTGAAAGATTGTCTTCCCCTACCAGTTAGAAATCAATGAAGATAAATCTCCAAGTGCAATGAACTTTTTAGGAAGAATAGTATTTTGAAAAACAAAAATGTTGCCTACAGACTAATGTATTTTAAATAATTTCATTCAAATTAATTGGCTATACAAACTTCTTTACATGCAACATTTTTCCCTCACCTTAGACGGAGTCTTGCTCTGTCACCCAGGCTGGTGACAATCTTGGCTCACTGCAACCTCCGCCTCCTGGGTTCAAACAGTTCTCCTGCCTCAGCCTCCCGAGTAGCTGGGATTACAGGTGCCCACTACCACACCCAGCTGATTTTTGTATTTTTAGTAGAGATGGAGGTTCACCATGTTGGCCAGGCTGGTCTTGAACTCCTGGCCTCATGATCCGCCCACCTTGGCCTCCCAAAGTGCTGGGATTACAGGCGTAAGCCACTGCGCCTGGCCAACATTTTTATAAATACTAGTTTTTCACACAGCAGCTTATAAAATCATTGTATTTGCATGGTAAATTACAGTTTCAATAATATTTTCATACTCTTGACTTTGATTCTAATTAGATTATCTGTCTCTTCCTCTGCATTTCCATAAAACTCTACAAACTTCTATGCTGTGTTTCCTTGTCTTACAATTCTCTGTATATATTTATCACTTTCCTCACCAGACATAAACTGCTAAAGGGAGGGAATCATATCTTATTTATTTTTTTGTCTCTAGAACCTAGTCCAATGCCAGGTTCATTATACATTATGATGATTCTTTATATACTACATAAATATATGCTGGGCTATACTGTATTCTGTGGAAAATGAGACTGTTTACACTTTGAAAATTTTAAATATCTATTTGGATTTGCTATATCACAAATTCAAATTGATTAAAATCCAAATTGTCGTCTCTTTAGTTGCTCTTGATTTCTTGGAGAAAATGATTTCAAGTTTACTGAGCTTGTGCTGTGTGTTCCCTGTGGTGAACCTTTGATTATATTTCTGCCATGTGGCCTGTTAGTTTAAATTGCTCTGGTTACAATGCAAGAGGAAGTAGTTACTCTTCACTATTGTTGGGGGGAAAATTTAATTTGCTTCAAACCAGAATTGTTTTACTTTAACATTTGTATGGATAATGGATCCAAACATACATACACTAAAACAGACTTAAGGTAATTAAAAACTTCTGTGGTTATTTGGATTCAGCTTCCCCGACTTGTCTTCTTATCCAGTCTTTTTGCCCCTTAACTTTAATTTTTTTGTTATTACTCAAGTAATACAGCCTCACTATGGGAAAAATTTTTAACATATAAATGTCAGGTTCTTTCCTTGTCTCACTTTTCTTATCTTTGGAATATTGTTTTTGCTGTAACCTGGCTTTCCTCGTAATTGCAAGGTGGCTGCTACAGTTCTACTATCACTTCCAGGCGATATAATATCCAGAGGAAAAAGGAGTACATCCCTTTCTGTCTGTGCTCCTTAGAAATAAGGAATGCTGGCCAGGCCCAGTGGCTCACACCTGTAATTCCAGCACTTTGGGAGGCTGAGGCGGGTGGTTCATGAGGTCAGGAGTTCAAGACCAGCCTGGCCAAGATGGTGAAATCTTGTCTCTACTAAAAATACAAAAATTAGCTGGGTGTGGTGGTGGACGCCTGTAATCCCAGTTACCTGGGAGGCTGAGGCAGAGAATTGCTTGAACCGGGGAGGTGGAGGTTGCAGTGAGCCGAGATTGCGCTACTGTGCTCCAGCCTGGCGACAAAGCGAGACTCCATCTCAAACAAACAAACAAACAAACAGGAATGCTTTCCCTAATGTCCTACCTTCATGTCCAGCAACATTCATCTTCCATCCTATTGATCCTAATAGTCTTTGCCTTCCTAAGCAATCCATTCCTAAACTAAAAACTGACAAGAATAATAAGATTACCATGATTGGCTCTAGCGATTGGCAAACTTTTTCTTAAAGGGCAAGATGGTAAATATTTTATGCCTTGCAGTCCATCTGGTCTCTGTCCCAACTATTCAACTCTGCTGTAATAGCAACAATAGACAATAATAAATAAATGAATGGATGTGGCTGTATTTTTGTAAAACCTAATTTACAGAAGCAGGTGGTAAGCCCATGGGCCATAGTTTGCTAACCCCTAGAACCTTAGACCAGTAACTCTGAAATATTAGCATGTTAGAATCAACTGGGGACTTGGTAAAATACAAGGTACCATCCCCAGAATTTCTGGTTCAGCATATTTGGGATAGAGCCAGTGAATTTGCATGTCTAACAGCTTCCCAGGTAATGCTGAGGCTTCAAGAACCTCATTAAGACCAAGGTTCCCATATATTTCTCTGTTGTGGGGCTATCCTGTGCGTTGTAGGATGTTTCACAGCATCCCTGGCCTCTACCCACTAGATGTTGGTAGCCACCCTGCCTCCCCTCTAGTATGATGAGCAAAAAAAAAAAAAAAAAAATGTTGAAATATCGCCAAATATTCCCTAGGGGACAAACTCTCTGATTTCTCCCTCTCCCTTAGACATAGACTTTTCAGATATTCCCTGGGTCTGGGAAGAGGTTCACCTTTCCTTGTAGCATTTGGGGAAGAAGTGTATAAAAAAGCACTGTTATGTAAAGAAAGAGCGAGATAAATGATTGTTGGACAACCAGTGGCAACCAGCAGTGTCTACTGACAATCACATCATAGCTCCTGAGAACAAAAGACTTCACTGCCAAAATGTTCTAGAAAATGGAACAAGAATACCCACTTTCTAAATTTTTCTGAGACCAAAATCTATTACAAAATTGAAGAAAGTTTAGAGTCTGGTGCAGTAAATACAGAGAGGTGGTCAATTAATAAGTAAAATATCCTATTAAGTAAAGCCTCAGTTAAAGGTGACATCTGTATTTGGGTCTTGTAGAATGTTTTTCATGCAAAGGTTGTAAAAGAAATTTTTTATAAAATTTATAAAATTTAAAAAAATTCTGTTATACTTTCAAAAAGAACATTAGTAGAATACAATCGGTTTTCTATTTTACATAAATGAAATATGAAAAATCTGGGGAATTTATGTACTTTTTTTGGCTTAGGGAGGTTTTAAATCTTAAATCTTGGATAGTGTTGGATTCCACTTGGACTATTTATATGGGTAACAAGGCCATGGTGGAAACCTGTGCAGTTACTCTGAGCCATTCCTCACCCTTCTTTGGCTCTGCTCTGTATCTTAGAATGATGCAGGCATTTCTCAGGATCCACATCAGCTAGGAGTCACTGGGAGGAGACTCCAGGGCAGTAGGAATTTTGAAGTCGGTGTTCCTCCATCGCCCTGTCTGCTTTGGGCAGCATCTTGCCCATGGCTGCATCTCCTCCTTGGCTCCAACGCCCTTTAAACAAACCTGGACCCGTGGGCTGTGATAGCTTTGTCTCCTCCCAGTATCCCTCCAGCCTGAGGGGGTGGTATTGGCTTCCTGCTGTGCTAATCTCTAGGTTAGCCCATCATCCATCCCGCCTTACTTCTCAGCTCCCTCATTACCTGCTAAACCCCACATCAAAGTCCCTCAATTGTACATACTCAAAATGATTTGTTTTCTTGATTAAACTCATGCTAATATGAAACTGTCAACCCCAACTGTCTTGTCATATAAACCTAAAAGATTTCTATCTTGTTATGAGATTTTGTTGTTTTTAAAATAAAGTGTAAATTAAGTATGTATATAGATTGTCAATAGTAATTTATATTCTAATGTATATCTTGATAGCTTGATATCAGATATCTTGTTAGTGTCTGATTCCTATAAACATAAAAAGAAGTTTAAAAGTTGGTAAATTATTTCACCTGGGGACCCATTATAGCCTAGTGATGAAGAACACTAGTTCTGAAGCGGAACTGCCCGGGTTCAAGTGGGCCCTTCTGCTTACTAGTCTTGTGGCCTTGAACAAAAGATCTAGCTTCTTTGTACCTCAGATTTCTCATCCATAAGATGATGATAATAAAGGTACCTATTAGGTCTCAAAGCGATTGTTGGGAAGATTAAAAGAATAATACACCAAAAGCACTTCGAGAAGTAATTGGCATATCATAAGCGCCCAATAAATATTACCCATCGTCATGATCATTGTTGTTACGCTTATATTCTAGCCATAACTGATTGAGCTAGGCAGTCACTTTGAAGAACTATAGCCCCTAAAAATGAGTTTTCTGTAGGAAATAAGGATGAAAATGTGTATCAAAAAGAAAAGTCCATTTGAATGTATCCTCCCTCAAACACTTCTTTTTTCCTTCTAGTTTGTTTACTGTGCATCTGGCTACTTCAAAGCATACATAAATTAACACACAGATGCATACCTTAATATCTTGTAATAGAGGTTATTATTTTTTTAAAAGCTTGGATGAATGTAAGGACTGCAATTTTAAGAGAATAAGGAAGGCTTTCCCAATCACATGGATTTGATTAGCCAGTGGCAAGTACTGGCTCAGCTAGAACTTTTAGAAGTTCAGAATTAGAAGTTCAGTTCTGACTTAACTTTCCTACTAGTTCAGTTTTTCAGTGTCCTGAAGCACCTCGATTAAGTAAGTATAGCATTAGGTTGTTCACCATAGATATATTGTTGGCCATAGGCATTTAATCATGGAATGGACGCAGTGGGCTTCTAGAAGGGGGTTAACTAATTCATTAAAATATGTGTGCTGACCACTAGTTGTGTGGTGCTATTAGGTGGAATAACCATCAGAAATGGGGAGGAAGTATCATTTGAAACTTTTGGGTTGTGTCGTCTTTTGTTTGGTATTGTTTGTTGGGTTTTTTGGAAGAAGAGAAAAGTTTTCAGAGAGAAATGAAAAGCCAGAAAGTGTTAAATATCACTTATTGTGAGGGTTAGGACATATAAAGGGAAGGAAATTGTATGTCTCTTGCTACAAGGAAGCAGGTAAGTTTTCTTGACTCTGCTAGAAATTCCAGATCTGTGAAATAATAATGGTTGTGGGCCATTAAATATGAGAGAGGTGATGAAAGGGGAATATTAAAATTATAGTTGTGAACCTTTTTTTTGAGGTCAGAGACTCCAGTGGGATTCTGAAAATGTTGGACTCTTTCCTCTAGAAAAATGCATAAAAACATGCAAAATGTTAGTTTCAGTTTCAAGGGGTTTACCAACACCTGGGGCCCATTCTTGGGCCCAGGTTATAAACCTCTAAGCTAAAGGAAAAGCTAGGGGTTTTAGGAACATGCCAATATTTGTAATTTTATTATTCATTTGGGAAGCAATTGGGAGCCACTCTAGGTTTCTGATTGTGGAATTGGCATGGCCATGGTAATTCTTACATTTCTTATAGAATACTTCTGTTAGTGTCTGATGTAAGGTGCAGCAGAGTTAAAACTAACTGAAGAAAAGTAGGAATTTCAAATATTCATCCAGATAAATACAAAAAAAAGCACATTAAATGTAATTTTATTTCAGAATGAAAGGTGTTCTTATCAAGAGCTTTGCTCTAGTCAAAACAATCAGCAATATTTGTTAGCAATTTATTTGTAATTTTTTTTTTACTTGAGAGGTGGTGCCAGGTATTTTTGTTTATTTGTTTTTCTTTTTGTTTCACATAAATCAGAACATAACTCATTAGAGCCAGATATTTTATTTTATAACTGTTTGTGAACCTTCATTTAGATACTCGACATGTCTACAAAACAGGCAATATAGTTTGTTCTCCCAAATAGGCAGGAGAAGTAAATATGATATTAGTGGGTTTTTTTGAGCAATTTAAATACGGTGCTTTTGTTTTCCTTGAAGGCGATTTATATTTGATTGATAATGTTACTTTACTGTTCATTTACTGATAGCTGTCATTCCTGAAATAAAAATTAGCAAGCAAACTAGGCTCAATTCAAGGTATGGCTGTAGGATGTAGCAAGCAGTTCTGTCTTTTCCAGGCTGAATATTTCTCTTTTCTTTTTCTTCCAACTTTAATTTTAGGTTCAGGGTGTACATGTGCAGATTTTCTATGTGGGTAAATTGTGTGTCCCTGAGGTTTGGGATATGAATGATCCCATCACCCAGGTAGTGAGCATAGTACCTGATAGGTAGTTTTTCAACCCATGCCTCCTTCCCTCCCACCTTTAGTAGTCCACAGTATCTATTTTTCCTATCTTTGTGTCCATGTGTCAGTGTTTAGCTCCTGTTGATAAATGAGAACATGTGGTATTTAGTTTTCTGTTCCTGTGCTAATTCACTTACGATAATGGCCTCTAGCTGCATCCATGTTGCTGCCAAGGACATTATTTTATTTTTTTTATGGATGCATAGTATTCCATGGTGTATATGTGCAACATTTTTTTTATACAATCCACTGTTCAGGGGCACCTGCGTTGATTCCATGTTTTTGCTATTGTGAATAGCACAGCAGTGAACATATGGGTAAATGTGTTGTAGAATGATTTATTTTCCTTTGGATATATACCCAGTAATGGAATAGCTGGGTTGAATGGTAGTTCAACTCTCAGTTCTTTGAGAAATCTCCAAACTGCTCTCCACAGTGGCTGAACTCATTTACATTTTCACCACCAGGGTGTAAGCATTCCCTTTCTCCACACTTTTAAATACTAGCCATTCTTACTGGTGTGACATGGTATCTCATTTTGGTTTTGATTTGTATTTCTCTAATGATGAGTGATGTTGAGTATTTTTTCATATATTTGTTGGATGCAGGTGTTTCTGCTTCTGAGAAGTGTCTGTTCATGTTCTTTGCCCATTTTTAATGAGGTTATTTGTTTTTTGCTTGTTAAGTTCCTTATAGATTCCGGATATTAGAACTTTGTTGGATGCATAGTCTGCAAATATTTTCTTTTTCAAAGGATTTCAGAACATTGAGTGTCAAGCTTGTTGACTTTTTGCCTAACACTGTTAAACTCAGCAGGAGGAATCACAGCATTGTTTTCATATAGCAATGCTCAGTAGGGAGGAAAGTCTCAATAGAGGTTTTAGGTAAGTGAAAACAACTTAGAGATATGAAGAACAGTTGTAATGATTAAAACATTCTTCTACATTCTTATCAGAAGCTTGAAATTACTAGCGGTAGCCAAATTCTTATTTCCCAGTGTTAACAACAGCAGGCAGTAACAATAAATTATTATTTATTTTGTGCAAGGCTCTATACTAATTTCTAGGAATACAGAAGAAGGATAAAGCAGGGTCTTTGTTTGTAAAGAACATAACCATTTAAATGGGGAAGAAAGACATGTCCCCTAGAGTTAATTACAGTGCAAGAAAGCATAGACTAATTTTTGAAATGAATAGCATTGGTAATAAATAAATGGCAGAGGAATTCTGATCTGGGAGTAGACATTATGAGCAAGAATATCTTGTCAAAGCTTCAAAAAGGAAGTTCTCATGATGGGCGCTACATAGGTTTCTGTCATGTATCTTGACCTAATGTTAATCTTATTTTTGTGTTATCACTTGCTTAGGTGTCATTCTTGGCAATTAGTTGGTAAGTTGCTTAGGGGCAGGGCTGGTGTGTATATTGTTCAACTCTGAATCTTTAGCATTGATGCATATATGTATAGAAATATATGTTGAATGAATGTCATATGGTTAGGCTTTGTGTACCCATCCAAATCTTGAATTGTATTTCCCACTTGATGAGGGAGGGACCTGGTGGGAGGTGATTAGATCATGGAGGCAGTTTCCCCCATGCTGTTCTCATGATAGTGAGTTCTCAGGAGAGCAGATGGGTTAAAAGTGTTTGGCAGTTCCCCACCCCCAGCCCCACACTGCCATGTAAGACATGCCTTGCTTCCCCTTCACCTTCTGCCATGATTGTAAGTTTCCTGAGGCCTCCCCAGCCATGTGGAACTGTGAGTCAATTAAGCCTCTTTTGTTTATAAATTATCCAGTCTCAGGGAGTTTTTTATAGTAGTGTAAAAATGGGCTAATACAGAATGAATAAGGGATACATGAATGAAGAGGTGGGACTTGTATTTAACCTTGAAGGAAGGACACACAAGGAGATAGGAAGGACTTATAGGCAGAAGGAAAAATACAAGTTAATTAATGTATGGTAGTGGGAATACTCAGAGTATGGATAGGTGATGAGTGATCCAAGTTTGTTTTGATGAAGAGGCTAATATAGAAGAGTAGTATAGGTTGACATTGGACAAGGTAAACACTGGCAAGATTGGGAAGACATTGAATATTGCTATTAAATTACTCCATAGCGTGGACAAGTCCTATTACTTCGACATGTATTTCTCTATAAAATAAGGGTAAGAAAAGATCAGTGAAGAAACACAATTACAGAAAATGATATTTTAGAATTAAATTATATAATATGATATTATATAATGTTACATGAATGAAGCAGTGTACAAATTTACATAAACATGCTTATGTAATACAATGTGATGAATATGAAATACAAAGTAAAGTTGTATACATGTCCATATATGTATAGCTAGTCTTATAGAGAATTGTCTGAAAAGGTGTTTCCCAAAATATTAATACTGTAAAGGCTCTCTCTAGGTAGTAAATACTTTTAAGTGATCTTTTATGCCCTTTTAAAATTTAGCTGAAGTCTGTTTCTGTAACCTAGGGCTGATTTGTAAAGGATGCTGTTGTTTGGAGTGGAGAGGAAGAAATAAATATGGGGAGATATTTTAAGGGCAGAATTGAAAGGACATGGGGTCTTAATAAAGGGCATAAAAGTAGAATTTTTAGGTCTGATTTTAAGGTTTCAAGCCAATTGGCATAATTAATAGCAAATTGGGAGGGATGTCATCCTGTAGCTTGGGACATTTTTCATGGGAAAATGGGCCTATTAATGTCCACATCTTTAACTATTATATAAACACATATAGCAGCAACTGGATTAGTAGTTAACAATGTCTCTGATCAGGTAGAGATTGGAGTAAGCAGAGGGCTGGTCCTAAAGTGTGATTTTTTTTCTACCACAGAACTCAACATTCTTGAAAAGTCAGACAGTTACTCAATTCTCACATATTCTTTAGGAGAGCAGGAAAATACGGTTTGTTCTCATTTTAGAGACTGATAAAGTAAGAATTAGGAAAATGGAGAAAAGGACAGTTATGTTCAGGTGCTCACTAAGTGGCAGAGGGAAGGCCTCCCTGCTGGTTGACTACCATGTTGCCTCGGATGGGGGAACACATCCATCACTGCTGCTCCTGTATCCCACTGTGATTGGTTCTCTGGTTGTGACTCTTCTCTTATTTTTCAATCTGAATTTAAAAAAGGGCTTTGTTTCCAAAGTCTGTTATAGTCTATTTTTTAGGTTTAACTAATAACATAGGGGAGATGCCATGAAGGATGGCTCAAAATAGGAAATACAATTGTATAATTGAGACAAAAAGGGATATCCTGGAAATAATATTATGTTAGGTTAGTAAGTTTTAGAGCTTCTAATTATATGGGTATTTTCTCTCCCCTAATTACTAATTTTAGAAAGCATTTCTTTCAATTTAAGAGTCAGCCTTAAATTTGTCTGCTGAAACTATGTCAGAAACCACATATTTCCAGTTCAGTTGAAATTATATGGTATTAAATCTGTAACTTTCCAGGTTCTATAGACTGGCAGAAATGGATTTAAAGGATTGCTGTTTCAGTGATTTTCAGAGGTTAAGGTGCTTCTGTTGTTCTGGCCATTCATACCTTACTGTTTCTGTTTCTGGGCTATTCTGGGATGGAAATGGGATTGATTCCTATGAATGGGAATCATTTCCCATTTGCTATGAATGGGAAATGGGAAGTGTCCTATGAATATAAGTATGTTAGTTATATTTATTTTAAGAGTGGATTAGTAAACTAGATTTTGGATAGAAATTTTTAAAAGGGGGCAATTTTATATTTTAATCTCATAGCTTGAATAAGTCATGAATTCTTAATGAAAAATAAACACCTTTATTTTTTTGGCGGGGGGGGAAATAGCTTTAAAACAGACTGAAATGTTTCGTAAGTGTATCCTATCTTGCTATAATTTGGTCCTAGACCTTGAGCAGAAAATCTTTGTACTCTGTAAAGAGAATAGTTACCCTCTATATTGACCTGGCCCAAGATGGAAAAACAAGGAACCCTTCTTGGACTTTGTAATCATTACACTCAAATCTTTGTTCTAGTCACTAAGTCCTTTCATAAGTAAATTTTCTAGAAATTTCTATGCTGTAACTTTTGCTTTTTTCACGTGGCTCTCGGCAATGACATATGAAAATATGGTGTCTGTTTTATCTTGGTGCCTTCACTGGCATATATACCTTGCCTAGAATCACCTCATTCCTTCACCAGAACTAATTTAGATTCTTCAACCTCGAATTAGTCTTTTCTAACAACTTCAGCCTTCATTTTTTAATCCCATCAAGGTCATTTCTAGGAAACATTTTGATGTTTACCACTGAATTCAGTGTCACGTGATATTTTATATTTGCTTTGGTTTAATAGATTCAAGTTTGATCTCAACAGAATTTTTTTTTTTGAGCCAGAGTCTCACTCTGTTGCCTGCTTCAGTGCAGTGGCATGATCATGCCTCACTGCAGCTTTGAATTCCTGGGCTCAAGCAACCCTCCCACCTCAGCCTCCTGAGTAGTTGAGACTATAGCTACACACCATGCCCAGCTAATTTTTATTTATTTATTTATTTTCTGTAGAGATAGGGTCTTGCTTTGTTGCTCAGGCTGGTCTCAAACTCCTTGCCTCAGGTGGTTCTCCCACCTTGGACTCCCGAAATGTTGGGATTTACAGATGTGAGCCACTGCACTGACCTCAGCAGACCTTTACTGAGTTTTATCTTCAAGTTTTCAAAGAATCTTCTTTTTGAGACAAAGTATTGGGAATATAGTAAATGCTACGTAATTATTTGGTATTAGTATTAAGGCAATGTGGAGAAAAAGTTCTGAAATGTGACTTACTGAGCTGAGACCTAAGTACTTGTTAATATTGATTGATCTGAATTGAGATCATTTTTATTCTTCTCTTCCTGGCATAAGCCACTTAAATTCAGCAGAAGTTATACATGTTAATCAGTAGAGTCAGCCCACGAGTAACCAGGAAAATCTACAAAAAAGATTACATCAAAGTAGATTTCTCAAAAGCTTCAAGCAGTCTGGATGAAAAAAATATATATTTTATATTATGTATACAACATATATATATATATATATTTCTACATTGCCAGATGTAGAGTGGGACTTCTCTCTAGTCAATACAAAGTTGGAATCATAGCCATTTAAAATATTCTTAATGTTTTAAAGAAACAGAACACATACTTATTTTTCTTGTTGTTGTAGTTTGTTTTTGTGTTTGCTTTTTTGTTTTTTGTTGTTTGGTTTTTCAACAGCATTTTGACTGCAGCCAACAAACACGAGAAAAAGCTCACTATCACTGGTCATTAGAGAAATGCAAGTCAAAACCACAATGAGATACCATCTCATGCCAGTCAGAGTGGCGATTTTAAAAAGTCAAGAAACAACAGATGCTGGTGAGGTTATGGAGAAGGAAAAAGGAATGCTTTTACACTGATGGTGGGAGTGTAAATTAGTTCAACCGTTGTGGAAGACAGTGTGGCAATTCCTCAAAGATCTAGAGGCAGAAATACCATTTGACTGAGCAATCCCATTACTGGGTATATACCCAAAGGAATATAAGTCCTTCTGTTATAAAGATACATACATACATATGTTCATTGCAGCACTATTCACAATAGTAAAGACATGGAATCAATGCAAATGCCCATCAATGATAGAGTGGATAAAGAAAATGTGGTATATATACACCATAGAATTCTGTGCAGCCATAAAAGGGAATGAGATTATGCCTTTGCAGGGACATGGATGGGGCTAGAAGCCATTATTCTCAGCAAACTAATGCAGGAACAGAAAATCAAACACCACATGTTCTCACTTACAAGTGGGAGCTGAACAATGAGAACACATGGACACGTTGTTGGGGGGCAACACATACTGGGACCTGTTGGGGAAATGGGGGAGGGAGAGCATCAGGAAGAACAGCTAATGGGTGCTGGGCTTAATACCTCAGTGATGGGTTTATCTGTGCAACAAACCACCATGGCACACATTTACCTGTGTAACAAATCTGCACATCCCATACACGTACCCCAGAACTTAACATAAAAGTTGATTTAAAAAAAGACTTTTTCCTAATAATGAGGTTTGAGAGGAATTTTTCTTCTAAGTCTCCATAACAGACTGTGTGTGGTATAATGAATAACAGTCTTGACAATAGTAGGTAAAATTATGACAAGATATGGTCAAATTAGTTGACACTCAAATCCAAAATTACATAGTTGATTAGGTGTGAACCTTAAGAAGGCTATTGGATTGCTTTAACCAAATTGTTCATTTTTGCCAGTTCTTTGCTGGAATGGAGATAGCCGGTCACCTCCATGAAAGAGGAAAAAAAGATGAATTCATTCACTGATTGAATCCAGTGCCTGATGACTCATGAGTAGTTGGGTGTAATTCTTATGACTACACAGTGGTGGGTTGAAGCCTGATTTCAACTTTGGAGCTTTGGAAATTAATCTTTCATGTGTTCTTGTTAGCAGTATGGGAGTAGGGGGAAAGTGGAAAAACCAAAGCAGCCTGTATCTTCCCCAAAATTCAGGGGCATAATTTAACCTTATTGTTTAAGACCCTCTGCTTTGAGAGTTGCGTCTAAGGCACAGGTTTTTTTTTCCCTCAGTCTAAACAATCCAGGCTAAATTCGTTTTTCAGCTTACAATACTGAACCCTCTTGGAATAAATAGGTGCTGTGACAGCTTCTCAAATTCATAACATTCAAGTGGCTGTCAGTAGCCTCTTCATGGATGTGTGGGTCAGGAACAGCCCCAGGGAAATCTCCTCGGAGAGGAAGTACTGGAAGTGAGAAGCCAGCAGTCAGTCTCCTGTTCGGTTGTATCACAGTTGTGCTTCTGAGAAAAGCTGTAAAGAAATTAAATTTGTTTAAATCAAATTGTATTTTCAGTGCACTTAAGTAGTTGCTAAACCTAAATGGATCTTGTTAAGAATTACTCTTTAAAGTGAATAACCCCCTTCAAAAGTGTATCATTTCATATTTTTACATATTCAGAGATCCTTGCTAACTTTTGGATATGTAGATTTTAAGGTGTCGGTTTATTTCAGCAATGAGAGATTTGGGGGACAAAGTCAAACTCCTATTCTTTCCTGACCCAAATTAGAAGTCAACTTGTTCGCCTTGTTAGTGTTGTTGTTTGGATAGATGCTAACAAATCCCAGGATTCTTTCCAGTAACTTCTCTCTGTAGGCAGCAAGTCAGTTGCTGTTTAGAGGTGACCCTGGTAGCCAATGAGGTGAAAAGGGGAATTCTCAGGGGAAGTCATTTTTTCTAATTCTCTACAGCTGCTTCAGACCAGTGCCGATACAAGTGCTCTAATGAGCAAATGAAACGTAATTCATTGTCCCAGCCAATAATGTCTTTCATAAGCACAAGTTGAATTTGTGATTTGCGGGGTAGTGTGTTACCCCACTAGGGTATCTTCATCATTTGCATGTGCTGAACTAATGATGATGTTTTATTTTATAAATTGAAATTCAATGCCAGTGTGAAAGACAGCAAAAATTCTTTCTGTAAAGTTTTGTGATATTGGAAGTCCTTTGATCCTCACCTTGTGACTACTAAATGTCCCCTCTACCCTGTATAATCTGGCCAATCTTTACTCTTAAACAGCATTCTTTGTTTAAAGACGTAAGCTTAGGATTCATTGTAATTCATTGGTTTCTCCTTTTTTTAAACTGTGATTTGTTCCAGATGCTATGGGTTTTTTCCAGATAAGCTACTGATATTTATATTCTTTCCATGTAAATTAGCTGAACAGTAGACCTCAGTTTGGAGAATATTAATTAAGATTATTTAGAGATGTTAAATTCCTTATGCTTCTAGTGTAATGATAGCTAACTTCATATAGTAACTAACAGTTTACTAAAATTCATCACATAGATCATTTAAATTGGCCCCTAAAACTAACTCTTTGAGGCAAGTTAGTATTACTTTGCTACTTTTTACATTAGAGAAACAGGAGAATTGTCTAGAAAAGTAAAATGATTTGGCTGAGGTAAACAGCGCAATTCAAACTATTGAGTCAAAGGCCTGTGTTCTTTGCATCATATCAAGCAAGCTTTAGGCAGGCTTTGCTGCTGGAGGAAGAGATCTGGGCTTTCTTTCTCCCTTTTACCTTATACTCACATTTTGGGGCCTCCCATCCCAGTAACTCTGATGAGAATGGTCAGGGGATGTGTCTGGGTGGCTGCCCTTTCTGATCTATGTTGTTCTCAGCCATCCGGGAACACCTGATGCCCAAACCGAGAAATGTAAGGGTTGAGGCTCATAGCTCTCTTTCCACATGCTCTTCCTGTCTCTTTTAACATAAAAAGAATGTCTCAACTTGATATCCCACTATCATAGCCTTGTAATCACAGGGAAAATAATTATCAGTATCAGAGGTGTGATAGGCCATAAATTGTACATGAAATCAGCTTTGCAAATTTTAAAACTGTGACAGTGAAGGAAATTACTAAGTTTCTGAAAACACAGAAAATCAAAACAAAGCCAAACTCTGATGCCATTTTATGGAGAGGGCTGCCACCCCAGCTTCAAGCTCTCCTCTTCTCTCCAGCCAACTGTATTCATGCTTCCTCATCTTAATTTCTTTTAGGCTACATCTATGTTTCCCTTTTCTTCTGTGCTGTCCATCTACTTGCACACTTGGACTAGATTCACTTCCCCTTTCTTTGCTAGCTCATGCCTTGTGAGTAAGAAGTGGCATGTTTCAAATCCTCTGTGCCATAGGAACAAAAGCTCAGGCCAGAAGTTCTGAGTTTGATACCCTTATTAACCTTTCCTGTAACCTTGACATCTTGCATTTTTTCGTCATAAAAGGGGGACTTAGGTGCACTGCCTGTTTGATTTGTAAAGTTGTTGTGAATACTTAATGAGATAGTGTAGATAATATCCTTTTAAAGGAGGATGTTGATGTGAGGGGTTAGCCCTGGTTCTGGTACTAACCTTCTGTGTGATTTTAGGCAAGTCACCACACCTATCTGGGCCTTAGAACTTTTTTTTTTCCCTTAACATTAAAAAATAGGGCTAGGATTAGATGATTTTGAAGATCTTTTCAAATTCAGTCAGTTGAATTCAGATGAATATATTTTATATTTACAGTGTCATGAAGTATAAATAAGAACATTGTCCTTGTTCTCAAAAAACATATAATCTAAGAAAAAGAGACAGATGTAAATAAATGACCATAGTGTGATATAGTAAATTTCTTCTGGTCTAGCCCTAAAATTCTGATTCTGTGATTTCAAAACTTATCTTCTCTCAGTCTCTTCCATTTTAGAGCTTATTTCTCTCCAGAGGAAAGGAATTCACCAAGAAAAGTAGTTTTCATATGAGGGAATAGAGTTTACTTGGTTTTTAGCGGAGCATTACTGGTGATTGATAACAGCTGTAAGCGGCGTGTGTGTCTGAGACACCAGATAACATTCAGGACAGACTTTTTTTTTTTTTTTTTTTTTTGAGACAAAGTCTCACTCTGTCACCCAGGCTGGAGTGCAATGGCGCAATCTTGGCTCACTGCAACCTCCGCCTCCTGGGGTCAAGCGATTCTCCTGCCTCAGCTTCCTGAATAGCTGGGATTATAGGCATGCACCACCATCCCTGGCTGATTTTTTGTATTTTTAGTAGAGATGGGGTTTCGCCATATTGGCCAGGCTGGTCTCGAACTCCTGACTTCAAGTGATCCACCCTCCTTGGCTTCCCAGAGATCTGGGATTACAGGTGTGAGCCACCACACCTGGCCAGGACAGACTTCTTTAAATAAAAATAACTACTTATGGCATTTTTTTGCTGAAATTGAGTTTTCTCTAGTAGGTGGAAGGGAAATTTGGATATTTAATAACTTATCAAAGTAGTGTTGATGACCAAGACGTTCCTGATGCACTCATCTCTGTTCAGGCAATAGCTGGTATAAAACTAGAGATATAATCTAAATATTCTGAGTATCAGTAAAATAAGATGTGACTGCTCATACCTCTCTTATCAGATGCTCTCATCCTCATATAGTCTATTTCAGCTACTTAGAAGGAAGAAATAAATACATGGGTTTAGAGGGGCCTCTTATCCAATCAAATCCAAATTTGGACATTTCAAGAAAAGATCTGTTTTATACATACCACATTTGCTTGGGTTTGTAGATTTTTCTTTATTTGCTGCATTTATAAAGATCATTCTTTTTTCTTTTTCTTTTTTATTTTCCTGCCTGGTTTGATTTTATTTGTATGTTTTAACAGAGAAGCTTTACATGAGAATATCGATGCCAGGACCAAAACTATCATGTCCCTTTTTGTTTTATTTAATTCTGGTCTGTATTAGAATTATACATGGATATCGACTATATTTTGACTAGTTTTATAGTTGAAAATCACTTCAAAGATAGTCATTAAGAATTATTTCATAACTGTGAAAAACGTCACTATCTCACAAATGTTTATTAACCCCAGTTTCAGTTGCTCATTGAGCCACATTTCTTCCTCCATTAAGGTTCATGCAGCACCTGACACTCTAGTGGGTGCTCAATTTATACTTGTTGAAGAGATTGAATAAACATGTATTTTATTTTTTCTTAAATTGATTTAGCTTCTATTCTATTCATAAGAAATAGACTTTATTGCTTTCCCAGAATGCACAGTTTCTTTCATTGAAGTCATAATCATAATTACATTTGAAAATAAGTAACAACTTTGTGGAAGTGAATTTTCTAGCTCCATAGAGTTCTTTCAAAGCAGTGTGGACAGTGACAGAACATGGGCTTTGTTGGGTAGCCAGTCTTGGGTTTGAATCTTGCTGCATGATTGTGGACAGTGTCTTAAACCATCAGGGCCTCAGTTTTGTCACAGCCAAAGTAGATCTAATAACCCCACTGCATAGTATCATTAGAGACCATATGAAGGAACTCATGCTCGGCCTTCAGTAGGTCCCACCTAGGAAGTATGGGGAGGGGAATCACTGTGTAAATTGGAGAGAATGCCCCACAAGGGGTAGCCAGAGCATATTCTTAGAACAGTTATTTCCTAGATGAAGACACTGGGAGGTATAACTCCAAAGAAATACACACAAAATACCACACAAAAATACACTGAATGAATTCTAAGACATTAATTTTAGAGCACACTATTGATTAGATAACTTTTGAGGATAAAAAGTAAGGCTACCATATTAAATGTGGCACGTCCTGATTTATAAACCATTAAATGTGTTTTTCAAAAATGTGTGTATGGGTGGGAGAGGTACCTAACAAGCAAAGGGCATTATGGAGTTAAGGAAATCTATTATTTGCTCTGCCTCACAACTAGTATTCTAGATACTAGCTCTACTTCTGAGAGAATGTTCTGCTAGTAATATTAAGCTAATATGCTACCCTTCTAGGGTATACCAAGTGGGATTTAATTCAGTTCAACTGAACAAATATTTGTTGAGCCTTACTATGTGTTAGGCCCTATGCTATATGCTGGGGACACAGTAGTAAATAAGATGAGACACAGTCCCTGCCTTCACAGAGCTTACATGTATTAAGCAAGTCATTCTAAATGTGATGGATATAGTAGAAGGGGACATACAGGGTGCTTTGAGAGAGACGATGTGGAGATTATGTCACACACTTTGGTAAATAATGTATGTATTTTATGTACAAAATCAATCCCATGAAGAGGTATTGAAATTATTGGGATTGTATAAACTAGAGATGAAGAGGCAAAAGGAAGTGTTATTATTGTCTTCAGGTATATGACATTTTTTGTATATGTATATGACTTTTATTTTGCTTTATTAAAGGATACGTTGGGCTGGGCGTGGTGGCTCATGCCTGTTATCTCAGCACTTTGGGAGGCTGAGGTGGGTGGATCACTTGAGGCCAGGGGTTTGAGACCAGCCTGGCCAACATGTTGAAACTCCATCTCTACTAAAAATGCAAAAAAAATTAGCTGGGCATGGTGGCGAATGCCTATAATCCCAGCTACTCAGGAGGCATGAACCTGGGAGGTGGAGGCTGCAGTGAGCCAAGATTGCACCACTGCACTCCAGCCTGGGTGACAAAGCAAGATTCCACCTCAAAAAAAAAAAAAAAAAAAAAAGAATATCTTGGGTGAGTGTTTAGCCAGGGAATAATAAATAATAATAATAATGTTAACCTTTATTGTATGCTTCCTATGTGCTAGCCACTGTGACAAATACATTTTATGTTGTGTCTCATTTAATCTTCAAGCCACATACTTGTCTTTTACAAAGGAGAAAACTGAAGCTTAAGGATGTCGAGAACCCTCCTGGAGTTAAATTACCAGAGCCCAGATTCAGTTTAATCACTTACGATGAGGATAATCTGTTTTTCCATACCTATTATAGTTTTTTTTTGTTTTTGTTTTTTTTTTAATGTTTAAAGTTTATGATTACTGAAGTGGTTACAAACTCAAATGACTACAGGGCCAGGCAGGTAACATAGATGTAGATGAGAAACAATAGGAGTAATGTGCAGGACTTGAATGTTGTTATGAACCAAAGGCATTCAAACATTCAAATGTAGGTTTACTTAAAAGAGGGACAAACAAAGGAATCTGTGGGCCTTTCACCCCAGAAAATCAGTTGTTGGGGAGGAGTCATTTATAGGTATTTCTCATACTCACTTAACCTGATAGCCATTTGTATAGCACTTATCATCTAGTTTAGGGGTGTGTGTGTGTGTGTGTGTGTGTGTGTGTGTGTGTGTGTTGAAGGGTACAGTATGGCACAGTGGAAAATGCTTGGGCTTTGTAGGTTTTAAAGATACCTAGTTTGAATCTTGGCATTGCTGTGTGATTTTCATCAAGTTGCCTAACCCTTCTCCTCTTGGTTTTCTTCTTCTTCTTCTTTTTGAGACAAAGTCTCACTCTGTCGCCTAGGCTGGAGTGCAGTGGTGCATTCTTGGCTCACTGCAGCCTCCGCCTCCCAGGTTCAAGTGATTCTCGTCCCTTAGCCTGCTGAGTAGCTGAGATTACAGGCATGTGCCACCATGCCCAGCTAATTTTTGTATTTTTAGTAGAGGCTAGGTTTTGCCGTGTTGGTCAGGCTGGTCTCAAACACCTGACCTCAAGTGATCACCTGCCTTGGCCTCCCAAAGTGCTGGGATTCCAGCTGTGAACCACCACGCCTGGCCTATTTTTGTTGTGAGACTGTTGGTTCTTTGCAGGTAGCTCTTTTTTTTTTTTTTTAAATTATACTTTAAGTTCTAGGGTACATGTGCATAACGTGCAGGTTTGTTACATATGTATACTTGTGCCATGTTGCTGTGCTGCACCCATCAACTCGTCAGCACCCATCAACTCGTCATTTACGTCAGGTATAACTCCCAATGCAATCCCTCCCCCCTCCCCCCTCTCCATGGACTGAACAATGAGATCACTTGGACGCAGGTAGCTCTTAAAACGCATGTATCCCCATCACTTAGCACACACTCGATGTGGCACACTACCTTTGCCAATTTAGTCACACACAAATCTTAAATTCTTTTCGGTAAGTAATCATAGCCATCAAAAAGCTTGAGGTAAATGAGAATGAGTGTCTTCCCCCAAACCTCTCTCCCTGATTCTAATGAAAGTATATCTCATGCCTAATTTTGTCACGTATGAAGACATTTATTAAATAAACATTTATAAGCATGGGACAATTCATATAGCCTATACTGCAGACTGGGTGAAGGCCCAGCTGCCCTTTAGGTACTAGACTACCACCTTTCTGGAAAGGTTCCATTGGGGCAGATTGGACAATAATCAAAGGCAGCGTCTTTTTTCCCTTGTAATGGACATCAAGTAGCTGGAAATCTGCTTCCCAAAGTCAAGACACAGGAACATTTGGACCCCATCCCATCAGTGTCTTGCTGGAATTCATATACCCTATTCATGCAAAGGAGAGTCTGAGTATAAAAATATTCAGTCAATCCACGTGTCTTTAATATCATTAATTTTTGCCAGTGAACCAATTCTAGTATCTATAATGCTGACTATCAAACTTCTGATCATCAATCAAAATCCATTTCTGACATTTATTATGGAATGAAAAAGTCTCCAGTGTTGCTGGAGATGCTAGTAGCCTAATTCCTTGTGGTAGCACCTCTGCTTGTGGACTTTGCTGCTGATGAGAAAGATAACCGTTTTGAGCACAATCGCACTGACTCTAGAACAATGGATCTCAACCCGGGGTGATTTTGCCCCTAGGGAGACATTTGACAATGTCTGGAGACGTTTTTTGGTTGTCACAACTGGTAATGAGAGATGCTATTGGCATCTAGTGTGTAGAGTACAGGGATGCAGATAAACCTCATATAGTACCTGGGACAGCCCTGACAGCAAAGAATTATCTGGCCCTAAATGTCATTAACGAGGAGGATGAGAAACTCTTCTCTAGAGTGCACTTAAAACTGACTCCTATGCTTACATCATATGGCTCTGTGATGTATTTTAAAGTTAAATTACAGACTTCATAACACTTGCAGTAAACTCAGCAGTAAAGACTTGAATGAATTTAGAATTCATTATAATATAATACATGTGGAAGGTATGGATTTAGAGCCCAGTTATTTACAACCTGTGGTAGACCCAATGAATATCATAGCCTGCAAAAACTTTTCAAAAATGAGAGACTTTGGTCTTGTTTACCTGGAGTATAGGCATTTACTTCGCTTGTCCAAGTAGTAGTCCTGTGAATTACCATCTTAATGGATACTCTTGTGCTACTGAGTCATCAGAATTTTAAATTTACTTTAGTATTACAAACATTCATTGAATGCCTGCTGTGAGCCAGAGACTGTAGGAGGGTACAGCAAACAATAAAATAGTCTCTGACCTGGGGGAATGTATAGCACAGTAGAAATCGGGCATAACATATCTTCACCAAGGCAACTTCCAATTATAATGTTCCAATAGCCTGTGATTGTAAAAATAACCCACAGTTTACCCTAGTTTCACTCCATCTGAAACCAGGCAGCTCGCCTCATTGCCTTTTGTATTATTTCCACGTGGTCTGAGCCGTATAGACATTTACATATTTTGCCAAAGAACTACCAGATAGTAGTGGTGTAACTATTTTATCTAAGAAAGCAAAAATATATAAAAACTACAAATATTGAAGAGAAGTAGACCCTCTGAAAAAACTAGATGTTTTAAAAGAAGATTCATAGAAAAGCCTCAACAATTTCACTCTATTGTGAAAATGTCACTTTCACCTCGTAAACTCTGGAACCAAGGAAATGATTGGCAGTGTCACCAGCATTGTTGGGGTCTCCAGCCTCCCTTTGTGCCTTTTTGGGAGCGTGCCCTAACTGATCACATGTAATAATGTGTCTTAGCACTTGCTACCTTAGCTAAAGGAATGCTTTTAGGACACCCAGCCAACTGCCCATCTATCCATCATTTCCGTTCATTGGAGATGGCACTAGAGGCAGTGTGGGTGGTTACATAATTACTGACATGTCTGCATGTAGGAATGTGGCCTGAAACATTCTAAACTTAGAAACTATTCAGATCAGACCTTGTAGATGTTGTTTTTGGAGAGTGATAACTGTGGCATTCTCTAGGGCTTGTAAAATGAGCTTCGACATTGCCAACCATAGATTCCAGCTTTAATAGCGATCTGTTCAATGAGTAACCATAGTCCAGAGAACATTCATTCTTCTTTTTACAGCCTGATTTCATCAATTATTATTTTTTAAATTGGGGTTTCACTTGGCTATAGGAAGATAATTTTATGGAAAGGGGTAAAAATTTGGTCAGCCAGGGGGGAAAAAAGGTAAAAATAGTAATCAGGCTTGAGATCAGTTGTATTTTTAAAACTTTATATTAGCCAAGCATTGGAGTTCGTTTCCTTTCAGCTGATTAAGTTACATGTCTATTTGGTGAATAAACTTTGCAGAAATAGCAAAATTTGTCTCTGTGTCACTTATAAATGATTTATTGTCTCTCTCATTTAACATTTTTATGTATCAATGGTATATATTTTGAAAGTCCTAGCCAAAGTCTATATTCCAACACTGCCTACCTTTTATATTCTTCTCAGAAGAACATTAAAAAAGAAAAAAAGAGTTGTGCTATATATATTATAAAGAAATTTCTCAGAAATAATTTGTTTTTCTAAAACCGTTTTTATGTGCATTCTCAAGGCATTTTGCAAGTGTGGATTGGTGTCCGGGAAAATTGTAATCATAGACCAGAAAAACCATTGTGACTTCTAAGAGTCACACAATCATACCTTAGTGTTTTGAAGGATCAGGTAGTTTAGCTCATTAGCAGGTCTCTTTTTATGAAGACAAATGATTTTTGAGACTGAAGTTTTTTACTGAATGGGTATACTTTTGCAGTTGTCTTAATGGCTACCCAAAATGATACTATGATTAAAAATGTATTCTGGGCCGGGCGCGGTGACTCACGCCTGTAATCTCAGCACTTTGAGAGGTTGAGGCAGGCAGATCACGACGTCGGGAGTTTGAGACCAGCCTGATCAACATGTTGAAACTCTGTCTCTATTAACAATACAAAAAATTAGCCAGGCGTGGTGGTGGGTGCCTGTAATCCCAGCTACTCAGGAGGCTGAGGCAGGAGAATCACTTGAACCCGGGAGGTGGAGGTTGCAGTGAGCTGAGATCACGACATTGCACTCCAGCCTGGGCAACAGAACGAGACTCCATCTCAAAAAAAAAAAAAAAAAGTATTCTGATCCTGGTTTTGGTTTGCAAATTTAAGCTAAATGCATGTTAAAAGGGAATCTCAGGTTTTCTTTCCCAAGTGAAGTGCAATAGAATGAAATCCAGTTCACTGTCCTATTAATACAAAATAATATGGTAGCAAAAACAGCTAAGAATTAGATTCTTGCTATGCCTTCAAAGTAAAAGCCTCAGGATTCTCTTTTATGTAGTCATAAGTTCAGCACAGAGGTAATGAATGCATGTAGGTAATGAATGGATTAGTTATAAGCTTACTACCCAAATGCTTCTTACATGCCTGTCTGGCATTTAAATCATCTCCATGCCATTTCTTTTTCATTTTGAGCCCTATTTCATCGTTTTTGGTAAAAGAACAATTCTTTTGGATACAAATTGGATCATTTCATCCAAAGTAAAAGCTTAGCCCTGGTAAAATCTTTTCTTTTTTCCTTATTGCAAACCCTTTGCCATGTTGGAATCTGTAGCAAATGCCATCACAAACAACATTGTTGAGAGGGAAGTATGCCCTATTTCTTGTCTGCTTCCAATTCTCTCTTAGACTAAGCATGCGCCTTTCCACCCAAAGGGCTGCCATCTGAAAAATAAATTCATTTCAGCAGTCATTAGAGCTGTCTGTTTGGTGTTTAGGAAGCTCTGGCTAAAGGTGACCTGGAGCAATTTTTTAAAAAGTAGATGACAGATATATTGAGGTAGGTCTGTTGTTTCCATGTGACATCACTTGGGTTCCATTCAGATTGGGAGCCTGACAGTGCCTGATTCAGTGTGTCCAGGATTTAAGAAGCAGAAAAAATATAGTTGCACTGTATCTTTAAGTGGACTGACTTTGAAGTTCATCAATTTACCCAGCATTTATGGGACACCCAATGTGTACCTCGTACTGGAAAATTGTGGTCATGTTGGGGTCTTACCAGTTGATATTTTTACACTGGAATTTTCTGGGCTTTTTGAGCTTGAGTTTTGATTTTCTATGGCTTTTCATGGTGTACTTGAGAAACATTTTATTCAAATCACCAAATTTTCTAACATTTTCAGTAAGGTATAAAAGAAGAACAAGCAATGTCTGGCTCCCTAAGTTAACAAGCCTCAGAGGATTTCTAGAGAACAAGTCATACCAGGCAAAGTTGTGTGTCTGTGTGTGCTTGTTTTAATAGTATTGCTAAAGGAGTGGTTAAAGGGAAATCCAACGTTGAGTAACTTACAAGCTTTTAATCAGGCTTTGAAACTTGATTAAACTTAGCTGTGAAATGAACACTGTTTCATTGAGTGACCACAGAGTGAGGGTCAGGGTACAGTGCAGGGTGATCAGCTATCCTGCCTAACTTTGGGAGGTAGTAGTTGGTAGATTGCCTCAAGCAGAAGAGTCTTTCTTTTTCAATGTCATTATTAATCTAATAGAAAAAGCAGAATTTTCCTGGTGTTACTAAACTGAAATGAACCCTAAACTATAGACAATCTTAAGAAATAGTAACCAGGAGCCCAACCAATTAGAAATGAACAGCACGAATGTTCACTAGCTTTTATTGAGTATTGTCTTGTAGGTGAGAAAACTAAGTCTGAGGGAGGTGAGGTAACTAGCCAAAAGTTGTACAGCTAATAAGTAGCATTACCAGTAGTCATAGTTAGATGTGGTTGACTCCAGAGTCACATGGTTATTCCATCATCCTTAAGGTAATTAAGCCCTAGTTGCAATATGGTATGGCCATTAATATATCAAAATTGTTGCCTAAGTAAAGATGTCTTTGTGTTTATTTATTTACCTTACAGGAATTATACTTGCAAAGTATCTTTTATTCTTTTACTATTTTCACAGCTTTATTGAGATATTATTTACATATATTACAATTCAGTCATTTAAAGAGTATACTTCAATGATTTTTAGTGTTATTCACAGGGTTGTGCCACGATTACCATAGTCTAATTTTAGAACATTTTAACACCTCCTAAAAGATACCGAACACCCATTAGCTGTCACTTCCCATTCCTCCTATTTACCACCTACCCCCAGCCCTAAGCAACTATTAATCTACTTTCTGTGTTTACAGATTTACCTATTCTGGGTATTTTGTGCAAATGGAATCATACAATATGTGTTCCTTTGTCATAGGCTTCTTTCGTTTAGTATAACATTTTCGAGATTCATCCATTTTGTAGCATGTATAAGTACTTGGTTTCTTTTTATGGCTGAACAATATTTCATTATATGAATATGCCACATTTGTTTATCCATTTGTCTGTTGATGGACATTTGAGTTGTTTCTACTTTTTGGCTATTATAAGTAATGCTGCTATAACTATTCATGAGCAAGTTTTTAAATGGACATGTATTTTCATTTCTCTTGGGTGTATACCTAGAAGTGGAATTTCTGGGTCATATGGTAACTCTATGTTTAACTTTTTGAGGAGCTGCCAGCCTGTTTAGCATAGAAGCTGTACTGTATTATATTTCCACCAGCAATGTACGTGGGTTCCAATTTCTCCACATCCTTGCCAGCACTTGTTATTGTCCGTCTTTTTACCCCTCTCATTTAATTTTCATAATCCTATGAATTAGCTAAAGAAAAATATTCATGATGCTCTTTTATAGATAAAACCCCCAAGTCAACAAGAATCCTATTATGTGTGCAAATAGAGGGGAAGAAGTGGCATGGATAATTCAAAACAACACATCATCCAAAAGTAATTTAAAATTTTTTGAATCAGACACTTATAGCTGTGCTGGATGTTAGAGATCATGTTTCCTACGTTTTAAAGGTGATGAAACTAGAGCCCAGAAAATGGAAGTAAATTGATGAACACTGACATAAAACTGCTTGGTAGCAAAGCCAGGACTAGAAGCTCCATATCCTTGATTCCCAGGACATTGCCTGTTCCAGTACAGCCTATTGCATTCTTCCCTAGGGGATGTATAAATTCGTCCATATCACAAGAATGTCATTTTCTTAACTCATTCATCTATCAGGTATTGGAAGATCAACAAAGCTGAAACCTCCCATTGGGGAGCTCTTGGTAGAATTAGTTTCACATATTGCACATGATGAGACTGATATATAGGCAGAAGGTTAATGCAGGCAGTGCTTCATAGTAATGTTTCTTGGGTCAGATTGCTTGTATATGAATTCTGGCTCTACTGCTTACTGTTTGACACTTTCTGTACTTCTCTGGTCTTGTTTTTAAAATGGGAGCAATGACAGTATATACCTCACAGTATTTTTTTAGAATTAAATGAGATTATTTCTGTAAAGAGGTTAGGACAGTCCCTGGCTCCTAGATAGCTCTCAATAACTGTTGACAATTATTATTACAAAACATTAACCTGCTCAGACCACTGAAAACGTTGTAATGTGAGATTTTATAGAAAATAAATGAATCATCCCTTTGAAAAAAGTAGCTTCACTAAAGGAGTTGGCATAGAAAATGTCTGTTTTCTAAAATCTTCATATTTTTGAGCTATATGGAACATAATAAAATTCTCTTTGTTAAGGAAAAACCTTAGTATGTTAACTTCCCATTCTTACAAGTTATGAACGAATTTCCTTTATAATGTAACTTTGGGCAGTACCACGCAACTTTGTGCAGAAACCAGGCAATTCGCATGGACCTCATGTGTAAAGCTGCAGCAATAGGAAAGCATAACTAAAGCACATATGCCTATCGTGGATGTAATATATTAGTAGTGTTCTTCCTTAGTATCTTTGCTTAATTATCAAGATGAAAATTCACTGGATTATTTTATGAGGCTGAATGTATAATTTGTACATTAGTTTATATTATGTGGCTGAATGTATCATTGGTATATTGGTGTAGAAGAAAGGGCACCCAGTAGGAAATCAGAAGACAGGATTAGAATCCTAGCCCTTCTCTTCCCTTATTTATGACCACAGGCAGTGTGTTTAAATGTCTGTAAGCTTCTGTTTCCTCATCGGGAAGTGGGGGGAGAGGGGGTCAGCAGTTCCTATATCAGAGGGTTGTCATGAGGACCACATGATAATCTGGGTATGACAGCCCTGCACACAGTGCCTGGCCCACAATCAGGCCTCAGGAAATGACAGCTAAACAATGTAGTGTTTAGGCAGTGGTAGTGCCACACGTGAAATTTGGAGGCAGATTCAATGGTAAGTTTAGGTGAAGAAATTGGACGTGTCCGTGTTCACACAGTATGATTCATGTCTACTCTTCTGTTGCTGCTGCTGCTTTCCTGTAACCAATTTTAGAGCCTATCTTGGCAGCTGGAAGTATTTGGGATTAATTTCACACTCACTTTATGAGTTGAGCGTTTTCCTGCAAGCAGCTCCCTGGGCCTCTGCCTCATTACTTTGGCATCAACTGATATGGCAGTTGGACAGAGATGTCCTTTGGGGTCTCCATTTTATTTGGAAACCTTCAATTTGAAAAAGCAAAGCAAAGGCCATCAACACATTGTGCTTGAGATCGTTAGCATTTATTATTTCCTAGACCCCTCCCTTTCTGTAGTTCAGTTGAACACTAGGGAACACACATCTTGCTCAGCCAGTGATGCACCCTGAAAAATTGCTCTCCCTCAAATTTAAGTCCTAGCAGCTGGTTGGCCTCATTTCTCAGTTCCAGGTGAGCGTCGAGATCTTCTAGGCCTTGGTCTCAGAGATCTGAATCCTGATGGGTGTAGTTTTTCCAGCTCTTTTTACTATGTTAATTCTGTTAAATTCATTTGGCTCTTATGGGGAACACAGTAAACCTGGCTGTTACGTGTAAAACTAAATTGAGAACATGGAGATCTGTTTAGTATTTCATGCTGGCCAGTAGGTCAGGAAGATTTTCCTTGGGGGTAATTTACATAAGGAATTGTTTATCCCATTTCTTTCCAGTTTCTGTGACCATTTGGGGATAGCAGACTCTTTCCACAATGGCACAGGAATATATCCAATGAGACTGAGACTTAGACGACGCTTCTCTCCAATTGATATATTTTGGGCCTTGCTCAGGAAAGATCCTGTGGCTTGGGCTGCTGTCTCACTGAGAAGTCATTCTTCCATCACAGCTATGTTTAGCGAGTTGGGTGGGTCCATGAACTGACATGTTGTTGCACTTAGTGAGGATTTTCCCTTGATAGTGAGGAACGTGCATAAAAGCATCCTTTAAGTCCAGAAAATGCCCCAAATTTTTGTTATGCTCTGATAGCTGCTTAGAGTGCAGCCTCCATCAAGTAACACCCACAGTCAAAATACTTTGTGGCTCCCCAGTGCCTACAGAGTTAAGTGCATGCTTTCACTGTGACATTTTGGTTTCTCTACAACAGTGCCCAGCTTACCTTTTTAATGTCATCAGACACTGTGCCTAAACTGGCCTTATTCAATATCTATTCTTTTTTTTTTTTTCCTGAGATGGAGTCTCACTCTGTCGCCAGGCTGGAGTGCAGTGGCACAATCTCGGCTCACTGCAACCTCTGACTCCCTGGTTCAAGTGATTCTCCTGCCTCAGTCTCCCGAGTAGCTGGGATTACAGGCACACGCCACCATGCCCAGCTAATTTTTGTATTTTTAGTAGAGACGGGGTTTCACCATGTTGGCCAGGCTGGTCTCGAATGCCTGAGCTCGTGATCCGCCCACCTTGGCCTCCCAAAGTGCTGGGATTACAGGCATGAGTCACTGCACCCAGCCTTCAACATCTATTCTTAGGACAAATTGCAGATACCTCTTCTCACTGGTGTGCTAGTAAATAGTTAACAAGAGACTTTCTGGGGAAGAAGGGGAAGGGTAGGAAGACTGACTTTGTAACTTTTGTGGATTTTCATGTAGTAAATACTTCCACCATGGCTGATTTCAGGCTACCAATGTGAGGTCCGTGAATGCAGAGTTGGGAAGAAATGTAAACCGTAGACCATTGCAAAGTGTTTCCAACATATGGATACAATAGGCCCAAATAACCTCAAGAGACCAGATAATAATAGGAAGTAATGAATGTTGAGTATTTATTACCTTTGTTTTAAATATAATTTATTTAGTTTTAAGTTTATGTGATTTAATTGTTAGTAATGGCCATGTGTAACAGCTGGCTTGCAAAATTTCTGAAAACTGAACAATAGGTTCTTTCCCCTGATGTGGGAGGAGCTGAATGAGCTAGTTCTGGCATACCACTGCTTCTTTCTCTACCTCTTCCTTCCTAAGGCCCCCTACACTCAGCTAGTAGTAGTATGCCCATCTCTGAACCTACAACGTGCATAAGGTCCCAAACAAGATTTGGAGTGAGACAGACTCCGAAGTTTGAATCCTGTTCTTTCATCTATTAGGTGATGGTCAGGCTGATTACTTATTTTGTGGATCCCAGTGCAAAATGAAAATGAGGGGCCCTTGTTCAACAGGCAGGAAGAAAGGGCTGCTAAAACAACCACTAAAATACAAAGCTTTTTGTTTTCTTCAGTACTCTCTCTTTCACAGCTTCTGATGGTGTTTTCTTATTTTCTTTTTAGTAGCTTTCTAAGTAAGAAAAAACTAAAATTTTGAATAATTAGCATGAATTTTACCATTAATCGTTATATTAATGCAGTTTTAAATGTAAGTATGATTCCTCTGCACCTGTGCATGCTCCATTGCCCCATCAATTTTACTTGCAAAATGCAAGCTCAAAAATAAAATTACTAAGAATTTCAAGGCAGAGACAGCAGAGCATTAAACAAGTTCGGGCCCGTCAAAGCTCGAGCACAGTTTGCACACCCTGCGTACAGTCCTGAGCAAATACCTTATATTTCCTGAGCCTCAGAGTTCTCATCTGTGAAAGAAAATGTCAACTAAGTTGCAGGGGAGATGTGAGGATTGAAGACACTGATACCTGTATGGCACAGGGCAGAATGCTTGGCCTGTGGCCTATGTTCAATTAATTGGAGGGATAGTTATTCACATAATAATCGCAATGTTAGTGGAATTCTCCTTTATAGCCTATAGGGTCTTCCTTATGTGGTCAATATTTGCCTCCTTGACCTATTTTCCTTTCTCTATTACAAACTCTTTGAAGGTGGAGATTAGATCTGTCACCATTGAATTCCCTACAGTACTTCCCGCAAATTCTTGCACATATCTGGCATTCAGTGGGTGTTTATGACCTTGATCCTTGTATGATTTGGACTTTTTGACAATAAGCATCTGCGTCATAATGTGATGGCCCCACAATGAGGCTTAATTGGTAACATTCACAGGAAGAAAAAGAGTATAAACTCAGACTTTAACAGGAGTCCATTGGAATCACGGTGGGGGTGGGGGAGGAACACGATTCCAGGTGTTTTGGTTTAAGGAAAGTGGGCTCTTACCATCTCTTCAAGGGGACTTCTTGAAGTAATGGGGAAGGGATGAGTTCCAAGCTCCGTTTGAGTAAAAGAGGCCCCAGGGATATTAACTCTGGCCCACAGTAATCCGTCCCTTTGCTAACTTCTTTCACACTTACTTTCTGTTCTGCACAATTAGGACATTATTATAGTAATGTTTCTTCCCACTAATTGGTTGTGTATGTATGTTTTCTTTCCAGCAAAGTATAAGATCCTTGTGGACTGTAAGATATTGTGTACTTCTTTTGAATGTAATTGGGAAGTAGCACAGTACTAGGCGCATAGCAAGTAATGCACTTTACGTTATGGTAGTCTTCATTTAAACTCCCATGCCTCCCTGTAGAGCTAAATGTGAATTGTGATTGCCTTTTATAACTCCTGCAAGCCCTCAGCCAAGTGGCAAAGAATCTTGGTCACCCCAGCGATTTCAGGCAAGGACCTTCAGTTGCTCTGTCTACATCTCTTTTCTAGTGTCTCCGAGACACTCTGAGGGCTCTTTCTGTACAGCCCCTCTCCCAACATGGAATTTGGGAGACCACACAGCTGTACATTCTACTTGTTTGAATGATGATTTTTTAACAAGCCCTTTGAGCCCGTGTCAATAAACCATGAAATATCACCAAATGGATCATCTGCACCAGACTTCTGAGACTCATCTGAACTCCGGTCTCCCAAGCTGGTGGGGGCTTGTAGAAAGGAGCTCATATGGCCCTGGCTTTTACTAATGCTGTTCTGGGGACTGTCAGACGCCTTGAGCCTCTGCGGCAGTCAGTTCATTACTTTTAATGAGCACAGAATTCACCAAGACATTAAACTAAAATAAAACACCAATGGGCAGTTTTGAATGTTTCATCCAATTGTTGCTTTAGTTCTTTTTTCCACAGGATTATTCAAAAGGATGAAAAAAAGTCAATTCTACTCACTCCTGCCAATTTTATCCTAAGTAGATTTGGCATTGAAAAGCTAACACACCCTGAACTTTTTTTTTTTCTTTCAGGTCCCCGTGGGCTGGTGCCTGACATTTGTGTTAAAAATGACATTACTCAACTGGTCAAATGTTTGAACATTATCTACCTTTTAAATATAATAAAGAAATATTAGATATCCCATTACCATGTAGCATCTAAAGACTAATATTAGAGGAAGACAATGTTCTGAAAAAAGTGTAATGAAGTTATTTTGAACTACAAGGCAAATGCAATTATTCTTCTGAGAATGTTTAAACTGATTAATCTATGTGGCTGGTAATAAAGACTGTGATAACTTTATTCGAGGTTACTTATATTACCATATATTGAAGAAGGTCAATAGATGGCAAAGCAGACACTGAACCCTGTTCCTGCTAAGCTTATTTCATGGATATTTTCCACTTCTGGCCATATAGATTTGGAATTACTGTGGGCATTTTTTTTTTTTTTAAAGAAGGAAGTGAGCAGATGAATGATAACTCTTTTATTACTCAACATAGCTTGTGTTTGTGGAAGACAAAGTTCATCAAGTTATGTTAAAGAAAAACAAAAGTGTGCCAGACGTAATTTGTTGAGGGCTCAAGAATTGTGAAATTATCCCTAACCAAAGTTTGTAATATCTGCAGGTAATCGCTCTAGCAGATGCAGTGGAGGAAAACCAAGGCAATCTGTTCCAGTCATTCACCAGGCTGAAGAGTGCCACCCATTTGGTGATTCTGCTGATCGGGCTGTGGCAGAAGCTTAGTGCTGACCAGGTTGCGATTCTGGAAGCGGCATTTCTGCCGCTACAAGAAGACACTCAAGAATTGGTAAGGACCTGAAAGCCTATGGTGGGAACAGCCAGCATTATTGAAGTTTCAGTTTTAGGAAGATATCACATGGCTATCAGGTTTTCTAAGGTATCAAATAAGGGTTTGATTTTTTACAAAAATGCTGTTTTCCTTGTCTTTAAACCATAGTACAAATGTCAAACAAAGGCCTTTTTCTGTAGAGCTATTTTAAGAATAGGTATATAGTCAATTTTTATGTGGTCCAGTCTACTTTTTATGTGTTCTTCAATCACTTAGAGGCCAGGGAAACAGTCATTTGACAGTCTGGATGACGGCAGTAACCTTCAGATTAGCTAATCCTTTCCTTTTTCGCCAGAGAAAACACTTCGGCCATTTTAATTTGCTCAACCTTCTTAAATTTAAGTGTCACTTCAAAGGTTAGAGAGAATGGAGATAGCCTCGCTAAAACTGATGTGAATAGTTCCTTACATTTATAGAGTTCTTTATGTGTAGTTTATAAACTGTTTTACCCTTAATCCTAGAATAGGCAGTTTAGATTGAAAAGAGAAAAAATGAGGGTAGTATTTGGCATTTTCAGGAAAGGATTATTTAAATTAAAACATCTGAGATCCTTTGAATTGTAGAGGTATATGTGACCAGCACAGGCCATTCTGGGGGACTTTTTGTGTGCTTTTATTTACCAAAAAAAAAATACATGTCTCGGAAATTACAAGACCCTTAAACTTAGTTCTTCGTATTGGAGGAAAACATTTCAAGGGGAAATCATTTCAAATCCATTTTAAAACCTAGATTTGAGAACTAAAAATAGTAATAGTAAAACTAACAATTTTTTGAGTGGTTATTAGGTCCCAGGTGTTATTTTAAGTGTTTTGTAAGAATTATTTACTCTTAAGCATGGGCCAATGAGGTAGTTAAAGTACTGCTTCCATCCGCATTTTACCTATGGGAAAATTTAGGCTTTAAGAGTTAAGTACTTTTCTGAAACCCTGGCTGTAGAGCCAGGATTTGGACACAGGTCTGTCTGCCTATGTTTTAGTGAACAAGATCATGAATGTAATTTTCAAAACCACAGTTTTATTAGCTGAATTGAATTTTCTACAGTTAGGTCAGATGATTGTCAGATTAAAAAAAGAAAAAGAAGAAGCTATATTTTATGTGCTAACCAAACTGTTAATAAGTAAATTGGAAAAAGTTAGAGTATACATTTTTGAGCTGGGCATGGTGGCTCAAACCTGTAATCTCAGCACTTTGGGAGGCCAAGGTGGGTGGATCACCTGAGGTCAGGAGTTTGAGACCAGCCTGACCAACATGGGGAAACCTCATCTCTACTGAAAATACAAAATTAGCTGGACGTGGTGGCGCATGCCTGTAATCCCAGCTACTCGGGAGACTGAGGCAGGAGAATCGCTTGAACCTGGGAGGCGGAGGTTGCAGTGAGCTGATATCGCGCCACTGCACTCCAGACTGGGGACTGATCTAGACTCTACCTCAAAAAAAAAAAAAAAAAAAAAAGAATACACATTTTTGTTTAGTGGTGAATGATATATTATAAGTTGATTGACAAAATTGCAACTAAAATTGACCTTTGAGAAACTAGAAATGGAGACACAACTGTAATACTAGAAAATAAATAATGGTTAGGATTATATTAATAAGAATGATAGCTGTCACTTATGAACTCAGATTTCGTAGTCAAACGGGTTTGAGTGACTTCATTTATTGGTTCCATCACTTAGTGACAAAATCACTGTGGTTCAATTTCTTAACTGTTCTAAATCTCTCTTCTGTAGCTGTAAGATGGAAACAATAATAGGACCTACCTAATAAGTTGTAATAGGAAGTAAATGAGATAATTAAATAGAGTGCTAAAGGTTAGCAATCATTACTAGAAGTGATTTGTACATTTTATGTTTATTATTTATTGTCCTCACTAAAGTCATGCAAGATCAGTTTTGTGTATGTGTGTGTGTGTGTGTGTGTGTGTGTGTGTGTGTAGACAGAGTCTTGCTCTGTTGCCCAGATTGGAGTGCAATGGTGCGATCTCAGCTCACCGCAACTTCCGCCTCCTGGGTTCAAGCGATTCTCCTGCCTCAGCCTCCCGAGTAGCTGGGATTACAGGCACATGCCACCATGCCCAACTAATTTTTTTGTATTTTTTGTAGAGACAGAGTTTTACCATGTTGGCCAGGCTGTTCTTGAACTCCTGACCTCAAGTGATCCACCTGCCTCGGCCTCCCAAAGTGCTGGGATTACAAGGCATGAACCATCACACCTGGCCCAGTCTTATTAACTTTCCATGGTTATTTGTCCATCTTCACAACTACACTTAAGGGGAATGATAATATCTTACTCCTTTTTGTGTCCTCAGTACCTGGCACAGTGCCTGAGCACAGAGCAGTCAATATTTGTGGTGTAGATGAACGAAGGAAAGGGTGAAAACTAACAAATGGTGACCTCGAAGAACAGATGCAGTGGATGTAATCTGGAGCATGAGGAAGCGAGTCAGGGCCAGCTACGTAATTTGCGGGGCTTAGTGCATAATGAAAACACAGACCTCCTTGTTCAAAAATTAGGGGAAAAGTGCTAAAGTGCTGTTAAAACGGTACTAAAAGCAAAGCATTTTTGTTTCTGCGGTATCTCTCCTGACTTGTCATGGCGTTTTTTATTTGCTATTTTATGTTCTAAGTAAGAAAAATTAAAAATTTAAATTGTTAGTGTGAATTTTACCATTGGTCTTTGTAATGTGCAGTGCCTCTTTGAAATACAAATATGACAGCATTAGACTCATATGCAGAATCAACAAAATTACACAATTTATATTTTGTAGCTTGTACTTGCACATGTGTTTTGTTCTTATAGAACTGTGGAATCACCAGACTTAACTTTTTATTTCATTTGTTGATGTGTGCCTATCTTCCTGTGCTCTCTACCTTCAGCTTACTGATGAGAAAGGAAGAACTGAAAGAGAAAGGAACTATGTATCATTCTTTTTCTTTCCTTCTATGTTATCATTTTCACTGTAAGTGACTCGGTAATAGAGGGGAAGTAACAGGAGTAAGAAAAGATACAATAGGCTTCTTCAGTCATTCCTGTTGCTTTGAACTCTGTTGCCTTCCTTCTTTATTCAAAATGTATCTGGTTCTCATGGAAAGCCTCTCAGGGCTACCAGTGTCCCCACTTAATCAGTCTAGACATAACATGCCGTCCTTTGAGTTGCTTTGAGTCTCCCTGAACCCCTATTCATCATGGGGCCACAGGAATTCAGAGCTCATGGGGCTACATGTGAATGAGGCAGAAAGGAGAAAGGGGGCATGCATACTGCATATATCTTCCCTTTTCATACATGTGCTTCATTGCTCCATCATAGTTCATTTAGGAAACACAAGTTCAGAGGTAAAATTATTAAAAATTTCAAGATGGTGACAACAAAACACTAAGCCAGGCAGGGCTGGCAGGTGGTCCTTCTGAGCATGAGCCCCTTTGTGACTGCAGAGCTTGAATGCTCATGAAGCTGGCCCTGAAGCATGGTTAAACTCAAAGGAAGACCTTCCTAGAAATAAATGTTCTAAATGTAGGAATTGGTACCCAGAAGAGATTGTGGTATTTCTTACTTGAGAGATCTTTAAAAGTCTTATTCATCTGGGAATATATAAGCATGCTTATCCCTGTAGGCAGGTGAATGGACTTAGTCTCTTCTGAAAGTCCCTTTCTACCCTGCCTGTACATTCTCCACTGTCATAGCCCCCAAAACATGTAGAAGAAAATTCTTTCAACTCTCTTCTGAATTTGGTGAGATTAGAAGGTATGTATACTCATTATGTCTTTGGAGTCATTAATGAGACAAGACATTTGATAAAAACATAACTTGGAGAAGAATGAATCAAAAAAGACATTTTAATACTGCTTGTTATGCTCTTCATCTTTAATTAGGTTGTGGTATTCGCTTTGGACTTATACTGTTGAGACAGCTTATACATCTTGAGAAAAAAGGAATCCTTTTTCATTCTTTAAGACATACGCATGCAGTATGTGGTTTTGACATGCTAGTTCACAATCCCCCACATTATGCCTTTAGACCTCACAAATAAATGTTATATGATGGGTATCCCACTGAGATGTGAAAATGAAATATGCAAACCTGAAATAACTTGGAAGAAGGGTGAGGCAGGGAAGAAAGGACTCTCTTACCAGAATGTTGAAAATATATCCCATATTGAAGTTATTATGATACCACAAAAATCTGAATGTAATTTAGATGGTTTGGTTGAGGGTGGATGGCAGAGTACACATGTGAGGGGGAAAACTTTAGACATGTGGACAACATTTTCAGAAGAGCCTCTCAGCTCAAGGTCACATGTCCCCACAAGTATTGAGAGGTGAAAGAAAGTGCTCAGAAGATGTTTTGTTTATGTTTCAGACAGCACTGTGTAATGATTTGTTGTTATTTTGATGGCATGTGTTAAAAGGCAGCCAAATGCAATAGCCAAGTCTGGGTATTTTCTCTCTAATGACATCAGGTTCACAATGCAAAAATATTTAGAATGTGCTATTGCTAATGAAAAGTAACGTTCTCCACTCTATATTGACAGTATTTTGTTTAAAATGCCGCTTCATTTGGAGCAGAATTAATCGTTGTCTGTGATCTGTCTCTTTAATAATGCCTTTCCATTTTTGTCACTCCTCAATACTATTTTGGGGCAAATAAATGCTGGTATTGCAGACTGTTATAAGTAAATTTTTAAAGGTGCTGAAAGTTATATGTGCCAGATGTCTTTTTGTAGGGATACCCCTTTTCATTATAGAAGAACATTAAATGTTCTATTTGGTGTCTCCTAAAAAAGCTCTTACCCTCGGTTTTGTTTGATAACCTACTATTGTCCCTACCATCTTCCTGTGATGGTAAAGAAGTGCCATCCAAAATAATGTTCCAGCAGAGTATCAGACTGGCCAATTTTAAAATAAATTGTTTTCATATCTTTCAGATTAGGAGCTGGGGATATTTCAGGGTATTTGAATTCTCAATGCAAAATTTAAACGTGTCTCCATTGACCCTCTGTTTGCTTGAAGTTCTATGGAAAATACTTTATCTACTAAGCCCAGTGAGGGCTGTGCTACTGGTTTGAGTCTGAGAGAGTGTTTAATTGTGATATTACACACATCTCCCTCTAATAATGCTGCACAGAAGCCGAAAGATGCAAAACCATCCATACTTCAGGATGACCTGATAGGACAAATCTCTTTACTCATTTATTCATTCAGTGAATATCTTAGCACATACTACGTTTTAGGCAGTGTTCTAGGCACATAGCATACCTCAGGAAGCAAAACAGACTTAGAGCCAATCCTCTGTGGATTTACTTTAACATTGCAAGCAAACATTCTAGTCCTGTGCTGCCTAATATGATAGCCCCTTGCCACGTGAAATTTAAATACAAAGAAATAAAATTAAGAACACACTGGCTATATTTCAGCTACACAATAGCCACATGTGAATGAGTGGCTACCACACTGGATAGCCCAGATATAGGACATTTCCGTTATTGCAGAAAGTTCTGTTGCATAGCATTGTCAGTCATCAAGAGAAAAAACATCTTATCAGTTGAGTTAACCACCTCAGCACATTTTGACACACTAATGAAAGTAGGGTAAGATACTGACATTAAGTTATACCATGGTGTTTGCATTTGCAGTACTTACTTGTGGTATCCTAGGTTCAGCCTGTTCAGATTTGCAATAACCAGACACTTTTAGGAAGAAGAAACTTCTTCGGGGAGATGTATGCATATAAGAGAGGCAAGAAGCTGGCACAAGTGCTGCTGTTACTATTCCCCATGTGGCCTTGGTAAACATTGTAACCATGTTGAATTTTTTTCTGTTGAGCCTGCACATGGTCTCAGAATCCTTTTGAATACAGCATTCTAAGTGGTCACTGTCACTTGGAGTTGGTATGTAGATGAATCCTCTTTGCCCTTCCTGATCTCTGTACAAATCTGCTTCTCATTATCTTAGTAAACAGCTTAAATGACTAAGATTCTTCATTCAGCTTATGGCAAGAGAACAAGGAGGAGCAGTATTGATATTTCCAAACTGCCTGTATCAGACGTCTGTTCTAATATTCATTTATGCTCACCTGACTCCAGAGGAATCTCTAATGAAAAGAGCAATAGTTCACTGATTTGGGGACCTGATTGCGTAGAATCCTAGAGTTGGAAGGAATTGGTTAGCACATTGTTTAGCATTATGCCTGACTATTTCTTTTCTTTTAAAGTACATTCAATGTCTTTAGTAGATATTATCTATAATTTGAAGAAGGAAAGCTTTACTGTGTTCTTAAGGGTTTAATAGTTACCTTCCCTAGTACTGAACTTAAAAATCCCCTGGGAAAGTTAGGATGGAAATTTACATCAGTGGGGGAAGGAGACTTGGGCCTTCAGCCTTATTTCTTGATTGATTATCCCTTTTACAAACTGATATGGAAAGAGAAACTTATTTTTAACATGTTCAACGTGGTTCATGTGAGAAAACAGATGTTTATAATAGGAAATGCTATTGTGTGGAGGGAATTATCAAAGCTCGCTTACAAAGTTGAGAGACTTTTACGTCATAGGTCAGATTTGATGTAAGGGCCATTGTGCTTGCTGTCTGGGTTGAGTGATGACTGCAATGGCTAATCATTGCCATTATTAATGACCTCTTCTTAAAAGGCAAACAAAAGGAGGAAGTCTGGTGTCAGTATTAAGTCTGCCTTTGTGACTGTTAAAGTATCATCCCAATTATAACTGTCTATGGGAACATAGTGCAGAAAGTAAATATTTTGGTAATTCCCATGATCTTAGCCGGCAAGATAAACATGAAAGAACTAGTTTCATGTTATAATGACCACGTACCCTGTGTTGCTGCTAGTGAGATGCAACTGATATTACTTAATTGTATAATATTCTGTCTCACTACAGTTGAGTATATCTTAGAGCCTTTTTGATGGTTTTCTTGCTGTTTTGAAAAAGTGAAATAGTTGAAGTACTGTAGAATATAGTATAGGATAGAAGTCAAGTAGAATACAATGCACAAGTTTTGATGTGTAATTTTAAAAACTTTCTTTACATCAAATATTGAAGGGTGCTTTAATGGACACATTTGCTATTTATGCATTTTAAAATAAGGAGACTAAATAACCAAATAAAGCATTAATTGAAGTGTCACTTTCTCTGTATGCCTTTTCAAATCCTCCGTGAAATAAAGTAGGATTTAAATGTGAATAGTGTAATAATTAAATTCAAACAATCACAGTGAGGAAAATAGTGATCATCATCAACTTCATAATGCTTACCAATTTTATTCCTGGCTAGAGGTGTGTTTATATTAATTCAGTTTTCTTAAAATACCTTTCCCTGACCTAGTTTGAGTCTACTAATTACAAAGAGATTATTTTAACATTTCTGTGACAGTACATTGTTTTAGAAACATATACATGGAAATTGCTGGCCTTCCTTCCTTTAAAAGCAGCACGCCCTCTGTGCTGTGGACCACAACATGTGGCTCTGTGTCTCCCTGCATCTCTGTGTTCAGTTCATCTCCCTGGCCCGCTGTTGTTCATTTGGAAATCTTTCTGGGAAAGCCCCTTGGCTCAGGCCCTGTTTTTGCACCTGAAAACCTTCTGTGTTGGCATCCAAAGTAGCCTTTTTGCCCGTGTCTCTGCATTGGTGTGCCCCCCACATCTTTGCTGGACTCACAGCCCAGTGCTCTCCCATCACACAGCTGTGTACACACTTGACATGGCTCTTTTGGCCCCTGTTCAGATTGAACTCCAGTGCCAGGCATTGAGGACCTTCAGTCACTTGGCTCTACCATATCTGATTTCTAAAGCTCATTTTGTGTGACTCCCCGGCTACCCCCTTCATTCTGGGAAAGGTGAACCATGGGTACACAGCTTCTTCCATCAAGCCAGAGTGAAGAGGGATTTTTTTCTTCACTTAAAATCGTGTCCTCTCTCTACCCTTCCATATATTCTCTTTAAGAAGTAAATCAATGTTCATTTCCTCCCTCTTTATTCTGGCTTCCCATTCTCTTGTGAATTTCACTTGGAGGGTGTGATACAATTTATTTGTCATTAAATACTCTAAAATTATTTTCTGTACTTGTACTTGTCCTATATTCTAATAAATATAAGGAAATATTCTTCTACATCCCCACAGAATTAAAGCAATTAAACATATAGTTGTATACAAGTATTGCTTGATACTCCATTTATTTTCATAATGTCTCACATAATTACAGATGCTTGTCTAACAACTGTGTAGTTTTTAATCAGTTTTTGAAAAGGAAGTGTACTACCTCTGTTTCCACACCCCTCCCCTTTTTCTAAGATACTTCAAACATTTTTGGGTTTTATAAGAGCAAAACCTGGTCTCTTCTGTACAGATATTAAAAGATATAGATAGATTATAGTCAAACCACCATAAATAAATATTCATATATATGTTCATTCACATATCCTCATAATTCAAGTCAGTATACACAAAAAGTTCCAATCTTAGCAGTGATGAATATATACAAGTGAAAGCAACTGTTAGGTACCCTTCACCTATATTGAGTTAGCCAAATTTGTTACTATATAGTGCTGACAGACATATGGTGAAATAGACATACCCACTTATTTCTGATATGGTCTTTCCTGAGAGTCCTCTAAGAAAATGTCAGTCATAAAACAAATCTTATACTTGGCATCAGTCATCTAACTTAATGTGCTAAAAGCAGTAAACTAAAATCCATTTGGTACCATAATGTTTACATTTAGAATTATGAAGCACTGAAAGCAACCTAAAAGCTAATAGTTGAAAAATATGAACTGTGGCATATCAGTTGAACAGAATTAGGTCAGACTGTGGGTTCAAATCCCTTTTGGAACAAATACTTAACTAGCTTTGTGTCCTTAGAAAGTGGTGGAACTCACGGAGTATTGGTTTCCTTATCTGTACAGTGGTGAACTAGACTATTCCCCAAGGACTGGTTCTGCTTTGGAGAGGTGAGAGTGGCCATTCGGATTTGATTTCAGGTTGCTTCCTTTTTATATTCTTACTGAACCAGCAAACAAATGGTACAGAAGGGGAACATGATATTAAGAAAGTTAATGAATGTGGTTCTTTAGTACCTTTCTCATCAAGGGGTAACTGGAGTTTGATGGAAAACACCGTCTATACAGAGTGAGGAAATGGCTGTTTCTGAGGTGCTCAGAACCACAGGCTCACCCCTTTCACAGGGTCAGGATGGGAGCTGTTACAGAGGGAATTTCCTGTATTTTAAAAAAGTTAAACAATGGAATCCAGCCTTCGTTAGCTTTGGGTACTGTAAATGATTTACTATAACATAATAAACATCGAGTGAGAAAAATATATAATAAATTTTTTCTCCTTCAATAAGATATGCAAATATATATCCAAATTATATTGCTTACACAAAGTAACTAAAAATGGTTTGTTCTCTATGAGTTAAACTACACATTGAATTTCCCTGGGGTATCTTCACTATCATTTCAGATTCAGGGTTTTGGTGCTTAATTATTGATATCCTTTGGAAGACAATAATAATAACAACAATAATAATACAGTGGTGCTAAATGCTGTAAAAACTGCATTAGGTGCACGACCTCATTTGGCACCGACTTTTCAAAGGTGTGCAGGTTTCGCGAGGACACTCTATATATACATCTTAAGGCTTTGTAAGGACTAATTGAGGTAATGTACATGCAGTGCCAAATAATGGTGCCTGGCATGTGACAGGCATCAAAGATTGGTAGTTATTATTGCCACTGTATTTCAGCAATAAGATGCCATCTACTCTAAGTTATGGCATTGCTTTGTGAATGAATCAGGGGAAAAAAAAACACTGCCAATTAAACTATGACATAATAGTTTTATCACTTAAATTTTTTTATTATTGAAAGAGCTCTCCTAGATGTATTTAGACATAAATTTTATCATACGTTACTCTTGTGCCTGAATAAGAAGAAAGATACAAGCAACATAAATTGAGTAAGGTATCCCTGAAACTTCTTCACATTCCAAGTTTGATTCCCCTAAATCATGACAGGTCCTTAAACTACAGCTCATTGCTGTGTTTTTCCATGTAGCATTGTCCTGTATACTACAAAGAGCATTGTTCGTGCAGCATTTCTTGAGTGTGCCACTGTTGCCTTCATGATTTCTTTTTTCTGAGCCTCTAACATCCTTTCAAAAACTTTCCTTTTTGACTAAACTCAAAACTTCATTTTTCCTCCTCAGTTGAACTGTATGTTGCCTGAAGTTAAGCGGCCTCTGTCCAAAGTCAGCAAGAAATTTTAGGCAAATTGATGTTTAATGCTCTAACAATAGTCCTACATGATACATTAATTAATTAAACCACATCTGTTTCAGGGATTTGCCAGTTTTTTTTCCTGACCTTAGTTGTATTGCTTGACTTTGACATAGGATAGTGATCTCTCTGCGTGTCTTTCCATAACAAAACATAACACAGTTTATTCTATCTGGGTGTATTTTCTTGTCTCACATCCTGGAAAGCTTACAGCTTAGCTTTTGCTTTGTGAGAAAATATGAAATTGCTGTCATTCTTCAGTTATGAATGTTTGCCTCACTCAGTTCAACTTTATACTTCTAACTACACTATTTCCATACCTTTCTGTGCACACAGTAACTTTTTTACTCAATGATAAGTCATGGTGTAGTTTTAAAAGATAATTTAAATGGTAATTAATTCAATGAGGAGTATTCACATTGCACACAAGTCAGTGGACATGACATGATATGGACTGCTAAGATAAAGGCTGTACATACTCAGGAAATGAAAACTATAGCATGACCAGAACCTGAAAGCCAGAAGTTGTTATATACCACTGAGTATAAGACACAATCCTACTTCTGGGATGTGGGGGAGAAATGTCCTAGAATTGATGGAACATAGGCCAGGCACAGTGGCTCACACTGGTAATCCCAGCACTTTGGGAGGCCAAGGCAGGTGGATCACGAGGTCAGGAGTTCAAGAGCAGCCTGGCCAAGATGGTGAAACCCCGTCTTTACTAAAAATACAAAAATTAGCTGGGTGCAGTGACAGGCGCCTATAATCCCAGCTAATGGGGAGGCTGAGGCAGGAGAATGACTTGAACCCGGGGGTCAGAGGTTGCAGTGAACCAAAATCGTGCCACTGTACTCCAGCCTGGGTGACACAGCAAGACTTCATCTCAAAAAAAAAAAAAAAAGAAAAAAAATTGATGGAACATGTTTGTAAGCACAGAGTAAAGAAATGATCATTGCAGTCTTTTTTATTAAGAGGGAATTTATGAGTGATTTGAATTGGGCATAGGAAGTCATAGAAAAAGGCAAGTCCATGACTTCCCATCTTGGAATAGGTGTTTTTGACTAGAAGCACATTTCATATACAGTAAATAGGGAAAGTCTTACCAGTTGTTGCTTTTTGAAGAGAAAGCCATGTATAAACAGTGAGAAGTAATGAAGATTGAGTATCTATTGGTATCATTTTAAATGTGGTCTATTGCATAACATAGGAAATTTAGGTTAAGATCTCACTGATAAGTAGTTTGTGAGAACTGAGTGAACACAGATCTTCTCACCCACAGCAATGAATAAGAATTTGTGGGTGAAGTCACTAACAGTGTTAACAGGAATATGTTTCATTTCTTGCATTTGGAATGGTGAAACTCCCCAGCTGCCTGAGAAATAAAAATCTAACTTGTATTGTTTAACAGCAGTTGTTAGTTCCTTTCTAACCTATTGGGTCTGAATTCAAGGTCATAAACATTGGTTAGCAGTCTTAGAACTAAGTCCAGTGAATTTCACTAACTAAATTTCTCTATTTTGTAAAGAAAATGGGAGAAGAGTTAAACACACACCCAAATAAGATATGCCAAGGAATGTAAGAAAATTAACTTTTATTGAGCATTATTATGGGCTAGGCATTGATCAAAGACTTTTCATCTGTTATTTCATTTAATCCTCACTATGCCCCTTTGAAGTAGGCCGTGGTAGCACATGCTGTGCATGTCCCATACCTATCTCTTAACCTCTCACCATTCCTGAATGCTTCCACCTGCTCAACACCTGCAGTTTTTGCCTGAGGACTGTCCCTGTTTGGCAGAGGCTACATAGCCACCATGCTCAGCCAATGACTGATAGACTTAGTAGATTAATACCCAGGTTCCCTCATCCTTTATGCGGGTAACTGTGAGAGTTATGTTATACACCATCCCCCAGAGTTCTCTGGCAGGAGTGAGCACCAGTTGCCGCTCAACAGCATACCCTTTATTGCTTTTTCTCCACTGTTCATCACACTTCGCCACTCCCCATTGGCGCTTCTTGGCTCCGCTCTCAAGTCAACTACTTGTGCTTTTATCTTTGTTCCAATTTATAGATGAGGAAATAAGTCAAAGGCCACACATCTAGAAAATAACAGAGGCAAGATTTGAACCCAAATTAAGGGGCCTCACAAAAATGAACAGTCTGACTCGATGGAGTAACTTTGGACCAAGTGATCAAAGTGAATTTTTACTCTTCTCCAATCTATTTCACAAGGATAAATGTAGATTTATATTTTATAGTTATATGTGTCTGTGCTCAAGCCTATACCAGAAAATGCTGGCAAATTTAATCAACTTGTGGCTTGCTTCATATAACACTAAAATGAACTCAAGCTATATAATTAATTTTTGTACAAAACTGTTGGGAAAGTTTTATATTATTTATATTTACATTATTGTATAGACCTTTCTGTCTGAATAACTTTTATTTGACAAATAATTCTTCATATTGTTCTAGGATGGGGGCTAGGGCATGAGAGCTAAAACAAATAATCGCTAAAGCACTTTACTTCTCTAAGTACATTCCATTTTCTATATCATTATATTTTTGTATATATTCTTATATTATCACTTGAGTGTAAGCTACTTTAAGGTAGGATCCATATCTGATTCACCTTTTTGGAAAAAAAAACCCCACAGTATTTAGTATGTCTTGTACTAGTTGGCTCTAAATAAATACTTTTAAAATAAATGACTGTATAGACTCAAATTTAAACTATTTATAGACAACGATATTTAAAATTCGGATGAATGTGTGGATAAACATACTACTTCATCACCGTTACTCTACAGTTTTGAGATTTGTGCTGCTCCCCTGCTGTTATCTTAGCTTGATAACTGTGAAAAATGACACTAACATTGAATGATGTGCAGCTCTGTCATTCCAGATGCAATTCTAAATATTTTTTTTCCTCCAGACTTGATTTCTATTGGAAGAAAATAGAAATAGAAATCTAGCCTGTGGACCTTCTGGAGCTGTTTCATATCCATTGGCGGTCCCGATCAAGAGAGAAATAAATAACCATGTCTTAAAATAGTGAAGTTTCTGGGTGGTCCTGAAAAATTCAAAGTAATTAAAGGGAGGAGAGAAAAAAAGAAAGAAAAGAAACCTGTACTGCTTTTCACTTAAATCTGTGGTTTCATGTATTTTTAGACACTTTTTTCCCTGAGTTCAGTTATTCCTTGTTCTTTGAGATTGTTAAGAACACATCATTGTCAGGAGAGGAGTTGATACCTTTAGCTTACTCATATGGTTCTTCTCTTGTCCTAGGTGGCAATAAAAGTTTTCCCAGACTCTGTCAAATATGTGGGCACTTGAGGAGTCTTATGTGACCCATTGTGTTGTATGTCTTGATAATAGGAGTGACTGCTCCAAGTATTCTCAATGATGAGTACCTGCAATGAGTGTTTGTACTTCAGACTCCTTAGAATCATGTCTGACCATTGTTACATTTTCAGGAGCCATGGTGTCCAAAGGCTATAACCATATGTCAGTTACAGTAGTCTCTGAAGGTGCTTAAAGCTTTGGTGGACTCTTGTAAAAGTTTGACCTAACCAAACTGGCACAGACCATTGTGCTTTTTTTTGTTTTTTTTTTTTAATGCAGTAAAAATCTCATTTAATTGTATGCAGATTATTCATTTGGATAAAGAAGCTGATTTAAATTTTGGGTCTGTGCATATGTTAATTATGACCATGAATCTTCTAGGGGAAGAAGTCATTTCTGGAGCCCAGTAAAGTAAAAGGAGCCTAAGCAGACCTAATGATAACAGATTGAAAGATAAACATAACGAAATGGGAAATAAGGGCTCTGGGCCACAGTGGTCAAGTGTGGTATTTACAGCTATATAGTCCTGGATTATATTACAACTCCCACTTTTAATAATTATGACATTTTCAGTGAAGTACCTTAAATCTAAATCCTCAGTTGGAAGTTATAATACCCCTTCATAGGGTAGTTGAGAGAATTAATTGAAATAATATTTGTAAGATTCTCAGCACATAAGAGGTCTAAAATAGTTTTGTTTTGTTTTGTTTTGTTTTTTGATGGAGTCTTGCTCTGTTGCCCAGGCTAGAGTGCAGTGACGCAATCTCAGCTCACTGCAACCTCTGCCTCCTGGATTCAAGTGATTCTTCTGCCTCAGCCTCCCGAATAGCTGGGATTACAGGTGCCTGCCACCGCGTCCAACTAATTTTTATATTTTTACAAAATACAAAAAGTGATTTCACCATCTTGGCCAGGCTGGTCTCGAACTTCTGACCTTGTGATCCACCTGCCTCGGCCTCCCAAGGTGCTGGGATTACAGGTGTGAGCCACTGCGCCCAGCCCCAAAATAGTTTTTACTTCTGTTGCTGTTGCTGCTATTTCTGCTGCTGTTATTCAAGTGAACCCGCAAAGAAAAGATAAACTTCAGGGAGAACTCTCACAAGTAAGAATATTGGTATGGGATTAACTACCTGCATTTGCTAAATATGTCTCATTAAATCTTAGTAAGCACCTGGCAAGGGAAATATTGTCCTGGTTTTTTACTGATGAGGGAACTGAGATACAGAGAACTAAAATAATTTTCCCAGAGACATTAAGCTTATGTTTAAAGCTTAAATTTTCCCAGAGACATAAAGCCACAGTGTAGGTCTTCTGACTTCTAAACCAATGTACTTTCATGGCCCATACTTCCCCTTTTGTGGAAATATATAAATAAGTGCAAGTCATAGTGTGAGATGGTGAATAAGTGAAGGCTCAGTGTTGCAGGCCACATAGCTAACGACCGCAGAGGAAAAGGCAGCCTTAAACTCAGGGCTCGTCTTTCTTGGGCCTTCATTGTCCCCTGGATCTTGACCCGGTAATTTATCACTATGATGTTAGCTTTCCTGTGCCTTCAAAGGAATGATTTTTATATGTTCTTTTCCAGTTGTTCTCACTGGGAAATCTGGTCCAAGTGATGTAATTTACCACCACCAGAAACAGCTTTCCCCTGGAATTGTGTTATCAATTTGATTTTCCAGTCTTTAATTTTTTTTGTAAGTTGCTTCTGAGTAGTGCAGGTAACTGGAAACTTTTGCTTGAACTAAACTTTGATGCTTAGTCAAGGTGACTGGCTCCATCAGACATCATTAGTGTTTAGCTTTGTTTTAAAACTGATGATCTCCATCCAGGATCACATTTTATAATACTTCAGGTAATCTACTTTGTGTTCCTCCATCTAAAGAATTTGGGGTTGGAATGGAGTACAGGTCAAATATAAATGTTCCTGGGAAACCATAAGCTTACAAAAGGGATCAGAATGGGTTGGTTTGCAGCAACTTTGTGCTTTCTGCTTGCACCGCAGCCGAACTCTCTGAAGGTCTCTTAGCTTACATTTGTTAAAGAGGTTTTAGATTTTCATCCATTTCATCCAATAGGATGCAGTGTGCTTGATTTTCCACAAAATGGTGTGGATAAACCTGCACACTGGTCTACTTTTGGTTGAAATCTCAATTAAACTTTTACTGCTTGTGAGTTGTGACAAAGATACGGAGAATTCCAAAAGTCCAATAGATTGTTTCCATTTAAAATAAAAAGGAATTATACTGGGGAATGAGAGTTAGTAGATTACATGTGGAATTTTCTTCATTTTATGATGAGTTGAAAAAATTAGAGCTGATTTTTTTCAGTGCTTTATTTTATAAAAACATTGAATATGATTTTAAACTTAAGATGCCAGTAGACAATACAGCTTGCTTTCATTTTTATTTTATTTTATTTTCTATTTTACATTCAAAGGGCTGTTTTATTTTTCAAAGGTGAATTGCTCAAGATTTTGAACCCTCTTTGCATGACATGGGGATTTCACTGATTACAATCAAGCAAATAATATTTGGAAATAATCTGAACCTAGATAGATCCTGAAAAGGCCCTATACTTTCCACGATACATAGTTTAGAACTAAAGTACAAAGTTTTATTTGTTCTGGGGTTTACAATGACCCATTATACAATTAGTTTTAGCATGTTTAAATATAATCTAATACAATACCATACAAAGTAATAACCATAATGTTCTGTGGATCAGTTATAAATACCAAACACTTTTCATTGTGAATCCTTTACATCTATTGAAGAGGAATTTTTTTCCCTTTAATACAGTTTGTTATTAAGATAAATGAATATGATATGAAAGTTGTTTCGCCCTCAAATATGTAATGCAAGATGGGCCATTTCTGAGTCTTCTCTTTTCACTTAAAATCTGGACTCCTGCCACAAAATCTACATTTGTTCTTTTAACAGGTCTCGTGGTTTTTGTTTGTTTGTTTTTGTTTTTTAACCTTTTCTCGCTCCCTTAGAGTTAACTGGGTGCACATTTGGTAATAAATGTTACTGTGGCATTTTGTGGTTTTTCCCTATACCACTGTAGTTAAGGATGTGGTACTGTTTCTATTATAAACATAGGTTTGCAGGAGTTTATAATTTGTTTGAAAAGAAGTTTAAGGTTATGACTTGGAACTTTAGATTTCAATGACATACTTCTATTTTCTGATTTTTAAAAAAGTAGGATTGAATAACTTTGCTCATTTCATAGTATCTTCCACTTAAGATTTCAGAGTGCCGTACCATTTATATAAGATTGGCATAAAAAGTAGTAGTATTGCTGTTTTGTGGAGACTGCACGTGTACCCTAGACAGATGAAATGAGTTATCTAAGATCACACAGTGAAGGGGCAGATGAGGTGAATGAGGTTAAGTCAGAACCCAGGAGCCTCAGGACAGCTATCATCAACTCAACTGTTTTGATTCACAGGTGGCATGGGAGTACTTTCTTAGTTTATTTTGTGCTTTGGTTACTTTTGTCGATACCCTAGGAAATTAACTTTACAAGTGTGGTCAAACTTTCTACTTCCTCCTGTTTCTGATAAGCCACTTGCTTGATCTGGTATTTAGGCCGATTGACCAGTGGTGACTAGCAGGGTAGTAAAGCAAAGCAGTCAAGAAATTCAGCTGTGGTTCTCTGGACTCTGGATAGCAAGAAGCATAGCTCAGCTGAATTCAGTCAGGAGGAGCAGACTAGGCAAGGCCAGGTCCTTGAATTTAAAGAGCTGGCTCACAGAAGAAGGGCACACCAGCAATCATACTGGTACACAAAGGCATCTGGGACCAGCATGGAGTGTAGAAGCCTCTGCACAGGCTGGCAAGATGTGGAAGCAGAGAACTGGGCAGCCATGTTGGGGGATGCATACAGCAGGCAACTTGGCATTGGAGAAGTCAGGTAGCAGGTAGGCCCTCGGCCCCTGGGTCCAGTTCCCTGAAAGGATCTTGCAGAAGCTAGGCAGCTATCTATCAAGGAGTGACACTTTCAACAGGCTCCCAAAGCAAGGGCTCTGGTAGAGGACTTGGGTAAAGGCAAGGTCTGGAAACAAAGGAAAACCCAGTTATCAATACTGGATTAGACAAAGTAAACCAAAAAATCCCCACAAACCCAATGGATAAGTTAACTTCCAATAATGACAAGGGCTGTGGAGAAGATAAAATAGAGTAACATGCACATTTAACTAACTCCTTCTCCCTTCCCTTCCCTCCCCTCCCCTCCAATCCCCTTCCCTTCCCTTCCGTCTGTTCCCTTTCCTTCCCTTCCCCAGTTCCCTCCCACTCCCCCAGCACTGTTGTTTTCTAAAAGCCATACACACAGGTCAACCTGGAATTTACAGCAAATTGTGGATTTGAGAACTATTACAAAAATCAATTCTCACTGAAGAGCACATGCCCAATTCCAGAAATTTTTAGTGCTGTATTTCCCAAATTAAGATTTTCTTTTACTCTCACAATATAAGACAAAAATACTAGTATGATTGATATTCATCTTTAAAGGATAAAGGTTAGGTATGTGCATGTAGTATGTGTATGTATTTAGACATTAAAACTGAACATTAGCCTTACCAATTTAAGAGCTATGAATAAAGGTAATGGACTCAAATACCAAAAAGCTGTTTAAAGTAGCTTACCTTTAAGGTACTTCTCACACCTGAGATTCTAGATTCCACAGTTTTATTTCACATTTCCATAGGTAAGTATGCTACATGTTTGATCAGTGAATTATCACGTTGTATTTTTATTTAACAAAACTCTCAAAGGCTCTTTTTTTTGTCTCAAAGATATTCCTTTTAGTCTTATATTTGAATTTATGTAGCAATTCAGTCCCTCCAAGTAATAACTCCGTATTTTAGTGGCAATCTTTCTAAAGTACTGGCATCATGCCTCATTTATATTAAAGAAGTATCCCATGCCAAATACCTAAACATGACATGGTTTTTGACTTGATCTGCAAGTTGGCATTAGGAAAAGAAATTGTGTAGTACTCTGTATTAACTAAATGTCATATCTACTTAAATTATCTAATATGTTACAGTAATCTATTTATGATACAGTAGTTTCCTTAAATGAATGAGAGTAGGAACTATTTTAATGCTGAAATGACCACAGAGCATACAAATGCCAAATTATATTCAAAGGATTTTTTCTTCTTATACTCCAGAGGTCTTTGTCAATGACTCCAATTGAAAACATGTCCTCTCCAGTGATGTCTGGGTTACTATTTTGTCTTCATTTACCTCTTCCCATTATTACTGAAATGCAAGGTCAATTCTAGATATTAGTCTAGTTTAGATTTTGGTAGTAGTAAAGAGATGTCTTTGTAACAACCAGTGGTTTATTATTCTTTAGTGGTTTGGGGTAGGATGTTGTTTTTATGGTCTTTTGGGTCTCTTTGAATCTCTTGAAAGGATTTTCAAGATGACTTTAAAATCGTTTACTTTTTTCCTAATTTGCCTAGTGACACCTACAGGTGGGCCAATAGAAGTGGGCCAATAGAGTAAAAAGTCCCAGTTAATCAATTATGGCAATCAGCGGGAAGTTCTCTAGATGAAACATGTAGAGTCTGCATTTTGATCTGAAGAACGAACTGCAGGCCAGACACGGTGGTTCATGCCTGTAATCCTAGCACTTTTGGAGGCCGAAGCAGGCAGATCATCTGAGGTCAGGAGTTCAAGACCAGCCTGGCTAACACGGTGAAACCCCATCTCTACTAAAAATACAAAAATTAGCCAGATATGGTGACACCCACCTGTAATCCCAGCTACTCAGGAGGCTGAGGCAGGAGAATCGCTTGAACCTGGGAGGCAGAAGTTGCAATGAGCTGAGATTATGCCATTGCACTCCAGCCTGGGCGACAAGAGCAAAACTCTGTCTCAATAAAGTGAGAGAGAGAGAGAGAGAGAGAGAGAGAGAGAGAGAACTTCATAAACCTAGAAGCAGAGACGTGGCAAGTGTGGCAAAGACCTGGGGCTTAGTTGTCTGTGCACTCAATGTGAATCAAGAGTGTAATCCAACTGCCAAGAGAGCAGAGGCAACTGGAGGCCAGGCTGGCAGGAGAATTCCTAGAAAAAAGGAGGGCTGTGGGATACCTACATTCCCAGTTGCAGCCCAGTGTTTTGGGGTCACTCAGGTGCTCTCTACTTAGCTGTATAAATTTGTAAGTGTTTCAAATTGGAGCTCATTTAAAGAACAGTGGTCACAATGGAGAAAAAACTTGAAACTCTGTTTGTGTAAGGAAGAACTAGAGGAACTAGGATGTTTATTCTGGAGGAGAGGGTACAGAATTGCTGTCTTCACAGATAAAACAGGCTGTCATGTAGAAGAGAGGTTAGATTTATTCTGCATGACTCTGGAGGGTAGAAGAAGGGCCAATGGGGTAGACTTTGACTCAGTGCGGGAATAGTTTTCTGTTGGTTACACATGTCCCTGAAAGGAGTGAACTGCCTCAAAAAGTAGTGATTTTGGATCTTGAAGACAGCTATGCCTAGGCAGATGGTTGCTATTGTATAAATGATCCTGGGAAAACCCCCACGAGACTAGACATAAAGATCTCCAAAGCTCTCCCAACTTTAAGGTCCTGGTTTTATATCTCACCATCTCTCTGTCCAGCAAACATATTTCTTGAGCATCCTCTGTATACCAAGAATAGTGTGGGGATGTGGAGAACTCCAGGCACTCTCACGGAAAACCAGACCTGCAAACAGCACCCACATCACAGGGTGACAAGAGCTGTGATGCATCTGGGTGTGTGAAGTCTCAGAGCCCCAAAGAGGGTTCACCCATCAGCCCTTAGATGGCAGTGCCTGAGCAAGTCATTAAGTTGGAGTTGGCCAGATAAAGAGTAGAGGTTAGGGCATTGCAGCATGAGCGCTCGCCATGTGCAGAGGCCTAAGGGAGAGACAGTGTGGGTGCAGGTGGATGGGAATAGAATACAATGGAAGAAGAGCTGGAGCAGAAAGTTCCTTAAATGCCAGTATGACTGTTTGAATTTAGGAGTTTGTATTAGTCTGTTCTCATGCTGCTATAAGGAAATACCTGAAACTGGGTAATTTATAAAGAAAAGAGGTTTAATTGACTCACAGTTCTGCATGGCTGGGGAGTTGTCGGGAAACTTATAGTCATTGCGGAAGGAACCTCTTCACAGGGCAGCAGGAGAGAGAATGAGTGCCAGCAGGAGAAATGCCAGATGCTTATTCAACCATCAGATCTCATGAGAACTCACTATCACAAGAACAGCATGGGGGTAGCCACCTCCATGATTCAGTTACCTCCCACTGGGTCCCTCCCATGACACGTGGGGATTATGGGAACTACAAAATGAGATGTGGGTGGGGACACAGCCAACAGCCAAACCATATCAGAGTTGAAGCTTGGAAGTAACCTCATCTGATTTGCATATTTGAGCGGTGGCTCAAATGACAAGTTTGAGGATGGAATGGGGGGTTCCAGAGGAACCTTCTCTCTGAGTCTCAGGTCTCTTACCTCTAATATAAGGGACTTGCACTGTTCCGCAGTATTCTATGATCATAAATTCATTTCTTGTCTTTCTTTATAATTGTATTAGATGGTCAGGCCCATGGTGCTCTAGGCCTTACCAGCCTTTGTGTACAGATGGAGTCACATTCACAGCAACACCCAGATTTCACTCATGCTTTGCTTCCCTGTTGTGCTTCTTAGGACCTCCAGATCCCCATAAAGGTCTTACCCAGTTATTCCTGGAGCCTCTGGGGATGCCTAAAGGGAGCTCCTAAACTGACCCCTCCTGCTCGTTACCTCATACTCCTTGTTGCCAGTGTTAGCTGAACCCACCTGAGGGTGGTGCCTCCCCATGCCAGTCCTGCTGGTGCCAGTGCTCTCCATGACAATGCTGAGGTCCCTGCCTAGTGCTGATGTTCCTGGAATTGCAGCTGTCACTGCACTTTTCTAGGTTTTTCACTGCAGCACAGCCACACCGTTCCCCAAAAAAGTGGGGGCAATGGCCTACTTCCTTTGGGTCATTTACTGTCACCTGGACAGTGAGCAGTACTAGGCAGGTCCTGTGTTTCACCGGATCCTTCTTGAAATAGCTCCTTTGTTTCTGCCTATAATTCCACGGCTGTGGAACGTGTACCTGAGGGAGACACCAGGGTTTTCCCGCCATTCCATTTTCCCCCAGGGTATCCAAAGGTCCTCCCACTCCTGGCCCGCTTTCCTTTAGCTGAAGATAAGAAAGATAAGGCAAAACAAACTATAATCCTGGCAGCTTTACCCACCAGGTCATCAAACAGACCTATGCCTGAGACTTTTTGTTGTTACTCATTACTCTATGCCTGGCTCAGGGCTAAACCCTTCTCATACATAGATCTCTAACCCTTGGAGGGACAGACTATTAACATCCTCATTTGTAGACGAAGATGAGGCTAAGAGGAATTAAGTAACTTGCTCAAGGTCAAATAGGTGACAGAGCTAGAATTCCAAACCAGCCTACTCTGGAATATTCCAGATACCACACTCTTCACAGGTCCCCAACACTTGAACATAAACACTCAATAATCTGTATAATACATCAAGTGCCCACTTTTCTCATTGTCATCTTTGTATTAATTCAAAATTGGCTTTTGTATCCAGGGCTGGGAAGAAACGGTGGATGCCGCCATTTCCCACCTGTTGAAGACTTGCCTGTCGAAGAGTTCGAAGGAGCAGGCTTTGAACCTCAACAGCCAGCTGAACATACCCAAAGACACAAGCCAACTGAAGAAACATATCACCTTGCTCTGCGATAGATTAGCCAAAGGCGGCCGTCTCTGCCTAAGTACCGATGCAGCAGCCCCACAGACCATGGTCATGCCAGGTAAGAGCTCTGTCCACGCTCCCTAAACACAATTATACTTCTCCCAAATTAAAGGAAATGCCTGTGGTTGTATTTGGGGTTTACATTTCATATTAAAGTGACAATAGCCAAGGCAATTGATTTCATGTTTCCCCTCTGACATCCCAGGGTAACCCCTTGAATAAATATTCTTGAGATATTTGCTTGCTAGACATTTCTAGAATGGTATGTCTTTTTTCTTCTCTCTGCTTTTAAATATACGATCCATTTTGTTTGGCTTCTAACCAATAAAAAGTGGATTAGAGGATAAAACTTTTTAAGAAAAAGTTTTACTAAATGTGATCTCGCGATACAATATTTCATAAATGTAAATAGCATGATACAAGCAACTAATGTAATCCAGATGAGTCCAGTCTCTTCTGCTGTTTGTTTGGCTTGTGGTCATCAGAAGAAGGGGGAAAGAGACAAAGTGAAAGGTGGGGATCAAGAGATGTGAGCAGGCTTCAAAGCCCAGGCACCCATGAGCCAGCATGGAGAGAGATTCCACTTGCCCCTCCATGGACAGTCAGTGATAGTCATGGGCACCCAGGACTGCCCTTCCCATGGTCATAGGGACTGAGCAGTTAGTCATGCAGCCCGCAGGTCTCTTAGGGGCAGCAGTTCCCAAGTCCTGCTTCCCTCTTCCTAGCCTGTCTGTGGAAGCAGCAAGGAGCATTACATCAATGAATTTATTGATGCGGCAGCTGTAGCATCTCTTTCCTCCTACAGCAAGAACCATAGTGTGGGAAGTGGTGTGGTTTTCTCTTCTTCCTTCTTACATGCCTTTTCTTTACCTCCCTGCCCCCATTCCCTTTCTGGTAGTCTTGCTGTTGCTTCCTTTTCCCCCTCAATCAGCATTCCTAGAAGTGAAAAGGAATGCAAGTGAAACTGTAGAAGATAAACATGGAGACAGCATAGCATAATCTAATAGGCACAGACTCTGGGGACAGACAGAACAATGCTTGGATCCTGCCTCTTTTTATCTGTTACTACTTATATGACCCTGGGTATGTTACTTTCTTTTCTAGAATCTTCATGTCTTCCTTTAGAAAGTGAATGTAATAATGCTTGCCCTGCCGCTGGGGCCTTATGAGTTTATCAGGCACCTAGCACAATGCTTGGAACAGAGACACCCTCAAAAAATTCAAGCTATAATTACTGTCATTGTTATGGATATATGCATGATTCAGCCTTTAAATTTGGAAGTGGAAAAATAGCTGGTTTGGGGTTGTGGCTTCTATATTCTATGATTTGAATATCTTTACCTCAACTATACATAGGTAGAAGCCAACTTTATTCCAGAAGAATATTTTTATTCCAGAAGAACCTTTTTATCTCACCCTGTAACATCCTCTTAACTATTCCACTTGTCCGTCTTCTGTCCACTGTTACAAGATTGTTTTCTTAAGAGATATTTAGGCTTAATGAGATAGTAAATGAAAACTATTCATTATAATAAGTATCAGTTTATGACTCTCCCTCCCTGCTTGCCCACAGGGAAAACAAAGGAGACTTGAGGGAAAAGGACAGATATATTAATTTAAAAAAAGGAGAGAGAGAGAAAATTTGAAGAGGGATGGGATGGCCCACCTGATTGGCTGCAGCAGCCCTGAATCCTCCTCCGGTCTCTGTCTGAGCTTTCCTGTTCAGGGATCCCCATATCCCTGTCTTAGTCATTTTTGTTTAAGTAACTAGATTTGTAAGTAACATAAGGGCTGTGTCCGTATCTAGGATGTGGAACATTTTAAAACCTCAGTGCAAAGTTTTTGAATGTATGGAAGGAAGGGACAGAGAAAGAAGGAAAAGAAGGAAGGGAGAAGGAAATGAAGAAAAGAAGAGATGGACAATGTGTTTGTTCACAGGCCAGGGGGCCATCAGCCAGATTCATGCTTGGTCTAGCTGAGTTCGTTCTGTTGGAGAGATTTAGGCTGTGTGCATGTGCATCAGGGTCAAAGTCGCAATGCCATGCCTTCACTTGCCAACAACCTGCTTGCCACTCTGTGGTTGAGTGGTTCTCCCTCCCACTTGTCTTGATCTAATCAGGATAGTGAGGTTTTAAACAATTGTTAAATTAGCACTTGTTGTCATTAACATGCTTAATTATTGCCTATACTACTTTTCTTCCGTATAACTCAGATTTTTCACATGCCTTATCTCTGTATTAGCATATTTTTGAGGTAGAAGAGACATGTAGAATTATTACTGTCTCAAAATAGAAAGTGGAGGCAGGAAAATTGAAATCTCTTGCCCGGAGTTACATGGTTACTGGAAGGGTTAGGTCTAGAATCCAAATCTCCCAGCCCACTGTGCTTCCCTCTAGACCACACAGACCACAGTGGTACAAATCTATTTTTAGCCAGAGCCTCCTCCTGTGTAAGCTATTCTTGATTCGGCCTTCCCCCCAGCCCCGCCCACCCCCCCACTTAAATTGGTCTAACAGTGTGAAAGGAAAAGGGCAGAAAATAGTTTCACACAGTCTCTTTTCTTTGCTTTGCTATGAGAAATATAGTAAAGATTTATCTTATATTTGTTTTGTGCTTAATTTTTATTATGTCCAAAGGTGATGTGATAACATTGTCATGAGTATTTCTTATTAAGAAATACTGTGAGGAGTTATTTTTGCTTCAAGCCTGTAATTGCGCAGTTTACAATGTTGGTTTAGCTCCAATCATTGTATCAGAATATACAAAGTGACATATTAGAAAGGACTGGATTACTGAATATATAAGCATACAAGCTTTTCTTGCAGAGATGATCTTTTTTTAAGATTTAGATGGGACCTTAGAAATCGTCTGGTTCACCTCCCTCACTTAACAGCTGAGGTAACGAAGGCCTAAGAAGGTGAAGTGAATAAGTGCTCAGTATTAAAAGGCAGGAGTGTGTGCAATTTTGCCATGTTGCCTATTAAACTGCAGATGGATAAACATCTCAGAATAAAAAACCCTTGGTCTTTCCTAGCCTCATGACTTTATGAGCCCAGCACCTTGGATGTGCCCTTTCTTTGCTCTAGTGAAGGCCGTGGTGACAACATCCTCCCTGGTGTCCAGAGTTTGAAAATCTTTCCCAATGGTAATTACCTTATGAACTTCTTTGCCTCACATTTCTCCTGCTTGACTTTACCAATTCTCTATCAGTTTCTCCCTTAACCTTTTCTAGTGAACTTTTTATTGTTGTTGCAGAGCCATCAAATTTATTTCTCTCATCTGCAGTTCTGATGTTCACATCATTCTGCTGGTGAATATAGCTTGTAAGGAGTCTACTTTCATTAAATATCTATTTTCCAATCTCAGCGGTATGCATTCTACCCTTAGAGCAGAAGTCACAGAGGGCCACCTGGTTTGTGTATTTTAAAGATCTGAATGTAAGTGATTTAGTGGTCTAGCTGGCCTTTTCATGCATATATGTTCCCAACCTTCTCCCTGCAGCTGCCTAGGACTAAAAGACTTGCTGTATTTTGCAGGAGGCTTCCTTTTATAACCTCAGTATCTAGGACAATATTTCAGTAGCCCTAATTATGGCAAAGATTTGAACCTCTCAAGCATATATGCAAAACTTAATGTATACATGAGTGGGCCTAACTCATGATATTTGAAGTCTTATCATTTTAACCTCATGAACACTGGAGTTTTTGTCACCTCTATGCTTTTCTTAAATTTAATTTCCACTAGGTGATACCTTGCCCAAGAAGTGATATAGGTAAGTGATGGCCCATCAGATAGAAGCTTGGAAAACAAATGCTGTAGGCACCACACTGGGCAGGCATAGAAAGTTGGGCAAGGAAAAGGGGTGTAAAGACAATTCAGGCTGATCAGGTGCCTCAAGTGAATATTCTCTTAATGTGATCAAATGACTTCACATTTCATAATGGGCCATAGCTTCAGCTGTATTTTCTTTCACACCGCCAGATTCCCGGGCTAAAAGGAAGCCAAGAGGAGGGAGTAAAAGGAAGCAAAGAAGGTTTGATAAATAAGATTAGGTATCTTATATAATCCATATCTTTTCATAGATATGGATTTAAAAAGTTATCATTTTGAGATGTGGTAGGGACCACCCAGGAATTAGCATTTTGTGCATCTTTATTGTATTAAGTGGATAGGAGAAAAGACACAGTATGAATCTGAATACAGAGTATAAATGTGAATAAGATATGTATTCTAGCCTTTTGAGAGAGAGATTTTAAATTCTCTTTAGTGTTTAAATCTTGAGTTAATGACCTTTGGCCTTAAGGATTTGATACTATTTTGAGGCTACTTCCAATTGGCCCATTTAAACCGAATTTAAATTTAATTCTCCCAGGTCTCACTTAGATGCTTGATAAGACATTTGGTGTTTACTTTCATAATTGTCAGTAATTATGTTGGTTTTACACTTTGAGTTTTTATAAGTTTGAAGTCATTCTTTAAGGAAATTTAGATGAATTAAATATACAAAAATGGCTTCTGAGTCTGTTTTTCCTACAGAGAATACAATACTTTATCTTGACATTAAAAAAAAAAAAAAAAAGGGAGTGAGTTCCAAAATGGGAAAATGCTATTGTGAAGTGAACTTCACATCAGAAATATATGGGTTCCAGAGCTAAGCTGACTAGTTATATGATATGGAACAAGTACTTAGTCTGTCCACTTCTTTGTTTTCTCAACTATAAATAGGAAAAATAATGATACTTCGCTATAGATTTGTTGGCCAAATTAAATATAGTAGTACATGAAAAATGCTTAGCAAGTACCTGACACATAGCAAATTCTCACTAAATGTGAGCTTCTGTTAGTAATAATGATGAATACTATTGTAAAATCCCAAAGGAACTTGGGAGAACTTGACAAAAGGATTCTAGAGTTCAATTCAAAGTATACGATTATAAGATTATACAGGTGTTAGGTTCCAGCCCAAGCAGAGGTCTGAGGGGAATTGTTGGGGTAGCGGGTAGCTGAAAGAACACTTGAGAGACCACAGGTAGGTGGGACATGGCTTTATTCAGCAACTCAGTCACACTGTTGGTGCTGCATTTATGCACCTCACAGACAATAGTGGCTCAGAGCCAGGTGATGAGTCCTCCCATGTTATGGCTACATAGGTATGACTATATAATGCACGGGATTGTGCTCCTGCACTCCAATCCTGCTGTGTCATGCTGTGCCGGATGTGTACCTTGGGCTATACTTGACTGCAGTGTAAAATTTGCATTTTCAGATTATTCATTATTAAGCAAAAGTGAATGACAATAGTGTACACTCAACTTTGGCCTTACAGGCACCTTTACAGAAAGGGTCCTTTTAAGAAAAAATATTCCAAGGCATGATCTGTTTTCCTAGCAGTCTCTCTTAGTCCTTTGATATGCAAGTCATTTTCATTAGAAACAGCTATCATGTCATCATTGTGGTCAGTTTTCTTTTCTTTATTGTCAACTGAACTGACTGCCAGATTTTCACTGGTCACTGGCCTTGCATGTGACAGGCACAGTTCTCCAATAACACTTTAATTGTGTTAAACCTGACGTAATTTGCAAGATTTGTAGTTTTCCTCTGCAGCCAATTTGTGTTGTATTTGCAGTAATTTCCTACAGCCAGTGAGGGATTAACCAATAGAATGTTGGTAGCAGGCAGAGATTCATCTAGTGTTAAATGCAGGAGGATATTTGAGTACAGACTAATTTTATAAGTGGTCAGTTAGTTTTTGAGTGCGTATCTTTGTGTTACGTTTTGCTTTTCTATGATTACAGCAACTGGGATAATTAAAACTTCCTTAAGCCGGAGGATCCACCCTCTTCCCTTCAATTACATATGTAAAAACTTAGAATGTGTTAACGTTAACTCTAACCACATGTGCTAATGTGGCATTTCAAAGCAATGAAGAGAGGACAAGATGAATTAGGTTAAAAATAGTGTTGGAAACTGGCCAACCATTTGGAGAGAAGAAATAGATTCCCTACCTCATCCCATATCACACAATACATTTCAGACAAACAAGGTATTTAAATTCAAAAAAAGAAATTTCATAAATCACAGAAGGACATAAAGGATACGTTGATATGGAAGCAGGACAGACCTTTCTATGTAAGTTAGCAAAGGCAGTAAACACAATACTGAGCTTTAGTTATAGACTTCTCAAAATTGGGTCCAGAAGAATATAAACCAAAGTGTGTATTAATGATAACTATCCCTGCGTGTTAGAATTACAGGTGGTATCTGAGTCTCCTCTTGCTCTTTCTCTTCTGTATATTTTGTACATTTTCTGAAAATGACATATATAACTTTTGTAAAAAGGCCCTGTGACAGAAAGAACCAACAGGAAAACAACTATGTAATTGTATCCGAAATGGTGGTAAGGAAACAACAAGGGCCAATTCATAAATCAGGAAAATTAATTTTTTTTCAAAAGGAAGTAAGTTATTAAAAGGGCAGTGACCATGTGTTTATGGAGCTTGTTTGTATTTCAGTTCTCATGAACTAACCCAAGTCCTTTGCAGGACTGCAGAAATGTGCACAGCTGCTTTATAGATTCTGTCCCCTCCCATCTCTGTATCTCCTCTTGAGCATAGGCCAAGTCATTCAAGTTATTGATCTCTGACTATGTTTCACCTTGTCAAAGTGATTCCATAATTTCACACTTTGCTTATAATCCACTTTACTACTTTGCAGCATTTTACAATGAGACAGTTCTCCTCATACACCATTCTCATTCCTTGGCTTCTCTAGTCTGCTCTGTGGCTTCTTGTTCCCTTTTCTGTCTCCTGACTATTGGTTTTCCATCTTCATGCTCCCTTGGACAGTCTCATCCAGCTACCACCATAATTCCTATACATTCTGGTTGGCCTCTCTTCCAAGCTCCACATGTCTCCACCAATACTCCTTCAGGCAATTCCACATGCCTGAAGGAAACTCACCTTCTGTGTGTCTGATCTCAGTGGATGATGTTACTCAATGCCCAGACCAGGGGCCTCAAGAGACAACCTTGACTCTCTGTTTCTCTTACTTTCCATATTCAGCCAGTCACCAAGACCTGATGATGCTACCTCCCAAATATATCTCTTTTCATGGCCCACACTGCTATTTCCAACCCAAATGCCCTTCAATCAATGATAACATTCTTATCACTTATTTAGACTGTTAAAATGACGTATCAGTAATCTCCCTGTGTTAATATTCTTTCTTCATTTTTAGTGCTACCATAAAAAATATGACTATTTGTAGCAGTATTATAGCCAAACAGTAGAAATAATCCAAATATCCATCAACTGATAAATGGATAATAAGTGTAGTATATCCATACAATAGAATATTCTTTAATAATAAAAATAACTGAAGTTCTGATACATACTACAACATGGATAAACATTAAAAACATTATGGTAAGTGAAAGAAACCAGTCAGAAAGACCTCATATTATTATAAGGCCATTCATATAAAATGTCCAGAATAGGCAAATTCAAGGTGACAGAAAGTATGTTATGTTAGTGGTTGCCTAGGACTAGGAGTAGGGGAATGAGAAATGATAGCTACTGGGTACAGAGTTTCCTTTTGGGTAAGAAAAATGTTCTGAAGTTAGGTTGTGGTGATGTGACTATACTAAAAACCATTGTATATTTTAAAAGGTAAGTTATATATGAATTACGTCTCAATAAACTTGTTTAAAAACAACATTTTTTAGTGTAAAGATAAAACATGTTCTTTGTATATATTTAGAAAATTCAGATGAACTAAAAGAAGAAAACTTATTTATTTTTTATTTTTCCATAATTTATTGGGGTACAGGTGGTATTTGGTAACATGAGTAAGTTCTTCAGTGGTGATTTGTGAGATTTTGGTGCACCCATCACCTATGTATACACTGTACCATATTTGTAGTCTTTTACCCCTCGCCCTCCTCCCACTCTTTCTCCCAAGTCCTGAAGTCTATTGTATCGTTCTGATGTATTTGTGTCCTCATAGCTTAGCTCCCATATAGCAGTGAAAACATACAATGTTTGGTTTTCCATTCCTGAGTTACATCACTTAGAATAATAGTCTCCAGTGTCATCCAGGTCACTGCAAATGCTGTTAATTCATTCCTTTTTATGCCTGCATAGTATTCCATTATATATATATATATGTGTGTGTGTGTGTGTGTGTGTGTGTGTATATGTATGTGTGTGTATATACGTGTGTATATATACTTATATACACACACACACACACACACACCCCACAGTTTCTTTATACACTTGTTGATTGATGGGCATTTGGGTTAGTTCCATGATTTTGCAGCTGTGAATTGTGCTGCTATAAACATGCATGTGCAAGTATCTTTTTCAAATAATGACTTTTTTTCGTCTGGGTAGACACCCAGTAGTGGGATTGCTGGATCAAATGGTAGTTCTACTTTTAGTTCTTTAAGGAATCTCCACACTGTTTCCATAGTGGTTGTACTAGTTTACATTCCCACCAGCAGTGTAAAAGTGTTCCCTGTTTACTGCATCCACGCCAACATCTACTGGTTTTTGATTATGGCCGTTCTTGCAGGAGTAAGGTGGTATTTCATTGTGGTTGTGATTTGCATTTCACTGATCATTAGTGATGTTGACCATTTTTTCGTAGGTTTGTTGGCCATTTGTATATCTTTTTTTTTTTTTTTTTGAGATTGTCTATTCATGTCCTTAGCCCACTTTTTGATGGGATGAGTTTTTTTTTTTTTTTAACTGATTTGCGTTTGTTGTAGATTCTGGATATTACTCCCTTGTCAGATGTATAGATTGTGAAGATTTTCTCCCACTCTGTGGGTTATCTGTTTACTGTGCTGACTGTTCCTTTTGCCATGCAAAAGCTCTTTAGTTTAATTAGATCCCAGCTATTTATATTTGTTTTTATTGCATTTGCTTTTGGGTTTTTGGTCATGAAATCCCTGCCTAAGCCAATGTCTAGATGTTTCTGCTGAGAAATCTGCTGTTAATTTGATGGGTTTTCCTTTATAGGTTACCTAATGTTTCTGTCTCATAGCTCTTAAGATTCTTTCCTTCGTCTTAACTTTGTGTAATCTGATGACAATGTGCGTAGGTGAAGATCTTTTAGCGCTGAATTTCCCAGGTGTTCTTTGAGCTTCTTGTATTTGGTCTAGGTCTCTCACAAGGACAGGGAAGTTTTCCTTGATTGCTCCCCCAAACATCTTTTCCAGGCTTTTAGAATTCTCTTCTTCCTCAGGTATACCGATTTTTCTTAGGTTGGTTTGTTTAACATAATCCCAGACTTCTTGGAGGCTTTGTTCATATTTTCTTATTCTTTTTTCTTTGTCTTTGTTGGATTGGGTTAATTCAAAGACCTTGTCTTTGAGCTCTGATTTTTTTTCTTCTCTTTGTTCAGTTCTGTTTCTGAGACTTCCCAGAGCATTTTGTATTTCTGAAAGTGTGTCCAAAGTTTCTTGAATTTTTGATTTTTTTTTTAAGCTATCTATTTCCATGAATATTTTTCCTTTCACTTCTTATATCATTTTTTGGATTTCCTTGCATTGGGCTTTGTCTTTCTCTGGTCCCTCCCTGATTAGCTTAATAACTAACCTCCTGAATTCTTGTTCGGATAAATCAGGGATTTCTTCTTGGTTTGCTAGTGAGCTAGTGTGATTTTTTGGGGGCATTGAAGAGCCTTGTTTTGTCATATTACCAGTGTTGGTTTTCTGATTCCTTCTCATTTGGGTAGGCTCTGTCAGAGGGAAGGTCTATGGCTGAAAGCTGTTGTTCAGGTTCTTTTGTCCTATGGGGTGTTCTCTTGATGTAGTACTCTTCCCCTTTTCCTATGGATGTAGCTTCCTGTGTGCTGAACTACAGTGATTGTTGTCTCTCTTCTGGGTCTTAGCCACCTAGCAAGTCTGCCTGGCTCTGGGCTGGTACTGCGGGTTGTCTGCACAAAGTCCTGTGATGTGAACCGTCTGTGGGTCTCTTAGCTGTGAATACCAGTGCCTGTTCTGGTGGAGGTGGTGGAGAGTTCAGTGATCTCCATGAAGGTCCTTAGCTTTGGTGGTTTAATGCTCTATTTTTGTGCTGGTTGGCCTCCTGCCAGGAGGTGGTACTTTCCAGAAAGCATCAGCTGTAGTAGTGTGGAGAGGAACCGGCAGTGGTTGGGGCCCTAGAACTCCCACGATTATATGCCCTTTGTCTTCTACTACCAGGGTGGGTAGGGAGAGACCACCAGGTGGGGGTGGGACTAGGTGTGTCTGAGCTCTGTCTGTCATTGAGGGGGTCTTGCTGCAGCTGCTGTCCAGGATGGGAGCAAGATTCCCAGGTCACTAGAGTTGTGTACCTAGGAGGATTATGACTGCCCCTGCTGAGTCATGCAGGTTGTCAGGGAAGTGGGGGAAAGTCAGGAGTCACAGGCCTCACCCAGATCCCATGCAAACTGAAGGGCTGGTCTCACACCCCTCATGCCCCTGCCAACAGCCCCAAGTCTCTTTCCAGGAGGAGGGTGAGACAGGCTTGAAAATTTGCCTGAGACTATCCACTTCCCAGCTGCGAGAGAAAAGGACTTTAGTTCTTCCCCTGCCTGTGAAGTCTGCATGCCCAATTTGTGCCCTCCCTGGAGTTCTGACCAGGAGGCTTCTCGCCCCTGGCCCTTCTCGTTCAAATTATTACAAAGTTCAGCTAGATAATTCCTTCTCCCCATGGAGTGTTACCCCCTGTTCCTCTGGCAACCCTCCCAATGGATCCCTGTGGTGCCAGGCAGAAATGGGCTGCTTGGGGAACCAGCAAGCTCCTAGGGCCTTTCTGCTGCTTTCTCTACCCCCATATTTTGCTTGGCTCTGTAACTTGACTCAGCTTCAAGTAAAGTCAGAAACTTCTTCCGCAAACAGAACTTCAGCTTCTGCAGTGGGAGTGTGTTTTCGGGACAGGAGGGTCTCCCTTTCCCACTTCTGCGGTTGGGGCACTCACAGTATTTGGGGTGTCTCCCAGGTCTTGCTTCCTTGAGAGGGTCTGTGGGTCCTCTCAGGATTGCTGGTTTGTAATGCAAGCTTACCCTGCTTGTCTGTCTGGAGCTGCAGTCTAGTCCTGCCTCCCGTCTGTCGTGATCCCCCGAATCGAAAATTTTAAATCATTAATAATCTAACCATTCTGAAATAGATATAAATCCAACTATTATTCAATATATGTAAATGTTTGTATATGTGTATACACGCACTATGTATGTCTTTGTATCCATATCCTTCTAGACTTTTTTCTTTGCATATGTGTATATTCTGTTTTATAAAAATTGGATCATACTGTACCTACTGCTTTATAATCCATTGTTAAAACTTTCATTATTTCATTATTCAATAGCATACATTATTTTAAAAGCTACATACTTAACCAGTCCCCTTTTGTCAAACATATATACTGTTTCTGATATTGGTATGTATACAATTACTTAATGAATATTTTTGTAGCTAAATTTCTATGCATCCTGATGAATTTATACTTTTCCATGAGTATGAATTGGAGCTAGTTATGTTACTTCCCTGCTTTAAAAGATTTTGTAGTTCCCTGCTATCTTCCATATTGAATTGAAATTTCTAAGCCTGAAATACTATGTTCTTTACATAGAAATACTATGTTCTTTTACTAGAACATTATTTTTCTGGCCATATATTCTACATTTTCTTCCTTAAGACCTTTTACTGATATTGAAATATTTATTATTCTCCACATACACCATGCATTTCAAGTTTCTGTGCTTTTAAAGAGTTTCCTTCGCCTGGAGAGGCAGTCTTGACCCGGTGGTAAAATTACCATTAATTTCTGAAGACCCAGCTGAAATGATGTTCCACAATGCATTCCCTGGTCCTCCTCCTGGAACTGTTAGTAAATTTTTCGTCTGTGCTCCCTGGTCCTCTGAGCATATGGCTGCTATAGTACTTATATCATATAGTACAATCATTTAATACATTGATTCCATACCTCATCCTCAGGTAGAAGATGTTGGATTGTATTCTATTCTTCTTTATGACCTCAATACCCAACTTGTGCCGCACATGCAGACACACAGGCACATATAGTTCATGCCCACCATGTATTTTTTAAAGTTTTTTGTTTTGAAATAATTATTGACTCGTGGGAAGATGCAAAAATAGTACATAGAATCTCATATACTCTTCACTCAGCTTCCCCTAATGGTGACAGTTACAGAGCTATGTTTTGGGGCAAGAAGAGGACTCTATAGGGAGCAGTGAATTTTAAGAAATTCACATAAGAGGTGGTGTCACCCCATCAAAGACAGCAGAAGGTCAGGAAGGATCTGCCTGTAACTAGAAGAAAAAATATAGGAAAGCAAATGGAAGAAAAAGTAGGCTATTCTCAGGGTTTTTATTTCTTCTCTTTTTGTTTTTCCCTTAAAAGACATTTAGAGACGTTTGACGTTCAGGTGGTATAGCAAGATGAGAGTGCCAAAATCCAACGTTTGTGTTAAATTGAAAACTTTCAGGAGGCAGAAAGAAAAATCTAGAATATACATAGACTGAATGAAGTTAGCAGTTGAGAAGAGAAAAAGTGGGAACCTAGGTATATGATGGGTATACATGAAATTGTTTTTTAAAAAGAAAAGCTTAGTGAAGTCTAGCCACATAGGCTTTAGAGAAGTAAAGTTTTAAATAATGGTTTTTGACAGAGCGGGAGGGGTAAATGGTCAGGTTATAATTAAATCACATTAAAGTTGATTTGCAGTAGCCATTGTGGAAAGGACAAGGCCAGCCATTTAGCAATTGTGCAGCTGTTTATTTTTCTGGAGCTATAGCTTTTCACTTTCGTAGTTCTCTTACTTCCTTGTTTTGAAACATTATTGTTTCAAAATTGTTTTGAAAGTCAAGCTATAGTTTATAAATAAAGAAATGCTCAGTTATTAATAGTATGCTCATTCTTGTCCAGTGTAACGGGGAGTCCATAATGAGATGAATGGAAGATTAATGGAAAAATATTTAAATCTAGGATTAGAGTTGGATTTGACAGAAGCAGCAATTAGGAGCAACTGTAGGGGAAGGTCTGCCATCAAAGACCTCATAGAATAACATTCTCCCTGTGTGTACTTAGCAAATACTTGTTGATAGACATGCTGGCTGGTAACTAATTACAATGTGATGACCAAAGACCAGCTTCTTGGAAGTAGGGTTGTTAATACAGGAATAGAATACCAGGGAAGTTTGAGTAATTTCCTTCTCTGCAGATGTTTATACTAATGTGGATACTCAACAGCCTAAAGATAATTTGGGGAAAAATCTGTCTAAAAGTAGGGGGAGAAATTAAATAGCTTTTAAAGGACATCACTATTCTTATTTCTTTCATTGTCATGTGGACAACTCTGTAAAATGCCCATTTTTTTCCTTAATTTTATATTCTTTTTTTAAAATTATACTTTAAGTTCTAGGGTATGTGTGCACAACGTGCAGGTTTGTTACATATGTATACATATGCCATGTTGATGTGCTGCACCCATTAACTCGTCATTTACATTAGGTATATCTCCTAATGCTATCCTTCCCCCCTCCCCCCTCCCCCCTCCCCCCACCCCATGATAGGCCCTGGTATGTGATGTTCCTCTTCCTGTGTCCAAGTGTTCTCATTGTTCAGTTTCCACCTCTGAGTGAGAACATGCAGTGTTTGGTTTTCTGTTCTTGCGATAGTTTGTTGAGAATGATGATTTCCAGCTGCATCCATGTCCCTACAAAGGACATGAACTCATCCTTTTTTATGACTGCATAGTAATCCATGGTATATATGTGCCACATTTTCTTAATGCAATCTGTCATTGATGGACATTTGGGTTGGTTCCAAGTCTTTGCTATTGTGAATAGTGCCGCAATAAACATACGTGTGCATGTGTCTTTATAGCAGCATGATTTATAATCCTTTGGGTATATACCCAGTAATGGGATGGCTGGGTCATATGGTACATCTGGTTCTAGATCCTTGAGGAATCGCCACACTGTTTTCTACAATGGTTGAACTAGTTTACAGTCTCACCAACAGTTTAAAAGTGTTCCTATTTCTCCACATCCTCTCCAGCACCTGTTGTTTCCTGACTTTTTAATGATTGCCATTCTAACTGGTGTGAGATGGTATCTCATTGTGGTTTTGATTTGCATTCCTCTGATGGCTAGTGATGATGAGCATTTTTTCATGTGTCTGTTGGCTGCATAAATGTCTTCTTTTGAGAAGTGTCTGTTCATATCCTTTGCCCACTTTTTGATGGGGTTGTTTTTTTCTTGTAAATTTGTTTGTAGGTTCGGGATATTAGCCCTTTGTCAGATGAGTAGATTGCAAAAATTTTCTCCCATTCTGTAGGTTGCCTGTTCACTGTGATGGTAGTTTATTTTGCTGTGCAGAAACTCTTTAGTTTAATTAGATCCCATTTGTCAATTTTCACTTTCGTTGCCATTGCTTTTGGTGTTTTAGACATGAAGACCTTGCCCATGCCTATGTCCTGAATGGTATTGCCTAGGTTTTCATCTAGGGTATGGTTTTAGGTCTAACATTTAAGTCACTAATCCATCTTGAATTAATTTTTGTATAAGGTGTAAGGAAGGGATCCAATTTCAGCCTTCTACATATGGCTAGCCAGTTTTCCAGGCACCATTTATTAAATAGGGAATCCTTTCCCCATTTCTTGTTTTGGTCAGGTTTGTCAAAGATCAGATGATTGTAGATGTGTGGTATTATTTGGAGGGCTCTGTTCTGTTCCATTGGTCTATATCTCTGTTTTGCACTCAGTACCATACTGTTTTGTTACTGTAGGCTTGTAGTGAGTAGTTTTGAAGTCAGGTAGTGTTATGCCTCCAGCTTTGTTCTTTTGAATTCTTATGATTGCCCAGTAATGTGGGCTCTTGGTTCCATATGAACTTTAAGGTAGTTTTTCCACCTCTTGAAGAAGTCACTGGTAGCTTAATGGGGGAAGGCATTAAATCTATAAATTACCTTGGGCAGTATGGCCATTTTCATGATATTGATTCTTCATCCATAAACATGAATGTTTCTTCCATTTGTTTGTGTGCCTCTTTATTTCATTGAGCAGTGGCTCGTAGTTCTCTTTGAAGAGGTCCTTCACATCCCTTTATAAGTTGGATTCCTAGGGTATGCTATTCTCTTTGAAGCAATTGTGAATGGAGTTCACTCATGATTTGGCTCTCTGTCTGTTGCATAAGAATGTTTGTGATTTTTGCACATTAATTTTGTATCCTGGAGGCCTGCTGAAGTTGCTTATCAGCTTTAAGGAGATTTTGGGCTGAGACAATGGCTATTTTCTAAATATACAACATGTCATCTGCAAACAGGGACAATTTGACTTCCTCTCTTCCTAATTGAATATGTCATTTCCTTCTCCTCCGCCTGATTGCCCTAGGCTGGTGAACATCCACCACTATGTTGAATAGGAGGTAGAGAGGTCCCTGTCTTGTGCCAGTTTTCAAGGGAGTAAGCCCAGTTTTGCCCATTCAGTATGATATTGGCTGTGGGTTTGTCATAAATGGCCCTTATTATTTGAGCTATGTTCCATCAATAACACTGACGAGAGTTTTAGCATGAAGTGCTGTTGAATTTTGTCGCTACTCCTTTTCTGCATCTATTGGAGACACCACGGTTTCTTGTCTTTGGTCTTGTTTATATGCTGAATTACATTTATTGATTTGCATATGTTGAACTCAGCTTCTGCAACCGTACAGCACTTGATCATGCAGGATGCTTTTTGGATATGCTGCTGCATCTGCTTCCCAGTATTTTATTGAGGATTTTGCATTGATGTTCATCAGGGATATTGGTCGCAAAATTCTTTTGTTGTGTCTCTGCCAGGCTTGGGTACTGATTTACCCCATAAGATGAGTTAGGAAGGATTCTCTTTTTCTATTGATTGGAATAGTTTGAGAAGAAATAGTATCAGCTCCTCCTTGTACCCCTGTGGTAGAATTCATCTGCTAATCCATCTGGTCCTGACGTTTCGCTTGGTAGGCTGTTCATTATTGCCTCACTCAGAGCCTGTTATTCATCTATTCAGGGACTAACTCTTCCTGGTTTAGTCTTGGGAGAGTGTATGTGTCCAGGAATTTATCCATTTCTTCTAGGTTTCTATTTATTTGTGTAGAGGTGTTTATAGTATTCTCTGATGGTAGTTTGTATTTCTGTAGTCGGTGGTGATATCCTTTATCATTTTTTATTGGCGTCATTTGATTCTTCTCTTTTTCTTCTTTTTATTAGTCTTGCTAGTGGTCTATATCAATTTGTTGATCTTTTCAAAACCAGCTCCTGGATTCATTGGTTTTGAAGGTTTTTGTGTCTCTATCTCCTTCAGTTCTGTTTCATCTTATATTTCGCCTCGCTAGCTTTTTATCGTGTTTTGTTTCAGTTTCTAGCCTTTAACGGACGTTAGGGTGTCAATTTTAGATATTTCCTGCTTTCTCTGTGGTGAATAGTGCTATAAATTTCCCCCATACACTGCTTCTTTAAATGTGTCTTAGAGATTCGTTGTATCTTTTAATTCCTCAGGCTTCAAGAATATTCTTTATTTTCGTCATTTCAAGGTGTACCCAGTAGTCATTCAGGAGCAGGTTGTTCAGTTTCCATGTAGTCGAGCCGCTTTTGATTGAGTTTCTTAGTCCTGGAGTTCTAGTTTGATTGCACTGTGTGTCCCCAGGACAGCCTGTTATAATTTCTGTTCTTTACATTTGCTGAGGAGTGCTTTTATCTAACCATGGTCAATTTTGAATAAGTACATGTTGAGAAGAATGTATATTCTGTTGATTTGGGGTGGTGAGTTCTGTAGATGTCTTTTAGTTCTGCTTGCTGCAGAGCTGAGTTCAATTCCTGGATATCCTTGTTAACTTTCTGTCTCGTTGATCTGTCTAATGTTGACAGTGGGATGTTAAAATCTCCCATTATTATTGCATGGGAGTCTAAGTCTCTTTGTAAGTCTCTAAGGACTTGCTTTATGAATCTGGGTGCTCCTGTATTGGGCGCATATGTATTTAGGATAGTTAGCTCTTCTTGTTGAATTGATCCCTCTACCATTATGTAATGGCCTTTTTTGTCTCTTTTGATCTTTGTTGGTTTAAAGTCTGTTTTATCAGGGAGTAGGTTTGCAACCCTTGCTTTTTTTTGTTTTCCATTTGCTTGATGGATCTTCCTCCATCCCTTTATTTTGACCTATGTGTGTCTCTGCACGTGAAATGAGTCTCCTGAATACAGCAGACTGATGGGTCTTGACTCTTTATCCAGTTTGCCAGTCTGTGTCTTTTAATTGGACCATTTAGCCCATTTACATTTAAGGTTAATATTGTTATGTGTGAATTTGATCCTTTCATTATGATATTAGCTGGTTATTTTGCTCGTTAGTTGATGCAGTTTTTTCCTAGCTTCGATGGTCTTTACATTTTAGAATGTTTTTGTAGTAGCTGGTACCAGTTGTACCTTTCTGTGTTTAGCGCTTCCTTCAGAAGTTCTTGTAAGGCAGGCCTGGTGGTGACAAAATCTCTCAGCGTTTGCTTGTGTGTAAAGGATTTTATTTCTCCTTCACTTGTGAAGCTTAGTTTGGCTGGGTATGAAATTCTTGGTTGAAAATTCTTTTCTTTAAGAATGTTGAATATTGACCCCCACTCTCTTCTGGCTTGTACAGTTTCTGCCAAGAGATCCACTGTTAGTCTGATTGGCTTCCCTTTGTGGGTAATCTGACCTTTCTCATTGGCTACCCTTAACATTTTTTCCTTCATTTCAACTTTGGTAAGTCTGACAATTGTGTGTCTTGGAGTTGCTCTTCTCGAGGCATATCTTTTTGGTGTTCTCTGTATTTCCTGAATTTGAATGTTGGCGTGCCTTGCTAGGTTGGGGAAGTTCTCCTGGATAATATCCTGCAGAGTGTTTTCCAGCTTGGTTCCATTCTCCCCTTCACTTTGAGGTACACCAATCAGACATAGATTTGATCTTTTCACATAGTCCCATATTTCTTGGAGGCTTTGCTCATTTCTTTTTACTCTTTTTTCTCTAAACTTCTCTTCTCGCTCCATTTCATTCATTTGATCTTCAGTCACTGATACTCTTTCTTCCAGTTGATTGAATCAGTTACTTAAGCTTGTGCATTTGTCACATAGTTCTCGTGTCATGGTTTTCAGCTCTATCAGGTCATTTAAGGACTTCTCTACATTGGTTATTCCAGTTAGCCATTCGTCTAATCTTTTTCCAAGGTTTTTAGCTTCTTTGTGATGGGTTTGAAGTTCCTCCTTTAGCTTGGAGAAGTTTGATCATCTAAAGCCTTCTTCTCTCAACTCGTCAAAGTCATTCTCCATCCAGCTTTGTTCCATTGCTGGTGAGGAGCTGCGTTCCTTTGGAAGGGGAGAGGTGCTCTGATTTTTAGAATTTTCAGCTTTTCTGCTCTCTTTTTTCCCCATCTTTGTGGTTTTATCTACCTTTGGTCTTTGATGATGGTGATGTACAGATGGGGTTTTGGTGTGAATGTCTTTTCTGTTTGTTAGTTTTCCTTCTAACAGTCAAGACCCTCAGCTGCAGGTCTGTTGGAGTTTGCTGCGGTCCACTCCAGACCCTGTTTGCCTGGGTATCAGCAGTGGAGGCTGCAGAAGAGTGAATATTGCTGAACAGCAAATGTTGCTTCCTGATCATTTCTCTGGAAGCTTCGTCTCAAAGGGGTACCTGGCCGTGTGAGATGTCAGTCTGCCCCTACTTGGGGGTGCCTCCCAGTTAGGCTACTCGGAGATCAGGGACCCACTTGAAGAGGCAGTCTGTCCATTCTCAGATCTCAAACTCTGTGCTGGGAAAACCACTACTCTCTTCAAAGCTGTCAGACAGGGACATTTAAATCTGCAGAGGTTTCTGCTGCCTTTTGTTTGGCTATGCCCTGTCCCCAGAGATGGAGTCTACAGAGGCTGGCAGGCCTCCTTGAGCTGCGGTGGGCTTCACCCAGTTCAAGCTTATGGGCCCCTTTGTTTACCTACTCAAGCCTCAGCAATGGCGGGCGCCCCTCCGTCAGCCTCGCTGCTGCCTTGCAGTTAGATCTCAGACTGCTGTGCTAGCAATGAGGAAGGCCCCGTGTGTGGGGGACCCTCTGGGCCAGGTGCGGGATATAATCTCCTGGTGTGCCGTTTGCCAAGACCCTTGGTAAAGCGTAGTATTAGGGTGGGAGTGACCCGATTTTCCAGGTGCTGTGTGTCATGGTTTCCCTTGGCTAGGAAAAGGAATTCCCTTACCCCTTGTGCTTCCTGGTTGAGGCAATGCCTCGTCCTGCTTCGGCTCTCGCTCGGTGGGCTGCACCCACAATCCTTCACCCACTGTCCAACATGCCCCAGTGAAATGAACCTGGTACCTCAGTTGGAAATGCAGAAATATCCATCTTCTGAGTCACTCACGCTGGGAGCTATAGCCTGGAACTGTTCCTATTCGGCCATCTTAGAACAGCCAAAATGCCCATTTTTATCTTCATGCAGCTATAAGTGTGAATTGCCTTTTCTACTGTCCTTTGAAATAGCACAATGGAAATCTGAACTCTGTATAATTTTCAGTATTCTTAAAAATTGCATTGATTTGCCAAAAGATAGAGTAGCTCAAGAACACTGGAGTATCCCTCAGGAAGAGATTTAGCTCTGAGGTTTTGTATCATATCAAAAATAACTTTTCTCACATATTCTGACCTTTGGTCCTGTTTTGTCTTCAAATATGAGGATGAAAAAGTTGATTTATTCCAGCAGATTCTGGCTCTAAAGATAAAATCATGAAGGGATTTCTACTCATTCATATAACAATTTTTTTTTCCAACTGTTATTCCCAACTTCTGCTACCTCAGTGTATCTATCTTTTATATAGTATGGTTTTCTGATTCACCTAAAACTTACAATATACATACTTCCTGTTTTTCTTTCAACTTCTACTCACGGTATCTGCTATCTCTCTGCAGAATTCAGTTTCCAACAATAAGATGAATGTTTTTGTTTTCAGTGTAAATTTATTAATATTATTAAAGTTTTGTTTTTTATTTTCCTTTAGATTTTAGGGTGCCTAAAGTATTTTAATTACTTACAAGCAACTCATCCAATCAGTTACTCATGTGAGACAGTCATTAAGACTTATTTTATATTGTATTATTTTCATTTACATTTTTCAAATATATGCATAACGTGAGTATCCACAAGTAAATGGGGCAGACACAAGAATTTGGCCTATTCCTCTGGCTTAGTCCTTTTAATTCTGGCCAATATAACTGGCCTAAAATAGGAGCAACACTCTACTTCTGACACTACTCAGCCACAACACGCAAAGATGACATTCTTTAGAACTGTCATGCTGAATGAAGCCAGATCTATGCTGCCAACCTTTAAAAAGAAATCTTTTCATACTAAACTTTTATAAAAACAATTTAAGTGTGTTTATTCCAATAAATTGTTGGAATGGTCAAGTCCTTCTGATTTATGTGTCATGTGGATATTTTAAAACAATTAAAAATTAAAATGAAAACAATTATCTTTTTCCTGGTGGTTCTCAGAACATATGAATATCCAATTCTAAAAAGTAAACACCTTTAGTTGTATTCCTGAGACATCCTGAGACAGGATGTCTCAACTCTGTATGTTATTTAAAATTTAGCCTTTTCTTTTAGAAATGCTTAATTTTTTATTTAAAAATAATTATTTTGGCTAGCTAGGATTTTTGTATTCCTTTCAAGTCTACTTTCTGAGCCATACTCCAGTGTCATGTGGAAAATGTTACCAAAAAAATAAAATGATGTCACTTTAACTTTCAGAAGTTATGATTTATGCTAATACCAATAGGATGGTTTTTATTTAGTACAGGTGTTTGCTTGTTGGTTGCTCTAAGATACTTTTAGCATTTGTTAAAAATAGGCTTGGAAGTGATTGCAATTGTCAAATGAGAAGCAAATACATTGTCCTCATAAGGATCATAGCAAGGGGGTGCCAGGCCCCGGTCGACTGCCGCTATAGTTATGAGCCAATGTAGTGATAGATATTAAGGACTCAGGTGTAGGAATCTGGCTGGGTTTCAAAGAAAAATAAAATTAGTTGCAGCAGTAAATGGAGCATCTAATCAGTATATGCGACTATGTACTGTGTAAATAAATTACCTGATATTTTTACCTGCTTTTTAAAGAGATGAATCTTCCTTTTCAAAAGAAAATAAGACACCAGATTGTGATCTTTTTTTAAACTTAACCTGTTAACTCATGGAAAATCACTTAGCTGTGGAAATTGTACCCTTTGTACATTATTTCCATTGAAAAACACAACATACACCAAACCAAGACTGAGACCCCAAGGTGAAATTTTTTGAGTGCTTACTATGTTTCAGGCACTGTTCTAGGTACTGGGGGCACAGTGGTAAATCAGAGTAATCCAAGCCCTGCCCTCAGGGAGTTTACTATGTTTTGGCAGGGGGCAGTGAATATACAGGGAAACAATTTCAGACAGCAGGAAGTGTGATACAGAAAAATACATCAATATAAGGAAAAAGAATGCCAGCTGTTGACCATTTGTGCCACATCTTTCTTACGACTTTTTTTCCCCATTATTTAGTGAAATGAAAGGATGGCATATTGCATTATTTGAGACAGATTTCTTTTGTGACTGCTTAAAATAATTCTGTTTGGCTATATAATATCATAGTTTAGTTTATCACTATTAGTAGTAATATTAATGGAGTACCACAGTTTTTAAAATTTTCTGATCAAAGAATATGTTTCAATTTCAGAAAAGAAACCAAAGCAATTCTTGAGAAGTATTCCTAAAAAATAAATTAGATAACATATCTGTAGCAATCGTTAACATGTTTTGTGCCATAAAAGAATTTTCATATTATTGTCTTATCTTTATTTTGACTTTTTTATTTTTATATCATGAGCCACTGTTAGATGTCCACTGTCTGTTGACATCAGTTTACTATACTATAATATCTGATAGCAGAGACTTTATCATTCATTTCCACATCTCTAGAATCTAATACAGTTGGAACACAGAAGATGCTCAACAGATCTTCGAGTAGATTTGAATTGAATCACTTACGTGAACATTATTCCTTCCCTTTCTCAGTTTCGTATCAATCAGCTCTCTACTCCTCCCCACCTCACCTTCCAACACATCCACTCCACTTCCACTGGCCTCTCCACGAGCCCTTTGTGCTCTGCCCTTGAAACCCAATGGGTTTCTCTCATGGATTCCTTGTCAGTTTCCAGCCCTGAATCAGTCTTTGGCTTTTCTTAGATAGAGTCTGCAACTGGAAATTGTTACTAAAATTAATTATAAAACTGACCCAGCTGCTTCTACCTCCTTTCTGGCTGTGTAACTTCACCTGGACCCTTCTGTGCTAATCTGTTTCATTTACTTGTTTCTAATTGATTTCCTATCTCATTCCCAACAGAAGTTAATGCCTGTCATTTTGCTCAAGCTCCAATCTCATCTCAAACTGCAGAAGACCTCACTTCTACTGTACTATGAAATTCAAAGCAAACTGCCCTTCTCATCCATTTATTTCAAAATTTATGTGTAATTTTTATTAATCTTTTATCTTTCTGTTCTTTCTCAGAAGACGACTTGGTTTTAGGATTAAACTCAGACCTGTTAAACCATGGCCTGCACAACTCTACTTCTGTCTCTCCATCCACTTCTCCACCAGCAATTTCTTCACAATTCTCCTTGCCCATTCTGCTTTACCCACACAAATCTCCCTTCACTTCTACTCACCAAGCTTTTTCCTGCCTCTGGTTTTGCATATGCTGTTCCCTTTGCCCTGAATACTGTCCTCTATCCATTCCCAAACATTCCCTCTCCTGTACCTGCCCCACACTCTCTCACTGGCTGACTTATAGCCATTCTCAGATCTCAACTTAAAGATGGCTTTTCTGTAAGATGTCTTCTGTGACCCCTATTATTCTCACTCATGCTCTCTTGGACTTTATAGGTGAAGGATAGTTCATAATTGCATCTTCATTGTGGGCTATTTAATATTTCCCCACTGTATTCTAAGTTTCATGAAGAGCTAGACTGTGTCTGTGTTAGCTACTACAGTATAGCTTAGTGTCTGCCGTGTAATGGGTATCCCAAGGACAGCTGATGAATGAATTATATCCTCTCCCATTTCCTGTTTCCTCAGGGACCTTGTGGCCTCATATTTGTCTCACTTGACCTGTCTACTACATCTTTTCTGCTGTCTCCCTCCCATCTCTAAACTTTGTTCACTTTTTCTCTGTTCCAGTAATGCCCTCTGACTCTTCATGTTGTTATGTTAACTATCTTATTTTTATTCCCTTCCAGACCTATAAATTGTACCAATTGTACTGTGGCCTCTTAAAGTTAAATTTGGGATTAAGCTAAATAGCAGCATATATAAATAATTCCTCTTTTGGCCAAGGGAACAATATTAGGAGCATAAATATTAACAAATATAGAGTTCTTAAAATGGGAAAAGAATGTTTACTCATTGAATAGGACAATTTTTAAAAGTTTAACAGATTTTTAAAAAATGCTACTGTGTGCTGGGCTCTATGCTAGGCATTGGGGTGTGATGACTAACAAGAGAGACAGGATTCCCACCCACATGGAACTTACATTCCAGAGGAGGAGCCAGATAATAAACAGTTATACAACTAAACATAAGAATTGCAGGTTGTATTAAGTACAGTGAAACAATGAGTTGAGAGAGTTTGTGGTGGAGGCTACTTTCAATAGGGTGATTGGGGAAGGCTTCCGTGAGGAGAAGGATGAGGAAATGAGGGAGCAGGGGAATAGCATTCCAAGCTGAAGGAATAGAAGTTAAAGCCAGGAGGGGAGAAAGGGCTTGGCATATTCAAAAGACACATGGTCTATCTGGCTTGATCTTGATGAGGACAAATGGCAGGGAGCGTTAGATTATGTAACGTTCCTTACCTGTCATGGTAAGGAATTTAGATGATAGTGATCCTATGAGTAGTAGGAAGCCATCAAATAGTCTTAAGTATTACAGACATTACATAATCTGATTTATGCCTTTAAAAATTACTGTGGCTGCTATGTGGGGAATGTTTTGGAAAACAGCTGGAATGAAAATCAGGAACAGCTGAAGAGACTATTGTAGAAATGTAGGCAAGAGATGAGGTTTTCTGGGGTTGTGACAATGGAGATAGAAGTAAGAAGATCTACAGCATGTTTTAAAGGCTAGAATATACAGAGCTTGGTGCTGGATTACGTGTAAGGGGTGAGATAAAGGGAGGAAGCAAAGATGACTCCTGGAATGTTGGCTTTGGTACCAAGGTGGACAGTAGTGCTATTGGTGAAATGGGGAAGTCTGAGGGAAGAACAGTATGTGTGTATGTGAGTTGGGGAGCGTAGAATCAAAGACTCAGTTTTGGCTGTATTCCATTTGAGAGGCCTAGTTGGCACCCAGTTGTAGATGCCAAGTGCTCTGGAGCTCAGGGGAAAAGCCTGGGCTGCAGATGGACTGTCAGGAGACAGCAGTCTATGTATGGTATTTGAAACTGAATGGGTTTTCACTTATAGGGAGAGAGAAAAGAGAGGAGGGGCTTGATCTAAATCTGGAGGCCTTCCAATGTCTAGAGGTCAGGTAGAAGGGCAAGAGCCAACATCGGAAATTGAAGAGAAGCAGCCAAGGAATGAGAAAGAGGAAAACTCTGAGAAAGTAGCCACATAGAAGCCAAGTGAAGCGAGGATTTCCAAGGTCAGCAGATGGAGCAAGGTGAGGGCAGGGGTGGGAGCTGACATACTTCTACCTGAGATTCGTATAAATTTGTAACATTTCTCCTTTTATATTTTCACTCCTTCTCTTTAATATAAAGTTTTAAACCTGTGTTGCTAACTTTTTTAAGTATACAGAATATAGCCAATATAAACACTGTATCAAACGAAAGAGCACTGCCCCATCTTGTTATTTCTTCAGAGGGACACATATCCAGACCCATTCCTAATTAGAACGAATAAACAAGCTTCTTGTTTTAGGTCCAGGCTCTTCATAATCTGGCTTAATTGTGTCTTCTTCTCCCACTGTTCTTTATCTTGAACACTTAACTACATTTAGGTCAATTTCTTGACTTATTCCTTCCTTACATTCAGGTCCTGTCTCAGGCAATGGAAAAATAATGGTGAGCAAAGCAGACTTGGTCTCTGCCGTCGTGGAGCCTGTTTTTTCAGATAATCAAGTAATTAAGCAGATACTCAATTACAAAATGAGGGAAATAGTATGAAGGCAAGAGATGATGGAGGCTCAGACTTTGGAAGCAGCAATCGAGATGAAGGGGAGCAAATGGGTATGAGAACTTTTTCAGAGATAAAATTGAGAAGATTTGGTAGTTGATAGGAGATAAGAATTGAGGGGAATAGAGAGGTATCAGAAAGAGCCCCCAGATTGCTGGTTCTAGTTGCCCAATGTGTCATTCATCAAGAAGGCATCTTTGGAAAAGCACACAGTTTGAGGGAGACAGATCATGAATTTGGTTTCGTACATGTTGAATTTGAGTGCCTTCTCATGTTTGCTTTTCTTGCAGGAAGCCTTCCCTGAATATTGTACCCGTTGATAATTATTCTAACTCCTATAGATTAATTATTAGCTGTTTCACATGTTTCAACTTAATAATTACTGCCAGTATATCTCATTGTCATTTGATGTCACACTGTGTTTCTCTAATTGCTATGTATGTGTGTTTTAAGTGAGAGTAAAAAATCCACATGGGTAAAAAATACTTGATTACTATTTTTGTTTATCTAACTGATAACACTTGGTAGCGCACAATGTTACGTGGCAGTACGTATTTGGATTACCAGTGTCACTAAGTGATTTCCTTGAGACACAGCCTCATTTCTTACAGTTAATTCATAATCTACAAAAATTTATTAGACAACAAGTCTCTCTCATGGCAACAGGAGTGAGTGAGTTTATTAACAGGAAGTGAATTATATCCTCCGATGTACTAGAGGAATTTGTTCTCTATCTGGAACTACTTTCTAATTAAAGTCATGACATCCCTACCCCCACTTATTGTGTTAAATATTATTTACCCACACTTCAAGTCAAACACAAGGGTGATGAGCCCTTGAGAGTTTTCCCAGTCTTGTGTTTTGCTTTCTATGAGTTTTCCTTTAGTACATTACAAAACATCATCTAAATTTGTGTCTTTAATAGAATTTGATAGCCTTCTTCATACTGTTTCTCAAATTAGCCTCAGAAATTTCAGCATTGGAAAATTGGTATTTTATTTTCCCAGCTGTTTAAATGTAATATATTTGAAGACAGAGGCACTGTCCTGTAAGTTTATAGCCTAAATAAATCTATTTTAAAGGTGTACTGGTCAGAGGCCAGGTGGCATAATGGGATGACATATGAGCTATTCACATTTGAAGACCTGGCACTAAATTCAACTCAGGATGCCAGGAAAATGACTTTAGAGGTGTCAATTTGCTGGAGTCCTTGGTGGGCATCTGAGAACATCACAGAACTGCTCTAAGGTCTAACATAATGTACCCTCTGTAAATTATATTGCCACGTTAGCCACCTAAGGTACAAAAGGGCAGTTTGAATGACTTCAGTAGACATTCCAAAATCTAGTTTTAATGAGTAATAAGAAGTACAAGCCTGTCTACAAGAAGACTACCCTAATCTGAAGGGTTGTATGTGGGACTAGGAGTTGAAATGTAAGCTTTTCTGTGTCTCTGATCTTTATCTGGCTCATCAGTTATTCAGCAAGTATTTACTTCAGCCCCCTTTTCTGAGCCTTTGTCATTTTAGGCATGAATTTTATAACAAGACCAGTTGCCTTTCCTCTCCCTGACTTCAGGTCTCCTACAAATGCCAATAATAATATTTCAAAGAAATGCTTTGAAGAATTTATTAGTTCTCAAAAAAAAAAATACCATGATAACCCTGTCTAGAATACTTGTAAAATCATCTCTTCAATTATCCCAAGGTGCTTAATTGGACCGCTTATCTGAAGATCTTTTACTTTTTTTCATTTGCCAAGAATGTCTAGTAATTATGCACTCAGTTTCCATTTGAATAGCTTTTTGAATTAGTTAGAAGGCCAGCATCATTACTTTATAGTTAATATCTGAATCTAAGGTTTCTTTATTCTAGTAATACATTGTGTGCTATCCAGAAACATCACTTAATTTGAGAAAGCATAAAATGCTCAAAGGTACCATACTTTGATTTTTATTGTGAAAATATATTTCAATAACTGACAGACTTATCCTCTACAAACTTAAACCATTTAGTTCCATTCCTTTTGCAATTAATGTCAGTCCTTTGGATAAAATGGTCTGGTGGACCATGACAGCTGATGAGGGGTAATCCTGGGCAAAGTGGGTTCTCTTTCTCTACCCGACAGGCAGGTTTAGTATGAAACTAATCTGCACATGGATTTGTGGCATTTCTAAGGAGCGAATCTAAGTTGGTAATACTGCAGGCTGCTTCTAGACTCTTTCTTTTCCAATGATCCTACAGTTGGCTTGGAACATCCTCCATGGATTGCAAGATGCTGGAAGATAAGCAGATGGTTTTTCACTTGACCTCTCGGAACCACAGTTTCTTTTTCTTTACCTCCAACTGTTAGGATCCCAGGATCCTTATCTTAGTGAGAGTCTATGTTGTAACCCTCTACCACCACCATCCCAAGTTCTAGGTTATGGCCTGTGGCTTTGCTAATAGCTTAGGTAGAGCCCTTTTATGGCTCATTAAGTCAGTTCATTGAAAGAAGTGAGGCAAATTGGGAACAAATTGAACATATTTAACTGAAGAGGTGATTTCGCATTAAAATATACCTTTATTATCTCTTAGAATCAAAAATTATTTTATAAATCCTTATTGAATACCTACTCTGTGCCCATTCTGATACTATAGCCTGCATATATTATGGGGAACAAAATAGACAAAGTCTCATAAAGTATCCATCCTGGTGGGAAGGGAAAACAATACACAAACAACAAAAAAGATCATTATTAACTGTTTTAATTAGATGAAGGCAGTAAGCAGGGTAGTGTGCTTACTGGCAGGTAAATGGCAGGGGAGAAGGTACTTGAGGAAGCCTTACTAAGATGGGGGTATGTGAGGTGAGGATGGATGGGAAGGAGCCAGCAGTGTGAAGATGTGCTTGATGGGCTTGGGCATGGCAGGGAAGGCTAGACATTCCAGAGAGAGGGAACAGGGCAGGCAAAGGGTTCAAAGGAGGTAGGAAAGGAGGTCAGGGTGATTGGGGAGAATGATGTGAGATGGCATTGGTAAGGTGGACTGGAGCCAGATTATAGAGGAGGCCTTTTTTCAAAATTTAGGTTTTATTAGAAATGAAAATTCTTGAAACAGGCCTCTTTTTTATGAACCTATTATGTCTTAGACCAAATGAAAGGTGACAGTTTTAACCTTGAATGACCAAACTGCATTCATAATCTGGAATAATTGTGAGCAGAAGCCCGCAGCATGTTGAAATAGCATTATATTATATTCAAAGGCTGAAGACTGCTCAGTTCTCAGGCATTTATCACTTGAAAGTGGAAGGAGTAGAAAAGTTTAAAAGGCTACAGCAATAACATTTGAGACAATGAATAATTTAGAGAATGAAATCATGAATAATGAATTTTTAAAAAAGTCTCCTCACTTGTGATTAGAGATTCATAATTTTCATTTTATAGCAAAATATAGTTGGCTGTCATGCATTCCTGACCTTCCTCTCCTAAGTACAATTGGGCCCAACACATTAGTGCCTTGATGTGCAGACTTACGACTAGCTTCTTGTGTTGAAACCATTAAATTTTAATGTATTCAGCTTAAGCATAAGTGGTCATAGATGATTCATAATGGTGCTCCCTGCTTTTGGTGAAAATGATCATCAGCAAGAGAATTGTCCCCAATGGCCACACTTATCTTCGTAGATGATTTCCTAAACATTTTTGTGCCTGTAGAAGACCAGGAATAAACACTGCACAGCTGTTGGGTAAAGCACTATGATAATTGCTCAGAAACCACAGGGTATTTGATGAAGATAAAGTGGAACTCTGTAACTCTTGACATTTTATGTTTTAATTCCCAGTGTCTTGGGGGTACAAGTGATATAAGCTGCTCTTTATGGAGTTAGCCAACCATGATTTTTTTTTCTTTAAGAAATATATACCAAGAGTAGCCCCCAGGATTATGACTTCATCATTTAGCTGTCAGGCATAGAAGCAGGATGAGCCAGCAGGCTTGCTTCAGATAGCAGCCTAGCCCAATAAAAACAGGATTTGGCTTGGGCATATGAGACTTAACAGCCTGGTAATTACTCGCATGTTCACCTGACCTAACCACTATCCATATACTGAAAAATCACAGCCAAATATGCTGCCAGCTGAGTTTACTTATATTATGCAACCCATATAGACACATCTGATCTGATCATATCCCTCCAGAGCTTGAAATCTTTCATTGCCTTCACAATAAACTCCTAATTCTCTGCCATGACTCATGAGTCCCTTCATAATCTAGTTCCTGTGTCTTCAGTCCATTCTTACTTCCACCAGCAATTATGCTGCCATCATTCTCACCTATCTGCAGCTTCCAGAAGGATGCATACTCTCCTTTTTTCCCAGGTCTCCCTGGTCCTGGGCATGTTATTCTTCTGCCTAGAAAGCCCATCTTGCCTACTGCAGCTGGCTGACTCCTGTAGTCCTTCGTAATTCCAGTATTGCCTAACGCCATTCATGACTCTCCCCTTACCCACAACACCCCTCTCTTATCAGTTTGCCCAGATACCGTGTCTGAGATCGTATTGTATTACAGAGATCTGTTTCCCTTAACCCAACCCTGCAGTGGGATCCTTCAGGGTAGTGGATGTGTTTTGTGACTTTGGTGCCCCTAGCACTTAAAATAGAGTCAGCACATGGTAGATGTTTGCTGCAGGATGGATGGGTATATGTAGTATGTCTCTTTCCTGGCCCTGAAATTATGTAGAACAACTGGATTTTCTCCAAACCAGCCTAGGGATCATAGTGGATTATTCTGGGTAGGAGCAAGATAACCAAACTTACTTTAGTCCTCCCATCACATTACAAACAATTCAACTGCTTCCCTTTCTAAATGAAGACATTTTCCCAATCCCTTTGTTTAATGAAGGAGCACAGCCCAAACTTGCCGTTAACTTTGTGAAATCACCACGAGATGGATTCATTAACTATTATAAGATTAACCACACCTGAGTATAAGCTTTGGTTCAGGTGCTTTGAGAATTGCTTTTATCCAAGCAAGGTCAAAATAAAATAGTGCTGCTGCTTACTTCCCCCTCCCCCATTCGTTGTTGCTTCAGTGGATGTACCAAGGAAATGGTCTGTCTCATTAAATAAAGCAATAGTATTTTAGGACTGGAAGATAAATCTAAAAGTCTCCATTCAAATACTCCAGGCCCTTCTGCATCTAAACCCGCCCCAGAAAGATAGATGTTTAGTCTTAAGCATCTCTAGGGATAGGCTTCCACAGCCCTCTCAATTATGTGTTCCATTATCTCACCAGCCTTCTCATCAGGAAGGTTTTTTCCCTTAATGTTTAACTTTAATCCCTCCTGTTGCAATTTAAGCTCATTTCCTTTTGTCTTGGCTTCAGTGGAAATAAAAAAATACTCCCTAGCACCTACCCATCCCTATTTTTAATTGAACATGTCTGACTTCCCCAGGCAGCTTTTTATTTCCAGCACTAAATGGACCCCGTTTTGCCTTTTTCTCCTTATGCTACTTCTTGGAGACCCTTCCTTTTAAAACTTTCTTTGCTCTTACTGCAACAGGTATTAGGGACTTTACATTTCAAGTCTGTCATTTAATCCTACAGTTCATTTTTCTAATCTGCCAATCTGTATTACCGTAATAAACCACCTAATACACTGAAGAAGAATTGATGGACACCATTTTAAAGTGCTTTAGAGTTGTGGAGTTCTTTTCTAAGTGAACTGCTACCATTGTCCAATATTATTCTCACTCCTCCCAACCCCACCCTGGTTTTCATGCTTAAGGGTAAATATTTGTCCTGTCTTATTTCCTGCTTCTTCATGCATAAGTTTAATGCAGGCCATGACAACAGTATTTCTGAGTCCTGCTCTGCCAAGATTGCTCAAAGGATGGAGGAAGAAGAAAAGGGAATGGTATTCTCTTTTCCTCTAGCCTTTCCCAAATCCTAGAGGTAGTAGCCACCTGAGTTGACAGAAACGATAAATTTCCAGCTCTTGGAACACTGATCTTTTTGGGACTCTGAGATGAGAATTTGGGAATGACATGAGGAGGAAGATGAGTCAAAATAAAAATACGCCTTGCATCCACCACCTAAAAATGAGACTTCTCTCTAAAAACTAGAAAGGAGATCATTCAAAGTGTGAATGAGAATTAAACAGAGTCAAACACTAGAACAAGAGAAAAGATGAACAGGAAGAAACAGATGTGATCAAGTATGAAGAAGAAAAAATGCTTTGATTTGTGATCTTCCAACAGGATAATGTCATGGTAAGATTTCTCAGTAAAATTAAAAATAAACCAGCTGAAATTCCAGAATAAGAACATTGATTTGAATTTGTAATATAAGTACAGCAGTATTTTCCACTGATGGCTATGTACTTTATGTCATTGATTCAAAGATATAACGTAGACATGTTACCAGCAATTGTCTTTTCTTTCTTGAAAAATAGGCATTATTTTACTCCTTAACAATTCTATGTAGTCTGACCTTTTAGGAATAATCCTGGACTGTAAATAGAGTTGCCATTGAAATTTCAAAGTAACTTCGATTTCAAAGTAGGAATATAAGTAGTGTTATACTTTATTCTATTAATTGAATGTGATATTAATGATACTCTTGCCTTTCCTATAACTGTGCCATATAGGGCATTTCAAAGAAAAACTAGTTGACTCTTAGATTTACCATTGAAAATCAAAGGATTAAATAGAAATGCATGGCTGGTGAACTGTGAAGTCTCTGTGGTATATACAAGGTGATAACAAACATATATGATAATAACCACTTTTGGGGGATTCCTTAAGGAGAGATTTCTTTTTAAATGTGCATATCTGTAATCTAGGACTATTCAAAATTAACAACAGCTACTCAAAAGGAAATGAAATATTCTTTTCTCCTGCTTCCCTGAAAAGGCACCATTTGACCAAAGTTTCAATCTGCAGACAAGACAGAATTCCATCTTCCCCCAAATTTAATTAATTGGCTTCCACTAGGTCAAGGAGGTACCCTATTATATGGTACAGCTCCAAATCCTAAACTGAACTTGAAACAGCTAACCTATGAAAACTGAAAAAGCCGAATTGCTTGGAAATGTAGTGACAGAAGCCATAGAAAAGTGAAAGGAGGCTGGGCGCTGCTCATGCCTGTAGTCCCAGCACTTTGGGAGGCCGAGGCGGGTGGATCACGAGGTCAGGAGATCGAGACTATCCTGGCCAACATGGTGAAATGCTGTCTCTACTAAAAATACAAAAATTAGCTGGGCATGGTGGTGCACGCCTGTAGTCCCAGCTACTCAGGAGGCTGAGGCAGGAGAATCGCTTGAACCTAGGAGGTGGAGGTTGTAGTGAGCCGAGGTTGTGCCACTGCACTCTAGTCTGTTGACAAAGTGAGACTCCATTTCAAAAGAGAAAAAATAAGAAAAGAGAAAGGAGACCATTCTTAATATATTTTTACAAAACCAAAAAATGCTCATTTTGATGACTTATTGATGTCATGTTGATGCAATAGAGAGTATATGTGTAATTATCATTATAGAGTGTATTTTTAAAATTTATATTGCAAAAACCTATAGATCGCAATGCGTCTAGGAGTGTAAATCAGAAATACTGTCAAAACAGCACTCCAGATGTGTTGAGTCATCTCTGGTGTCAAAAGGATAAGTTCAGATAATAATCAAATAAAGGATTTGCTAGAATATGTGTAGGTATTCAGTCTGATTTATGCTCCCAGTTTTAAGACATCTATGCATTTCATTTCAACTTTAAACCAAGGTCAAGATCACTGGAACCTGGGATCTGGAAATGGATTTATTGTTAGGATTAGTAACAGTTGTTTTGTTTTAATTTATTGTCACCCTATGGCCATCATTCTAAGAGATTGCTTTTAAAAGAATGTACAGTCTCCACTGACACAGGAGGAAAAGTCTATACTGAAAAAGCAGTTCTATTTGAGCTATTTCTGATGTCATTCTGATCTGAAATCAAGACATTTGATTAGAAAATTGAATTTTGATAACTGTTTTATGGCCTATTATACAACTATTCTCTATCTTAGCATGAAGTCAGTGTGGTGCTTTTGCTGCCAAAGAAATGGTATGTATTTTTAGCCTCTTTTACGCATTTTAAAAGCAACTTTGTATTCTAGTCTGGTGTAAAATTGATTCTCACGTGAATAACTCAATCCTCTATGCCTGTTGAGTTGCACGTATGGGGTCACTTTAGCTGCATTGTGTACTGTAAGTGATGGTCAAGGGAAAGAATGTCTGAGTACGACTGCAATATAATATCTGTGCCAATCTGCATTCACTGCTAAAACAAAGTTATGAGATGCAAAGTGAGAGCTTCTTTGAACAGTGTTTATAGCAGGTCTTATTGCATGATTGGAGTTTCTGAGAAAGCAGCTAACTGAATACTTCAGATCTCTGTATATTGCTGCCAATAAGACCACATACTTACTGGAACTTATGCTTTATTCATTTTAGCTTTGAAAGATTTTCTAAAAATCTTGCCTGGAATTCATCAATTTTTTTAAAAAATATTTCATTATGTTACTGTATCTTGCTTTAAAGATGAAGATTGTCTTCTTTTGAGCTATCACCTCCCCTTCTTTGTTTTATTGGCAAATTAGAGAAGAGAGATATTTATCTTGGTTACATTATAATGTAATTTATCTGCTATGTGCCTATTCTTACACTATCCACTCATGGCACCCTCATCACCGTAGTTGTAACTCACCTGTAATTTGTCTTGCATGTTTGACATTGGAAGGGATTTTAATACAACGCAAGCAACAAATAATTAGTTGGAAATGATGTGTTGTATTTTAGGGGCATGATATATGGAGACAGGCTGACCTGGATTTGTATTCTAGCCTATCATTTATTTATGTTGCCATGTGATTTTGAGCAAGTAACTTAACCCTTGTGGGCCTTAGTCTCCTTATCTGAGACCATAGTAGTGTTGTGAGGACTGATCAAGATAATGCATGGAAGACACTTAGCGTAGGACCTAGCCCATGGGAAATGCTCAATTCATGATGACTTTTTTTTTATTATGATTATTATAATGGAAAAGTGATTTATTCTTTTTTTGCGTCAGATGTTTAAAACTGCGATAGAAGATTACATAAATTCTTGGCTGTCACTTTAAAGCCCTGATCCATTTCTTCTGGAAAAGAGGTGAAAATGTAATGTGTGCTCATTCTATGATGAGAATAACAACAATCTCACAAATATTTCTATGTTGCCTTACCAGGCATTTGAAATTAAAAGCAGATCCAGCCTGTTTCTCCAAAAACTGAACTCATTGCTGGGAGATAATCTCTCTTTTTGAGGTAAAGAATGATTTGTACTAATTTTTGGGAACTAACGCTTAAGAATCCCTGGCTATAGAACTGCAGTGTAGATATAACATCAAAAGGAAATATTTATATTATGTAGTGCATGAGGCTATACAGGGAAGTGAAAATAGCTTAATGGTTGGTATTAGGTGAACCTATTTAAAATCTAGATTCTACTTCCTAATCATTTGCTTTGGTGTCGTTTCTAAAATGGTGGTTATAATGCCTACTTCATAAGGATATTGAAATATCAAAAACGATAACATATATGAAGTGCCTTAACCTAGTATTTGGCACATAGTAGATGCTCAGTAAATCTTCATTGTCTTCTGTCCTTCCTACAGTGTTTCACATATTTCCATGTAGTACTATCTCTTTTCTACTGACTTGTCTTACTTTTAGACTTTCTGAACTTGAGCCCTCATTTCTGAGCCATTCCTGTGTTTGCTTACTTGGTATGAGGAAGTCTGATTCTGTCACATTAGTTACCTATTAGAGTTTCAGGAAAATATGACTTAAAGGGAAATTAGGTGGTAACTGTGTACTGGCTGAAACATTTGTGAGCTCCCAAAAAATGCATCAGTGCCAGGCAATGACTTCTGTTCAATAAGTCTGTTGTAGTCAACAGAATGATGCGTTTCAGTAGTTTATTTTCTTTTGTTATTTCTCTTGGTTCCCTGTCTTTTTGTTTTCCAGGGTGCATGATGATAGCAGAGATTGTTTTAAATTCTCTATGTATTCAGAGCTTGTGGGTTGTGGATATTGTCTTGCCAGTGACAGTGGAAGACATGCATGTTGTCACTTAAGTTTTAACAGTCTATCTTCAGGTCTGACTTGGAAACTTGCATAATGGCCAGCATCCAAGTAGGGATGAAGGCAGAGCCCAGATCAATATAAAACATTAAGCCTATTAGTAGTATATATACTGCTATATATACTGATACATATATAGCTATAAATAAATTAGGATACCTCTTAGACTGCAGTTGTAGAGTATTCATACAGGTACAAGGTGAGAAGTGGAAGAGACGGTGTCCCAATATCTTATTTGAATCACTTATTTACTATTGGGGGAAAAAACATAAGGAGTGTGGTCTGCAGATAACATCTGCACCAGTTTTATCTACAAATGTCTATTTAAGTTTCCTTCCATTAGACATGGATTCTGCTGACTTCTGCCTTGTGGGTCACAGACTCCATTCTATACTTCACACATTCGCATGTTTATAGATACAATATTGATATACTGATGGAAAAGATTGGTTCTCATTATTGAGATATTGGCATAATGTTAGGTCAGTGATCAAGAAATGCTACAAACAAGCAGTAATGCTTTTTTTAAAAAAAGATGTCTGTACTTTTTCCAAGTTTGAAAGACATTGAATTGTAATATATATATATGTATATTCAAAATACATAATACATGATGCATAACATAATCTAATATTATACATCTATAATGTATATGTATACATTATTTATGTATATTTTGAAATTCTGATGGTAGGTTATTTCCTGAAAGAGAATTTTGAGAGTAACATCAACCTTAAAGTTCCCACTTAATGAAGAAAATGAAACACTTATAATAAGGACCTTATAACTTAAAATTTAAAGAAGAGTTGCTCTGTTGTTTGTTTTGAAGAAGTATCTATGATTTGAAAGACAGAGATATAAGATTTAGTGCTTTTCAAATTTAAATGCTTGTTTTCTATTTTTATAGCTCCGGTTATTATCAGAGTGCTATCTTTTAATTTTTTTAACAAGGTGAATTAGTTAGTCATTACTGTATGTATACAGTGCATTTTTGCCAAAAGTTATAAAACACACATGTTATTAATATAAAGACAAAACTTTCAAATTAAAGATGCTAAATTGGCTTAAATTTCATTGAAGAAGAATGTACATTTGACAAATTAGAGACACATTTTTCCAAAGAAAATTATAAGAACAAATATTAGATCCTTTATGTTAAAAGTATAAACAGCTACACTTTAAGAATGTAAGAAAAATAACTGTATATGAGGAACTAAGTTTCCCCAGGTTGTAAGTTTCTTTCCAGTGGTAGTTCAGTGGGGTAAAGAGACCGATAAAAGGAAAGGGAGCTAGGAATGGGAATGGGGTTCTGTTCCTCTTCAGAATGGAAGCCTGATGTCACGTGGAAGTATATTTAATTAGATGTGCATTACTTAAGGAATCCGTAAATCAGGTCCAGACTTTTCTCTATTAAATTTTTAGGGTGAGCCTACCTGAAGTTCTATCTTTGTGCGTTTTCGTTCTGTCTGATGATACAGTGCTCTTTATTTGACCTGAAATATAAACTCATTTCTTCTCCCAACAGCATTCAAACTCAGCAGAGTGTCTCTCTTCTTTAAATGTACATACTGCATATATCTTCCTGGGTACCAGGACTCTCAGTAGCTGTAGCTATTTTGTTCTCCTACTTTTAGAATCACACTTTTCTGAAATCACCTACCTTGTTATTTTTCTTAACTTTTGAGCAGTATTTGGTGCTGCTGACCATTTTCTCCTTGAGCACTCTTCCCCAGGCTCTAGGGCATTGCTTTCTCCTGGTTTTCTCATCCCCTTGGCTGCTCCTTCTCAGCCTCTTTCATGGGCCTCTTTTGTCTGCTTAGCCTGAGAGGTTGGTATTCCTTCAGATTCTGTCCTTGGCTCTTCTCACTTACTGAGTGGTTTTAATTTCTACTATTAGTTACTTTCTACGTGCTGATGACTTCTAGATTTGAATTCTCACCAGGTCTTCTCTCCCAAGCTCTAGATCCATACATCCAATTGTTTATTGACCTTTTCCACTTAAATGTGACACAATTACCTTAATCTGGATATTTTCAGAAACTGAAGTCATTATCTTCCATACCCCATCTTACCCCCAAACCTACTTCTCTTTGTATTTAATATCTCAGGATTAGTACTGGCACCTATAGGTGCTCCAGCTAAATTTAAATAGATGCATAAAATCTCTTGCCCTGAACCATATCTCTCTGTCCCCACCCATTAGCCTCGCCTAGGCCACACTATTGCTACATTTGCTTTGTTGCAGCGGCCTGTTCTCCCTTCCTGTAGTCTTTCTTCTTCAATACATTTTTTATACTTCAGAACACATAGAAAGAACTTCTTTGGCTTAAAGTCTTACTTCTTTGCCTCCTATTGTCTGTAGACTTAAGTACCAATTCGTTACCATGGTTATCAGGCCCTTCGTGACCTCATGATTTCATCATTGCTTTCTTTTCTAAGCTTGTCTCTCAGCACTCCCCATACCAATGCATGACATGGATTTTTCTCTTTAAAAATGTGTACATGGCTTCCTCTCTGGAGCTCCTACCTCTTCCTCCCTTACCACTTTTGCTTGGTGAATTTCTAATTGACTTAATTTCTCAGCATGCATGATATCTTCTCCAGGAGCTCTTGCTGACATCCCCTCTTCTTTCCTCCCACTTAACCAGACTTTTGTGTTTTCTCCTAGGTAACACTAGAGCTTACACCTATCATAGACTTATCCTAATGTATTAGAACTGTCTTTTTACTCTCAAATTTCCCTTCTAGACTGTAAGTTTCTTAAGGTTAACAATGGGCTCATCTGTGTTGTAACTTGTAAGTAGTTCCTGGAACATAGTGGATACTACAAAGCTACTTCTTGAATTGAGTATGTATGCATGAATTACTGTGACAATTTCTTACTGTTTCCATAGTGATTTTGCCATTGTCATCATGCATCATATCTTCTCTTATTTTCAGAATCTCTCTTCTAATTTCTATAAGAGCTTAACTTCAAAACATGTTGAACAGCGTATACTGTTAAATGAAAAAGGGAAATACCGAATGGTGTTATGGTATGTTTCTCTTTGGGTAAGAAGGAAGGAATATAAGAAAATATATGTGTATGTATTTATTTGTGCAAAAGAAATTAAGGCAGGATAAATCAGAAACTAAAGAGATTGGTTACCTATAGGAAGTGAATGGTACGGGGTGGAAAGAAGGGGAGAGAGATGGAAACAAGATAATAGGGATAAGGAGGGTGCACTTCTTTTCTGAGAACCTCTTTGTGTTTTGCTTGATTCCTAGAAACATAGTAGTGTTTTGCATATCGCCTCTCTATCAATAAATAGATCAATAAAACCAGGATGTAGGGGAACCTAAAATTGAATACAAAATATAACAGATGAGTCTGACTCTATTGTGAATTGATATTGATAACATATTTATACTGAAGGGGGTGGGAAAGAAAAGCACTGATCTGGGTATTTTGACTGGTATTGTGAGGCTAAGGGCTAAAAGTATTATACACAAATGCTTCACTCAAGTTAGTGAATTTGTGTCTCCTAGCAGTGTGGGTTATCAATTCTGAAAATGCTTTATGTGTATGCTGGGATTAAACAAAGAAGTTATAAGTATGGAAGTGGGAACCCTGTAGTATCAAACTCAGTCAGAGGTAGTAGTATGAAATCATGGTTTTTAGTATACGCAGATGTATATATATAGTAGTATACAGACATATATGTATATATATGCAGATATATAAATACAAAAATAAAATAGATGCATGTGTGAATGCACATGCATATATAATACATGATATTCCCTAGCTCTGTCTGCTGAGAGGGCCTGGGAACAAAGACATACTAGTAGTAGTGAACATATCTGGTGCCAGATTTTGGTTTCTAATTACCGTCTCTAATAAAAATAACCAGGCTGACTATGTAGGTAATACATGCTTATCTTAAAAAGTGGTTTTATTCTGCTTACTTTCTGTATTGTAAGCACTGTCCCAAGTGAGAAAAAGCATTTTTCAAGACTCAAAGCACATCCAAAAGCAAGGAGGTTTTGCATTACATAGTAATAGCACCTTCTACTACATGACAGAAGATATAAAAATTAAATACTTTAAAAAAGGAACCAGAGCTCCTTGGAGAAGTGGTTGATTCCAGGGCAGAGTCAAGAAAACACAAGATGAGCCTGAAGCATCTTCTAGTGCCGGAAGGCTGAAAGTGTGCTCAAAAGACATAGAAGCCAGCCTCAAGGAGCTTCCAACAGCCAAAGCTGGAACAATTTGAGCAACAAAATAAATAATGGTGATATTAGATTATAACCTATAGAATAAAATAAACATGAACCCATACTGATATAAATAAATAATTGAATAAAAATAGGGGGGAAAGGACAGCTCTTCCTTATAGTAAAATTCCATTTGATAAATGGAGAAGAAATGAGAGAAATGTAAAATCACCATTAGACAAACATCACAATAGCCATTATTGCAGGCAAGATCCTCCAGTGGATGTTAACATCGGTGAGAGAAAGTTTGAAGAGAAACAAAATATTTGCATAGTCTCAAATATATTTATTAATTTTAAGGGAAAACTACTATTTTACAGGAGAAAGACCTAGTAGACATCACCTTAATCAAATGATCACAGTGTAATGAGACATATCAACATCATGTACCCCACATGTGATGCACTGAGAAGTATACAACATCATTTCTGTGGTGTTCGTGACAAAGACACATAACCTCAATCTAATTATGATGAAATGATGAAGCACCAGAGAACCCCAAATTGAAAAACATTTCAGAAAATAATTCATCAGTATGTTTTCTGAAAAACATTTCAGAAAATAATTCATCATGACACTTCAGGAGTGCGTGTCATGAAGACTAAGGAATTATCACAGACTGGAGGAAACTAAGGAGATATAACAACAGATATGATGTGGAATTTCACATTGGATACTGAAACAGAAAAGGGACGTTAGTGGAAAAACTGGTGAAATTTGAATAAAGTCTGTCAGCTAACTAGCTAACAATATAATATCAATGTTAATTTCCTAGTTTTGGTAATTGTACTATGGTTATATAAGATGTTATATAGATGGGGGTATATGGAAACTCATTGTACTATTTTTTTTCAATCGTTCTCTAAAATTATTTAAAACAAAAAAGTTTATAAAGAGGAGCTACAAATATGCTCTAGGGTCTCCTCTTAAAAACAAATACATACAGATATTTAGGATAAAGCTATTGGGTTATTGATTAACTTTTGACTTTTATAATTTAGGTATGTATTTTACCATTTTGAGGGAAACTACTGAAAGAACAGAACAGAATAGAGAAAAAACAGAAAAATATTAAAAGAGACAAGAACAAAGAAGAAAATGGGAGGACAACTGGAAAACATAAAATGTTCTTTCTGTCAGATGAAGGAAAGTCTCTTCTATTCCAAGTTTGCTAAAAGTTCTTATCGGGAATGGATGTTTTAAGCTTATTAAATGTATCTTCTACATCTTTGAAATGATCATTTAAATTTTCTTATTTTTGCCGTATTTCTTTTAATTTTTACCTATAATTAGGAATTTTTTCTCAATCTCATGCTATAGAGGAAGCTTATTTTATATATTTTTTATAGTTACATGGTTTCATTAGTATAGAACTCTTATCATTTTGGAATTTGAGATGCCATAGTAAGGTACACTCAAATTCCATGTGCAATTAAGTTTACGTTCATCAGGCAGCATTCTGCTAAAAGAACCCTCTCTTTTTCAGTTTAAATGTTTAATTTGTACATATAGATAATATTTGTACATATCATAAATATGTAGTACATGTGATATTTTGATACAAGCATACCATGTGTAATGATCAAATTAGGGTAATTGGAACATCTGTCACCTCAAATATTTCATCGTTTCTTTGTGTTAGGAACATATCAATTCCATTCCTCTCATTATTTTAAATATATAATAAATTATTGTTAGCTATATTCTTTTTATTGTGCTTCTGAACATTATATCTTATTCCCTGTATCTAGTTGTATTTTTGTATTTACTAACCAAACCCTTTTTATCCTCTGCTCCTCACTACTCTACTAGCCTCTAGTAACTGTCATTCTACTCTCCTATTTCCATGAGATCAATATTTTAGCTTCCATATATGAGTGAGAATATGCAATATTTGTCTTTCTGTGTCTAGCTTATTTCACTTAATGTAATGTCCTGTAGTTCCATCCATGTTATTACAAATGAAAAGATTTCATTCTTTTATGGCTAGATAATATTCCATTGTGTGTATGTATTACATTTTCTTCATTCATTCTTTGATAGACACTTAAGTTGATTACATATCTTGCCTAATGTGAATAGTGCTGCAATAAACATGGGAATGCAGATCTCTCTTCAATATACCGATTTCCTTTCTTTTGGATATATATCCAGCAGTGGGATTGCCAGATCATATACTAGTTCTATTTTTAGTTTTTTGAGGAACCTCCATACTGTTTTCCATAGTGGTTGTATTAATTCACATTCCCACCAACGGTGTACAAACTTTCCCCTTTCTCCACATCCTCACCAACATCTGTTACTTTTTGTCATTTTGATAAAAGCCATTTTAACTGGAGTGAGATGATGTCTCCTTGTGGTTTTGATTTGCATTTCTCTGATGATTAGTGATGTTGAGCATATTTTTCATATATGTGTTGGCCATTTGTATACCTTCTTTTGAGAAATGTCTGTTCAATATTTTACCCATTTTTAATTGGATTTTCTTTCTTTTTTTTTTTTTTTTTTTGCTGTTGAGCTGTTTGAGAACTTTCTCTTGTCTATCAATCAACTATTTACCTATCCATGTTTTAAAATTAGTATAAGCTTGATGGATTCATTTCTTATTCATTGGTTATAGTTCACTACTGCCTTTGCTTATTTTGATACTGAAAATTTCCCAGATTTGACCGGAAGAAAATAATTCAGACTCCTGTGTCCTCCTTCCCTCTCACCCCTCCCTGGTTCCTCTTTCTCTTCTTCTTCCTCTTGCCATTCGGTTTCGCCCAGTTTGGCGGTGGTTTATTCTGCTTACTGTAGTTCTCCCTGGTCTGCCATTCTTCCTGCCTCAGCCTCCCGCAGTTGGGACTACAGGTGCCCACCACCACGCTTCTGGCTAATTTTTTATTTTTTTATAGAGAGGTTTCACTATTGGCTAGATGGTCTCGATCTCTTGACCTCGTGATCCACCTGCCTTGGCCTCCCAAAGTGCTGGGATTACAGGCATGAGCCACTGCGCCCAGCCCCATCTTTCTTGTTATAATTTTATTGAGATATAATTCACATGCCACAAGATTCACCCTCCTATGTCCTCTTAACATACCCCCATCATTTTTTTCCCTAATTTTGTAATTTTCTGGTACAATAAGACATTTTTGGCCCATTTTGTACCTTCCCAAGCTTGAAATAAGCAATTTCTCCTGGTTCCTCTTAGTAGGGGATATTATTAAGAAACCGGTATCTGAGTAGTAGGTGTGCTTATTGCTATTGGTGTGTTATTGCTTCTTGATTCTTCAGTGGACAGGAAAAATGTACCAAGAAGTAAATGTTTGTGATTTGTTTGCTTTTCTTCTATTCCATAGACTGCTTTTTTAACATCTAAAAATGGTAGCTCATGAAATATACTCTTTTGTACTTTGATTTTGCAGGGTAACAGTATACCCTAGATATCAGTTCCTACCAGTTCATAGAGCTCTTTCTTATTCTTGTCTAAGCTTTATATTTCTCCAATTTATGGATATACCATCGTTTATTCAACTGCTCTCATTTAAGTAGTTTCAACTATTTTGCTATTGCAAAAAAATGCTGTAATTTATTACTTTGTGCAGATATATTTTCATTTTATTAAAGGTATTGATAATTTTAAAACTTCATCTTAGCTATTTCTTAAAACTTTATCAAAGATGCTCACTAGGGGTATTATTGACTGATTTGTTCCACCTTATTTTTTATTTCTCATTTACCCTCTGGTAGAGATAGTAATGTACAGTAAAATAGTCAAGATGCAGATACCCAAGGAGCAGAAGAAAGTAGGATATGAGAACATTAACTCCTAAATAATAAAGGTTGGCTATTTAGTTGTTCCCATTTCACATGTACAAGGCTATTTGCACCTAGCTTGGGGTTTTTAGTTGCTGGCATTAGTGGTGACGATGCTGTCTTTGTCTTCAGGTGGTTCACTGGTAGAATATTTAAAAAGGAAGGGCCTTAAAGACTGTCCACTTCAACTTCTCCATTCTGCATGTGGGGTCCCAGTGCCCACAGGCTTACCCAGTATCACATAGCATTTTAATGGTTAGCTGTGACTAGAACCAGGTCTCCTAACACATGCTTGTTCCACCTACACCACATCATCTTTCCTTTTACAAACATCAGACTTTGGCATGGAGTTGGAAAAACTTTTTTGCAAATAGTGAATATAATACGCTAATTAACTTATTTTGATTTTAACCTTTAAGGTCTTTTTTTTTCTCCCATTTTTGCTGCAACTCTTTGCCCTTTCTTCTCACCAACTGTGGGTCAGTGGTAAGCAGCAGATGCTTACATAGTGCTTACTATATGCTGGCCACTTTTCTAAGCACATTACACGTATTAAAGCATTTATCCCTTCCAATCATCCAAAAAGGTAGAGATGATTTCAGATGAAGAAAATGAGGCCCAGAGAAGCTAAGTAACTCATGCAAGGTCATATGCATATTCAAAGGTTTGGGTTGCTGATTGATAAATTCCTGGCAGCACAGACAAGATGTCTCCCTGGTGTCTTTTATTTTTTTCCCCTTCTATATTTGGTACCAGAGCCAGAGATCCCCTGGGACCACATAGATTATCCTAGAAATTTCTGATACAGGGAAGAATAAGTACTTCAATTGTACTGGAAGTCCTAGAAAATACACACACGTGTGCACACACACACATACACACATTATTTATTTATTTTATATAGTTTATATATAAACTATATATGGAGAGTTTGACGGGTTATTTCAGAGTGAGTGGAAAGACTATTTCAAAAGAAAATTTGAAGACATTTTAAAACTTTTTCTATTCGGCAGTTAATTGATTGCTATTTTTAAATTTAAAATATGCACACTTTAATTGCATCAAGATTTCTTGAAGTTATAGCTTGGGCTTGTTGCTTAGGCTTAATTAAAAAGAAATGATCATTTTATTCACAAGTGGGGCTCTTATCTGGCTTCTGCTATTATGTAACATTATCCAACTTGAACAGGTCTGGTGATAGGAAGATTTACCACTCTAAACTTCAGGACTTGAGGCTGGTTAATATTTGTCTTTTAAAAATAAGAAATGATTTTTAAAAAGATATTCCAACTTCTCCCAAGTAGAGGAGGACAGATAATAATTGATGCTGTATGATCTTGCCTGGCCCAGTATTCCTTTCAGCTTTTTAGAGGGGGAATTAGAGTGGTGTTCTCATGGGTTCTATCATGCTGGCATGAAACAGTTCATCAGTATCTCTTTTAAAAGCCTTAAGGAAATGTCCTCTTCCTACACATACTCCCTTCCAAGACTAAACCAGGAAGAAGTTGAATCTCTGAATAGACAAATAACAGGCTCTGAAATTGAAGCAATAATTAACAGCCTACCAACCAAAAAAAGTCCAGGACCAGATGGATTCACAGCCGAATTCTACCAGAGCTACAAAGAGGAGCTGGTACCATTCCTTCAGAAACTATTCCAATCAATAGAAAAAGAGAGAATCCTCCTTAATTCATTTTATGAGGCCAGTATCATCCTGATACCAACGCCTGGCAGAGACACAACAAAAAAAGAGAATTTTAGACCAATATCCCTGATGAACATAGATGCAAAAATCGTCAATAAAATATTGGCAAACCAAATCCAGCAGCACATCAAAAAGCTTATCCACCATGATCAAGTGGGTTTCATCCCTGAGATGCAAGGCTGGTTCAACATACACAAATCAATGAATGTAATCTATCACATAAACAGAACCAACAACAAAAACCACATGATTATCTTAAAATATGTAGAAAAACCTTTGACAAATTTCAACAGCACTTCATGCTAAAAACTCTCAATAATCTACATATTGATGGAACATATCTCAAAATAAGAGCTGTTTATGACAATCCCACAGCCAGTATCATACTGAATGAGCAGAAACGTGAAGCATTCCCTTTGAAAACTGGCACAATACGAGGATGCCCTCTCTTGTCACTCCTATTCAACATAGTGGTGGAAGTTCTGGCCAGGGCAATCAGGCAAGAGAAAGAAATAAAGGGTATTCAATTAGGAAAAGAGGAAGTCAAATTGTCCCTGTTTGCAGATGACATGATTGTATATTTAGAAAACCCCATTGTCTCAGCCCAAAACCTCCTTAAGCTGATAAGCAACTTCAGCAAAGTCTCAGAATACAAAGTCAATTTGCAAAAATCACACGCATTCCTATGCACCAATAACAGACAAACAGAGAGCCAAATCATGAGTGAACTCCCATTCACAATTGCTTCAAAGAGAATAAAATACCTAGGAATCCAACTTACAAGGGATGTGAAGGACCTCTTCAAGGAGAACTACAAACCACTGCTCAGTGAAATAAGAGGACACAAACAAATGGAAGAACATTCCATGCTCATGGATAGGAAGAATCAATATCATGAAAATGGCCATACTGCCCAAGGTTATTTATAGATTCAATGCCATCCCCATCAATCTACCAATGACTTTCTTCACAGAATTGGGAAAAACTACTTTAAAGTTCATATGGAACCAAAAAAGAGCCCACATTGCCAAGACAATCCTAAGCAAAAAGAACAAAGCTGGAAGCATCACACTACCTGACTTCAAACTGTACTACAAGGCTACAGTAAACAAAACAGCATGGTACTGGTACCAAAACAGAGATATAGACCAATGGAACAGAACAGAGCCCTCAGAAATAATACCACACATCTACAACCATCTGATCTATGACAAACCTGAGAGAAACAAGAAATGGGGAAAGGATTCCCTATTTAATAAATGGTGCCTGGAAAACTGGCTAGCCATATGTAGAAGGCTGAAATTGGATCCCTTTCTTACACCTTCTACAAAAATTAATTCAAGATGTATTAAAGACTTAAATGTTAGACCCAAAACCATAAAAACCCTAGAAGGAAACCTAGGCAATAGCGTTTAGGACATAGGCTTGGGCAAGGACTTCATGTCTAAAACACCAAAAGCAATGGTAACAAAAGCCAAAATAGACAAATAGTATCTAATTAAACTAAAGAGCTTCTGCACGGCAAAAGAAACTACCATCAGAGTGAGCAGGCAACCTACACAATGGGAGAAAATTTGTGCAGTCTACCCATCTGACAAAGGGCTAATATACAGAATCTACAAGAACTTAAACAAATTTACAAGAAAAAACCAACCCTATCAAAAAGTGGGCAAAGGATATGAACAGACACTTCTCAAAAGAAGACATTTATGCAGCCAACAGACATGTGAAAAAATGCTCATCATCATTGGTCATCAGAGAAATGCAAATCAAAACCACAATGAGATACCATTTCACGCCAGTTAGAATGGTGATCATTAAAAAGTCCGGAAGCAACAGATGCTGGAGAGGATATGGAAAAACAGGAATGCTTTTACACTGTTGGTGGGAGTGCAATTAGTTCAACCATTGTGGAAGACAGTGTGGAGATTCCTCAAGGATTTAGAACTAGAAATACCATTTGACCCAGCCATCCCATTACAGGGTATAGACCCAAAGGATTATAAATCATGCTGCTATGAAGACACATGCACACGTAAGTTTATTGTAGCACTATTCACAATAGCAAAGACTTGGAACCAACCCAAATGTCCATCAATGATAGACTGAGTTAAGAAAATGTGGCACATATACACCATGGAATAAGATGCAGCCATAAAAAAAGGATGAGTTCATGTCCTTTGTAGGGACATGGATGAAGCTGGAAACCACCATTCTCAGCAAACTATCACAAGGACAGAAAACCAAACCCTGCATGTTCTCACTCATAGGTGGGAACTGAACAACGAGATCAGTTGGACACAGGAAGGGGAACATCACACACTGGGGCCTGTTGGGGGGTGGGGTGCAGGGGGAGGGATAGCATTAGGAGATATACCTAATGTAAATAACGAGTTGATGGGTGCAGCATACCAACATGGCACATGTATACCTATGTAACAAACCTGCACGTTGTGCACATGTACCCTAGAACTTAAAGTATAATTTAAAAAAAAAAAGAAAAAAAGAAGAAATATCCTCTTGCTAAGAAGGCTCAAAATGGGATTTGAACATATCTTTGCCCTATCACTTTATTTTTATCATTATTTGTAATGATTTTATATTATTATCATGCCTTCACATAAGTTATCACATTTGATTTCTACATCGATCTTGAAATAAGGAGGGAAGCTATTACCACCAGTGTATACAGAAAACTGAGGCTTAGGGATTTTTAAGTAATTTTCCCAAGGTTGCAGTACAGTGGTGAGGTGGAGCTGGTAGGAAATAAGTAAGCTGGACTCCTGACTCCAATGCTCATTCTTCCCTGCTAGGCATTCTTCCTTACACTCCCAAGTGGGATGACTTGCAGACCCCAGAAATCATAATAATTGTTCGGCTGTGGTCTGGATTGGAGCAAGACAATGTCAGAGACTGCTTCTTCCTCTTTCACAGGAAGTCATCTGCTTGTGCAGGCTCTTTAAGACTACTTTTGCACTGCTCTACATATTTCTGTTGTTTCAGTGGAGAACTCTGCTAAATAATTGAAGCCTAGTTTTGGCAAGTTCTGGAAGATAAACCAGAAGTTACATAGGAAGTTGAGTGTATTACTATTCACCTAGCACAATCTCCCTGCCACACACAGCCTGCAAAAAACAAACAAACAAAACAAAACAAAACAAAACAAAAAAAACAACAAAAAAACAAAACAGAAAAAAACAAGGTTTCAGGTAGGAACTTAGGTTTTATGTTGCATTGCCTTTGGGAAGGACTCATCATCACAGCTGCGTTCTGAGATTCCTGAGCTGTTAAAATCTATCCCATATCAGTATATAAACTTTCGTATTTCCTGTATCTCTAGGACAAAAGACAGTGGTGCAGTCTTCCAACTGGATTCAGAATATACTTAGCAAAGCATATGCAAAAACATATGCAAGAACTAGTGTGAAACACTGAAGTAAAGCCCAAAGGAAATATGCATTAAAAGTACCAGAACATGAAAATCTTGTGTTCAAAGAAGTGCATTCAGCGGCTTTAGGCTGCTGCCTTTTGCAGGCTCTGCTCTCCCACCAGGCTTCAGGGCTGTCTGTTTCTCCACAGTCAGAAAGCTAAAGCTTACTCTTTGGCCCTAAGTCCTGACAACTTGAAAATCTTAGTATTGGGCATTCCTATTTGAAATCCCTAATAAAAGTGGGAAATTTTTGAAGGGCCATCCTTTTCAGTGTTTAGCTTGGAACTCATCCTGCCTTCAGGGGCCTCCAAAAAAGACAAACCACTTCATCCTCTGAAACACTTCATTATGAGCTGAAAGGGAGCCAGTACAGAAGACCCTATTCTCTCTGAGATGGAACAGGACAGTATGTTTGTCTTGTTTCCTAGTATTGCCAGGTCTTAGGGTCACCAAGCCATCCAGTATCTCAAGTTGGTCTTATTTATTTGTGTCATGCAAAGGGGAATTCATTTCCTAAATTGTTAAGAGTTTAAATGTATTTATTACACTCTTTGGAAGGTTTGGCCCCGGCGTGTATCACAGCCCTGTCTTGAAGCACTGAGGTTTGTTTTCCATCAGTTTGAGCCTCAAACATAAAAGAGTTTCAACAGTGGCTAGGATATTACCTGTCATTTTAATGATCAGAGGAAGAGAAGTTAAATTATAAGATGACCTGGACAGCAACCAGACTTCAGAATCCATTTCAATAAAGTGTTAGTGAGCTTCCCAGTACCCCTGATGATGGTGAAAAAAATAAAATGTCAGCCAAGCTTTTCAAGACAGATTAGAGAATTACCCAATTCCCTCCACCTCCTCATTCTAAGTCTAAGGCAAATGTTTGTTTAAAAATTTAAAACTAAGCAGTTATGTTCAACTGGATGAATTCATTCATTTGGGACAGAACACCAACCACAAAAAATGTAATCTATAATGTTTGCTTCATACCTAGCATATTCTTTATGAAGAACTCTCCTTTCTGTGTCATTACTCAATTGGAACACCATAAATGCAGCAAAAAGTCTTATTTAATTATTATCTGTTTTAAAACCAATTTATTTATGATAACAATAACATTTGTCGACCACTTTTGTATGCCTGGCATATCCTTATGTGAACTTTTATTTAATCTTTTAAAAAATCCTGCAAGATAGGTACTTATTACCCCCCTACTTTATAGATGACTGAATAGCAGCCTCTGCCGGTTAGGTGACTTGCCAAAGGCCATTCAGCTGTGGAGCAGGAACTAAAGCCCAGGAGTCTCACTCCAAGCCGGTACCCTCTGCACTAGATGGTTTTCTGTCGTGTAGCTCAGTTAGCCCAGGTAACATGGTTAGTTGATGACAGGTCTACTGGATGATCACTTGAGAAAAGAAAGTTAATCATGAGGCATTGTCTTGCAGGGACAATGGCAGAAATGGACAGGTTTTTAACATGCTTATTTAGCATCTGTATAATTGTAGTAGGCCCTGTAGAAGTAAGTTTATAGAAGTAGACTTAGGTAGAAATGAAGTAGGTAACAGTTGAGAAATAGGATTGCTTATTTGTATGCAAAATGATAGCTATCGCTTGTGTTGCCAAGAAAAGACTTTGTTTTTCCTTTTTAAGTGATGACTACCCATGCGCTGCTCCTAAGAGACCAGAGAAAACATCAAAGAACCCTACAAGAGGCTGAACCAGAGAATACTCTGGAAGGTTGTTTAAGAACAATTTCACTGAGGGGAAATTTTTTTACAGATCAAACTGGCAGATGGGAGTTATTCATTCATCTCTTCCAGAAATAGCTAAAGAGATACAACAGAAATCATTCCAGTTTGAACATATATAGGGTGATGGATTCAGCCAGGATGCTAAGACAATTTTGGATTTTTTCAGTTTTATATGCTTAGGGTTTCCATGAATATCACTGAAGCCCGTGATTCAGTAACTTGGAGTGCTAGAGGTTTAATGCTCTCTCTGCATTGTGAACCATATCTTTAGAATAGAACCTTTGGAGAAAGTAAAGGTTGTTTTAAACATTGGTGAGTATCCATACCAAGCTATATAGCCAGTCATTGGCCATGGCCTTCAGAAAAAGCTTTTGTCTACCACTTGCCAAAAGATGTGTATTTTGTGTGTATTTGTGCGTGTGTGTGTGTGTGTGTGTGTGAGAGAGAGAGAGAGAGAGAGAGAGGAAGAGAGTAAGAATAATCTTTTTTGTTTGTTTTTTTGTTCTAAAATGTCCATCTTGGGCCAAGACACTTTGTACTTGCTTTGGGGAAAAAGACTATAAAATAGGACATTAGTTTCAAAAATAAGTAGTTTTTCTAGTAGAATTAAATGATAGAAGAGTAAGTTCTCACTGGTGAAATGGAAGGTCACTGTATGTCCAGAGACTTTAATTTACATCTATAAACGTTATGACTGTGGCACATTAAGCCCATATTCTTGTACATAAAAAGCCACTTTACCTCAGACTTACCTTGTTCCTGTAAAAACAGAGCTTTGTTTTATAGGCTGTCTAGCTGTATCTCTGCTTGACAAATAGACATCAAATAAAGAAGCAATTGTCGTGCAGGGAGACCCATGTAACTTACTCAGAGACTTTGGCTGGATCTCCTTACCTGAACAGCCTTCAATGGTAACAAACGGAGCCAAGCTGATAAATGGCTGGTTTTTATTTTTGTGAAAGTTAGAAGTATCACCTGCCAAGAGGGTTATTCTTGTAGTTTGGGGGGCAAAAGCCTTACTGGTTCCAGAATGATGACAGCCACTAACATTTATATGATATTCTGACCTTTCCAAAATCATTTATATGATCTCATTTTATCTTTACAGGGTTTTTAGAAAGTAAAAGCCGTAATATATATAGCATATACTGTTTCATTTTGTTTTTCACGCACATGAATTTAAACACACATGATTTCCAAAAGAATTTACTATCATTTTCTTAATAGATTAATGTACTCTTTTTTTCCCTTTCTTATTTTCCTTCTTTTGTGTTGTCTAGACAGTTTTACTTCCAATTATTTTACACCATAGTCAGGCTTTGGTGAGCCTTCCAGGCCTTTGCAGGACATTGTGATTTTTTTCTTTTCTTTTCTTTTTCTTAAGACTTATAAAATCATGACTGGTCTTTTTTCTGCTAGGTTTTCTCACCTACCCCTAGCCCCTCTTTGCTGTAACAAATATTGACCCAAAGTCCTTGAGTTATCTCAGTCAGGGCCTGGGGTCAGGGAAGGCCTATCAGACGTCTGAGTGGATGTTGGAAAATATGGAGGAGATAGGCCAAGTAGGAGGGAGGCAGAGATGTTCCAGGCTGAGTGAACTGTATGTGTGCAAAAAGGCACAGAGGTGGGGCACAGTGTGAGGAGGCTCGGAAACATAATGTGAGCAGACCCATGGGGCTGCTTGGATGTGGTGGTGCCCATCAGAGGAGGCTGGGAAGGGGCTAAGTGAAAGCCAGGACAGGATCGGAGAACTGCAGTCTACTCTGAAAAGCTAAACGGAACCACTTAAGGCTTTTAAGTACAAGAGTGATATGATCACTGTTCCCTTTTCATAGTTATACCTCATGTCTACAACACACACACACACACACACTCTGCAGCTGATGCTTACAAAGTCAAAGTTACATAGTTAACATTTCTGGACACCTTCGACCTTCAGGTTCTCTGTCTACTCACTTGACTTCCTGCCCATTCATTTTATTCAATTCAGTAAACATTTAGTTAGGAACATCTTAAAGCCCTCCAGGAGCAGATCTGCCACATTGTATGTTTATGTGGACTTAAAGAGAACATGAGGATTTGGGTGATGAAAGATTTTTCTTCATTTAAACTTGGTAACATCCTTTCCCATCCGCATACTGTCTTGTTAAATGTTTCCCCTTATGACTACCATGGTGTTGCACGACTGCTTAGTTTGTGGGAGCTCCATACCACATCTATTCCTGCCTGCTACCAGAGGACCAGCCTTTGGAACAAGACTGCTGCTCCAGAACTGAGTAATGTGGGAGCCTGTCCTTTCTCCTGTGTTTTGCATTATCTTGAATATACCCTCTTGTTTCATTTTGCTGGTATCTACAATTTGACCCTCAGACGTCTGAAAACAGAATTCTATTTTTTCTAAGACTAACCTTACCAAGCTCAGACATAATAGTAAAGAAATCTCCTTTTTGACTAATTCAGTGACATATCTTAATATGAAAGCATTTAGCACCGTGCCTAACAAGTAGGGGATGCTCAGTACTTTTGTTTCCTCTCCCCTGTACCCTTTCTTCCTAGTTTTATTTGTTTGTGTTGCTTTTTGGTATTTTGGTTGATATTGTTGCATCAGCTCACATCCATTTGATAGATCTGTGATAGATAAATAAATAGACTTATTTATCTACAGACAATCTGTAGACTGGATCTTCCTTTCCTTTCCTTTCCTGTCCTGTCCTGTCCTGTTCTGTCCTGTCCTGTCCTGTCCTGTCCTGTCCTGTTCTTTCCCCCTTGACTGTCTTTATATATATATTTCTCTCATTGGATTCTTGATATTTGGTTCAATTTTCGTATGTAGTTTTTGTTTGTTTGTTTATTGAAAGCCATTTTATCCAAGTGATTGTGCTTAATTATGGGAGATACAAGCCAGGATAAGATAAAATCCTCAGCATAGGAGAGGTACAGGAGATGCACAAATAAAGAGGCCAAAACATGTGATGTGCCCTTTGGGAACATCTAGGGTGTTTGAGAGCTAGGGCCTGACTCTGGATTTGGGGCTGGAGAAAATTTTACAGAGGAAGTGATCTAGAGAGGCCAAATGCTACGAACATGGTTTTAGAGCCATGTTTTTGGTTGAGTTTATATCATAGCTTCACACTAACTAGCTGTGTGACCTTGGTTATTTAACCCCTCTGTGCCTCAGTTTTCTCATCTGTAAAGGGGAGATTATAATAGCATTACCTTGTAGATGTTGTTACAGTGTTGAATGTTATTATATGTATCTCATTTAGAATAGCACTTGCCTTTTAGAAGCACTTGACAGATATTAGCCATTGTCATTATTATTATTTCTATAATTATTATCGTAGTTATTCTTTAAGCTGATTCATGAAGAATATTATTTAAGGGAACATTCCTGGCAGAGGATGTAATTTAATTGGTGTTACTTTGAATATAGTAACGCCTCCACTATATTTTCTAAGTGGATATTGTTAATGCAGAGAGAAATGATCAATATTTTTATACTTATATTTTACATGTATTTTGTAATCTTCTACCTAGTCTATGTGATAGATGGAAAATAAGACTTTTTATTTTATATTTTTGGAATTTTTTAGGTCTACAATTATATCATCTGGAAATTATGATCATTCTTTTTTCTAATGCATACATTTCTTCCTTTCTAAAATATCTTATTATACTGCCTTGAATTTCTAGAACAATATTAACTAGTAGTTGTGATAGCCAAGATCCTCATCTTTAACCTAATACTAATGTGACTGATGTGAATATTTTATCTGCTTTACTTATAAATTTTATGTTGCCTATTAGTTTTAGATCCTTATTCCTAGTTCGCTGGCATTTTTAAAACAATTCGAGTCCAGATTGCTCATCATCACACTATGGAATCTCTCTTTTTTTTTTTAATTAGAAGTGAATGTTAAATATTATCCTCTATTGAGATTCCATTTTGATATATTGATTTGAGGACTTAATTGAATTATTTTGCATTTCTGAATCAAGTACCTTTAATTATACTTCAAAAAATATGATTCTGAGTTTGATTTACTAATACCCTAATTTGGGTTTTGCATACATATACATGCATGAGATTGCTCTCAAGTTTTTTTCCTGAATGGGTTTGTACTCAGGGATTTGGGTGGTTTTATAGCATGGTGGTGCTAACTTTGGAAAATAGGTCTTCCTATAAATGTTAAGTGTTCTACCACTGTCCAGCATCTTTAGAAAGACGCCAAGTTCTCTTCCCTATGATGATTCTTTTAATCATTTTTCCTTTACATTTGTCGTAATTAAATTTTATCCTCTATGAACTCCTTTGCATTTTCCCAACTTTCAGAAGGTTGATTTTGTCTTTTTTCAACATAATTGGTAAAGGCTTTATTTTCCACTTTATTATTTTACTTCTTTTTAGTTGTAAATCCTATCTACTCTAATGAGCCACTTTCTCTCCTTTGTAATTATATGCTGGATTCCTATAGAAGTATCCACCAATTCTGAATTCTTTTAAAACAGTGTAAGATGATTTTAGACAGTCTAAGGATCTATCTTCATTGGTGTATCTTTAAGTTACTTCTGTGCTAATTCCTTTTTTACTAAGAGGAAACTTCAGTCATTTTCCCAAACCCTTTCACTTTTCTTTAGAGCAAGGGATGTAGTAGGTGTTGAGGATATGGAGTATATACCATGATCTTATTTTTGCCAATCTAGAACTCAGATTCTTTGGACAGTAATTCACAACCTCATTTCTGCATGTCTTTCCTTTCTGACAAGGAGAAGCAAGATAATGGGATAGTTTAGACTTGAATTTTGGAGTCAGCATATAACAGATTTGATTTCAAGTTCTCCCAATCACTATGTATGTGACTTTGAGCAAGTCACTTAAGCTTTTTACAGCTTAGTTTCATCATTAGTGAAATGAGACACTAAAAACTGCCATTCTAGATCACTATTAAATCAGCAAACATAAAATAAGTAACACTATGGCTGGCATATAAGTGCTGAAAAAAAAATGGTACTGATGTAATTATTATTCAATTATGATTAACATATTCTTATATAAAAATTGCATCCAGTTCATCACCCCTCAAAACCCACAGTCTGGATCTAGTTGTCTGCATTGTCTAAACTGTAGATCATCTGTACATTCCTGCCTTGTACATTCATACCTTTTTTAGAGTTTCTTCAATTTCTGCTTTCTGTGTTTCTTTCACTACTGCAGTGTGCTTTGGTAGAAAATACTCATGACACAGCAGACCTGGGCTCTACTCCTAACACAGCAGACCTGGGCTCTACTCCTAACAGGGTCATTGGCTCATTGTCTGACCTTGGGTCAGTAAATCTTTTTATCATTTATTATAATAACTGCCAATTACTGAGCATGACTTTACCTCTGATGCCTTATATAAGGTTTTATTTACTCCACAATCAGTTTTAGGAAGATATTTTCATTTCTCAAGAAATAGAAACTCAAAGGTATTGGGTAATTTGCCCGGGAGATAACTTGATGTGTGGTTTTTCTGGGGCACGGAGGTGCAGATTTTCTATAAGGAACTTAAATAAACAAGTAAAAACCAAATAACCTCATTAAAAATGGGCAAAGGACATGAACAGATACTTCTCAAAAGAAGACACAGAAGCAGCCAACAAACCTGAAAAAATGCTCATCATCACTAATCATCAGAGAAATGCCAATCAGAATCACAATGGGATACCAACTCAACCAGACAGAATGGCTTCTGTTAAGAAGTAAAAAAAAAAAAATGAGTAACAGGTCTGGGTGAGACTGCAGAGAAAAGGGAATGCTTATATGCTGTAGGTAGGAATGTGAATTAGTTCAGCCACTATAAAGAGCAGTTTGGAGGTTTCTCAGAGAACTGAGAGTTGAACTACCATGCAACCCAGCAATCCCATTACTGGGTATATATCCAAAGAAAAATAAATCATTTTCCCAAAGAAACATGCATTCGTATGTTCATCGCAGTGCTATTCACAGTAGCAAAGATGTGGAATCAACCCAGGTGACCATCAACAGTGGATTGGATAAAGAAAATGTGGTACATATGCACCATGGAATGCTATGCAGCCATAAAAAACAATGAAAGCATGTCCTTTGAAGCAACATGGATACAGCTGGAAAACATTATCCTAAGTGAACTAAATGCAGAAACAGAAAACCAAATACTACGTCTTCTCACTTATAAGTGGAAGCTGAACATTGAGTACGATGGTCATAAACAGAGAATCAATAGACACTGGAGAATGTAAGAGCAGGGAGGGCAGGAGTGAAGGTTGAAAAAAGCTACCTGTTGGGTACTATGCTCACTACCTGAGTGATGGATCCATTCATACGCCAAGTCTCAGGATCACGCAATATACCCCTTCCAAACCAGCACTTGTACCCCCGATTCTAAAATAAAAATTGGGAACAAAAAAGTTGCAGATTTTTACCTACTCTACTGCTCAAAGTTGTGATACCAGGGTCAGGTGAAGTTCTTTCATAAACTGTGGACTATGATGTAAATGGAACAGCTCTCTCAGCTCAGTATTTTCTCTCCTGGCCACCACCCTGTCACCCCTGTACTTTCTGACTTGTGGATTATACAGTGAGCTGCTTATCCTCATTCCCTCTGGGTTTTCACATCCTTTGTTTCCCTCCATTCTCTCCCTTCCTTTTCTTCTTTCTGTAGCATTTCCACAGAGTTGCTTCTTGGAGCTGTTATTCTATATCCCCTTTCCTTAACCAGAGAGAGCTCTCTCCTCTGCCTGATGTTTTCTATTTCAGTTGATCTCTTTTGTGTTTGATACCATTTTTTAAATTGTTTTCATAGCTTAATTGAAGGCAGACAGTTCTACATTTCCTCTTTGTGTTTATAAAAGCTTGGTTTGAAAAAGGGCAGTGCAGGATGTATAGGAGGTAAGAAAGAAAAGAACAGAAACCATTGGGAAGGGCTGCTATGTTCCATCTTCAAGGAAAGTAGAGCTGGGGTTAGTCCAATTGTTTGACAATTGCAAGGGAGTCATAGTACCATAGTTTGGACAAAACCTGACTTTTTATTGGCAGAAAAATATAAGATAGAGATGGAGGTAAATGTGAATAATTCAAAGTAATGTTTAAACTTTCAGGATATTTCACCTTCTCCGGAATTAGAGATTTACGCTAGTAAGGAGTTAGGGAGGAATTTGAAATGTTTAGATTACCAGAGTGTAAAAAACATTGTCCAGTTGTTTATCTAATCTTTCATTGGGCTTGCTTTTAAAAACACGTTTAGATTTGAAGTAGCCTGGGAAAAATAAACTGTTCCAGGCCATAACTTGATGCCCCAGTGGATATAACATGGATCCTTTTTCATTCGTTTTGAGAAATTTCCCAAGCAGACAGATGTCTTTGTACCTTCCTTTGCAGTTTCTTCATCCACAAATAACTATTATCAAGAACTAGAATTACAAGTGCTCTGTTACTTCTTTTTAACTTTGATTCCTGCAAAAATTACTACTGGGATCTTATTTCTTCTCTGGGGTGGACATTTTGTTGTTGTACCTATTCAGTCTCACAAATTCTCCATGTGTTTTCATCCAGTGAGATTCATTTCCTAAAGATTTGTATCAGCTAAAGCAAAGAACTGTTTGAGAACCTTTTTGGGTTCACAGAGCAGCCAGGTCTACTGGGGGAGTAGAAAGAAGAGATTCTATACTGTGTTCTATTGTAACTGCTTTCCAACCTCCTAGTGGAAAAGGCAGATAATACTATGTAAAAATTAGAATTGATTTTGGTTTCCATTGCTTCCTTCTAATCTCTCAGCCTAAATTCGTTCATTTAAGTCGACAACTAAATATTGTGTGCCTATTGTGTGCCAAGCACTGTTCCAAGACTTATGATACTGTAGCCACCAAATTAGACGAGATCCCTGCCATTTTGGAACTCTTATTCTCACAAGAGAAGACAATAAGCATGATAAATAAGTGAACTATGTATGTGAGAAAGTAGTAAGTGCTAATGTTAAATGTTACAGAAAAAGAAAATGTGTGTCAGAAAAGGGGTGGGGGCCTATGGTTATAATTTCACATTGGGTGGTCAGGGTAGGCTTTGTTCACAAGGCCATTTTTGAAGAAAGACTGGAAGAAGGTGAGGGAATTATTCATGCAGAAATCAGAGGGACAAGTGTTTCAGGTAAAGGGAATGGTCAGCACAATCCCTAAAGTGGGAATGGTCCTGGTGTGTTCCAGGGACAGCAAGGACAGTGAGGCAGTGCGGTAGGACAGGAGGCCGGAGGGACTAGATCATGTGCAGCCTTTGTGCAGACATTTGCTCATTTGCTTTTCCTCTGGGTGAAATGGGGAAAACCATTTTGAATGAAGGAATGACATGACTTTACCTTTTAAAACGATCAGGGGTTATTCTTTTGAAAATAAACTATAGTGGGGGTCAGAGATAAAAATGGGCAGTCCAATTTAAGGGTTACTCAGAGAAGCAATTTAGCAATACAGTAATCCCCCCTTATCCTTGGAGGATGTGTTCTGAGACTCCCAGTGGTTGCCTGAAACTGCAGATAGTGCTGAACCCTGTACTATGAAAAAACGCTGTTTTTTCCTATACGATAACAGGCAGGTAGCATATGCAGCATGGATGTGCTGGACAAAGGGATGAGTGACGTCCCAGGCAGGATGGAGAAGGATGACCCAGGATTTCATCACGCTACCCAAACAAAGTGCAATTAAAAACTTGTGAATTATTCCTGGAATTGTTTATTTAATATTTCAGACTGTGGTTGATTGCAGGTAACTTAAACTACAGACAGCGAAACTGCAGATTACTGTAATTCAGGTAAGAGATGATGATAGATTGTACCAAAGTGGTAGTAGTGGTGAGAAATGGTCTGATTCTGGATATATTTCAAATGTTTAAACAGTAGAATTTCCTAACAGAATGGACATGATATGTGAGAGGAAGAAGGGAATTTAGAATGACTCTAGTAGTTTTGACTCGAGACACTGAAAGGATTGAGTTGAGATGGGGAAGGCTGTGGGGTGAGATGGGAAAGGTTTGTGGAAAAGAATAAGAGTAAAGTTTGGGACATGTTGAGTTTGAGATGCTGTTAGAGATCTAAGTGGAGATATTAAGTAAGTAATTGGGTATGAGTCTGGGGTTCAGGAGAGAAATCTGGGCTGGAGTTACAAAATTAGGAGTTTTCAGCATGAAAATGTTACTTTAAAGCCAGAAGACTGGATAAAGTCACCAAGGGAGTAAGTTTAGAAGAGAGATGAGGACCAAAAACTGAGTGCTGGATATTGTAACTTTTAGGAAGTTTGGGAGAAGAGGAGGAACCAGCAAAGAATACTGAAAAAGACCCTGCAGTGAGGTAACAGGAAAATCAGTAGAATGTAGTATCCTAGAAGTCAGGCAAAAAAAGAGTTTCGAGGAAGACAGAAGAATCAGCTGTGTCAAATGCTGCTCACGGGTCAAGTCAGCTGAGAGGTGAAGATTAGCCCGTTAATGGAGCCATGTGAAGGTCATTGTGATCTTGGGCAGCTTCTGTAGAGTGGCAGAGGCAAAGGCTAGACTGGGATGGGTGTGTGAGAGAAAGGAAAAGAGAAGAGTTGTAAAGAGCATATATAGAGAACTCTTTGAGGAAGCTTTGCTGCTAAGAGGAGCAAAGAAACGGAGGAAGATGCTGGCATGAAAGTGGGGTCAAAAGATAGTAAATTGTTCTTAATTTGATGTATATTGTTGTCCTGTATTACTGATCTGGACCCTAATCTTTGTTCTTTCTTTGCCAAGCTGTTATTTCTTATTGGCCAGTGGTGTTTTTGTTGTTGTTGTTTTTACCAGATCAGACAACCAGTTAAGGTTCTATTTGACTATTTAACCCAACTATTGGTGTTCTAGATAGCTATAGTTGCTGCTCTGTCTTCCTAAAATTTACTACCCTTTGTACCTTCAGTTCCCCACTCATCTTACATGAGAATCTCAGGCTTAGACTAGAATAATTTGGCAATATAAGCCAAAAAAAATGATGCTGGTGCTGGAAATGCTTATTATTATAACACTCATCTATCATTTACTGTGAGTCAGGCACCATGTGAAGTGCTTTACATCCATTTACTCATTTAATCTTTACAATACCCTATGAGCTAGGTATAATTATTATCTGCATTTTACAAATAAGGAAATTGAAGCAGAGAAAGATCAAGTAACTAGTTTTTCTTTTTTTAAAAAAGCTAATAATCGTGGAGCTGGGATTAAAATTCTGACGGTTTAGCTTAGAGGCCATGCTTTTGAAGCAACTGGAGAATTTTAAGAGCAGGCAGTTAGCTAGAGAGATTTCATTTTACATAATATAGGAATTTGCTAGAGTGAATGGGTTACGTTTTTGGAGAAACAGGAAAGAATACAGGAGCTGATTGGTCATTTCCTCAGATTTACTAGCCTATATATTAGTGGGCTGTGCTTAGCCCACAATCCTGGAAGGATGTGCTGGAACATTCTTAAATGATGACCTTTTTTTTAAGGCTGTATTTCCTCAAGTTTCATGCATTCCTTTTTAAGTCAACAAGTAAATATTAAGCACCTACTCTTTGCATAAAAGGAAAAAAATTTAACTCCTTCCCTCTATATGTTTATTTTCCTGTGGGAAGCTGATTTGTTTATCACACAGGCTATAGAATCATTTGGAAACTAAAATAGAAAGGGCTTTGCATGTGAACATAATATTTTACTATTTTTTAAAAGGAGCCTTAAAATTTCTATGTCTTTAGAGATGAGGTGTGAACTAAATGATTCTTTGTTAAGTGTTATTTCTTAGAGGACTGGTGAGCAGTTGCCACTGAATCCTTCATTAATAATCCCTTCCTTTTCCAGAAGGACTTGCCAACACCCATAAAGTATTCACTGGGAGAATTAAAGTCATATAAAAATAATTGGTGTTTGCTTCCTTCAAGGCATACATTTAAATACATTGCTCTATTTCTCTGTTCCTTGGCTGCCTCCTATGTTTAGTAACACTAGATCAGCAGACTTCCTCTTTCAAGGTTCAGCTACTGGCCATTTCAATTTCCCATGAGAAAGCAAACCTACCACTGTTTTACTCTTTTATCTTAATGTTTCATCCATTTATGTCATATTATCTTGTGGGTTTGCATTTTTCAGTAGTAATAGCACTGCTGGTAAATAGAAAACAATGAATGTGATTATGTACCCCTGGTCGTCGTTGCCATCATCATCATCATTTGAGCCCTTTAAATATTCCTATTGTAATCTCAGAGGAGTGGTTATCTATGATAGTAGACTATCCGTGGTTTCATTTTAAAAGGGATGTGTACAGTATTTTCATGTGAATTACTTTTAATGCCTTGGTGACAATTTTGCTGTTCACCACTGAGTTCAACTATGACACTGGTCTACTTACTCCATCCTTGACTTTTTTACCTGAGCATTTTTTTTAGAAAGTCATATATAAATTCATGCTGTATTCATGGCCTGCAGTTTCGTGTGTATTTGGCTGTAACTGTAATGACTAATATATATTGGGAGTTAGAACTGAAAATAATAGCTAACATTTACTGGGAGTCTTTCTCTGTGCCAGGCATTGTGATAGGCCCATTACAAGCATCTAATTTAATCCTAATCTCTCAGAAAGCACATGCTATATTTTCTGCATTGAAAGGAAAGGAAATGAAAGCCCAGACTTTGACTTTGCTCAAGACACATGATACTTGCCATGTCATGTCCCCTTTCAGAGTATCCCTTTCTATGATCAATAGTTTAGTTTGCCACTCTGTGTATATTTCTCTTTTCTTTAAAATATGACATTGTTTATTTAATGGGCTGTTAAACAAATACATGGCTAGATAGTAGAGTTGCCTGGGAAGAAGTCCTGAGTGTTTCTTCAGTTTCCTTGTCCTATGTGGAAGGATATGATAGAACAGGCATACTCCAGAGCTGTTGTATTCTTTTCTCTCTTCTCTCAACCTGTTTCCAAGCCAGTGACCCAGCTGGACTCTCAGTTTCCTAATCACCACCTCGACTCTGTCATTATTAAAAACAACACAACTTGGTCAAGATTATGACTTTTAATTGGGATGTGGAAAGAAACTCAAGTTGAAGAAATGTTGCCAGGATCGTTGGGGAATGAATAGCCACTTGATGCAAGAGGGAAAGCTGTGAGGAACACTAGCTCTCTTATTATGTGGTGTCCAGGCAAAGTGGAGTTATGCTCTTACTATTTCATTTCATTTCACTTTTTTGAGAAATTATTATTGCAGAACCATTGGCTTCCTTTCTTTCTCAACTGTAGCTGTAATGTTTTATTTGTGCATGTGTACTTTTGAGAGAGTATTGGTCTCTGAAGAGGGACTTAGAAAAGGAAAATATTTGAAATGGAAATATCTTAAAATTACATCTCTTTCCAATTGTACATTGGACTTCTTTAGGATTTAGAAACAAAATGGAAATTAAAAATCACAAATACCTTCTTTTCGAACTAGAAAACATTGTACTGTATAGTGAAGAGTTAGTTGAAAGACAGTAGATCTTACATTTCATTGCAGAGTGTTCCAGACGTTGATCAGATGGCAAGGAAAAGCAAATATTAACTTTCTTTTCCTCCCCACCTTCTCACAATGGCTGGGCAATACTTTTGTGTTCCTGTTTGGAGGATTTAATGGCCTTGTTAACATGTGTAAAAACACTGTGATTGGAGACTTTAACAAAATAGTGAGTATAGGTTTTTTTTGTTTTGTTTTGTTTTGTTTTTTTTAGGTTCCATGTTTATGTTCTTACTGGGTGTGTGTCTTTCCTAGTGCTCTAGGTTAAGAACTAAATGTGTTAGAAAAACAGATATAATGCAAATAAATAGAAGAGTTCTCATTTCCTTCAGTGAACAGATCTCCAAGTTCCTGAGCAGTAATTTTACAGTACCTTCTCGCCGTATCAGAAGAATTTGTGCTGACCCCAGCTGCTTTTCTCTGAGTTTTGTTGTATCATAACTGATTAACGATCAATAGGGCCAGACAGCAATTCACCTACATATGGTAGGGAGTTGCAATGCACCAACGTAGTGTAGAGACCGCTCCTGCCAACAATTAATTGGGGAATTCACTTTATGAAGCCCTGTTTACAGACTGACATCTGGAGAAATTCTTAACCTGGATCCATTCCAATCTGTAGGATTTATGGACTGTGCTTGCTTTTTTGTAAATAGAACTCTTTTTCTGCTGAGTACATTCTGTTTACATAATTATCAATGGTTGAAAATAGCTATGTTTCTGTAATTTCTTAATTCTTACCACCAAGTGAGCCTAAATTCTAACCAGCAATCCAGCTAAAAGAATACTTGGACACCTATCATTATTCAAGTTGTGGAAACATCTTAATATCAGGAGAACCCTGCTCTCTTAAATCCCGACTCTCTGACTGGAGCCCTTATGCCCTAAGGGACTTAGTGTTCAGCCTTTACAGGGGTTTTAAAACTTGTTGAGACACATGTTAGACCTCTTAAAATGTATTAGACTCCCTTTTATTCACACACTTTGTCTCTGCTGTGAGGTGTGAAATGGAAATATTTTCAAACATGGGTACATGCATAGTCTTAAACACACTTTCAGTTCCCACCATGTTGTGGGGATCAAAGTTGGTTATTAGGCAGCGGAACTGAGCTCCATACATTTCAAGGGGCATCCTATTGGACACACACTACAGTGACCTTCACCTGCCCCTCTGCAGCTAACCACTGTTGTCTCTGTCAATGTGGTCAGCATGGTTTCTGCAAAAACAGGGAGAAAGAAAAGTCACGGGATGGATTTACAAAGAACGTAGAAAACCGAGTATCATATGTTGGCACTGGAAATCTAAGACTATATAGAAAGGCATTTTCTTCTGCTGGTTTGCTGAATTTGAAACTGTAAAATTATACCTGGTTAAGGGGGTTTTGCCTCTACATGACAACACAGTGAAGAGTGGAGTGGAAATGGAAATGAGAGACAAGTGGACATAAGTCCTCCAGTCTTACCTAGAGAGCAGCAGCAACATTGAATGGTGTCAACCTGATTCACCATGCTGTGTTAAGAGCACAGTAAGCAAAATATTCCATTCCCAAGGGCTTTATTTCCAAGATGTGCTTTGATGAGGTCTATGCCTATTGTATTTATTAACAGTCTCCTATATATATGTTATTCTGGAAAACGTCTGCTCAGTGAGTGCCTTTGAAAACCCAATTTCATAAGACCACACATCTACAACCATTTGATCTTGGACAAACCTGACAAAAACAAGCAATGGGGAAAGGATTTCCTGTTTAATAAATGGTTCTGGGAAAACTGGCTAGTCTTATGCAGAAAACTGAAACTGGACCCCTTCCTTATACCTTATACAAAAATTAACTCAAGATGGATTAAAGACTTAAATGTAAAAATCAAAACCATAAACATCCTAGAAGAAAGCGTAGGCAATACCATTCAGGACATAGGCATGGTCAAAGACTTCATGATAAAACCGCCAAAAGCAATTGCAACAAAAACCAAAATTGACAAATGGGATTTAATTAAACTAAAGAGCTTCTGTGCAGCAAAAGAAACTATCATCAGAGTAGCAGGCAGCGTACAGAATGGGAGAAAAGTTTTGCAATCTACCCATCTGACAAACGTCTAATATCCAGAATCTACAAAGAACTTAAATTTATAAGAAAAAAAAACCCCATCAAAAAGTGGGCAAAGGATACGAAGAGACAATTCTCAAAAGAAAACATTTATGCAGCCAACAAACATATGAAAAAAAGCTCAACACCAGTGATCATTAGAGAAATGCAAATCAAAACCACAATGAGATACCATCTTACACCAGTCAGAATGGCAATTATTAAAAAGTCAGGAGAAAATAGATGCTGGTGAGGCTGTAGAGAAATAGGAACGCTTTTACACTGTTGGTGGGAATGTAAATGAGTTCAACCATTGTGGAAGACAGTGTGGCGATTCCTTAAGGATCTACAACCACAAATACCATTTGTCCCAGAAATCTCATTACTGGGTATATACCCCAAGGAATATAAATCATTCCACTGTAAAGACATACGCACACGTGTATTTATTGTAGCACTATTTACAATAGCAAAGACATGAAACCAACCCAAAGCCCATCAATGATAGACTGGATAAAGAAAATGTGGTACATATACACCATAGAATACTATGCAGCTATAAAAATGAATGAGATCATGTCCTTTGCAGGGACATGGATAAAGCTGGAAGCCATCATCCTCGGGAAACTAACACAGGAACAGAAAACCAAACACCACATGTTCTCACTCATAAGTGGGAGTTGAACAATGAGAACACATGGACACAAGGAGGGGAACAACACACACCGGGGCCAGTCATGGGGTTGGGGGCAAGGGGAGGGAGAGCATTAGGACAAATGAGCTAATGCACGTGGAGCTTAAAACCCAGATGGTGGGTTGTTAGGTGCAGCAAACCACCATGGTGCACATATACCTTTGTAACAAACTTGCACATTCTGCACTTGTATCCTGGAACTTAAAGTAAAATTAAAAAAAGGAAAAAAAAAAAATTTCACAGAAATGTTGGCTTTCCAAGATGGCCCCTGAGCACAGAACAGAAACACACACACACACACACACACACATTCATATGTGTGTGTGTGACTATTGAGATATATATATATATATATATATATATAAAATCAAACATTTATTTGAGATATATATATCTCTCAAGTAAATCAAAGTATTAGTCAAAAAAATTCCCACCATCATAGCTTTACCAGTTGGGTGCTCTTGAGGGAAAGAAAAATTAAGTCCAAGTGAGTTCAGACTGAGCCCTTTGGTCTGAAGTCCAGTGTGGAAGACGAGAGGTCATGGAGGATGGATCAGAGGAAGTGCAGTCCCACTTTCTTTCCATAACATTTTGCATTTTTTCTCCACTGTAGCCCTTGTGTAGGTCCTTGTCTGTGTTTATCCATGATTCTTCCTCACTATAACTCCTAGTCTGGTTTACGTTTTTCTAGCTGCTAATATGTTTTGTATGATTTACAATTTTGTCATTTACACCTTTTGTAAATCACTTCTAATGTCTTGTGTAGAAGTGCATACACAGAAGGATAAAATATGTTATGATCCGTTCTTTCTCCTCCCCTTTGCTTTTCATCCTGTCTCCCTCTCTCCTGCCCATCCCCCTTCCTTCTATTCCTCCAGTTTGCCAAAAAGTGTCTAAATACTCAGCCAGTATTGCTACACAAGCATACAGCAGATGCCTGGCTTTTTATAGCTTACATTCTCCTTGGGCTAGAAAAAAAATATTTGAAATAACTGGAAAAACTAACAGAGTAGAGAATTATCAGAAAATTTATACATGTCTGTGTACCTATGTGCATATATATGAATCATCTCTCTCTCTCTCTCTCTCTCTCTCTCACACACACACACACACACACACACACACACACACACAGAGTGAATAGGCAACGTACAGAATGGGAGTACAAAATTTTTCTCCAGTTCTCTCTCTCTCTCTGTGTCTCTCACACACACACACAGTAAAATTTCTTCAAATGAATATATTTATAGAGAGTCTCTGAGTCTGAGGGAAGCTTCATATTTAAGATAGTGTGATGTTCTTTTCAAAGGGCCCATTCCTCACACTGCACATGAATTATAAACCATTGAAATGAAATCTCAAAAAAACGCTTTATCCATCAAGTAAATTATGATCAAAAGAAAAATGTCACTGGTGTATATTTTTGAGGTTTCTGCTGTTTTTAATTCTTAGTGGCAGTTCAGGTCATACAAACAGAAGATTCTTTGGCAAGTCAGAACAAGGTCTGTGGTCATTTGTGATTCTCTAAAAGTGTCTCCTTGTCTGATTCCTCTTAAATATATGAAGAAAACAGAAGAAAAGATCTTCTCTTCTATGAGGGAATGGAACACTCTCATCCAATACCCAGTTTATTACAAAGGTCACTATTACAAGAAAATAAACCAGCAAAGTCTTCAAATATACCCACAGAACAGTTTGCCAGGCCTCTGGATTTTCTGTATCATTGAAAGGAAGGACTAGTTAGGACAGCCAACTCACAAGCAAATCCATTAAGATCTTCCTGGACAAAAAAAGAGAAAGTTATTGAGAAAGCCCTAGTGCGATAGGAAGGAGGGGAAACTGCGCTAACTCTGGGACATTTGCGGCATCAGTTCCCCTCTCTGAGCCTCTGTCTTGATATGTACTACATGAAAGTCATTAAACCTACAGCTACAGTTCTTTGATTCCACAAAAAAATGGTGCAGAAAGTGCATGTATACAAAAAAAAAAATAGAAGGCAGGAGGTGATAAAATGCACAGTGTGCTGAGCGTGATGCTGGGTTTACATGATCTCATGGCATGCTCACAGTCAGCCTCAACATCACCCCCTGTTTAAAGATGGGGCAACTGATGACCTGCCTTGGGTCCTACAGTTAGGTACAGCTTAGTCCACTACTGTGATAACTTGAACTCCACCATCCAAGACTTAAGCCTTGTGCTTTGCCTTCCATCCTTCAGGGGCCTCTCCATTCACTGCCCACTTGGCTTCACTTTTGATAGAGGAAAAGAGAAACTCCTGGAGACAATTGTAAAATATTGGAAACTCGAAGAGTTTATGGGAAAAAAAAAAAACCTTCTTTAAGAAATTCCCCAGTGTAATGATAAGAAGAACATCAGACAAATTCCAATAGAAAAGCATCATGCAATATACCTGACTAGTACTCCTCAAAACTGTCAAGGCTATCGAAAACAGAGTCTGAGAAATTATCACGACCAAGAAGAGCCAAAGGAGACGTGACAATGAATGTTATGAAATATTCTGGATAGCATCCTGAAAAAGACAAAGAATGTTAAGTAAAAATGAAAAAATCTGAATAAACTATGGACTTTAGTTAATAATAATGTATCAATATTGGTTCATTAGTTGTAACACATGTACCATACTAATGAAAAATATTAATAAATAGGGGAAACTATGCAGAGGATATGTAGCAATTCTCTGTACTATCTGCTAAATTTTTCTGCACATCTGAAACTATTCTAAAAAGTAAAATCTGTTAGAGAAAAACTTTTTTTTGTTACCCAACAAGAAAGAACATTTGTCACAGTTGGACAAAAACTATGCTTTTAAACTTATGATAATAACACTATAGGATATTCTCATAGTAATATTGTAAGATAAGACATCTGGTAGTGTTAAATGCCTCTAGGAACTTTGAAAATTATGATACTGTATGCAGAGAAGCTTTCCATGATCCTCAAATTAGACCAGGGTTGCCAAACTACTTATGGCCCACAGGCCAAACCTGGCCCAACACCTGTTTTAGTAAATAAAGTTTTATTGGAACACTGCCAGTGCTCATTCACATGTATGTATTGACTATGACTGCTTTTGCACTATGACAGCAAAATGGAATAGTGGCACCAGAGACCAGATGGCCCACAGAGCCTAAAAAATATTTACTATCTGGCCAACCGCCTGGTTTAGGCTATTTGAATTACAAAGTAGGTTTTGAGGCAAGGAGGCTCAGCTAGGAGGCCTGATTCACCTGGGGTAGAATCAAATTTTGGAACCCAGCAGATCAAGTAGCAGGAGAGATATTAGGCAGGGCTTGAGTAAAATAGATTAGCCAACTCCCGAGGTGGCCACCTGGTTAAGGTTATCAGGCACTTTTCTATTTGCTGGAGAGCTGTCTTTGGCCCCAGGGATATATCAGTTTGTTTGAAACCTTCCCTGCCAAACCCCCACCTTAGGGACTTTATCTTGACCTGTTTACCTTACTCTTCTTTTGGTGTTCCTGACTTTGGCCTGAAAATAGTCAGGACTTAGTTGTGTTTCAATGTGCCGGGCACTGTGCACATTCATCTCTCTCCCTTATGAAGCAGAGCTATGTTAGTCTCTTAGAAGATGCAGAAACTGAGACTGATTTTAGTGAAATAACTTGCTCAAGAAGGTCACTTAACTCGTCAATGTGGAGCCATGAATCCAGACTTCAAAGCATAACCTTAACCTCCCTATACCGTCCCCACTGTCAGTGCTAGAACCGGCTTGCGCTAGCTGGTGAGAACTAATTGCTGAATTTTTAGAAATTTTGTGAGTCCGTTGTTAAATATATAGGCATTCTTAAAAATTGTATAAACTTACAATGAAATAAATTATATAAAAACAAAGATAATACAAACTCAAAACTTTTCCTTCCTAATTATTTTACTATGTTTTACTATTATGTATTCTCTTGAGGTTATTTACATCTATAAATCTGTATGGTGAAAATACTAGATAATACTGTGCTACTACACATCTCTGCCAAGCTGTACATTTGGTGATGTCATTCTGGTTATTTGAAATTGGCCATAGTGGGAGTATTCGTCCCGCAGAGATGAGTAAACACTATAGATTGGCGCTTTCCTCTTTTTTCCTGGAAAGCCAGCTGTTCTACATTTACCAGCATACCACTGCTTACCTTGCATTCCAATTTTGATCTCCGGTATTCTAGCTGACAGTCACATTTGTTTCTGCTTCACTTCCTATCTTAACCTTTGAACTCTACCTCTTCCAGTTAACTCTACAATAGCAACCTGCAGAGAGGGCCTAAGCTCCTTTCGTTGTTGTTTTTTGTTTGTTTTTTCTGACAATGGATAGAAATATCTTAGTGTAATTCACCTGCTGACAAAATATGTACCACTTTTTGAGGAGGAAGTGCAGCCATTTTATAATTTGCTTTTGAATGTGGAAACAGGTTAGAGGATAGCTAGAAATCCCTAAAAATCCTAGAGTTGTGTTATCTTTATAAATATAGGGCAAACTCCTATTTGTTCGAAGTTTTAAGTGAGATTTTTCTACTTAAATAAATTTTTGGCTGGCTAATGATTGCTATATGTATCAATATGTTATCAATGTGGAAAAGTCAAATTTTTACAGCAAAGTTTAGTTAACACAAAGGGCCATATACATAATTTGATTGTCAGCAGTTCAGTCATAGGCCCCATAATAAAGTGCCTCAAACACATCCTTTTTAACATCCATTGATGTAGTCTCCAATTTATTAACAGTTTTGTTCTTATAAACAGTTTTGTTCCAAATGGTTCTATGCTGATTGTTCAAAATTCATTATATATGCTTCATATTATATAATTTCACATGAGTTAGGTTTCCAGATTAGTCCAGAAAAGTTTTTAAAGCAATAACTTAATTGTAATAGGGCTCTATAATAAAACTATTATGTATAACAGCAATATTCCATTGTGGAAATGCATCTAGATTTCTGACTCAAGATGCCAGCTTCCCTTAATTATATTCCACCTAGCAGTGGTGAGGGGAACCTAGATATCCTGCATTGAGGGGAGAGGGAGATTGTTCTGAACACCATGACCACTAGAGAGAGAGCTGCCACATCTAGTCACTAGATGTATGACTAGAAAGAATGAACATACGTTGTGAAAGCCCATTTTGTTGCACAAGGAGTTTGCTGGTATTTGAACCTTAGATAAATAGGAATTTGCTGTATTATTATTTTTAACCCTAATTCTACATATCACATTTATTAAGTTAGACCATGTCTTATAGTTAGTGCTACTCAAAGTATGGCTGAAAGACTGGCCTCTGTCTGCAAACTTTTTGTTACCTGACATTCACAAAGTGTTGAGAAACTTTTGTAATAATTGAAAGGGTGTTTTTACAACTGTTGAACCTAATTCTAAAAGGTGAAAGCTGATGTCTTATTCATTTAATTTTTCTACTAGTTTTTTTTTTATTCATTTCTGTTACATTTTACAAAAGTATTGGTTTAGATAGATTGGAAATTTGAAAAGCAAGTTTTTTTTTAGAAGCATCACTGTAATATATGGAGAGCTGGGTTGCAGTGGTATAGAAACTTGTGTAAGCCTTAGCAAATAACATAATCTCTTGGTTTTATTTAATAAATTGAAACTGACTCTGCATAGCTAAGTCAGAGATGCAAGAAATGTAAAATTTGTATTTTCTTTAATAACAAGAGGGTAGGGAATTCAGTCTTTGTTATTATTGCCCACCCTTGCCACACCCCACTGCATCCAGGGAGGCTTATATATGGGGCTCAGAAAATGACACAGTAGCTACCCACAGCCTCATTGCCTGAGCCATCAGTGGAGTCAACTCCAGGGCTCCCTGTGGCTAAGGCTGGGGCTTCTGGTGCCCAGTCCTTCTGTGTCCCATGCCTCCATCTCTGGATGATGTCTTGTTACCTTGGGCTGTGGGCTGCTGCCTCTGAGGCAACCCAGGTACCAGCTGTCTCTCACTCTCTCAGTTCCATCTCTTCAGGGAGCCCTGGCTATGGAAAACCAAAGCTGGAAAGAAAAGTATTTCCAGGCTACTTTTATTAATGGGGTCCCCATTACAAACTTCCCTGGAGGCGAGGGGGCACAAAATGGCCTAGGGTAACATTGTAGGAAAAGGGGCAGGGGGAGGGCCAATAGAAGAAAAGCACACATTGCTATCAGTACATTTACCCTTGCGAAATGAGGGCACTGAGCCCTTTGTGACAGTGTTATTTGAGGATGGAGTGAGTTACTGTACTGAAAATGCAAGGTAGAGTGCTCAGCACACAGTAGGTCCATGGGATTTGAAGTCCCTTGCCCTCCTCGAGGCGAGACGCTTGCCTGATTTTCAGGCCAGAAGCCTGCAGTTCTGCTTGTCCTTGCCTGGGGGCTCATTTGTGTCACACTTGCCATTGTGTTTGGATGACTTCCTCCAGCTGCAGCTTCCCCTTCTCCTTTTATGAGATGGACTCTAAGCCAAGGGTACTTCATCTGGCGTCCATGGAACCCAGACTTCATTTCCATGGATGACCTCAGAGAGTTTCAGTTTGTTTGGAAGTTTTATATTTTATCTGTATTCTTTTATTTGCTTGCCCTTAAATTTTTAACAAATATATATATTTTTTCCTAGGAAAAGTATCAGATATACTCATCCGTTGTTTCTTAACAGATGTTAATTTAGTAGATGTGAGGATGGGGCCTGAGATTCTGCATTTCTGACAGGCTCCCAGGTGATTCCTGTTTGGCTGATGTGATGATCTCATTACATGAGCAAGGCCAAAGAGGCCTTCTGAATTTGTGGATTTGCCTCCCATTGCCCATTAGCCCATGAGCTACCATTTTCTTTTTGCGAGATACTCAGTCATCAGAAGCAGCATCTGAAATCCTTATGATTACATGTTTCCATGCCATAGCCCCTTGATCTCCCAGTGTCTTGACCTCTGCGTGCACATCATCCTAGTTCAGCATGGGTGAAAGCATAAGTAATTGCACACCAGGGGCTATTACCATCCCGTTCACCTCCAGCTATGGAGCGCCTAGTGCTTACAGATGGGTGGGCAGTCTAACTTCAAAATTCCATTGTGAAGACCTACTTTTTACTTTAGAACTACTCCCAGTATCAGTGATTTTCTCAAGAGGACAGAGCCTGGGGCAAGGACTAAAGTGATGGCTGTTTGAGAACACAAACCCAGGGAAGGGAGGGTGGGGACAAAGGGCAGCAACCAAGGGAATATATGAGGTCATGCAGAGTGGTGTTGCCTACATCTGGGAGTGCCTCTTTCCAGGAGCCATGAAGATGGTGAGCAGGTGCAGCTACGCAGCACACTGCCTTTTTTTGGAGTCCTGCAAAAGAGAACTAATCATCTAGCATATTCCTGGTTGGTGGGGGCCCAGGGAGAATTCTCTGCTCAGCTTCGGCTTCTTTTCTTTTCCTATGATACACTTGCTGGGCAGGATGCCAGAGCCCACCACCATTGTTCTTTCCAAGCTGGAAGTGGCAGACACTCTGGGTGTGCAGTTGGACAGTCTGGCTACAGGAGGCATCCAAAGAAAGGGGGTGGCGCCAGGCACGGTGGCTCACGCCTGTAATCCCAGCACTTTGGGAGGCTGAGGCAAGCGGATCATCTGAGGTTGGAAGTTCGAGACCAACCTGACCAACATGGAGAACCCCCATCTCTACTAAAAGTACAAAATTAGCCAGGCATGGTGGCGCATGCCTGTAATCCCAGCTACTCAGGAGGCTGAGGCAGGATAATTGCTTGAACCCGGGAGACGGAGGTTGCGGTGAGCCGAGTTCATGCCATTGCATTCCAGCCTGGGCAACAAGAGTGAAACTCCACCTCAAAAAAAAAAAAGAAAGAAAGGTGGGTGGCATTCCCATGCCAAGGTGCCCTGCTGTGGGTGTGAAGTCTGAGGAGGTGCATGCAATCTGTGCCCACTATAGCACCTGAGGGTTAGAGCACCAGGGCAGGGCACCTTGCCATCTCTGTATGCAGGACAAGGCAAAGAGAAGAGAGGAGATTACATTCATTGTTGATAATCTATAGCAACTGGCTTTTCCTTTTGAGCCCACAGGATAGATAACTAGGAAGTCTTCTATTTCTGTTTTGTCAAAATACTGAGTCAGCTGGAATGAAAGGGACACTAATTTATCAGTGGAGACCTGCCTCTCCCCAAGCACGTGGCAGGTGTTTTAACTGCTCATCAAACTCGCTCTCATCTGTTGGCTCGTCTCTTCCTCCCTCCTGGAGTTGTCTTGTGTGTGAAAGCAGCTGCATGAGTACAGCATTCCTGGCCTCCCCTTCCTCCCTCTGTCTCACGGATAGAGAAGTGACTTTTCTGCCTTTTTTTTTTTCCCCAGGGTTCTGTTCAGCAGGGAGCACATCCCTTCTTTCTGCGCTTCACTGTCATTAGTCTTCCAGGTCTCCCCCCAGCCCCTGCCACCACCACATGTATCCTTTGCCTTTTTTCTCAGTTGGATGAGTGTAAAGAAGGAGAGGAAAGGAACTGGCTTTTGGGGCCTCTCCAAAGGTCTCAGCCCCACCATGTGACCGGACTGGAGCTCTGTGACATTGGCAAGTTACTGAATCTCATTGAGACCTCAGTTTTCTTATAAAATGAGAATAACAATAATAATATCTATTTCATGGTATAGTGTGTAGGAATTAAATGAGATAATATGGGCAGGATTTCTAGCCCTTAGAAAGTACTCAATAATGATAGTTCTGGTTACTGTGATCTACAGGCTTTGGAGAGATTAAAAATAAGCCTGGTTCTCCCTCTGGATAAGGCCCTTGTCATTTTTGGGTATTACTGGGCAAGTTCCATTGCATTGATGGATAATTCTAATGTTTTCTATTCAGGGAATCTTGGAGGATAGCTCTAATTCTTATTTTATGAGTGTGGAAATGCGTTTCTGTCATTTCCCTTAGCACTGATTTCTGTTTCAGAGTTGATGCAGAGGCGTGGATAGTAAGGTGTGTTTTCCTTGAAACCTGGGATCTTGCCACTTCCGTCTCATTTGAATGATGTGGTTTTGAAATCAGTGCTGCTGATACCCTCTCTTTCCTCAGAATGTTGTGAGCTTCATAAACCCCCTCATGCATAAAACCAAACTTGAGGGCTGAGGCTTTGGACTCTGTGTGTGAGAAGCCTCAGAAAAAGAAATCACACTTCATTAACAAGAAGAATGGCTTTGGAAAAAAGCATGTACAGTATACAACATGTTAGTACATTTCCAGGAAATGATGGCAAATCAGTCAAATCGAGTTGCAGCTGTAGTCAGGAAATTCTCTCATGATTGTGAGTTTCCCATACAAGATTTTGGTGGATAAAGTCAAATGAGTTATACCCAGTACTTCAAAAGCACAACAGTGCCAGCTCATCCTCAAGTCACCTTTGGATTGAAACCTTCCACAATGCAGTTCATGACTTTGCTGTTGAATTATGAAGTGTTTGTGTCTGTGCTGTAAGGTGTTGGGATTCAGGAATAGAATCAAATTCCAGAGAAATGCCACCACAACCACCGTACCAGAACACCAGCAACCTTTCTCTTTGCCCAGGGAAGCCTTCTTTTCCTCATGGTTCATGGGCTTTGCTTCTTTTATAGTTTCTGATGCTCTGGTATTAAAGGGAATTCCTGCTGAGGGGCCTTTATATTCTGGATATCACATATGCTATAGGTTTTGTCCTTTCTGACTTTAAAAAGGATAAATTTAAAGACAATACTGTTGCTGCTGTTGCCAAGTCATAATCAGTATAATATGTCTTTAGGGGCAGTAACTCATTCCCAGTATTCTCACCAAAAAGAAACATTTAAGGTTATTCTTTTCAGGCCACTCCTGAAGATTGTTGTCACGTCATTTATTATCTTTATGATCAGTGTGTTCCTAAGCTATGCTTGCTGTGTAGAGAGGAAGATTTTCTTACACATTGCTTAAAATACTGTTTGTATTTTTCCACTAGGTGGTTGTACTACAATCCCAGAGTCAGACCTCGAAGAAAGATCGGTAGAACAAGACTCTACAGAACTGTTTACCAACCACAGACATCTCAGTGCAGAGACACCCAGGCCTGGTAAGAGAATGGGTGGGCTGCACAAGCACTAAGTCGGAAGCAGTGACAGTCTGGTCAGTCTTTGTCATACCAGAAAGTGTTCCACAAAGCTGCTTGTTTTCCAATTTCTTCATTCTTCCCCTTAGCACTGGTGCAGCTGAATTTGATCTTTTGTGTATTCCTGTCATTATTCAGACCTTCTCTCTCTCTTTCTCTCTTACTTTCTTTTTTTCCAGAAGTTTCACCCCTCCAAGGAGTCTCGGAATAATCCAAGTAGAGTTGTTTGGTTGAGAGGAACATGCCCGTCTCAAGGCCGAACCCATGTGAACCTCATGCCAAGCACAGATATAGGGCTGGCTCAGGTGCTTCCTAAAGCTTACCTTCCTGGAGATGACACTGCATAGAGAAGGGGGTTGGGACTTTCTACGTCACTAAGAGGACTTGTAACACCATGGGGGATGTCAGCTGAAATTTGTCTTGTTTTGCCAGGAAAGGAAGTAGTTGCCTTTGGTCATCCGTGTGCTAACAGTCACAGAATACAGTGAGATGACATAGTTTTGGGATAGATTTTATAATGCAAAGATTCAGACCCAAAATAATTTGATACCCCATTTTTTCACAGAATTCTTATATAGTAAATGTATCAAGTTTAATAAAGCATCTCATTGTCAAACAATAACTTGGATTTTATTTATAATTAGAGGGATTTATGAGTGATTGCTCTACATTATTTCTTCAAAGGAAAAGAATTGAACACTTTGCTACTCCCTGGTAAGACTTGAATGTGATTATTTTATAAATAAAAGAACCACTATGAAACTTACATATGATTTGTTCTATTAAGCTAAACATGGAAGAAGGTAAGTTTTCTAGTATTGTATGAAAATGTTTAAATATTTTCAGGAAGCTAGTACATTAACATCTCCTTTTCATTACCCCATTGGGTGACACCAATCCAGGTTATTAAAGGATTCACACTTTATTACAGTTAAAATTTAAGGTTTTTTTAATGTAAGAAATGAAAGAAACTTTGCCAGTTTCAAGTTCGAATTACAGTTGTGGGACTGACTTATTTAAATAAAAATATGCCTTTGCCAGTTTTGGAATGCCTCTCACTGCAAAGGGGAAAGTTGTTCATGGTTTTTCTGTATGTGAAATGTCAAAAAAAAAAAACCTGCAGAGGATGTATTATTATTTGTAGCATCCTCTTTTAGGAGATGCAGATATATTATCAAAATAACATCATTATGATCATTTATCGCCATGACATGAGCATAAAATTTTACTGAAATTATAGTTTTCTCTTTAAGTCCTTTATGTGAAAAAGCAAACAAATCAGTGAAATACAGAAACAATTATAGAGATGGTTCTGAAAGAGCAACAGAAGGCTGTGTGGATTCTATTGGATGCCATCTTCTCAATGGCCTTGTGATTTATGCAGTGTCGAATTCACTGGCATTATTTTTCTGTTTTAGCAGCTGAACTATGGAAGCTATGTGGACATCACATACATTAAGGGTTTTGTTGCTTTAGACTGGAAAAGATGTAACTTATGGTATAGCTCAACTGCCAAGGCCTAATCAGAGTAATATGCCTGTTAGAATAACAACATTCCCCAGTGCTTAATGTCTGGAAATGTGGAGAAAACATTGCAGACACCTTACTTCCCAGGTTTGCCATCATTTCATTTTCATTGTAAACTCAGACCCCAACCCTTCACTTTAAGGCTTATTTTGAATAAATTATCACCTTATCCCTGCACCAAGAGCCACATTTGAGGTCCTCTTGGAATAAGTGGACAAGGCATCGTGGACTGTACTTTTAGCCCCATTTTCTGGCCCTTTATTGTATTCTTCTTATTTTTGTCTTTTCATTTTGCTTCAACATTTACTGCATTCTCTCTTGTTGTGTCTCTCTTATATGGCCCTTAAATAATTTCTATAATGGAATGGGGAAATGAATACAGTCACGCTGTTTCCTCTTAAGGTTCTCCTAATCACCTTTCTTGGCAGTCATCTTCCCCTCTTCAGAATCCTTGGAGAACTCTATGCCTCTCTGCATATCTCTCTGTTACTTATTGTATTTCAGAAGTCATGTTTTCCTTTCCTGGTAGGATAGATTTGCAAGCTCCTTGGACATAACTGTTCTTGGATTCTTTTCGCTGCTTTGTGAATATTTGTTATATCAACAGGTCAACTAATCTCCGAAAAGTAGTCAACAAGTCATAGAGAAATGGAGAAGCCAGTGATTTAGAACATTGACTGTGGTCTAACCTTCCTAATTTAGCATTTCAGTTTATGCTGAGAGGAAGCTGATGTGACTGTCCTACTATTTTTTCTTAAATTTGGCTTTAAAGAGAGATTTGAATCTTAAAAATTCAACGCTTAATGGTTTTGTTCATGAGTACTTGGGTAACGTTGATTTAAACACAGGATTCAGGTTTTAAATAAGATGAATAAAAATTCTAATACAACATTAGTTACAAAAATGAACATTTATTTAGAACATTTATTTACATTTGTAAAAAGCTGATAATCACCATAGATATCACAAAATCTATACAAATATATATTAACCACTTGATATACCTTTTTAATACTTCTGCATTTTCTTGCACACATTTCTTATTCACTTCTTTAATTATCAACAATTTATAATTTCATCTTGTATACAGTGAATTAAAAAGTAATTTTTTCTCTGAAATTGTTGATCAGACTTTTGTAAAAAAATTACTGATAGTTTGCAAAAGCTTCTTTCAGTTTTACAACTCATCATTTGTAATGTCAGGCAGATTTTTAGGGTTATTATATTATCAAGGCATTTTAATTTTTTCTTATGCAGTGATACATTTTAAATAGCCATGGAATTGACAACTCCCTTTTTTTTTTAAAGATAATTTCAACTTTTATTTTAAATTCAGGGGGTACACATGCAAGTTTCTTACCTGGGTATATTGGGTGGTGCTGAGGTTTGGGGTACAATTGATTCCATTACCCAGGTACTAAGCATAGTACCCAAGAGCTGTTTTTTAACCCTTGGCCCTTCTCTCCACCTCTTGTAATCCCCAGTGTCTATTGTTGTTGTCTTCATGTCCATGAGTACCCATTGTTTAGTTCTCACTTATAAGTGAGAACATGTGGTATTTGGTTTTCTGTTCTGGCATTAATTTGCTTAGGACAGTGGCCTCTAGCTGCATTCATGTTGCCGCAAAGAACACGATCTTTTTTATAACTGCATAGTATCCTGTGGTATATATGTACCACATTTTCTTTATTCAGTCCACCATTAATGGGCACCTAGGTTGATTCTGTGTCTTTGCTATTGTGAATAGTGCTGCAATGAACATATAAGTACCTATGCCTTTTGGTAGAATTATTTATTTTCTTTTGGATATATTCTCAGTAGTGGGATGACTAGGTGGAATGATAGTTCTAAGTTCTTTGAGAAATCTCCAAACTGCTGTCTGCAGTGGCTGAACTAATTTACATTTCCAGCAAAAGTATACAAGCATTTCCTTTTTCCCGCAGCCTGTTTCCCAGCTGTTGTTTTTTGACTTGTTCATAATAGCCATTCTGACTGGTGTGAGATGGTGTCTCATTGTGACTTCAATTTGCATTTCTCTGATGATTATTGATGTTGAACATCTTTTCATGTTTGTTGAATGCTTGTCTGTTCATGTCTTTTGCACATTTTTAAATGGGATTATTTGTTTTTTGCTTGTTTATTTGTTTAGGTTCCTTATAGATTCTGGATATTAGACCTTTGTTGGGTGCATAGTTTTCACATATTTTCTCCTAGTCAGTGGGTTGTCTTTTTACTCTGTTAATAGTGTCTTTTACGATGCAGAAGCTCTTTAGTTTAATTAGGTCCTACTTATCAATTTTTGTTTTTGTTGCATTTGCTTTTGAGGACTTACTCATAAGTTATTTCCCAAGACCAATGTCCAGAATGATGTTTCCTAGGTTTTCTTCCAGTATTCTTATAGCTTGAGGTCTTACATTTAAATCTTTTATCCATTTTGAGTTAATTTTTGTATATAATGAAATATAGGGGTCCAGTTTTATTTTTCTGCCTATGACTAGTTATATATTCTAGCACCATTTATTGAATAGCGATCCCTTTCCCCATTGCTTATTTTTGTTGACTTTGTTGAGGATCAAATGGCTGTAGGCATGTGACTTTATTGCTGGGTTCACTATTCTGTTCCATTGGTCTTTGTGGAAATTGACAACTCATTAGCCAGTTTATCATCAAAATCCTCATTGAAATGATCTTCATTACCACTAGTATTTTATCTCAAATCAGCAAGAAGATATTTAGATATTTTTCGAATATGTTCATGTGATTTACTCTTCTTCATTAGCTAGATTATTAGACAACCCAAAAGTCTGCTTATTCTCTTTCAAATGTGTCATCTCCTCTTAATGAGTTAATTTTGGTATAATTTGAAAATGTTTTTGTTATAATTTGCTTGTTGATAGAATAACTTTTATCCATTTTATATAGAAGTTAGTTGGGAAAATGTTATTTTATGATGAGTTTGTAATTGTGTACTCTGAATTATCAAATATATTGTTAACAGACAAGACATTCTCCTTTGACTTGGGGTCTGTGAAACTGGAATCTTACTGCTTCTGCTTTTACATATCTGATGGTCAGAACATGAGATTTCATATGTTTCAAATCATATTTTATCTCCAACAAATTTATGCTTCTGGTACCAGGCTGCATAGAACATGCTTATCTAGTGATACAGCATTTTGCTCCACACCTTCCTCTTATGACACTAGCTAAGTGAGAGCAGTGGGTGGTAATGATATTCCTGGAATCCATTCTTCCATCAGAACAGCTCTCAGTAATTTAACCATATACAGAGTTGTCTGTAAGCCACATAAATATATCTGATTAACCCAAGTTAAATGTCTTCCCAACTCAACTTTCCCTTAGCCAGATTGTCAAGGCCACCACCCTTCCAATGCCTGCTACAAGGGGAAGGCAGGCAGAAGAGACAATAGTTTTCACCAATCATGATTAAAATATCTTTTTCAAATTGCACAAAAACATATGAGCATACACCTGGGCATGGAAGTGCCCTGAAGTTAAAGGCTGATTAGCATCACAGTAAATCTGTTTATAACAGGAGTGATCGAGCGAACGAGAGAGAGAGAGAGAGAATATAAACTACACTTTAAATCATTGGTTTGTTAATTTCCTCCATGTTGAAATAACTCCAAAATATGTATGGGATAGGAGTATGAGTGTGGAGGGTGGAAAGGGCAGGTTTTGTAAGTGTCTTAGTTCTGTACTGCTCTAACAGAATACCACACACTGGGTAATTTATAAAGAACAGAAATTAATTTCTTAACAATCTGGAAGCTGGGAAGTCCAAGATCAAGGCACCAGAAGGTTTGATATCTGGTAAGGGCCCAACTCCCACTTCCAAGATGGCACCTTGCATCCTCCAGAGGCAGGAAGCAATGCTGTTCCTCACATGGCAGAAGAGCCAAGAGAGGGCAAGAGAGAAGGAGGGAGTAGGAGGCCAAATTCAACTTTTGATAACCCACTTTCAAGATGATGACATTAATCTCTTCATGAGGGCAGAGCCCCCATGGCCTCATCACCTCTTAACAGTCTCACCTCTAAATACTGTTACAATGGCAATTAAATTTTGACACAACTTTTGGAGGGAACAAACATTCAAACCATAGCAGTAAGGAAGTATTCAAAATTCCCTTAAATATACTATAGGTCTCCTCAAGTATGCCAGTGTGAGCCTTGACCTAGCTTGGGGCTCAAATGTAAGTACACTTTTACTTTTCATTTTTAGTAATTAATTGTTCTCTGAGAAATGTCAGCAAACCTTTATGGACTAGCAAAATGGCAATTCTCTGTTCAGTGTCCTTGGTTTTGTGGAGAGATGTTTTACCTTATACATTCAGGGACAGTTCTACTAATGCTTATTTCTTAGCAGCCACTCCATGAGTTGTCCTAAAGGGGACCGAGTCAGTTTTGTATCTCAACTGGCTGAAGGGTTGATTTTAGATAAAAAGTTAACAGCAAGCTATCAAATTTAAGAGGGCCCAGCCGCTTCTTTGGCTCCAGGATCATCTGATTGGAGAGAATGAGGAGGTTTAAAGTGCTATTAAATTGACGAAATTCTGTTTAACAGGCTACAGTAATCATGTTTGTTCCATCTGGTACCAGTTCCAGAAAGAGAAGTTCATGATGTCACCTGTGAACTCTCACTTCTATGTGCCAGGCTTCCCAAAAGAACATTAAGATCATCTAAATATGAAGAACAGTTGGAACTAAATTCTTTTATGTAAACAAAAAAATCTAGAAACTTTATTTTCTCAGTTAGAACAGGGTACTGATTAAGCCCAGACACAAGTCACTTACCACTTTGTGAAATTTAGGTCTATAATATTCACCAAACCCTTTAATATTATCTCTGTATTTAAGTGAACTGTTTTCTTATTTATTTGATGATGAAAATTAGGAAATTCCTTTAGATCTCTAGTCATAAGTAAGGAAACTGAAGCTTTTATTTTACTAAGTCTTTTGGAATAAAATTTAAGTAGTTACTCATTCCTTGTGGGAAAGTATGGTGTGTAATACTCATCTTTCACACTCAGCAGCTCACAAAAATGAAAAAAAGCAATCAACAAGTAATTCTGAAAGAAAACATTAAACATTCTCCAGACTTTAATCACATGAGGATTGATAGAGGATGAGAATTGGGATTTATTTTCAACTTTTCCCCAAAATGTCAATAACAAATCATAAAACACATACACACATACACATATACTTCACATTCCCTACTTCTAAAACCAATGCCATCTGGATCTGGTCCTCCCTTTCCATTTCAGTAACAGTGATGTACTTTTCCCCAGGCTTCTCTCCAATTTCATCACCTCCTCTGATGTCTAGTTGTCTTTGTCCTTCATTTGAGTCCTTCCCATCATTTGCATGTACCTCATTGGTCCCTACAGTGGCACTGGCCTATGTCATCTCTCCCTTATCTTCTATTGTGTAGTCTATTCCTTCATCCCATCAAAGATCATCTGCTAGGAGTCTTGTTTGCCTGATTATCCCAGTACCTCTTCCGGATGTTTTTCCAAGCTTTACTCATCTCCGTCTGGTCAGGGTTCGTTCTATTTTTAGACAGCCACTCAAAGTCCACTTCTTTGAGGAGACAATATGATATAGAGAAAAGACCTTATACCTAGGAATCAGGTGGTCTCAATTTTAGGCCTGGTCCTCTTGAAAAGGTGCTTTCTGATCTGTGTCAGTCACTTAGCCTCTCTTCACCTCATTTTTATATGCACTAAATAGAGATCTATTCATTCAACAACAAAATTAAATTGTTTTCAGACATTGTACTGGGAACTGTGGCTCCAAAGAACAATAAAACATGGATCTTGTCCTTAAAGAACTTTCAGTTCAGTGGGGGAACAGAGAAGAAAATGGACAGTTGCAATACAAGATGATAAAAACTCAACTTTAGAAGAAAGTAATTAGGAAAGGGAGCTAGAAGATGTAGTTTAGCATCTCCAAGCTCTTATTTTTTTCATTTGCAAAGTGGGGAGCTTGTCCCACCTGTGGCACCATCCTCGAAATATTGTTCTGGAAATCAAAGGGCTTCAAATACTTTTTTTTTTTTTTTTTAATTTATTTATTATTATTATACTTTAAGTTTTAGGGTACATGTGCATAACATGCAGGTTTGTTACATATGTATACTTGTGCCATGTTAGTCTGCTGCACCCATCAACTCGGCCATTTACATCAGGTATAACTCCCAATGCAATCCCTTCCCTCCCCCTCCCCATGATAGGCCCCGTGTGTGTGATGTTCCCCTTCCTGAGTCCAAGTGATCTCGTTGTTCAGTTCCCACCTATGAGTGAGAACTACGCGTGCTTTGGTTTTCTGTTCTTGTGGATAGTTTGCTAAGAATGATGAGTTTCAGTTGCATCCATGTCCCTACAAAGGACTAAGAAACTCACCTTTTTAGTGGCTACGTATTAGTATTCCATGGTATGCCACATTTTCTTAATCCAATCTGTCACTGATGGACATTCGGGTTGATTCCAAAGTCTTGCCGAAGAAGCGCAATATACGCGTACGGCCCGGTAGCAGCATAATTTATAATCCTGGGTATATCCCCAGTATCGGGATGGTTGGCCATATGGTACATCTATAGTCGGATCCTTGAGGAATCGCCACACGCTTTTCCATAATGTTGAACTAGTTTTACAATCCCACCAACAGTGTAAAGTGTTCCTATTTCTCCACATCCTCTCCAGCACCTGTTGCTTCCTGACTTTTGAATGATCGCCGGTCAACTGCATATGTATCCATTGTGGTTTTGATTTGCATTTCTCTGGATGGCCAGTGATGATGAGCATTTTTTCATATGTCTGTTGGCTGGGCTGAATGTCCTCTTTTGAGAAATGCCCACCATATCCTTTGCCCACTTTTTGATGGGCTACTTGTTTTTTCTTGTAAATTTGTTGGAGTTCCTTGTATTCTGGATATTAGTCTTTGTCAGATGAGATTGCAAAAATTTTCTCCCATTCTGTAGGTTGCCTGTTCACTCTGATGGTAGTTTCTTTTGCTGTGCAGAAGCTCTTTAGTTTAATTAGATCCCATTTGTCAATTTTAGCTTTGCTGCCGTTGCTTTTTGGTGTTTTAGACATGAAGTCTTTTGCCCATGCTCTATGTCCTGAATGGTACTACTCTAGGTTTTCCTCTAGATTTTATGGTATTAGGGTCTTAACATTTAAGTCTCCTAATCCATCTTGAATTAATTTCAGAGTAAGGAGTAAGGAAAGGATCCAGTTTCAGCCACTTATGGCTAGCCAATTTTCCCAGCACCATTTATTAAATAGGGAATCCTTTCCCCATTTCTTGTTTTTCTCAGGTTTGTCAAAGATCAGATGGCTGCATGTGTGGTATTATTTCTGGAGGACTTGCTCTGTTCCATTGGTCATACCTCTGTTTATACCCAGTACCATGCTGTTTTGGTTACTGTAGCCTTGTAGTATAGTTTGAAGTCAGGTAGCTGTGGATGCCCAGCTTTGTTCTTTGACTTAGGATTGTCTTGAGATGTGGCTCTTGGTTCCATATGAACTTTAAAGCAGTTTTTTCCACCCTGGGTGAAGAAACTCATTGGTAGCTTGATGGGATGGCATTGAATCTATAAATTACCTTGGGCAGTATGGCCATTTTCACGATATTGGATTCTTCCTATCCATGAGCATGGTATGTTTTCCATTTGTTTGTGTCCTCCTTTTATTTCACTGAGCAGTGGTTTGTGTTCTCCTGAGGTCCTTTACATCCCTGTAAGTTGGATTCCTAGGTATTTGATTCTCTTTGAAGCAATTGTGAATGGAAGATCATTCATGATTTGGCTCTGTGTTTGTCTGTTATTGGTATAAGAATGCTTGTGATTTTTGCACATTAATTTTGTATCCTGAGACTTTGCATGAAGTTGCTTATCAGCCAGGAGATTTTGGGCTGAGACAATGGGGTTTCTAAATATACAATCATGTCATCTGCAAACAGGGACAATTTGACTTCTTTCTTTCCTAACTGAATACCCCTGATTTCTCTCTTGCCCACTGCTCCTAGCTGTAACTCCAACACTATGTTGAATAGGGAGTGGTGAGAGAGGGCATCCCTGTCTTGTGCCAGTTTTCAAAGGGAATTTTTCCAGTTTTTGCCCATTCAGTGGCTGATATTGAGCTGTGGGTTTGCTCATAAATAGCTCTTATTATTTTTGAGGCACGCTCCATCAATACCTAATTTATTGAGCATTTTTAGCATGAAGGGCTGTTGAATTTGTCAAGTTTTTCTGCATCTATTGAGATAATCATGTGGTTCTTGTCTTTGGTTCTGTTTATATGCTGGATTATGTTTATTGATTTGCTAATGTTGAACCAGCCTTGCATCCCAGGGATGAAGCCCACTTGATCATGGTGATGCTTTTTGATGTTGTTGAACTGCTTCTGCCAGTATTTTATTGAGGATTTTTGCATCAATGTTCATCAGGGATATTGGTCTAAAATTCTCTTTTTGTTGTGTCTCTACAGGCTTTTGGTATCAGGATGATGCTATCTCATAAATGAGTTAGGGAGGACTTTTTCTATTGATTGAATAGTTTCAGAAGGGTAATGGTCTCAACTCCTCCTTATACCTCTGGTAGAATTCAGCTGTGAATCCATCTTGGTCCTGACTTTTTGGTTGGTAGGCTATTAATTGGCTGCCTCACTTCAGAGCCTACTATTGGTCTATTCAGGGATTCAACTTCTTCCTAAATAGTCTTGGAAGAGTGTAAGTGTCCAGAAACATCCATTTCTTCTAGGTTTTCCAGTTTATTTGCTTAGAGGTGTTTATAGTATTCTCTGACGGTAGTTTTATTTCTGTGGGGTCGGTGGTGATATCCCCTTTATCATTTTAATTAAGGCCATTTGATTCTTCTCTCTTTTCTTTCTTTTATTATCTTGCTAGTGTGGTCTGTCAATCATCTGTTGATCTTTCAAAACCAACTCCTGGATTCACATTTCGGAGGGTTTTTTGTGTCTCTATCTCCTTCAGTTCTGCTCCTGATCTTAGTTACTTTTGCCTTCTGCTAGCTTTGAATGTGTTTGCTCTTGCTTCTCTAGTTCTTTTTAATTGGGATGTTAGGAGTGTCAATTTTTGATCTTTCCTGCTTCTTTGCCCTGAGCCTTATTTCTGCCTCTCATTTCTCAAGCATGCACCTGTGCAGTCATTCAGAGCAGGCTGTTCAGTTTCCATGAAGCTGAGCTAAATTTGGATTGGAGTTTCTTAGTCCTGAGTTCTAGTTTGATTGCACTGTGGTCTGAGAGACAGTTTGTTATAATTTCTGTTCTTGTACATTTGCTGAGGAGCTACCCAATTATGGTCAATTTTGGAGTAAGTAATGTGATGTGGTGCTGAGAAGAATGTATATTCTGCTTTGGATTTGGGTGTGAGAGAGCCCTATAGATGTCTATTAGGCCTGCTGCTGCAGAGATGAGTTCAATTCCTGGACATCCTTGAGCAATGTCCTATTGAAAGAACCCAAAAATGTAAGACTGTTGTTCCTTAGTAGTTGGAAGAGCAATTGTGAATTCTCCTTGATTACTATCTTTTATAACCATGAAATTCCCGTAGTGCTCTTTTACTTATCACTTCAAAATTTGTATATTTTCACTTCTCCATAATGTTGTGCAGAATGTATACTGTGGTACAGGGTTTTTTTCAGACTGGCTATACATCAGGATGGCTTGGATAAGAGTTGGCAGGCCGTGAGGGGAGGGTTGGAATTGAAAATATGACTTGTATACATCCCATTTAGTGTAGTGCCACACAGAAAAATAATACCTTGTATAAAGTGACAAAAACCTCATTAACTTAAGTGGATATTTTTTGATCCTCACAACAACCTCACTATGTTTGCAACATACATGTAAAAAAATAAAAATTAATAAAATAATAATTAGCATCCCAAGTCACAGATGGAAAAGTGTAGGATCAGAGTATATACTATTCCCTTAAAGTGGCCCAGCAATGAAAAAAATAGGTGACCTGGGCAAGAAGCCAAGGCTTCTCATTCCCAGTCCAGGGTTCATTGTATTACAGAGAAAGACATATCATGAATAACACCAAGACTTGGACTTCTACCATTAGTCTAGTTGAAGAATACATTAGTATAGAGTAAAGTGTTTCTCAGGCTTTGAAGACTTATGTCCTAATTTAAGAAGGAACAACCATACACTCTTTCTGCATGGCCGGCTGTATGCCATGACTAAATCTACCAGTTGACACAATTGAATGCTGGGAAAATACAGTAAATACGCCTTTTTATGATATGCTGAACTGTCATGAAAAGCATGAAAGCAGAAATCCTGAGAGGTCAGCCTATGCCAAACCAGCTTTCACATTGATAGTTTCTGCTAAATTCTGTGTTGAACAACTTTATGCCAGTAAATACAAAAACTTTAATGAAATGGTTATTCTTTTTAAAATACAGTTTTAAATTGACTAAACAAGAAAGTGAAAACTTGAATAATCCTGTAACAATTAAAAATATCAGAAGTTAACCTTGCCACACAAAAATGCAATAACGTGACACATGACTTTACAGGTGAATTCTGCTGACATTTGCCTTATGGTTCCCATTACCCACCCTCTTTATATTGTAGTTTCTTGTATATTATATCTACATACATTTTTAAAATTCCATCTCTACTTACCTGGTCCCAGATACAAGGAGCTTGGAAAATGTCAGTCTGTCCTAACAAGGGAAAACCTGAAAAAACCAATAACACTTCTTATCTGTCAGAGAAATGAGGTCAGAGGGCAAACCACTGCCCTGTGGTTTGGAGAAAAATACAGGTGCATACAGAGAATCACAAGTTATTGCAGCAGAAACCCATGAGCAGAAACCTCCATGGGAACTAGTATCAGGGCAAGAAAACCTGAAGTATAGTTAACTAATTCCTGGAGGCCCAGAGTGGACAGGTCTGAGAGTTAAAAACTCCAGGAGACCCAGTCATAAGGGAGCCTCCACACTTGCGTGAGTTTTCTCTTCAGGAGCTTGACCACGTTCTCAAGTGAATATTTAAGGAAAATCCTTTCGTGTTTCCAACAGTGGGAGAGGAAATCAGACCATTTTGGAATATGCCAGAGCATCCTGTTCTTCTTAACAAGGCCTTCCTCCAAGTGAAACTATTTTCCAGAGCATAAACTACTGGAGTTTTAACAGAGCCTAACCAACTTGAAAGACAAGAAATACCTGATGTCAGTCCACACAGTCAATCCTGTTTGACCAAAGGAGTGGAGGTGGCAAGCTGAGGACTTGTGAAGTTTGCAATTCAGATGCAGGCTGACTACAACACTGAGACCTAATCATAGGACTACAGAATGCCCTCTGTGCCCTCCCCTGCCCCACAACCTTACCATCACATTACTAAAGGTCTATTTACCATGGTTCTTTTTACCTAGTACATCATATCCAGCTGCCAAGAAAAACTTACAAGGCATACTAAACAGTCAAAAATGCAGTTTGAAAAGACATTTCAAGCATCAGAACCACAGTCAGATATGGCGTAGAATTATCAGAATGGGAATTTAAAACAACTCTAATATATTAAGGTTTCTGCACTAGATCAGATAAACAGCATGCAAGAACAAATAGGCAATGTAAACAGAGTGATGAAAATTCTAAGAAAGAATTAAGAAGAAATGCTAGAGATCACTGTAAAAGAAATGAAGATACCTTTGATGGGCTCATTGGTAGACTGGACATGGCTGAGGAAAAAATTTCTGAGCTTGAAGATATGTCAATAGAAACTTCCCAAACAGAAAAGCAAAGAAAAAAAACTGGACCAAATATCCAAGATGTGTTAGATATCTACAGAGATGTAACTTACACATAATGGGAATACCAGAAAGAGAAAAGAAACAAATATTTGAAGCAATAATGACTGAGAATGTTTTCAAATTAATGTCAGGCACCAAATCACAGAGCCAGGAAGTTCAGAGAACATCGAAGTGGGTAAATACTAAAAATCCACACATAGGTATATGAGTTTCAAACTGCAGAAAATCAGAGATAAAGAAAATTCTTGAAAGAGGCTAGAGGGGGAAAACCCTACCTATTAAGGAGAAAAGAATCCTATCCACTTCTCAGAAACTAAGAAAGAAGAGTGGAGTAAAGTATTTAGTGCTGAAAGAAAAACTCACTAGCCTAGAACTCTGCACCCTGCAAAATGCTCCTTCAAAAATGAAAGGGAAATAAAGACTTTCTCAGACAAACAAAACTGAGGGAATTTGTTGTCAGCAGACCAGCCTTGCAAGAAATGTTAAAAGAAGTGATTCAGAGAAAAGGCAAATAATATAGGTTAGAAATTTGGATCTACATAAAGAAGCGCATCAGAGAAAGAGTAAGTGAAAGTAAAATAAAAATTTGTATCTTTCTTAGTTTTGATTTATCTAACAGATAATGGTTTCTTCAAAATAATAAACAATGTATTTAAAATATATATATGTATAAGTGAAATGAAATATATATTGAATATATATATACACACATGTAGTGAAATGAATGACAACAATGATACAAGAGATGGGATGGAAGAATTAGGATTATTTTGTTGTTATAAGGTATTTGCACTACCTATGAAAACGTATAGTGTTATTTGAAAGTGGACTTGGATTAGTTGTAAATGTATATTGTAGATATACTACAGCAATCACTAAGAAGTTACATGTATGTTATATAACTTTATATAATATATATATAAAGAAAGGATAGAGAATGGAATCATATAAAATACTCAATGAAACCTCAAAAGGAAGAAAAAGAGTGAAAGAGAAAAATAGGAACAAAAACAGGGGGGAGGCAAGAAATAGAAAACAGTAACAAATATGATAGATCTTAATCCAGTTATATTAATAATCACTTTGGGATTTTTTCATTTTAATTTTTACTTTTTATCTTTTCTTTTTTCTTTTTATAGATTTAGGGAGTAAAGTGCAATTTTGTTACTTGGATATATTGCGTAGTGAATGAAGTCTGGACTTTTAGTGTAACCATCACCCAAATAGTGTACACTGTATCCCATGTATAATTTTTCATCCCTCACCCCTCTCCCAACCTTCCACCTTTTGGAGTCGCCAATGTCGATTATTCCACTTGCTATGTCCATGTGTACACATATTTAGCTTTTGCTTGTAAGTGAGGGCATGTGGTATTTGACTTTCTGTTTCTGGGTTATGTCACTTGAGATAATGGCCTCCAGCTCATTCAGTATTGCAAAAAAGACATGATTTCATTCTTTTTTTAGTAAATGAGTAGTATTCCATAATACACACACACACACACACACACAATATTTTCTTTATCCCCATCATCCATTGATGGACAACTGCGATCAATAATCACTTTAAATGCTAATGATCTAAATACACCAATTAAAAGATAGATTGTCATAATGAATCAAAAAAACAAGACCCAACTATGTCTTGTTAACAAGAAAATCATTTTAAATATAAAGACACATATAGATTAAAAGAGAAGGGAATGGAGAAAGATATACCATAACACTAATCAAAAGAAAGCAGAAGTAGATGTATTAATTTCAGACAAAGACTTCAGAGAAAGGTAAATTATCAGGGATAAAGAGGGGCCTTACATGATGATGAAGAGATCAGTTCTCCAAGAAGTCATAACCATTTGTAACATGTGCACCTAACAGTACGTCAAAATATGTGAGGCAAAAACTGATCGAAATTCAAGGAGAAAATAGATGAATCACTATTATAATTGGAGACCTACCACCCCTCCATCCGAAATGGAAAGCTATAGTAGGCAGAAAATCAGTAAGGATAGTTGAATTCAACACCACCATCAATCACTGGATATAATTGACATCTATCAATGATTCCACGCAACAACAGCAGAATACACATTCTTCTCAAGCTTATATGGAACATTTACCAAGATACACCACATTGTAGGCCATAAAACACACCTTAACACATTTAAAAGAATAAAAATCTTACAGTGTCTACTCTTAGAACACAATGGAATTAAACTAGAAACCAGTGACAGAAAGATGGCTACAAAATCTCAAAATACTTGGATATTAAACAATGCACTATAAAGTAACACGTAGATCAAAGAGGAAATCCCAAGAGATATTTTAAAAATATTTTCACCTAAATGAAAATGAAAATACAACTAATTAAAATTTGCACATGCAGCAATAAGAGTTTATAGAGGGAAATTTATAGCATGGAATGCATATATTAGAAAAGAAAGGCCTAAAACCTATATGCTGTTTCCACCTTAGAAAACGTGAAAAAGAGCAGCAAATTAAATCCACAGGCAGTAGAAAAAAAAGAAATAGAAATTAAAGCAGCAATTAATGGAATCGAAAACAGGAAATACAGAAAATAAATGAGGGAAAATCATGATTCTTTGAAAAGATCAGTACAGTCAGTAAGCCTCTGCCCATGCCAACTATTTTAAAAGAGAGAACACAAATTACTGCTATCAAAAATGAAAGATGGTCATCACTACATCCCATAAATGATAAAAGCATAATAAAAGAATATTGTTAACAACTCTATGCCCATGAATTTGATAACCTAAATTAAATGGATCAGTTTCTTGAAAGACACAATCTGCTGAAACTCAAACAAGAAGAAATAGACAATTTGAATAGGCCTATATGTATTTAAAAATTGAATTAATAGTTAATAACTTTCTAAGATAGAAAGCATCAGGTCTTGATGGGTTCATTGGTGCATTCTACTAAACATTAGGTTTATTATACATTAGTGCCTGGAATGGAACATTTGTGGGGCAGAAGTTATAGAGGAACTCTGTACTTTTCACTCAGTTTTTGCTGTGAACCTAAAACTGCTCTTTAAAGCCTATTTAAAAAAAAAAAAAAGTTTATTTTTAAAAACCTGAGAATGTTGTAATTTTTGTTCTCTGCTTGTGAATATTTTAAAGAACTCAAGAGAAAAGAGGACTATTGTTTTTACTAAGATACTTCCCATTTCTCTTGCTCTCCCTACATTCCTGCTGCCTCAAGTTTCTTTCGGATATTATCTCATTTCTGAAGAATTTCCTTTAGTAATTCTTTTAGAGAAGATCTGTTGACAACAAATTCTTTTAGTTTTACTCCAATTGAGAATGTCTGTATTTCACCTTTATTCCTTAATGATATTTTTGCTGGATATAGATTTTTGAGTTGACAATTCAAATTGTTCCTTTACAGGTAATGTGTTGTTTTCCTCTGGCTGCTTTAAATATATTTTGTCTTTAGTTTTCTGCAGTTTGATTTTGATGTCTTGGCTTTATCTTGTTTGGAGTTTAGTAAACCTCTTGAATATGTAGCTTTATGTCTTTTGCCAAATTTGAGAAGTTTTCAGCCATTATTTCTTCAAATATTATTTCAGACTTCTTTCTTTTTCTTTTCTTTTCTTTTCTTTCTCCTAGGATTCAAAACCCATGAATATTGAACTTTTGGTTATGGTCGTGCAGATCCCTGAGGCTCTATTCCCCTTTTCATTCTTTTTTTTTCTCTCTCTGTTGTCCATATTGAGTAATTTTTATTGAATTATTTTTCAGTTCCCCGACTTTTCTATTGTCTTCCTTCTGGTATTCAGTGAGTTTAACATTTGGTTGTTGTGTTTTTTCAGTTCTAAAATTTCCATCTGGTTCTTCTTTTATATGTTCTACTTATTTGCTGAGACTTTCTATTTAATTTTTTTAGTGTTTTAATTATTTTTCTTATTTACTGACTTCCTATTTTTCCATTCTTTTCAAGTGTGTTCTAGATTGTTTATTGGAACTTTTTTTTTTTTTTTTTTTTTGAGACGGAGTCTCGCTGTGTCACCCAGACTGGAGTGCAGTGGCCTGATCTCAGCTCACTGCAAGCTCCGCCTCCCGGGTTTTATGCCATTCTCTTGCCTCAGCCTCCCGAGTAGCTGGGACTGCAGGTGTCCGCCACCTCGCCCGGCTAGTTTTTTGTATTTTTTAGTAGAGACGGGGTTTCACGGGGTTAGCCAGGATGGTCTCGATCTCCTGACCTCGTGATCCGCCCGTCTCGGCCTCCCAAAGTGCTGGGATTACAGGCTTGAGCCACCGTGCCCGGCCTGTTTATTGGAACATTTTTATAATCACTGCTTAAAATCTTTGTCAGGTAATTTTAATGTCTGTATCATCTTGGCCTTAGAATCCATTACTGTTTCCCCATGCAAGTTGAGACTATCCTGGTTCTTCATATGCTGAGTAAGTTTAAATTGTATTCTGGACATTTAAAATATTACATTATGAGATCTTGAGTCTTCTTTAAATGCTTTGAAGATGTTGACTTACTAATTTAAATAAACAACTAATCCCAAATTTATACACATTCTTATAGAAAAGAAAAAGAGAACACTCTCCAACTAGTAGAATCTGACATCAAAACGATGCAAAGAAAATATGTCAAAAAAAACCCAAAGTCAAATATGAATTTAGATGCAAAAAAATCTAAACAAAATATTAAATTGAATGCAGCATTATATTACATATAAATTATATCCAATTTCTGTTTACCGTAGGAATGCAAGGTTGGCCCCAGAATACAGGTTGGCTAAAATTAGAAAATTGATTAAAGTAACCCATGATCTTCAGATGAAAGGATAACATTATACAATTAATACAATATTAAACAAACATATTCAAAAGTCATTCCCTTTAAGTCAACATTAATTAATGATTTGAAAATTAGCAAATTAAGAATAGATCTATTAATGTGCTTAAAGGCACCTACAAAAACCTACACAAATACTATACTTTTGACAATCTAATGCATTCCTTTTGAGATCAGAAACATTTTCACCATTCCTATTCAATGTTTTACAGGAGGTACCAGCCAAGAACAAGAAAAGAAAAAGATATAAAAGATATATGGATTGGAAAGGAAGGTTCAAAACTCTCATTATTTGCAAATAATATGATTGTCTGTGTAGAAAGTTCCCCACTCAAATTACAGGTAAACTATTTGAATTGTTAAGAGTAAGTTTGCTTGGTACTGAACTAAAATGCAAACATGAACTTTATGTTTATGCAATAGCAATTAGAAGTTAGAAAATACATTATAATTTTAAAAAGACAGCACTTAAAATGTCAATCAAAATATAAGGTGCCTAAAATACACCTCACAAAAGATATATAAGCACTTTATGTAGATATACATTAAACTTACATGAATGGAGAAAGAAAATGTATTTTTTATTTATTTTTGTTTATTAATTTTTATTTTAAAATCAATGGGTACATGTGCAGGTTTGTTAGGAAGGTATATTGCATGATGCTGTGGTTTGGAGTATGAATGAATCCATCACCCAGGTAATGAGCATAGAACCCAATAAGTAGATTTTTTCAAGCCTTACCCTCATCCCTCCCTCTCCTGTCTTGTGCTTCCCAGTGTTTATCATCATTCTTATGGACTGGTGACTGGTGAAGGGTTTTTACTGCTGAAGCCCAGGTATAAAAACAGGAATTGATGCCTCCTTCTTCAAATGTGCAAACATCAGTGCATGGCTACAAGGATCACAAATAATCAGAGAAACCTGACACTGTCAAAGGAGTAAAATAAAGCACCAGTAACCAGCTCTAAAGAAATGGAGGTTTATTAAGTGCCTGACAAATAATTCAAATTAATCATCTTAAAGAAGCTCAGTGAACTGCAAGAAAACACAGTAGATGACTAAACAAAACTGGGAAAACAATGCATGAAGAAAATAAAGTGTTCAACAAAGGGATGAAAACCGCAAAAAAAGAACCAAACAGAAATTCTAGTGCTAAAGAACATAATGAATGAACTAAAAACTTCAAGAGTGCTTCAGTGACTCAATTGAGCAGAGGAAAGAATCAGAGAGCCCAAGGATAAGTCATTTGAGATTATGCAGTTAGAGGAACAAAAAGATAAAATGATGTAGACAGCCTATAAGAATTGTGGGATATCATCAAGCCAGCTAATATATGCATTGTGGAAGTTCTTCAAAAATGAAGGGGAGATAAGGATGTTCCCAGGCAAACAAAAGCTATGGGAGTTCATCGCTACTAGATCTACCTTACAAGAAATGTTAAAGAGAGTTTTTCAAGTTTAAATGAAAGGACACATGCTGGGCATGGTGTCTCATGCCTGTAATCCCAACACTTTGGGAGGCCAAGGCAGGATGATTGCTTTAGGCCAGGAATTAGAGACCAGCCTGGGCAATATAGTGAGACTTTGTCTCTACAATATTTTTTTTTTTTTAAGAATTAGCTGGGCATAATGTCACAAGCCTGTAGTCCTAGCTACTCTGGAGGCTGAGATGGGAGGATCATTTGAGCCTAGGAGGTTGAGGCAGCAGTGAGCTGTGATCATATCACTGCCTCCAGCCTGGGTGAAAGAGCAGAAACTTGTCTCAAAAAAAAAGAAAGAAAGACATTAACTAACAACATGAAAACCTATGAAAGCATAAAACTCACTATATAGATGAGAATGTAGTTAAATTGAGACTACACTAATACCATCATGGTGGTGCATAAATCACTTTGACCTCTAATATTAAAAGTCAAATGTATTAAAAATAACTATACCTACAGTAATTTGGTAATAGATACATGTTATCTACGAAATGTAAATTATGGCCAGGCACAGTGGCTGACACCTGTAATCCCAACACTTTGGGAGACTGAGGTTGGAGGATCACTTAAGCCCAGGAGTTCCAGACCAGTCTGGGCAACATATCAAGACCCCCATCTCTATTTTTTTAAAATGTAAATTATGACTTTAACAACATAATGTGAGTGAGAAGTTTAAATTTAGATTTATCATATGCAAGTGAAGTTCTTTTCAGCTTAAAATAGACTTATAACTCTAAGATGTTTTACATAAACCTCATGGTAACCACATACACACATACACACACACACACACACATACACACATAGACCTGTAGTGGGTACACAAAAGATAAAGAGAAAGAAAGCTTACCACTATGAAAAAAATTAATCAGATTACAAAGAAGACAGCGAGAGAGAAAGAATAGAACAAAAGAACTACAAAACAATTAGAAACAACAAAATGGCAATAGAAGCCCTTACTTCTCATTTATTACATTAAATATAAATAGATTAAATTCTTCAATCAAAAGACAGAGTGGCTGAATAGATTAGAAAACAAGACACAACCATATGCAGCATAAAAGAGACTCTCACTTTAGCTTTAAAAATACACATAGCCTGAAAATGAAGGAATGAAAGAAGATATTTCATGAAAACTATAGACAAAAGAGAGCAAGGGTGTCTATACTTACATCAGACAAAATAGACTTTAGTCAAAAAGTGTCACAAGAAACAAAGAAGGTGATTATATATTGATAAAGTGGTCAATTCATCAAGAAGATATAACAATTGTAAATATATATTTACCCAATGTTGGAATACCGAAATACATAAAATATTAATAGAACTGAAGGATGAAACAAATAGTAACACAGTAGTAGTAAGGGACTTCAGACCCCACTCTCCACAATGGATAAATCATCCAGGCAGAAAATCAATGAGAAAAACAGCTGACCTGAACAACACTAGTGACCAAGTAGACCTAACAGACATATGCAGAGGATTCCATTCAATAGCAGCAGAACACACAGTATTTTTGAATGCACATGGGACATTACCCAGGATAGATCATATGTTAGGTCACAAAACAAGTCTTAACAAATTCAAGAAGATTGACATAATATTAAGTATCTTCTTTTACCTCAATGCTGTGAAACTATAATAACAGGAAAATTGGAAAATTCACAAATATGTTGAAATTAAACAAAATACTCCTGAAAAACCAATGGATCAAAGAAGAAATCAAAAAGGAAATCCAAAAGTATCTTGAGACAAATGAAAACAGAAGTACAACACAGACAAAACTTATGAGATATAGCAAAAGCAGTTCTAAGAGGAAAGTTTTTAGCAATAAATGCCTACATCAAAAAATATGAAAGGTTTTAAATAAATAACCGAATGTTAAACCTCAAAGAACTAGAAAAGGAAGAACAAACTAAGACCAAAGTCAGCATAGGAATGAAATAATAAAGATAAGAGCAGAAATCAATAGAGACTAGAAAAATAATAGAAAAGATCAATGAAGAGTTGCACTTTTGAAAAACAAAATAATGCAAACCTTTAGCTAGAGTAAGAAAAAAAGAAGATGCAAATAAAATTATAAGTGAAAGAAGAGACATTACAACCTCTACCACAGAAATTGAAAAGATCTTAAGAAACTAATATAAAAACTATAGGCCAGCAAATTGGATTACCCAGAGGAAATGTACAAAGTCCTAGAAACATACAACTTACGAAGACTGAATTATGAAGAAATATAAAATCTGAATAGATTAATAATCTTGTGTATAGTAAATCCCTAAGACTCCTTTAAAAAACTGTTAAATAAACCCATAAGAGTCCTTTTAAAAACTATTAAAAGCAATAAATTAATTCATAAAGTTGCAGGATGAAAATCAACATATAAAAATCTGTAGCATTTCTATACACTAACAAGAAACTACCTGAAAAAGAAATCAAGAAAAAATCCCATTTACAATAATTAAAAGAATCAGGAATAAATTTAGCCAAGGAGATGAAAGATACATATACTGAAAACTATAAAGCATTGATTTAAAAAAAGGGAAAAAACACAAATGAAAAAAATCCTGTCTTTTTGAATCAGAAAAATTAATATTGTTAAAATGTCCATACCATCCAAAGTGATCTATAGATTCAAAGCAATCCCATCAAAATTCCAATGACATTTTTCACATAAATAGAAAAATCAATTCTCAAATTTGTAGGCAACCACAAAAGACTCTAAATAGCCAAAGCAGTCTTAAGCAAAAAGATCAAAGCTGGAGGCATCACACTACCTGATTTTAAAATATACTACAAAGCTGTAGTAATCAAAACAGCATTGTACTGCAATAAATACAGAAACACTGACCAATGGAACATAACAGAATCCACAAATAATTCCATGTGTTTACAGTCAATTGATCTTTAACAAAGGTATTAAGAATACACAATGGAGAAAATAAATGATGTTGAGAAACCTGGGCATCCATATGCAGAAGAATGAAAAATTGCCACTTATCTCACATCATATACAAAAATGAATGAAAAAAAGACATAAAAGTAAGATGTGAAACTGCAAACTACTAATAGAAAACATAAGGAAAAGCTTCTTAACATTGATCTGGGCAGTGATTATTTGAACATAACCCCAAAAGCACAGACAACAAAAGCAAAAATAGACAAATGGGATTTCATTAAACTTAAAAGCTCTGCACAGCGAAGGAAACAATCAAAAGAGTAAACAGACAACCTGTGGAATGGGGAAAATTTTTATGAACCATATATCTAGTGAAGGGAATATCCAAAATATTTAAGGGACACAAAAAACTCAATAGCAAGAAAACAAAGAATCTGATTGAAAAAAGTGGAAAGGACCTGAATAGACTTTTCTCAAAAGAATACATACAGATGGCCAGCAGGTATATGAATACTCAACATTATTAATCATCAGGAAAATAAATTAAACCACAATGAGATATCACCTCACACCTGTTAGAATGACTATGATCAAAAATACAAAAGTGCTGGTGAGAATATGAAGTAAAAGGAACCCTTGCACATCGTTGGAAATGCAAATTAATGCAGCCATTAGTGTAAAGAAAGCAGTATGGAGAATCCTCAAAAAATTAAAAATAGAACTACTATATCATCCAGCAATCCTACCATATCCAAAGGAAATAAAATGAGTATGTCAAAGAGATATCTGTATTACCATGGTCATTGCACCATTATTCACCATAGCCAAGGTATGGAATTAACCTAACTTGGATAAAGAAAATGTGGTAGTACAGACAGTGGAATACTAGTTAGCCTTTAAAAAGAAGAGAGTCCTGTCATTTGTGAAAATGTGGATAAACCTAGAGGACATTATGCTAAGTGAACTTAGCCAGGCATGGAAAGACAAATACTACAGTGGGCTGGGCGCAGTGGCTCACACCTGTAATTCCAGCACTTTGGTGGGCCAAGGCAGAGGGATAACATGAGGTTAGGAGTTCGAGACCAGCCTGGCCAACATAGTGAAACACCATCTCTACTAAAAATTCAAAATTTAGCTGAGTGTGGTGGCACGCACCTGTAATCACAGCTACTCCAGAGGCTGAGGTAGGAGAATCGCTTGAGCCCAGGAGGCAGAGGTTGCAGTGAGCTGCGATAGCGCCTTTGCACTGCAACCTTGGTGCTGGAGACTCAGTTAAAAAAATAAAAATAAAAAAGAAAGAAAAATACTGCATGACCTCACTTATCTGTGGAATGTAAGAAAGTCAGACTCATAGAAGCAGAAAGTAGAATGGTGGCTGTCAGGTTCTAGTTTGTGGGGTTGAGATGAAGAAGGGGAGGTGTTGGTCAAAGCATACCAAGTTTCAGTTAAACATTGTGACTATAGTTACTAATAATGTATACTTGAACATTGTTAAGTGAGTAGATCCTAAATACTCTCACCACACAAAAAAATGAAAAGTATGTGAAATACTAGATATGTTAATTAGCATTTCACAATATATACAATATCAAAGCATCACTTTGTATACCATAAATATATACAATTTTTATTTGTCATTTATACTTTCATAAAGCTTGAGAAAATACCTACATAAAATACAATTTACATGGAAGAGTAAAGACCTAAAAACAGCCATTCTTGAAAAATTTGCTCCATCAGATGTCAAGTCTAATTGTAAAGCTAAAACATGGTATGGAATTAATGTAGGGATATAGTAATAGACCAATGCATCATAATAATGTATCCAGAAACAGAATGTCCAAATATGACAGAGATAATATTGCAGATCAGTGGGTAAAAATAGAGTTTTCAATAAATGTTGCTGAAGCAATTGGATAACCATATTGAGAAAAATGAAATTAGACCCATACTTCAACCATACAGAAAAGTCAATTTTGGTTGGATTATATACTTAAAGGTGAAAGACAAAACAACAAATATTTTAGGAACACATGTAGGAGAATGTCTTTATGACCTCAGTGTAGTGAAGGATTCCTTAATTTCATCATAGCCTAAAAGAAAAATATTGATTGCCTTAAAATTAAGAACTTATAGTCATCAAAAGACACCATAAGAAAAGATAAAATCATGTCATAAAGTAGAAGAAAATATTTCCAGTGCATATAACTGGCAAAGAATTAGTATTTAGAGTGCCTAAGGAACCTCCAACAGTTTGATAAGAAAGCAACATCTTAATGGAAATATGAGCAAAAACATACATGGATGGCTTACAGAAGATAAACAATTAATATGCTAAAATTGGGGAAAAAAAACCCTAATCTCATTAGTAATTGAGGAAATGCAAATTAAAACACAGTATGTTTTTGCATCTACCAGATAGGAGAAAAGGGAGAAGTCTACAAATACCAGTTGGAAAGCACGTAGAACAGAAAATACCCACATCCATTGAATCTGTTGGCTCAGCTCAGCTGTTTTGGCAGAGAGTTTGGTATTTGTTAGTAAAGTTGCACCTGCATATAGCCTATCACCAGGAATTACATTCCTAGATATATACCTTAGAGAAACTCTTGCCCAATAGGAATTTTGAGAATGCTCATAAAAGCATGATTAAAAAAAAAAAACAAAAAAACAAAACAAAAAAAACCCCAAACATCTAAAGAGTCATCAACTGTAGATTTGACCAATTTCAATATATTCCTACTATGGGGTACTACACAGCAACAAAAGTTAATTAAATCTAGAAGGATTAACATGGATGAATCTCAGAGACAGAAGCAAATTACAGAATGTATGTATTATGATCTGTTTATAAAAGTTTGAAATCAGGCAAACATAACAACATACTGTTTTAGGATATATACCTAGATGGCAAACTGTAAGGCAAAGATTAACAAAATTTTTAAATTGAGGTCACTTCTTGGAAGTCGAGGACAGAGAAAATACCACTGGGGAGGGGCCAGAAGGCCTGTTTTATTTCTTAAACTGGTTGTTGAGCAAATCTTTCATTCATTCTATTATTTTAAAAAATTCATGTAAGTCTTACGTACTCTTTTGGTTGTTTAATTTATTTTACCATAAAAAATTAAAAAACAGCAAACAACATGCCTCTAATTTCCCTCATGATTCTGATAAATTTCACCCCTTGAGAGAGATGTGCCTAGTTTGCAAATCTCTGTGTATCTTTGCCAAAAGAACTTTTTGTCAGACTTTATTTCCCTTGGTTTAAAAAAACAATGGCTATTTTAGTTTTCTAAATGTAAAATTATATATAATACTGTACTGAATATGACTTTTATAACTATAAATACCTATCCTTGTCTATTTAGATTTCTATTTCTTTTCCACCCACCACCTACCACCCACCTCCACCCTTAACCCTTGAAAATTACCACACAGTAGCCACATTGGAAGCCAAAGATTGCCAGTGGGCAGAAAATTTTGCAGCTGTTAACTTCTGAGCTAACAATCCCATCTGTATCTCCTCATCCTAAAACAGTCTGTTTGGCAGTACTGTTGAGATCGATTTCTCCTGTTTTACTTTCTAATTAACTTTCAGTGTGTTTTCTTTAAATTCACAACCAGCTTGGCATAAAGTAATTTGCTTCACCAGGTGGTGTTTCACACATTCCAGATGTTAATATAGGTCTTAACCCTGTATCAGCTTCATGAGTAACAACAGCACAATAATACTTTATGACAGTCGCCAAATGAGTTGCAGAATATAGTTGATAAAGGATAATTGTAAATAGAGTAACTATGTAATTGATTATCCAAACTGTAACATTTTGGGGGAGTTAAAGGGGGCACTATTAATAATTTTGCTGAAATAACAGGAGTAGACTAGGATAGTCCTGGGGTGTAGGTCATCCTGATTACAGAGGAAGTTAGCTCAGTGAGTACCCAGCTGAAGGCACATCTGGTCTTGTACAAGTTATCCTTTGAACAATTAAAACATCATAAACAGTATTCGCCCTGGGTTAAGAAATGTGTACGGCCATAATTGTAGTCCTGAATCAGTACTCTCAGTAGATGTGTCTGCTGGGCTTCATTGATACCAACCAATGATGTACCTGTTTACTGATAAGGAGTTTTATTAGAAATTCATGTGAAGCAACAAGTGCCCAACTATTCTATGAGGGAAAGGTCATTTTGTATGTTTCCTCATTTTTTTGTTTGATTACCACCTGAAGAAGCACAAAATTATAGTATCTTGGTTCCTGTTCTATATGGGCTCAAAATCAAGACAGTCTAGAAATATGACAAGAAGAATGAAAATTTTATCTGGAGATGAAATAGAAATGAGTTGTACAGGTTTATAAATAATAAAAAAATAATGAAAATGAGCCTTTTTTTTTTCCTACTATGTGCCAGGCACTGAATTCCACTCATATTATAGCACCTACTCATCTTAACAGCCATATGAAGAAGGTATTATTTCTATTGTCCACCTGAGGAAACTGCCAAGAAATTTGCCCAGGGTTACATAGGTGGAAGACTTAAGGAAATAAATTTAAGTCTGTTTGATTTAAAAACCTGTCTTCTATCTACTATGACTACTGATTCTCTGGATTTTTTCTTTTATTCAGTAGATTACCAGCTGTATCACTGCTGGTGCAAGGGTCAGTCTCCCTTTGCCCATTCCTAAGGTGACTCTTAAGTTTCCTCTAAACAACTGCTATTGTGATTAATACATTCATTTCAGGAAGCACCTTACCATGATGTTTATGTCTGTTAGCAATGGAGTCTAACAGATCCAGTTCTCCTACTTAGGTGGGTAATACTGATATTTCTTTTTCCTCATAAAGATACACTCATAAGATATGCTTAATCGTTTACTTAGGCACAGTTAAGTATTAGTGGTTGTTTATAACTTGTCTTAGCAATTAGAATAAATATACAATCATCTTAGTTAAGCTCTCATTAACATTTCTAAGTTGTCACACTAAATCATATGTCTGAAAAGTAAAAAGAGAAATCACTAGGATGGTGGGTAGTCTAGTTTAACCAGACTAGTTAAGAATATATATCCCTTTTGGAAGTGATATGGTTTGGATTTGTGTCCCTACCCAAATCTCACATTGAATTGTAATTCTCAGTGTTGGAGGAGAGGGGCCTGGTGGGAGGTGATTGGATCATGGGGGTGGACTTCCCCCTTGCTGTGCTCATGGTAGTGAGTAAGTTCTCACAAGATCTGGTTGTTTAAAAGTGTGTAGCACTTCCTCCTTCTCTCTCTTCCTCCTGCTCTGGCCATGTAAGACATGCCTGCCTCCCCTTCAGCCTCCACCATGATTCTAAGTTTTCTGAGGCCTCCCCAGCCCTGCTTCCTGTACTGCCTGCAGAACTGTGAAGTCAATTAAACCTCTGTTCTTTATAAATTATCCAGTCTCAGGTGGTTCTTTATAGCAGTGCAAGAACAGATTAATGCAGAAAATTAGTACTGCAAATGGGGCATTGCCATAAAGATATCTGAAAACGTGGAAGCAACTGTGGAACTGGGTAACAGGCAGAGGTTGGAACAGTTTGGAGGGCTCAGAAGAAGATAAAAAGGTGACAGAAAGTTTGGAACTTCCTAGAGACTTGTTAAAGTTGTGACCAAAATGCTGATAGTGACATGAACAATAAAGTCCAGGCTGAGGTGGTCACCTCAGATAGAGATGAGGAACTTATTGGGAACTGGACCAAGGGTCAGTTTTGTTATTCATTAGCAAAGAGATTGGAGGCATTGTGCCCCTACCCTAGAAATCTGCGGAACTTTGAACTTGAGGGTGATGATTTAGGGTATCTAGCAGAAGAAATTTCTAAGCAACAACGCATTAAAGATGTTGCCTAGCTGCTTCTAACAGCATATGGTCATGTGCATGAGCAAAGAGACGTCCTGAAACTAGAACTTACATTTAAAAGGGAAGCAGAGTGTAAAAGTTTGGAAAATTTGCAGCCTGACCATGTGGTAGAAAAAAGAACTCATTTTCTGGGGAGGAATTCAGGCTGGCTGCATAAATGTATGTAAGTAAAGAGGAGCCAAATGTTAATAGCCAAGACAATGGGGAAAATGCCTGGAAGGCATTTCAGAGAGCTTTGTGGTAGCCCCTCCCATCATAGGCCCAGAGGGTTAGGAGAGAAGAATGGTTTTATGGGCTGGGGCCAGTTTTCCACGGCCCTGCACAACCTCAGGACACTGTTCCCAACATGCCAGCCACCCCAGCTCCAGCTGTGACTAAAAGGGCCCCAGATACATCTAGGCTGCTGCTCCAGAGGGTGCAAGCTGTAAGCCTTGGTGGTTTCCACATGATGTTAGACCTGCAGGTGCATTAAGGGTAAGAGTTGAGGCTTGGGAGCCTCTGCCTACATTTTACAGGATGTATGGAACATTTGGATGTCCCAGCAGAAGTCTGCTGCAGGGGCAGAGCCCTTATGGAGAACCTCTACTAGGGCAGTTTAGAGGGAAAATGTGGGCTTGGAGCCCCCACAAAAAGTCCCCAGCGGGGCACTGTCTAGTAGAGCTGTGAGAAGAGCTCTACCATCCTCCAGACCCTAGAATGGTAGATCCACTGACAGCTTGCACCATGTACCTGGAAAAGCCACAGGCACTCAATTCCAGCCCGTGAAAGCAGCCAAGGGGGCTGTACCCTGAAGAGGCACATGGGCAGAGATGGCCAAAGTCTTGGGAGTCCGCTCCTTACATCAGTGTGGCCTGGACATGAGACACTTGATATTATACCACAAAACTGATAGTGATCAAGTAAGTTGTTGTTGTTTGTTCTAGGATTTCTCTAAATAAATATTTACACCACACAGGCTGGGCATGGTGGCTCATGCCTGTAATTCCAGCACTTTGGGAGGCCGAGGTGGGTGGATCACTTGAGCCCAGGGGTTTGAGACCAGCTTGAGCAACATGGGTGAAACCCCACCTGTACAAAAAAATAAAAGAATTAGCTGGATGTGGTGGTGCATGCCTATGATCCCAGCTACTTGGCAAACTGAAGAGGTCAAGGCTGCAGTGAGCTGTGATTGTCCCACTACATTCCAGCCTGGGCAACTGAATGAGATTCTGTCTCAAAAAAAAATTAAACTTATAATTTAAAACCATCTCAGATGGTAAATTCACTGGTGAATTTTATCAAAGATTTAATTAAGACATATCAATCCTACACAAACTTTTTCAGAAAACATGTCAGACTAAACATTTCCACCTTTTTTTAAAAGCCAGCATCATCCTGATACCCAACCACACAAAGCAGTATTTAGGAAAAAATGACAATAGCAAAAGACACAAACAGAAGAAGAAAAAACACTAGAGACCAATGTCCCTCATGAATACAGATGCAAAATCTTGATTAAGACATTTCCAAGTAGGAGCCAGCAATATATGAAAAGGATAACACATCATAACCAGGTGTAGTTTACCTCCAAATTGCAATGTTGGTTTAACATTCTGAAATCAATCAAGGTAATTCACTGTATTAACAGAATATGGGAGAAAAATACTAAGATTATCTCAGTAGATGCAGCAGGAGCAGTTGCTGAAATTCAGTACCTATTATTGCTTAAGTAGAAGTAGAAGGGAACTCCTTCAAGGTGATAAAGGACATTTATGAAAACCTAGAGTCAATATCATACTTACTGGTGAAAGACTGAGCTCTTTACTTTCAAGACTGGGAATCAGGAAAGAATGTGTCTGCTCTGCCTTCTATTCAGCGATGTACTAGAGATGCTATCCAGTGCAATGAGGCCAACAGATGGTACACAGAAATTGGAAAGGAATAAATAAAACTGTCTTTATTCCCAGATAATGTCATCCTCAAAAATTAGAATTTAGAATTTCAAATTCTTATAGAATCACTGAATTTAGCAAAGTTGCAGAATATAAGCTTGATATAAATAATTGATAATATTTCCATCTATTACCAACAAACAATTGTAAAGTAAAATTGCAATACTCTTGCCTGCTCTCAGAACAGGAAAGACACAAACAACACAGTAAATGCAATGTAACAAGCGCTTCACAATAGTGCACCCAGAGAACCATGAGCATGAGGGGCTCCCTAGTTAGCCCAGGGCAGGTATTGGAATGGGAATTCAAGGAAGGAAAGGGGATGAACTCTGGTGCAACTGAGTCATTGTCCTTACCCAAGTCCTCATTGAGTGCTCATTTGTGCAACCTGTTGAATACAGCCTGTACACAAGGAGCAACGTAAATGCTGACCTCTAGGACTTAGCATATTAAAGTCCTCATACAGCAGCAAAAACACAAATGAGGAGAATGTGCATTTGGTGTGAATTAGGGAGTTAGTTTACAGAACCAAAGAATGTCATTTACGTAATTGCTCTTAAATCCTGCATGGGGGGTTCTTACTAAAATACTCGTGTGTGAGCTCATTTAAAAAATGATTTAATAATCTTTGTTTCCTTTGTTTTCATCTGTTTGTTTTTTTAATTCTGGGTGACAGTGGAAAGGGCAAAGGGACTCAGGGATAGACTTGGGTGGCAATCTTGGTTCTGCTGTTTGATCGCTATGTGACATCAGGCAGTGAGGGACTCTTCCTGAACCTCTGCTCTTAGCATATGTGAAATGAGTACAAAAGCACCTCCCTCAGCCCTTTGTGTGCTGAGTAAACTGTGCTGAAATGTATGACTGGTTTGTTATGATGCTTGACACATAGTAGGAATTCAAATGATACTATTTTGCTTCTTTCCCTTTTAGGTATTTTAAAATGTTAGTCACTGAACTTTGTCAGAAATAAGGTACTTAAACTTCACAGGTCAAGTATGCACCGTGACATATCCTGATTCAACGTTAAAATTACATTTCTGCGAAACCATGTATTCAGCTCAATGCTCTTAAATCAATACAATCTTTCTTAAATGTATCAGCAAATTAAACTTCAATAATTACACTTGCTACTGTGGTTACCTCTGAGTTCCTCTAAAACTCCTCTGTATTTTATTGCTGTGTAAATATTTAAAAGACTTCAAATGGCTAATTTCAGATTTGGGCCTTCTCTTGTCAACAGTTTATATTTCAAGACCTTTTATACGGTTTAGATTCTTATTTGTGAAACCTAGCACAGCTCCCACAATGTTACTATTTACATTTTCTTTGTAATGTGCCACAGGTTTATAAAACTTTCCATTTGAATTTTTGATGCGATTAGCTGCTTTTAATTACATCTAAAAATCCCTTGTCAAATAATGATTAAAACACACAGAAACAAGACATAAGCAAAGCAAAACAGATCCACATGAAAACCGCTTCAAGCCATGTAACAAAAGCAAATCTATTTAATTTACACATATATGCAGGATTAATTTCAAATTGAAACAGAACAAAAAATAAATGAGGTGCGAAAAGCAGGTAAGAGAAATTTAAAGTTTACAAGTTCAATTTTTTTTTTTTTTTCAAATCAGAGCATAATTGATTCTTCTGGGGAGATTTTTTGGAGTAAAAAAATTAAGCTCATATGTAATTATGGTTCACAGTAAATTGCACTTACTGCCTGTTGAGCGAACTCAATTGGATTACTAAACCACAATGCCTCCTATCCCTGCATCCGTTAAGGATCAAACTCTCTCCTCGTGAGTTCAGTAAGGCCCTAAATACTTAAGTACACTGCATGTTTTCTATGAGTTAGATTTGTCAGGCAGCCAGTCCCCAGCTAAAGAGTCTTCAGCAGATCCTCACAGCTTTCAGTGTCAAGTTCAAATTCACATCCTCAGTGGAGCCAAGTTCCTTCGTGACCCTCTTCCTCTGGCTTCCTCACTGGGCATCCCTACCCGCCATGCACACCCTTCCCTCTGGTGGCACTGCACTCCTCTGGATGCAGAGGCATGGTTTCCTGCCTTCTGCACTCACTCATTTATGCATTCTTTCAGCCATTCAGACATTCGTCTCACAAATATTTATTGTATACTATGTGCCAGGCACTATGCTTAGTGGTGGGGATACAATAGTAAGCCCAAAATAAGCCCTTTCCCTGCCCTTAAGGGGTTACAGCCAAGTAGGGGGAAATAGACTTTACTCAACGAATTCCTTAGACAACTGCAAAATGACCATTCTGATGAGCGCTACAGAGGCGAAGCACAGGGGGCGATGCAGGCCCCTGCAAAGTGCAGGGACTTGATTTTTATTGGAAAGTGGGGAAAGCTTTTCTGAGGAAGTGACTGAGGCCCTGAGATCAGGAGTCTGATGAGAGTGTGCAGAGCAGTGAGTTGGCGGAAAGGCGAGAAGGCCATGTGTCTGGTACACAGAGAGGAGGGAAACATGGCGAACTGCACCATCCCAGGGAGAACCCCCAGCCCATGCCGACCCTGCAGGCAACTTAAGGATGGTGATATTTATCCCGGTAGCCTTCCGTGCCAGCAGGCTCTTCTTTCTCTCTGGACCCTTCTCTCCCATCATCTTCACCCCTTGAGGCTCAGCTCTAGTGTCCCCTTCTCTGGAAAGGCTTTAATGACCTTGTCTTCTCCAAAGGGTGAAATATTCCCACTCTGGCCTCATGGCCTGTTGATCTTTGCATCCTTAGCCCCTTTCACAGGCTCCCACACGCAGCAGGCATCATGAAGTGGAGAAACATGTGTGTAGAAAGCATGATTTCAAGGCTTGGTTTGCTGAGCATGCATGGAGGCAACTTGGCCATCTGAGTCCAATTTTCAGAGGCCCTCCCAGTGGTGGCCCAGACTCATCCAGTAGCAGTGCAGGGGCCCCTTGCCTCAAAAACAACCCCTCCCTTTAAATCCAAACCAAATTCCAGCTTGACACAATTTCAGATGGTAAGGAAACACTGGATGTGTAGTGGAAGCATGTGGTTTGTACAGAGGAACTCAACCTTGACGTGCTCCACACTGTAGGGGCCAGGCCTGTTCCCATCGTTGTTCCCTGCTTGGTGTTCCCATGATAGGGATTATGAAGAGAGCCTGGCCAGGGAGGCTTTGCTTCTTGGGGATGTTCCAGTGAGCAACAGGGGACCCAAAATGGGGAATCACAGCCGCTAATTAGTGCGTAGAATGAAACAAATTCCCTCTCATCACAGAAAGGTATTGTATTTCGTGTTGAGGGAAAGGAGAGATTTGCCTACAAATTAGGCTGGAAACTGTAGGGAAGAAATTGTTTGCGGGCCAGACTGGCGTGCCAGGAATGTAATGGAATATGGCATAAGGAGAAGGAGGGAACGGGGTAGGTGCTCTCATCAGTGGGTTTTCTTTAGCGTTTCCCTTCCGTCCTTCCGAAGGGCTTCCTTCCTCCTGTCCTCAGTGTTACTTGGCGCTCGCCCTGCCTGGGCAATCATACACCCCTTTGCTCAGCGATTGCTTTCCAGCAGCAGCAGCAGCTCCCCCCACCCCGAGAAATGTTCCGTCTTCAATGTTCCACCGACCCTGTAGAAGAGGCGGGGGATCGCTGCTTTCCACTTATTTCAAAAGCATGGTGTGAATGGAAAGGCTTTGTTTGACATTATCTTCTGTTTGTACAATGAGCCACAAGCGAGCACCGCCTTGGGGCGCACCCGCCTCGCCCTGGCCTCTGTCCCTTCCAGCCCCGCTCCACCGGTGCCCTTGCCCGCTCCTGGCTGCTGGGTGACTTGCTCCTTCGTTCTGGTGGACCTGCTTCTTTTTGCCTTGTCCTCCCTCTGGGTTCGCCGGATCCTGTGTTTTCCCCGTCCCAGAATGACCCTTTCGGGCTTCGGTGTTTGGCTTCAGAACGACCACTGCCCAGCCCCGGGGACTCCAGGCCGCAGCGCCTCCCGTCCCACCCCTCCCGCCAGTCTCCGCAGTAGAGGACGACAATGACCAGGGGCCCCGGTGTGATGTCTTTAATGTATACAGCTTATAACAAGGCCACACTACTCAAGCGTTCTTAGCTTTTTTGAATAAAGGAAATACAGAGATGGAAATGAAGCATTGGACTGAATTGTGGTTGCTTTTGGGGTGAGTTTGAATGAGGGGATAGCTGGAGGCTGTTGAGACCAAGTCTTCATTTTAGCCTTAAGGAAGAATTTCTTTGGTTAGTGACAAAGGATCAAACCTTTCAGCTGGGTGAGTGGTCAGCACTCTAACCCTTTCTAAAGCTTGGTATGACCCAATCAGGCGGCCCAAACTAGGATTAACCAAACCAAACAAGGCCTGTGAATTAAGACAGTCTGCCTTGGGGAAGCCACTTGCCCCAAATACTTAATCCCTGAAAGAGCCGCTTGCCTGCCGCAGCATTGTCCACACACAGCATTCCTTTCTTTTCACTTCTTACTTCTGATTTGATTGAATTGTTTGTTCCTATAAGGCAAAGTGGAAATGTAGTCACCAGTTTTACTAGAAAATAGTTCTATATGTTTTGCTTTTGTTTTGTTTTGGAAAATATTCTAAGAAAAGACTTAAAAAAAAACTTTAAAAAGTACTTGATTGTATTTTCTTCTGAGAAAACTGCCAGATATGTTTGGAAAGCAGGGCTACATGTTGGAACTGTTTCTTGGGGAAAATCATATTACTCAGCTGACAGGTTTTGAAGGTTGGGAATGCATGAACACCATGAACAATTGCTTTCTATGGTGAAGTTGGTAAAGTTAACTTTTTTCTTTTCTTTCTGTCTTTTTTTTTTTTTTTTTTTTTTTTTTTGAGGTTTGAAAATCCTTGGATAGGGATAGGAGAGGAGCTCTTTACCAGGTAAATGCCAAAATACAGTTCTCCTGTGATCTTTACAGGTTTTACTACAGGTAGTGGCTTCCCACGATCTCTGGAATAGTTTCCTCATAAACTATTAAAGGCATACTTGCAGTATTCCTTTCTGTAGACTTTACAGGTTCTGAGGAAAAATTATTTTCCTCTTGTAAAAACTGTGTTCCTGTAATTATCTTGGGTTATGTGGTTTTGAGGTCAATAAAAGGGAGACTTCTTGCCTGCAGCCCACCTCTCCTCCGTGTGAGTTGGAGTTTGTCACTTGGACATCAGAACTGTTTCCCTATCCAGCCCTCTTTGCTCTCTGCCAACGCTGCCTGCAGTCTTCCCCCAAGTCGTGAAAACAGTGCTGTACCTAATGCCATGGCCCCTCTCTTCACAGTTCAGACCTGAGACCTAAGGACTGTTTTGGGAATCTGTAGCTGACTCGAGCCCTGCACAGCCTCCTGCTGGTCCCCAGCAGTCTGGCCACCCCGCCTCAGGAAGCTGCACGGAACACCTTCCTCACACAGGCCCCTCTCCCATGGAGATCTGCGAGTGGAAACCTGCAGACACCCTGCTCTCCCAAGTCCCTGCCTCCCCCAGGAGGGCCTGAGCCTTGGTAGGGAGGTGGGTGGATATAAGGCTCAATTTTGGCTAAAGAACTCTGCCAAAAAAGAAGAGGACAAGACCCAATAGAGCCTGAAGGTTCCTGTCCTTGCAGTGTGAGTCGGGGGAGGTGGTGCCCGGAGCTTGCTTGTACTCTGCAGTGGGCAGCCTGAGGTCAGAATTGGAGCTCAGCGGTCACACTGTTAAGCTCTCTGAGCCTCATTTTCCTATCTGTGAAGCAGAGATAATAATGCCTATTCATGTGGTTGTTATTAGGTTTACATTGAATAAGTATAAAATACTTTGCATTCTTCCCGGCACATAGTAGGAATCACACAAGAGCATTTCTAGACCTTTCCACAGACACCCTGTCAGATGCCTCTACCCTCAGTGCTATCTTGCCTTGGTCCTGTTGTCTCAGTGTGAGTTTCTGTCCAGGCCTAGGCTATGTCAAGTTAAGCAGATTCAGTGCACATTTGTAGGAAACGGCTAAAGAAATGACCACAGAGCCCTGCTGCGGAGCCCCTGAGCTGAGGATATGTAAGCATGCAGTGTGTATGTGTGTGTGGACAGGGCAGGGCATGAATAAAAGCTGGAGTAAGACCTGGTAAGAACTTAAAAGCCATCAGGCTGAAGGAGGATGAGTAGACCCCACAGTGGGCTAAATGACGACATCAAGAAGAGGTTCTCCAGCCACAGGCTTAGTCCCAAGTGTGGGGTTAGAGATGCGCAATGGACTCCTCACACATCCCTGCTCAGAGGTGCGGGTGCCTGTCACAGGCAGTTGAAATTCTCTTTTGGTGTCCTGGCCTCCCCCACTCGCAGTGGCTCTCTTCGAAACCATCAGTACCCAGTGTCCTTCCTTTTCCGCCAGTTCAATCCTGTGCTCAGAACTAGATGCTGCGATCTGTGTGAGGGACGTGGCATGGATGTGGTAGCTTTGGGTGTTGGATATCCTCTCGGCCATTACTGCCTCCATCCCTCTCTGCTCAAAGACCCCAGGACTGGACAGAGGATCAAGGCCTGGACCCTAAGAATACCCCACTCCTTGAGCCAGCATCTCCAGTTGATGGAGGCACCCAAAAGCCAAGTGGGGCCAATTAGACACCTTCCCTGGGATGGTTAAGACTGGGACAGGTAAATGGAGAAGGTCCTTCTGTCTTTGGTCTGTGATGTAAGGAACACAGGGATCTTTCCTGGTGTGTGGAGAAAGAGGAGCCCAGAGCCGTGCTGAGCCAAGGGGGTGCCAGGGAGAGGCTGCCAGGCCTGGGCCCTGGAACCAGCCCCCCAAGGCCCTAGAACCAGCCTGCTCCATGCAGCTGAGGCTCTTCCAGTCTGTGAGCTACTCAGTGCCCTTCCAACAAACCCCCCTTGTTTTGCTTTAATCAGTTTGCATTTTCTGTTGCTTCTTTCTGGAAAAATCCTTAGTGCTTTGACTGACTCCAAGGTCTTCCTCCTTGAGATGGATTTCTTAGACACTATTAGGTATCCAAATATAGGGGAGTGTAAGGCTTTTCTTCTTTGAACTGTTCATTTTAATGAATTACATTCAGGAAATAAGTAGGAAATTAAATTCATGGAAAGACTATTGGTCTGTATGTACTTTTTCAGTCTAACATGCTCAAAGTGTAGGTAGCAGGCAGCTATAATACAGACATTTTATTTTTTAAAGGGGAAAGACAATGGTAATTTAATTTTAGATCATTCCAGACAGAGTTCAAGTCAACGTGCCGGTGACTGGAGACCTGACAGAAATTAAATGCTGGTTATTGGGTTCCAATTTCAGATTATGACCCAATCGAGGGTCACTGATTATATCCAAAAGAGTGGGAAGATTACAATAATTTAAAAAACACAAAAAAGTGGTTTCTACCACTGAGCTATGCATATTTATTGGGTTGGAGGAAAGGGATAATTTTCTAAAGGGAAGGGGCACTGCGGAAGAGGCAGCCCTGGAAGCCAGCCAAGGGCGGCAGCAAGGAAGGAGCCCTGGCCGAGGGCAGGTTTCTGAGCAGAGTGGACACCAGATAGGATTTTGCAGATGGTCCACTGGGTAGAGGGTAGAAAAGTAGGTTTCATCTTACATGACAATTGTTGACAGATAATGAAGACCAGGGGGAGAATTGTGTCCAGAAACAGTCTGAGGCTGAATGTGGGCTTAATGGGGCAACTAGGATTATTTATCAGTGGCATCTAGTGTGAGCAGAGCCAATATTGGTGCTCCCACGTGGATCAAGTATATTCCATCTCCAATTCAGTCTCCACAGCAAAGGGAGTAAATAATTCCACCTCACCACAACGGAGCCATACTTGATGAGTGCCCACTAGTTACATGAAATGGGGCAGGGAGGAATTTGTATTAGCCTACATACAAGTCCGACCAGAACTCACATCAGCAGAGCCATGGGAAGTCAATATATTGCTGGGTGTTGGCAAATACTGAGTTTAGATGACTCTTCCTGTGAAGGATAGAAACGTTGTTTTTAAAACTTCAATTTAGGCTGATGAGAAAATACTACAGAATGAAGGAACGAGAACAACATCTTGAAGATTTAAAAAATGATCCATAAGCTCAGAAAATAAATTTTTAGAAAAATGATTGAGGCACCAGCAATTAGCCTAAGCAGATAAAAAAACCAAACAAAAACACAGTCTCTAAAAAAACAAAAACAAAAACAAAAACAGACACACACTCAAAGGAGAGTTCAAACTGAGATAAAGAGACAATGGAATAAAGTGACATTTACTTATTTGATTTTCCTGTAGGTTTTTTTGGTCTTTTTCTAGCTTCTTTTAGCTGAATTAGTTCTTTTGTATTCAATTTTTTATTTTCTAATACATGTCGTTAAGATGATAAAATTTTCTCTGAGTACCAAGTTGGCTGCATTCCATAATATTTTCAAATAAGTTTTTATTTTGAATTTTTGTGGGTACATAGTAGGTGTACATATTTATGGTGTACATGAGATGTTTTGACACAAGTGGGCAAACCTTCCATAACTTTTGCTATGCTGCATTGAAAGTATTGTGAGATTTCAGGTTTGATTTCCTCGTGTGTGCAAGTTATTTAAAAGGAAGTATTAAATACATTCTAAATGAAGGGGATTTTTCCCCCTGTGTTTTGAATGTTACTTTCTAGTTCTATTACATTACAATCAGGAAATGAGCCCTCTGTGATTTTTACTTTCAAAATTTATGGAGTTTTTTTCCTTGAGGACCATTACATCACCATTTTTTGGTAAATATTCTAAAATCTTACATTTGCCCAACCTGATCTGTTGATTTGTGAGAGATTAGGTTAAAGTTTTCCATGATGACATTGGATTTGTTAATATCTCCTTATCCTTCCAAAATTTTTACTTTATATGCTACTATTTGGGTGAATAAAGATTCACAAAAATGTTTCTACCTTCTATCAATGTAATCTCCCTTTGTCATGTTTAATATTTCCATTTTGAGTTATATTTTGGTGATACTAATATATTAAATCTGTTCCTTTTTGAAAACATTTACCTGGTGTATTATTTCTCATCTCTTCATTTTTAATCATTCTTAATAATTTTGTTGTAACTGTACTTTTTTCTTTCTTGAGACAGGGTCTCCCTCTGTCACCCAGGCTGGAGTGCAGTGGTGCGATATTAACTCACTGCGGTCTTGACCTCCTGGGTTCAAGCAATCCTCCTGCTTCAGCCCCCCAAGTAGCTGGGACTACAGGGGTGTGCCACCATGCCCAGCTAATTTTTATATTTTTAATTCATTGGTTAGTATTTTGTATTTTTAGTTCATGCATTTCATCATGTTACCCAGGCTGGTCTTGAACTCCTGAGCTCGAGCGATCCACCCGCCTCAGGCTCCCAAAGTGCTGAGATTACAGACCTGAACAACAGCGCCCAGCTTAAATGTATCTATTTGAAATATCAACATAGATTCTCTTCCATTCCCTCACTCTGTATCTCTTTTAACAGGAGAAAATGTGTCATTTTTTTTTACTGTGGAAAATTTCAAACATACACAAAATAGAGAACTGTGAATGTGTCACTCTGCTTCAAAAACAATCAATTCTCACCAATTTGGATTATTTTGCAGCAAGGTTTTTTAAAAAGTTTAGGAAAATTGACAGCAGAGTTTTTTGTTTATTTGGCAGATGGGAATGATTTAGCTGAAAGAAAAAACTGATGATAATACTAAAAGTATTTTTTATATTATGCTTCTACTTAGGCATAATTTCCTGAAAAACATCTGAAGTGCTTGTCATATTATCAATACATTTTTAGGTTTACATATTAATGTTTCTAATTTCTTTATTTATTACTTTTACTTGTATCCCGTGCATTCCTCTTTTGGATCTCTGTTTTAGATTTTTTTTTTTTTTCCTAGAAGATATCTTTCTAATAATATTTAGAAGCAAGAACAGAAAATGTTCTTGTTTGATAAACTTTCAATGAATAATATTTTCCCTATTAGAATTTTAGTTTAAAATAATTTTTTTCCTGGTAAAAATACTATTTAGAACAACATAATTTTCCCTCTTAACTTTGAAGTCATTACTTTTTGTCTTCTTGCATCTGGGGTTACTTCTTCCATTATAGGTAAACTGTTTTTCTTATTAGTTTTGGGGTGCCCAGTAATTAATTTATAAGCCAAGTTGTTTGTAATGTATTAAACCAACAGAGAGAAATTCATAGTGCTGATGTGCCTGATTTTAAATATTTACTTGAAGACATGCCCACCGAGGCATGAATTACGCAATAATTCAGAACTAAGGGATTCACGATCTACAGATTTCTCCCCTCACTGAGTTCTGAGCCCCCTAAATGAGGCCTCCACATGGGTTATTTGTTGTCTGAGGGATTCTACTCCTGTGGGAAGAGCTTTGGTCCTATGGTGTGTCAAGCAAACATTTTTCTTCTATCTTTATTCCTTTTCCACTTGTGAGGAATGTATGTTTCAAGCTCTGTCCTTCACCCCCAAAATTCAGAAGTGTCTTTTCTTGTTTAATGCTTGCTTAAAGCAATGATTGTGCCGTTCTGTGCTAATGCTTCTAACATTGGCTAACTAGTTTGCAAAGGGAGCAAGGGGGTGGGGCTGGGGAGAGGGAGGGGGGAAAGAGAGAGAGCAAATCCCATGCCATTAGCTCCCTCCACTAGGGTTTCCCTCTTTCCATTTATTGCTTCAGAAGTGCTTCATTATTTTCCTTCTGTTTTGAAATAATGCCCCTTCTGTCTCACTTTTCTTGAAGAATTTGTCCTCTTTCCAATTGGCTGAAGCTGAAAACTGAAAATAATGGAAGGGCTAAAGTTATATTTTCAGTTTCAGGTATTAAGGGTGTGAATAATTAAGAAAGAAAATACTATCTAGATTTGTTTTCAATGAGATGGATGCAGTTTTTACTTCTTCCCTAGTAGAATATCAGAGGGAGACAGAACTGAGAGCCATGAAATGAGGCCTCAAGCCCGGAATAACAATAATTGTGTTATGTTGTCTACTCCAGACTCAGTGCCTCCCATTCCAGGATCCATTCTGCTATTTTCATAACACTCTAAATGATTTCACATCTGTAAGTAATTAGTTGCAAAATAATCTGTCTTGGGACTGTGGGTGAGAGAAGGGTTGGGCAATAGAAGTTCCAACTGTGGTCTAACAATGTGTAAATCATGTATTCCTTCCTTCTGCTTTGTCTGCCTGTCAACTGTAAATACATTACACTGGTAAAGGCTGGTCCTGCAAAACATAGCCTTTTGAGAAGTTCAGTATTGATGCGATCCGCCATAATGGCACCACCAGCTTCACAGTTTACAAAGCTCCCCCCTGACATTATCAGAATTCTTTTTCACAGCAACCCTGAGAGATAGGCAAGGGTAAGGTTTCCATCTAATGTGTGAGGAACCTGTGGCGAAGTCAGTAGATGACATGATTTGTTTTGTTGTTTTCTTGCAAACATTTTCTTAACAGTTCATTAACTAACGTTATGCGCATATGGAGGAGTGCAGGAAATTATAACGACAGAGACTGATGAATTGTCACAAAGAGAACACTCTCATGGAATCAGTACCCAGGTCAAGAAACAGAACAATGTAACAGTTTCGTGCCCCCTTCCAGTCAGACCACCATGCTGACTGCTAAATAGGTGACAGGATTATTTGAGTTAATTTTGTATGGCATGTGGACCAGAACCTTGCAACACATGGATGTGTTATAGAGGTCTGCTTGATGCATTTAGGAATACATCTTTACATGAAATGCAAGGCACATGAGGAATCAATAAGGGATGAAAATTGCCCAACGTGAAGAAAGCTCATCTGAGTTGGAACTAAATAACAGGCTCCAGTGGATGAAGGCTGAATGTGTGTGTGGAATATTATAGGAAATTTTATCCATTGCTATCAAGAACTGATAAAAAGTTTACATAGAAAAAGGAAAATAGGTTTCATTTTTAGAAATTTGTGGATGAGGAGAAATCCATTTCTTTCTGTGGACATTTTAAAATTTAGGCTGTACGTGCTCATTGAACGATAACTTTGGTTTAATCTTAACCAGAGGCAAGGATTTGTGATTTTTCAAGAGTGTTTCCTTTCCCACCCTGTGCCTGGCTGAGCGTTTCTGTCCATTTCCTGGGAAGACTGCATTGTGTTCCTTTAAGGGAAATGATGTTTTGCTGGAAAAGGGAGGCTGTGTCTATTTTACTTCTTTCCCTAGGAGATGAGTGTGTCGCCAGACATGAAGGCTTTGTCTGTGAATGCGCTGCCTGTCTCTGGGATGGGCAGAGCTGAAGACCAACAGTCATTGCTCCAGCTGGTATCTGCATCAGGTGCATTTTGGAAGCGTACTCTCCCATCATCAGCACTATTCTCCTTTAAGTTTTCTCTGCTGTCTGGAGAATTAGAAATCTACAGGCAACCAGCGACTTGTTTGAAATGGCTGGGGCTCCAGCACATGGAGGAGTAGACTAAGACTCTGTGAGGGTCAGTGCTGCCTTTGAATGGAACCCTTCTAAACTTTGGAGAACAAGGTCTGTGTGGATGTGGCCTCCACTAGAAAATACTTTCTTGGCCGGGTGCGATTAATCTCAGCAATTTGGGAGGCCGAGACAGGTGGATCACCTGAGGTCAGGAGTTTGAGACCAGCCTGGCCTACATGGTGAAACCCCGTATCTACTGAAAAATACAAAACATTAGCTGGGCGAGGTGGTGGGCACCTGTAATCCCAGCTACTCGGGAGGCTGAGGCAGGAGAATTGTTTGAACCCAGGAGGTGGAGGTTGCAGTGAGACAAGATTGCACGATTGCACTCCAGCCTGGGCGACAAGACTGAAACTGCATCTGAAAAAAAAAGAAAAAGGAAAGGCTTTCTTTCTCTTTGGAGTCAGTGTCGTCCCTCTGCTCCACCTCAGACCCACTGAGCTCTGAACAGGGGCATGTTGACATGATAAGAGACTGCCAAGGTTTTAAATTATATCCAGTAAGAGATGAATTATTCTCTTAATAGTTTTTTGTTTCATTCCTTGAATAATTAAAACATTTTTAATTCAGTGAAGCTTTGAAAAATAGGTAAGCTTATAATTTTACAAAAAGTGTCTCCAGAGAAGTAAGAAGAGCACCCACGGAACTTTCTAGAGGATATTGAGAATGACCTAGTGAAGCCTCATTCATATCTCATTTCTGCACTACAAGGACACTGCCCAGTTTTGGCTCTTTAATCTGTTTTAGAAGTGCTTGGACTATCTTTTTTTCTCTTATTAAAAAGTTTAAGTTAGAGCGTGGGTTAGAATCTTTTTTAAAAAGCTGACATTTCTTCCCTTTAAAAACTGGCATTCTTCTCTACACAGATGTACCTGCTTACAGAGATATACTATTTTTATTCACTTTTTCATCTTTACCCTGCAGATACATAAAAATGTAGATAATGAATAAAATCTGTGGGGTAATGTTATGAGGTCAGTTTTAAAATGAGTGAACAGAAGGAGAAGGACATGTTTGTTACTCGGATTTTATTATACTGTGTATTGCAAATAGCTTTGCCCAAGTTGGGAAGGGAACACAGCAGGTTTTGATGCTGCTGCTAACCTAGTTGTTACTTTGTGCCTAGATTCCTGGGTATGGCATCTCCATACCAATCTGAAAACATAAGAGAGCTTGAAGAAAAGCATAGACTCAAATGCAATAATCACTTGGGGTAAATATTTTGAACATTTTTTTTGAACAAGTCACTGTTTAATCACCATGAAATATGGTCACTTATCTCCAAAGGCAAATATTTAGAATACAAACCTCTCTTGCTGTCACGTGGTATACACGGAAATGCAGTGACGTTTCCATTCAAGAAGTGCCCAGATCAAGCCTTTCCTGAACGACAGGAAATGGAACCTGGACACCCTGTTACACCTTAGATCATCACACTCTCTTGCATCTCTGAAGAGGAAGAGGAAGATTTAAACTTTAAGACATTTATTTATAGCATTTGAATTATAAATGTGAGTTATTTAACAGACATTTTGAAAAATGTACAGAAAAGTAACTAAATAAAATAACGAAATCTCCTTAACCTCATGACTCTTGCCTTAAACAAACAATAAATACAGTTTTTATGGAAGCTTGGCTCAATTAAATTGTATGTTTACAGTTCTCTGAGTTTGAACAGCCCTGGGTAGCCAGCGTCCAGAGCAGTGGAAGCATCACCAGTCCCAGAAGTCCCTGATGTCCCTTCCAGTCACGACTCTGTCCGCTGCCCCGGATAATCAATCACCAGCCTGCCTCCTCTTCTAACATCTTTAAATAATTTTCACTATTTTTTTCTATTTTTTTTTAATTTTGAAAAATTTCAAACTAGGAAAACTGAAATAGCAGTACAATGAACACTCATATTCTCTTTTCCCAGATTCACTGATTGCTAACATTTTGCTGTATTTTCTTATTTCTCTGAACCATTCTAAAGTTGTAAACATCATGTTTTCCCCCAAATGCTTTATCAGTTATCACCTAAAAACATTCTCCTGTATAACCCCAATACCATTATCACCCTCATAAAATTAATCATTGATGAAGCAATGCAGTTAAATAATAGTCAGATTTCCCCAATCATTTCAAAAATTTTATAGTTTTTTAAAAACTGCATGTGATATGATCAGTCATCTACTATAATTTAATTGCTTTACTTCATTTAGTCTCCTTTAATCTGGAATAGTCTTTCTGCTCTCTCTTTGTTTTCTAATAATGGCATTTTTCATGTCCAGGCTGTTTGTGTAAAACAGCCTTCAATTTGAATTTGGCTGTTTCTGAATGACTCAATTCAGATTAAATATTTTGGCCAAAATACCCCTAGTGATGCCACGGGTTACGTTTCCTGAGGCAGGGTGCTTTTTCTCCCATACCTCCAAGTTTACTTGTTATTTAGTTAAGACTGGCGTGTTCACATGTTCTCATGCTTCATTATTTTTGGGGAAGGAAGAATATTCATCAGCTAAAAGGTTTTTTCTGATCTGCTTTCATCTTCTAGTCACTTTGTATGGATATGTTGCTATTTACCCTTCATTTTGAGATGTTTTCTTTCCTGAACCAGCCAGCAATGACTGTCACGTGTAGACAGAGGTGAGGAGGCGAGGACCGGGTGGTACATGAGGTTTCTGAATTCAAGAGATTCTTCTGTTTGTTTGTGAAGTGCAATTTCCTTAAAAATTGCTCCCCTTTTGGGGAGTGGCAGTTTGCCTTCCGATTTTGTAATTCTCTTGTTTTTATAGTACTTTAATTTCCAGTTCTTTCTTGTTTTTCTTCAACATCAAATCTCTGAAGGCCGTCCTTTCCAGTTAATCCTTTTCCTGCGGAACCCCTGGCTTCCCAAGTTGCCCACCTCTGTTCCTGGAGACTTTCACTCTCCTTCCTTGTGATTCTCAGTAGCCGGTGCCCTAATCCGCCACGTCTCACAGCTGTGTCCAATGTTTTCCCATTCGGGATGAGACGTTCTTTCTCTGGGGGGTGTTTTCCATACCTACTCCCCTGCTTTCCTTTCTTCTTTTCTGCACTTGTTCTTCTGAATTTGATCATCTATTTACCTGTTTGGACATAATTTGAAGTTTGGAGTATTCTCTGTCCCATAGTTATGCTACAGGCGTGGGTTTTGGTGGTTTTGCTTGTTCATTTTGTTGATCTATGTGGTTTTCTGGAATATTTATGAAGAGATTCAGAATATAGACTATTTCCTTTTGAGTTTTACTTCCTTTCCACCTTTTTTTCTGTTATAATTTTACATCATTGTCATCACGTGTCTATTCAATTTGTTTCTTTTTAACTTAATATCATTTTAATTTTCTCAATTTCCTGTAGATGCTATCATTATTTGTCAATGGGCCCATAATCTTTTTCCAAGTGGAGATGCCATGCTATATTTTATTACTTTTCTATTGTTGGATATTTACATTGGAAAAGGATGATTACAAGTGTGTTTGGCATGAAGAGATTTAGCTCAGGCCATTTTGAGGGATGAGCACTTGGCCCAGGATAAGCATATAATAAATCTTCATGGAATCAATGATTCAAAAGAAAAATAAAACTGAATAACATGGCCCAAATGTGAAGAAAACTGAAGCGTCTTTTAAAATGACCAGTTAAAACATATAAATCCCATATCCTAAAGGAATTTCATTAACTATTTAGGACTTCACTTGGGGCCCACCAGAAATAAATCCTTTGGGATTGTCAGATTGAATAAAGTTGATAACTAAGGTGTTTGCTGAAGTCAAAATGCAATGACTGTGTCTTAGAGTAAAGGTCGTGAAAAAGAACTTCAATCTGTGGGTAACTTTTATTCGGGGTGACTCCTGGGGATAAGTAACCGCGTGACCTTGTCAGTTTGTTCTCTCTCCATTGCATGGGTGGTGATGATTGAACCAGAGAAATGAATGGGGCTTGTAGCACTGGATGTGGTCAGTCTCCATAAATCATTTCTTCCATTGTCTGAATATATTTGGGCATCCACAGTAGTTTATTTCCAAAGTATATAAAGAAGCAGAGGCCAAGGGTGTAATCTTGGAGCTATTTAAATAGAGTGGTTCCAGTCAAGACATGCAGCTGTTCCCAATTATTAGTCCATATATTCTAGGTGCCAGGGAAAACCCACAAGGGTGTCACTAAATTGAATTTTAAAGTGACCTCCTGTTCAGATGAAAATCTCCTAGCTGTTGTTTTTTTCCCCAAAGACCGGTCTCCTATTGAACGAGTTAGCAACACTCTTGTTATGAATGAATCATTGCTACTGCCTATAGAGGAATTCTGGATTGTTCCATAGGGTTTTCAAGGAATGTGAACTTACCTTCCGGGGTACCCTTTGTAAATGCTGCTAGCCAAAAACCTGAACACAAGGACAAGTTGGAAATCTTCAAAAAGGGCAAACACTGATGAGGGGGCGTGGTTCTAATATTTTAAAGCCATGTGAGTTGTGTCAAAACATGATTCCAAGGAGTACCCTGATTCCTGGCACACCGTTTGAGAGTCCCTGCAGACATACAGCATCTGTGGCTCATTCTACTTAGGGAAGCAGATATTTCTCTCTCTGAAGCTTACCACAGATGACAAGAGTAGCTCCTGCCAGAGCAGTCCCTGAAAAGTAAGATCCCTTGGAGATGCAAAGGCCGTCTTCTAACACAAAACTTTACCATGGGACGCCGAAGTGTCCCTTCCACCTGATTTCATCAACTTCTGAGCCAAAGAGCAAAAGCTCTGCAGTCACGTTGTCTGGGATTACACCTTGACTTTATCACTTATGTAGTGTGACCCTCAGGCAAGCTAGTTAGCCTTTTTTTTTTAAATCCCCATTGTTTTATCTGTAAAATGGAGATAATAAACTACTAACTTAATAGGGTTTTTGTGAAAATTTAGTGAGGTTATCCATTTAAAGGGCTTATCAAATGTTCACAGCCAGTTTCCTCCTCCTTCTCCTCTCCATCATCATTGACCATTGTCATCTCTCACAAGGGAAATATACATGAAATTAAAACTCTGCTTTTCTTTATCTGACTCCCTTTATTGAAGTTAATCACTTTGCTGAACAGGGACTATTTAAATTATTCAAGGCAAACTATTTTCCTTTTTCTCCTTCCACATGTGTAGAGATTACAGGGAGATGCCTGAGCTGCTGTTTCACAATCCACAAAGCTAAGGGTATCATTTGTTAGGCCAATGGAAACATCTCCTGGGGTCACTGGCCGAGCCAGAATGTCACCCCGCACAGTTTTCGAAACTGACCTTAGGTCAGTGAAAAATTCCTCATTGTACGCACTTTCCCTAGGCAATTTCAAGAATTAAAGTTTGAGAAAAACACATTTGGTGAATATCAATGTAAGACATGAAAGTGATCTATATAATTCTACATGCGTCAGAGAGATATAGCAGTAGAATATTTATTTCACAAATATGAACAAGGCTCATTTAATTAGTTGTCAGAACTAGTGAGTTTATGTCTTAAAGCACATATGAAAGCTCTTTGAACAGCAGCACACAGAGTTTATTTAGTTGTTCTGTTTTACTGCGGTGAGGTGCCAAGCTGACTCCAGAGAAATCTTGCCATGTGGTGCCTAGGAGTCTAAGTCCTAAATTGAATGCCTCGGCTGCTCTCCGTCCTTCCCCTGTCAAGAGTAAGAAAGCAACCTCAAGAGAAGTGAGCCTTTTATTTCACACAAGTGAATTTCTGATAGTTGGTGTTTATGATTGTTTTTACATTACAGTTTTTATGACTTATTTTACTTATTTTCTGTAGGTTTCCTCGATTATATGTCCCTGAGTTCAATTTTCCTTCTTCATGCCCTCAGAGCTAACTGCGTTTGATATGCTGCATTTGATATGCTATCTTTTATTATGCAGAAGCCCTTTGATCTCTACAGAGGAAAGGCGCCATATAAATGCAGAAATCCATTATAATCATACAGAAGAGTGGCTTTATGGGTGAAGTCCAGCTTAGCAAAGCTGTTGGATGGAAGAGTGTACTAGGCTGTGGAATGCTAATGCCAAAGTGTCTACTCAGATGGTGACTGGTTTCAGGAGTTTATTTTTCAAGTACGCTTTCTTATTGAAGTAAACATACATACAAAAAAGTGCACACATCGTAAGTATTCAGCTTGATGAATTTCAACATATTGAATACACTGGTGTAACCAGCACCCACAGCCAGAAATAGAACATTGCAGTATTCTTCATGCCCCTTCTCACTCCCTACACCCTCTAAGGTCACCACTGTTTTGACTTCTATCACCATGGATTATTTTCACTTGATTTTGAGCTTCATATAGCTCAAATCACACAGAATGTACTCTTTAGGACCTGGCTTTTTGTTCTCAGCACAGTGTGAGTGACATTTATCCGTGCTGCAATTCTTCAGGTCTTTTTGTTGTGTGAGATTTTACTGTACAAGTATACTATATATCCATTCTCCTACTGAAAGATATTTTAGTTGTTTCCAATTTTTGGTTTACACATAGTGCCGCTATTGATAACATTTTTGTATATGTCTTTTGGTGAACATATGTATGTATTTATTTTGGTACATACGAGTGGAATTCCTGGGCCATCAAGTACATATGCACATGCTTGACATTGGGAGATATTGCCAAACACTTTTCAGAAATGGTTGTACCAATTTTTGCTCCCATCGGTGGTGTGTGAGTGCTCTGATTGCTCCAAAAACGTACTGAGGGGCACCAGATTATCCGCCTGCCCCCATATGCCTCTTTGGAATATAGATTATTTTGAGCTAAAGGCCATTGAGAACAGCCGATGCCAGAAAAGCTCTTAAACAGGGCATGAGTTTTTCTGTTGTAAAGCAAATTTACATTTATAAAGAAAATTGCATTTGTTGAAATGTCTTCCTCTCCCATACCGGGAAGAGGAGGACTCTTAACAACTCTTATCAATGGAGAAGGAGTCAACTTAAATCCACTTAACACACTTTATTGAACAACCCTTGTTTACCATACCTTTCCCAGTCATCTTCCTGTAACTTGTCTCCCCTACCAAGAAGCCCCAAACCTCTTTTCCTTTGTTTTGGCCTAAGATGGTATATCAACCCAAGTTCTAACCACCCTTGGGACTCATCACTGGGCACTCCCATGTGTAAACCCCATGCACATGTGAATAAACCTCTGTTTTTCTGTTGTTCATCTGTCTTTAGCCAGTCTAATTTACAGTACCCCACTGGAGAACTTGAGATGGTTAGAGGAAGATATTTTTTTTTTTGTTTTCTACACTACTCACATTGGCATTGCCAGTCTTTTAAGTTTTAGCCATTCTGTTGGATGTGTAGGGGAGAAGCAGTAATATCTTTTCCTCACCCGTTGCAAGGTTCATGGCTGAGACCCCTGTAATAAAAACAGATTAACATGAGAAAAGCGTAACAAATTTAAGTTTTACATAACACTGAAGCATCTAGAAATGAAGTCCCGAAGAAGTAAAGAAAGCTGTGTATTTTTATGGACAGTCATGCAGAAGTATGATTGGAGCAAAAAGGGTATGATCTACTGGCAACAAAAGGGGGAACATAGTGAGGCCTGTTTGTCCAGATTCTTTTCTGTGTCTTCATTTCTTATAAGGAAGACTGATGGAATGAGGCTCTTATAACTTACTTTAGAGGAAGGTTGAATGGTTCTTTTGTGGCCTCCAGGGGAGAATGGCTGGAAAAAGTCAGAGAGAACTTCCTGCTTCTGCTGATTTCTCAAATGCCGACATGACATAATTTTGGGGATAGCATGTCCTGATCCATCTCAATGTGGTTTTAATTTTCACTTTTTTGATAACTAATGATGCTGGTCACCTTTACATATGTTTATTGACCATTCATATATTTCCTTTTGTGAAGTGCCCATTCACGTCTGTTATCTATTTTACTGTAAAGTTGCCTTTTCCTTATTGGTTTATGAGAGTTTTTAAATGTATTCTTGTGGGAAGTCCTTTATTAGGTATGCAATCTGTATCATAGATAACTCTTATCCTTCCTGTGGCTTGGATTTTACTTTCTTAATAGTGTCTTTTGATAACACAAATTCATACTTTTAATGTATTCCAATTTATATATATTTTTCCTGAAGGAAAAATTATTTAATGCTTTTGTGACCGATTAAGAAATTTTTTTCCTATTCCGACTTGTGGAGCTATTCTTCTATGTTTTCTTCCGTAAGAGCTATTGTTTTGTGTTTTACATTTAGATCTACAAACCCTTTGGAATTGAATTTATGTACATGGTTTGGGATGGGGGTCAATAGTCACCGTTATTTCTACGTAGATTTGCAATTGCTCCAGCATCATTTATTGAAATTATCACACTTTCTCCATTGAAATTTACTTTTGAAGCAAGTTCAAGGTCAAAATAGTAGGGAGATGACTGTCTTATGCATAGGTTTTCAGATTGTTATGCATAGGCATCACCAGGGAATGTGTTTAAAATATAGACACCTAGGCCACCCCTGGGGACTCTGATTCACTGCTGATGATTCTCATGGCTTGAGGCCTGGCCCGTACTCTGAGCATCAGTGCTTCACTCATGACCACCCTTAGTCAAGCAGACTCTGCATCTCTCTGCCTCATTCATCTATGTACAGACACTGTGTCTCCTGTAGATTACTGTGGCAGCTATGATCAGTTAACAAGTTAATTTTGGGGGACTCTATTTATCCTACCAACTCACATATTTTATTCAATGAATATTCTCTCATCCCATTAGTCATTCATCAGTACCTATCAGTTAGTCATCCATTGACTTGAATTTCACATGGGCATTCTACCACTTCACTTGCCACCCCATTCTGTTACTTAACAAAGTCTACTGCAAAGCACATCCATTGAGACAACTTGATTGTCTCCTTGTATAGCTTGCCCCATTGTCATTTTGTCCTTCTCTTAGGATCTGCCACATTCAGTTAGCCTTTATTGAACACCTACTCTTTGCCAGGCATATAATCAACTTTTTATCTCCAAGGCTCTTAGAGTCCCTGGTAGAAGTGTGGGCACTGACCAACTTCCTGACACATGAGTGCAGTGAACCATGATGTACGCCATAAATGGCGGTGGGGGGGGGATGGTGTGTTCTTGCTCAGAGGAGGAAACAATTACCCCTCCTTGTAGAAGGTCAGAGAAGCCTCAGTAGTGGTGGTTGAGCTGGGTCTTAAAGAGTGTATAGGAGTTCAGTGAAGGATAAGTGGATGAGGGTATTTCAGGTAGAGGAAAAACACATAAAATAGCTCAGCACGGTCGAGGAACTGCAGATGATTCTGCATGCATCCATCCCCTCAATAACTCAAAAGCCCATATAAATTGGGAGGCAGGAGCACTGTCCCACTGAGTTTCAAACAAAAGCCATTCCAAACTGCCAGACAAAATTCTAATTTAAATTAGTGAAATTTGTGGTGAGACAGCCTGTGCGCTGCAGATGCCCATGCTCCTAGGAGATAAAGTCTATTTCCTTTTGAAGGACATACATGTAGATCAACGTGGAAGGAGTAGCACTTGACCATCAGTGTATGACTCCATTGCATGGTGCTTGCTCCAGAATTGCCTTGCCTGACAGACGACACAGCCAATGCTGAGGGGAGCTGGTATCTACCCCCACCCTCCTTTGCTGAAGAAGTACAGATGATGAAGGGGAGCCCCCTTACTGACCCTTGCTGGGGACGGATGGATGGTGAAGGTTTCTTACAACAGCCACCTTTCCCGATGAGGTCATGAGGACCTCAGTGCTGTATGATGGGGAAGGATATGGCTATTTTTATACCATGGATAATAAAAGGGGAAACCCCTGCTAATTTGATGTAAAAAAGATTCAAAGTCATAAATATCCCAAACTGAAAGCAAACCCCAGAAAGGCTAGTTTTGAAATTGGAGGTAATTAATTCCTCATGCGATGTGCTGAAATTCAACCCAGACATCCCCCTTTCTTTTTTTATTTCTTTCAGACAGTTTACAGTCCGGTGGAAAGTAAAACCATGCAATCCCTTGGTGTGGTACAGTTTTACTATGTGTCTCTTTTTATTATTTTGCTCATTTTGATCACTTTTTACATGAACATGCATATAATGAATTCAGCTCCTCTTGTCCATGAGATTTATCTTACCCCAAGGATCTCTCCTCTCTCCATCAGTAGTCAAATGGTTAGTGCATTTCTCCATAAAAGAAAAGATCTACAGACTAGAGCATCGAAGGTGAATGACAACATTAATTTGAAATTTGGATTTATTTTTAACTCAGAAAAAAAATGCTGCTGTTTTGCAAATCAAACTTGAATATAAAGTCAAATAACAAGGTTTAAACTCCACATTCAGGGAATCGTAAACCTCCATATTGCCCTGACCTTTGAGGGTCTTATTGTTAAACTCTCTTCTATAGTGAAGTCGAAAATCTTATTAATTCCCAAATGTGGTGCTCATATTCTAACATACCTTTGCTTTATTTATCCTCCAATGGCATATCCTTATAGCCATTCTATTTTTTTTTGTCAGTTGGATTGTCCACTGCAATTAAGCTGTGCAAGAGAAAAATAATTTTTTTTTCTCTATAACTATCTCATGTTCTGCAGTAGCCTCTACCCTTCTAGGTAGTAGGAAAGAAAAAGATAACTAAGTATATAATCCACCTTCAATCTTAGCCCCAGTAGTAATTTTTCTAGAGTCTCTGTAGGTAAACCTGTCTTTGATGATGTTTGTTGAGCCTCTCTAATTTCCATTTCCTGCCCCCTGCTTGTCTTTAGATAGTGGCTGGTTGTGTGGAGTGGACACAGCACTTGCTCTCATGAGCCGGTCCCTGGATCTACATCATGATGGTGCCTGGATCTATGGATGGACTCTGGTCCTACCTTGGCCCCTGCTGCACCGAAGCTCCTGGCATTTCCAGGGAGCCTTGCCCCTGTGTGTTTTATTGGCCTGTTTTTCTGATGTCTGCAGCTGACAAACATGTCACCTGGTCTTTCTCAGCTGGGCGGCTACTCTTTGTTGATGCAATGGCCCCTTGGTCTTGCATCCACTCCCTGACTCAGGTACTCTGCTTGAGCTCTTCCAGGAGATCAGTGTGCTCTGCCAGGTCCCAGGGCAGACCTGCTGGCTCTCAGCTTGGCCCTGAGGAAGCCTCTGGAGTAGACACTAGCCCTCCCCACCTGCTACATGCTCTGCCCTCTCCCTTCTGCTGGGTCTCAATCATTTCTGATTCCCCGTTACCTAGCAGAATGTCTGGCACTTTGCTCAGTAAGATGCTTTTGAAATTGAACTGGATTGTGAATTCCTTTCAGTGAGTGGTCCATGCTTTATTTGGCAAATAGATGCCAATGACCACTATTTTCTCAAAATTTTGTAAAGTTAATTATTGATACACCCAAAGCAGAGGGATCTTCTGATCCCCAAAGCCTAGCTTTCAGTGTTTTTTTAACCCTTCTAAAATCTCAAGTTTCTCTAATAAAAACCACGATAGTCTGAAATCCTGGAATTTGGAATTTATGCCTTCCTAGAGTGCTGATACCCAAATTTTAAAGAATGTGGAGAAAAAAAGGAAATAAAAAGTCCCCCAGAGGTTGCTGGAGTTTTTAGTTTTATTTGAACATATTTGGTGGGTGAAAGAAATGAGAGTTTGTGATTTACTTTCTTTCTGATTTCTTCTTTGCTGTTTTTTTTTTTTTATTTCATCTAAGCACCTGTAGAAAAGTTTCTTTAGAGCACTCCTATGTGGGAAGTACCCAGTTTGAAAGCCAGGCCAAGGAGGTACCTTGACGGTTTGAGCAGAAAGTCCTCTGAGGAAATGAACTTTCTCCTGTTGAGTTGTGTCAGGATGGAAAGGTATGATTACTTTCCCCACCCATCATAAGGGTCATGGCCGATGCTACTGTAACAAAGGACAGATTAACAAGAGAAAAGCATAACAAATGTATTTAATCAAAGTTTCACGTGATGTGAGAGCCTTTAGAAATGAAGACCCAAAACCCCAGGGAAAACAGTTTTTTATGCTTATGCTCCATGAAGAATGGACAGCCGTGTGGAACTGTGATGGGACAAAAGGTGTGACCTCATGGCAATAGACCAAGGAGGGAACCCCAGCAAGGCCTGTCAGTTCAGATTCCTCTTGGCCTTTCTGTGTAGCATTCCTTCCCCCTGGGGATGGGACAGGACCCCTCTGGAATAGGGGGAAAGGAGAAGGAAGAGAGTGACCTTGGTAGGATTTCTGGCTTACTTTGGGGGAGAAGGGTTCTAGTTTTTATGACTCTACCTTGGGGAGGAGGAATTCTGGTTTCTGTGATTCACTTCAGAGGAGGAAGAGGGATGGGAGACAGGAGGATGGAGAAGGTCAGAGGGACCATGCTTGTGAGACTTTTCTGATGTCCTTCAGTTTAAAGTACTTAGCACACCAAAGAGCTGTCTTTGGGAGTGTCGTGCTCTGAGTCCCAGCATTTGTAAGGCCAGATGCAAGAGGAGTGCTGGCTTATTAACTCACACAACTGTTTCTTGAAAGTCCTGTGTGTGCCTTGTGCTGTCTGATGCTCTGAGCAAAGGTTATCTTCAGAGAGAATGACTGTCCAAGATGCTGATGCCACTCGGGATGATGAAGGAAGATTGCAATGGGAGAAGGATGCAAACAGCCCCCAGATGTTTGCTCAGAGGCCCACACTTAGACCTCAGAAGATTGTCAAGGGGTAATCTTGTGGCACAGAAGGCAAGAGACAGAGTGCATTGGTAACACCGTGCATGTCTTAGCTAAGTGTCTATTTTTACAGAGCTTTCCCTTAAAAGTTTCCTTTTCTGGCATTCTTTGTCAAGAGAATGTACTCTTTTCCTTCACTGCTGTCTTTGTGACTTAAAGCTGTGGATGGTTTAACATTTTGAAGTTCAATTACAGATAGGAAACCAATGTTGAAATTGGAAACTGATCTAGAGGAATCCTTTTGAATCAGATGTGCTATGTCCCTTTAAAATTTGTGTTAGTTTCTAATAAGGGAGATGAAGCATGATTTATCGTCATCACTGGGATTTCAGGACAGGTTTGGACATTCAAAATAATGTTCAAAAGTAATGAAGTCCTCTCATAACAACAATGTCTTCCTGACTCTGTTTATTTTAGGAGTATTTAATTTTTAATAATGATATTTTTTCTTGATTTTGTAGTAGGTTAAGTGGCTTTAAATACGAACACATTTATTCTTTTTCAGCATAGCATTTCAAAGTTTAAAGTAAGCTGAGTTGTTAAAACTTCCAGTTTTTGTACACTTAAATTTTTATAACTATAGTGAAGCAGGAAAATACAAAAATTTGGGTTCAATTTTCTTCCTGTGTATTATTATTATCTCATATTATTTCCATTCAAAATGGTAAATTTGATTGGAAGTTCACATATATGTGTGTGTGTTAGGACCTTTTGAGGAAGAAAATGAAAATTGGTAGGATGGCAGAAAGATGGGGGCAAGAGGATAGGATCTTTCTTACAGAGCAAGGAAGGAGGTGATTTAATTTGCTTCACAGTTGGTGTGCTGATAAAAAGGGGTTGCTCTTCATGAAATAGTAGATCTTTTGTATACATTTCATCTTTATTATTTCAATTATCTAAATGCACATGGTAAATGACACTGATTCATGTGCTTTGTGTGGGCAGGAGTTCAAAGGCCTCATCAGCAAAAGATCCGGGAACTGAGAGGGAACAGCCCCCACACTCACCCTGCTACACGTTGACTCTGTAATAAATTCGCTTCATCAAGCGACTCCATAACTTTTATGGGGAGAAATTAGGAGACTCAATTAACATCATTATCTTCCTCCTTTGGGGCCCACTTTAAGGCATGGCAAGCCTAAAAATGGCCTAGAAGGAATCAAATTTGGTGCTAACAGAGTGCTGCTGTTGAAGGGGGGCAGAGTTTCAGTGAAAGCTCAGACCCAAAGCATAAATTATGATCACTTTAAGGGTCAGGGAGTAGAATTAGTTTGTTTCAAGGTGGAAGGATATGGCAAAGCTGTGTGGAAGGCTTGAATTGCACATGGAGAGCCCTGCATCTCCATTCCTGCTCTGCCCCAGACTGTGTGGCCAACTGTTCCCTTTTCTGGACCTCAGGAGTTAAGGCTCGGTAGAGCTTCTAAACTCTATCTACTTCCAGCCCAGAAAGGCCGTTTTTACCAGTAGGTGCATTCTGTAATGCTCTAGTGCAACCAGCTCAGCCTCAGATTTTATTTTCTTTGCGGTTTTGCTTAACCTGAGGGAATTTCATGGGGCTCCTGCTGTGAAGTGTTAGTTCCATCGACACTGAGGGCCAGCATCACATGCTCATGGCTAGTGGGCCAGTCAGCACTGGTGGGGACCAGCCCTTCTCCTCACTCAGATTTACTGTTCTTCAGGCTTTATTATAATACCAGTTGACATTTCCAGTGGGCTCTGGGATACAGAACCCACGGTTCAGAGTTCAGTCCTGTCTCCTCACTCTGCCAGCAACATGAAGCAATTTAATTTCCATCAGGCATCATGTCTGCTCATGACGATCAGCATGGCAGATGGCAGATGACTGATGTGGAACTGGTACCAACATCATTCAATTATCTATCTTCAAACAGATTTTAAAGCCTGCTAGAAGAATATAAATTTGAATTTTAGCAGTTTCATTCCAGACTATTTTATTTTTTTGGATTTTTTTCCCTATTATTTTAAATCACAAAGCAATAAACCACCAGTCTGAGATTTTGCTAAAAATGTTTTGGCATTTCGAGCTTGTTTTTTTCAATAAAGTTAGGAGATATTCTTTGCCAAAACAGACACTGAGGTTTGTTGTGAAAGTCATTAAAATATAATTTAAACCCATTGCTGTTTTTGAGTCATTCAGAATTGTTTGCACTTTTCCCCCAATGGTCCAGTTTCAAATTTAACAAACGTGGAAAACTAGGTTGCCATCACCTATATAATCCTGAAAAATACTTTGGAAAGAAGTAGTATCTTACATATTCTATACAAGTAGGCCAAAAATTTGGACTCGTAATTTGATGATTTAATAGAAAAATCATTGTATTTTAAGTAACAGTTAATTAATCTGAGTAAATACTCTGGTTGCCCATTGGCAAGTAGGCAGCAAGGAATATAAAATGCTAAGAGGTAAAACATACCATGAGCCTCAGTATTGCAAGGACAGAAATCAAACATAGCAAACTCTTGATTCTGCAAATGATCATCTCATACTGTCTCCTTTTAAAACTTTTCTTTGCACTTGATTCTTCAAAGAGTGGGAGAAAGCATATATTTATAGACGAGAATAAACATCTAAATAAAATCCAAAAAGTGCAAAAGCAGGAGAATACAGGAATGTTGTATATTGATTCAGGTCTAACAAATACAAAGCCAGTCATTGGTGAGGAAAGGATTTTGGCATGGTCTTTAGAATTCTTTTTAATATATGTTTCTATAAAGTTGGCTGTAGAAAACGTTTTCCTGTGGAACATAGTGTTAGAGGTGTACATTTTCAAAAGAGAAGGAAGGAAATAGTCCCACTATGTAATAAAAATCAGTGTTGAGATTGAAGCGACTTTTATAAATCACACGTTTTAGGATATATATTATACTTTCCTGCCTAATCGTTCTAACAGTCAAATATGTAGCAATGCAGGCACTGCATGGAAAGTGAAAATAATTTACAATCAATTACATCCTCCCAAGGCTAAATCTTTGGATTGCCTCGAGTTTGACATGAGAGAGAATTTTGCTAAGTTTAGCCTTTAAGATAAATAAATAGCCCTTGTGGGGATTTCTAGCTTGTAGTTGCCTTTTGGTTCTAGTAGGAGCCATCTTGCGCTCTCTTGGTGCTGCTGAATTGTGTCTTCATCAGTCAGTGGGATCCCTTGTGACTTCCTTTTTAAGAGTCTACTTGTTACTGTAATCTCGGATTTCTGAACAGTGGATTTCCCTTGTTAAGCAGGGGTCGTTACACAAAGAAAATGGCTACTCATATTTTCTCATTATCTTCTTCACTCCCAGGAAACAGGAAAGAGTCGTAGAGTCTCATCCATTCAACAAATATTTGTTGAGCACCTGTAGGTGCCAGGTAAGGTGCTAGGTGCTAGCACATAGTCCTGGCAATCAGAGTTTTCTGGAAAATGTAACAGGTTAATGGTCTCTCCCAGGCTAAAAATCTTTTCAGAACACTGAAAAATACATATTCTCAATGTAAGTGGCCTAATGGCATAAGTAACGCTGTATTACTGGTTGACTCTTATCTATTTGTGCAGTGGACTGATACTAAACTAAGTGTATTTATTTTGGCCTATTTACTAGGCCAAAATAATCTAACTGACACATAGGCCAATAATCTAACTGACACATCTTTTACATTTAAAATCGGAGACAATTTAATGGAGCTGACTAGTCTACAGCTGATTGGATATGTGCTCTATCATGTTAACTGCTGTCTTGAGAGTTTCAGTACCCACTGCAGGTCACAGTGAGGGGGTGTCGTCTCTGTCCTCTGATATGAGAGTCACTGACACATGTGGACTCCATAATGTGGTAATAAAGGGTAATGGGGATTTCTTCTGTAGTGTAGACTTCTGGGCACTTCCAAATTAAGTGTCAGAATCCTTAACATGTTTTGGAGAAAGGTATATGAGCCAATAAATTAGATTAATTGTAAAAGGGATAATAACAGACCCACTTTATTCGGTAGATGTGAGTGTGACTGAGAGGACATATACCCAGGGCCTGGCTGGGGTGGGAGCTCAAGGGAAGGCCCAGGGTGGTGAGGCCTACAGCTTTCGAAATTTGGGGGGATCCCAAAAGAAAAAGAAAAAATACAAAAATCTGAATTAATAATATAGATCTCAACAATTCAAACATGTTAAAAGCCAACCATTGTCACAAACATCATAACATCCGGAATGATATAATATTTGTATTAATTAACTGCTGGATGTTCAGCCTCATTCATAGATTTTCCCTATATTTTTGAACTACGCACTCTTTGACTACCTCTTCACATGACAATTTGTGTTGGATTTTCTGTGGAGTGAATAAGAAGATAATTTTGTTTTTCCTCTGGTGTGGTTGATCAGATGAACTTTTTTTGCTATTGATAATTTTCAAAGGTTTCTTTCTGCTTCACAATTTGCTATTAGTAATGTCTTGTTAGATTTTAGAATTATTGTCAAATTTAGGAAAGCCTATATCAAATTTGTTTTAGGGACCTCAAGTGTTCTTACATAGTAATGAAACCTAAGCACCTGAATTGACAGCGCTCCTTAAACAGTTTGTCATTGGCATCCTTGTTTCAGTGGAGCATTATAAGGTTTTGTTGTTGTTGTTTGGTTTTGTTTTTTGTTTTTTTTGTTTGTTTGTTTCTTTTTTGAGATGGAGTCTCATTCTGTCACCCAGACTGGAGTGCAGTGGCAAGATCTCAGCTCACTGCAACCTCCGGCTTTCGGGTTTAAGCCATCCTCCCGCCTCAGCCTCCCAAGTAGCTGGGATTACAGGCATGTGCCACCATGCCCAGCTAATTTTTGTATTTTTAGTAGAGACAAAGTTTCACCATGTTGGCCAGGCTGGCATCAGACTCATGACCTCAAGTGATCTGCCTGCCTCAGCTTCCCAAAGTGCTGTGATTACAGGTGTGAGCCACCATGCCCAGACAAAGAATTATAAGTTTTATGTGATGTTCATTCATAGCAGTAATTTCATGTCAAACAGCAAAAATTTACAAAAAAGTGCCGGGCACGGTGGCTCATGCCTGTAATACTTCCACTTTGGGAGGCCAAGGCAGGTGGATTGCCTGAGCTCCAGAGTTCGAGACCAGCCTGGGCAACACAGTGAAACCCCTTTTCTACTAAAATACAAAAAATTAGCTGGGCGTGACGGCGGGCTAATCCCAGCTACTCAGGAAGCTGAGGCAGGAGAATCGCTAGAACCCAGGAAACGGAGGTTGCAGTGAGCCAAAATCGCACCACTGTACTCCAGCCTGGGCGACAGAGTGAGACTCTAGCCTGGGTGAAAGAGCGAGACTCTGTCTCAAAAAAAAAAAAAAAAGGAAAACTCTGTATTTATATGAATCAGTTCTTCTTGTTAGATGGAATATCAAATCTACGAACTTCTTCATGACTTCTACACAATATATATCTCTCCTTCTTAAGGAATTACTGATTTTTGCATGCTTTAAAAATGTTTTGGTTACAGCTTGCTTTTTTTCTTCTTAGAGACAGGGTCTTGCTCTGTCACCCAGGCTGGAGTGCAGTGGCGCTATCTTGGCTCACGGCATCCTTAACCTCCTGGGCTCAAGCAATCATCCTACCTTAGCCTCCTGGGTAGCTGGGACCCCAGGCACATGTCACCATGCCTGGGTAATTTAAAAAAATTTTTTTGTTGAGACAGAGTCTCACTATGTTACCCAAGCTGGTCTTGAACTCCTGGACTCAAGCGATCCTCTGGCTTCAGCCTCCCCAAGTGTTGGGATTACAGACGTGAGCCACCATGCCTGGACCAATTTGTTTCTTTGTGTCAAAATTGTTTCTATTGATTCCATCTAAAAATAAATGAGATGTCCTTACCTGGTGCATTTATAATTTATGTGGTGCATATTAAAACTGTAACTTTGATCAGCATTGGTGAGAAATGAAATTCTCTTATACAGCTGATTGGAAGAACTTTCTGCTGAATAGTTTCTGGCTCCATATATTTTAAACCTTGTTTCTCCTCCACTACCCACATACTTTACGTGCCAAGTGCCATGGGGCTCATTCCCCACACGTGACCCCTCTGGCCTTGCACCTTCATCTTACACAGGTGAATCAACAGAGAGCTGTGGAAGTTTTCCTGGAAAAACTTCCTACCAGGATATCTGGGAACTTAATTGTGCATGGAAGTAACCATGAACCACATCACTAGATTCCACTATAAACCCCAAACCAAATGTATTCAATGTCCCCCTAGGTCAGTGGTTCTCAACGACTGGGAATTTTGTCCCACCACTGCCTCAGATATTTTTGGAAATGTCTAGAGACATTTTTGGTTGTCATGACCATTTTGGATGGTGTTGGTACTGTTGAAATCGAGCAGGTGGAGGCCAGGTAGCCTGGAACCATCCTGTGGTGCACAGGGTAGCTCCAATAGAAAGGAGGGTCCAGCCCCAAATGCCAAGATTGCCAAGGCTGAGGAACCCTGACTGGAGGGGTCCCCCAAAGGCCACAGCCACTCCAGTGCCCCCTGATGTGAGCAGAGCTGTGATGGAAGTAAAAGTGGAAGTGACTGCAGTTATCATTGATTACAGTTAAAATAGTTTGCTTTTGCAAATGTTGGGAAACAGCAACCACACGGACATGAACACCTTGCTAGGGGGTTAGGGGCTTTGGTAGGGGCCAGTGGAAGTGAGGCGTCCTGAAGCTTCGGCTTCATTAGTTTTATAGTAATAACGTTTTAAGCCTCTTTGCTGCTTTATGTTGGGTTCTTCTCCCTTCTCTACGTCTTCCAAAGATACAATGTGGGTTGTGCCGATAAGATGGTAAAAGCCACTGAGCACTGAGCTGGGAGACTTTGCCGTTTTTATAACTGCATAATGATCTGCTGCAGGTGGGAGACGGCCGCAGCTGGTCTTCGCTTTTCACCTGAAGTCCTGACCCCTCCCAGTTTTCTCACAGGCCCTGCTTCTGGCGGATCGTGCTGGTTTCTTTGCTGAGATACTGGTCTGTTATGTTTTCCTTCACCATATGTTTCCCCAGACGTATTGTCTTTATTATGTCTGAATCCACAGTAGCTCTTTAAAATAATGCTTTTCCCCTTCTGTTGATAAAAGCAGTTGTGCATATGGAAGAAAATTTAGAAAGTGCAGAAAATATAAAGAAAATAAAAGCATCCTATAAATCATTATAATTAATATCACTGATTAACACTTTGGTGTATGTATTTCCTTCTAATCATTTTCTGGTATGTGTGTATGTGTGTGTTGTATCAAGCTTTCTGTCCTTTATCTCTTGTTTTATTTAACATATATCATACTTTCTCTGTCATTCAATATTTTTTGATACATGTATTTTTTATGACTATATAATATTCTGCCCTATGACTGTATCATAATCTATAGAAACATTTCTCTTGTTAGATGTTATATTTACTCCCTGCCCCCCACGTTTATAAATACTGCTGTAATGAACATCCTTGTACCTAATGCTTTGACCACATCTTGATTATTTTCTTAAAGTGAATTCCAAGAATTGGACTTCTGGGCCAAATATTGAACATTTAAGGTACTTGATCCCAATAACAAAATTAACTTCCAGGCCACAATGTAATTTAAATGTGATTCCTGAAGTCATCTTGGTGTTAAGAGGAGGAACGTAAACCCTTGATATTTAATGAGAAAATCAGATCTCAACCGAAATAGTACAACATATTAAACTTTGCCTCCAGGAACATGTAACATTTGTTCTGAAGGTGGCTTTAGACACTGCCTCATTTTATGTGAGTCTAAACTGAAGCCTCCAGAGGCGAAGTACTCACCTGAGGTTACACAGTGGATTGATGCAGGGATGAGATGAGAACCACTGATGCTAATGTCAGCAGAATATTTTATTTTAAAATATTCTTGATTTTAAAATTGATCACACTCTATATTTTGTGTGGTTTTCAACTTTGTCTGTTTGAACATAGCAATCCCATAAAATAGGCGAGGCGAGAGTTATGATGGCCATTTTACAAATGGTAAAACTGAGGCCCCAAGACACTGAGAGCTTTTTGTGTAGCCCTACAGGTAATGTGATCGAGCCTGCAGGCAGGCTTGAATCCTCTGTTCCATGATAACAGCATCTGTAGTTTTTTGACTTTTTCATAATTGCCATTCTGATTGGCATGAGATGATATGTGGTTTTGATTTGCATTTCTCTAATGATCAGTGATGTTGAGCTTTTTTTCATATGTATGTTGGCTGCATGAATGTCTTCTTTTGAGAAATGTCTATTCACATCCTTTTCCTACTTTGTAATGGGGTTTTTTTTTTTTTTGGTAAATTGGTTTAAGTTCCTTGTAGATTCTGGATATTAGACCTTTGTCAGATGGATAGATTGCAAAAATTTTATCCCATTCTGTTCACTCTGATGATAGTTTCTTTTGCTGTGCAGAAGCTTTTCGTTTAATTAGATCCAATTTGTCAATTTTGGCTTTTCCACGGTATTTTTTTAAAGCTCCTCAGATGGTTTCAGTGTGCGGCCAGGGTACAGAACACTGCACTATACCTAAGATAGCATAAGGATTCACCTCTCCTGCCACCTCTGATCATTTTGTAGTCTTGCCTGGAGCCTACTGTTAAGAAGGATTCTGATGCCTTCTTGTCTTAGTGAGAAAGTGAGCTGGGACTCATTTTCTATAATGTCTGCCATGAACTAGACTGGGGAGGGACATCAAAACTGTCCTTGCTATCTTGGCATTACATCATATTGCCATTCCATTTAGTTTCTAGAAAGCATATTCTCACTAAAGACACTTAAAGACAATGGCACAAACAGGGGTTAGTGTGAGGGTATGAAAGTTCTAAAGCAACTTGCTATGGCCTGCTAAGAATTTCAGGAATATTTTCCTAGCAGTAGTTATCTTCAAGACAAACATGGATCAGGCACAGTATTGCCAGCTTATATTTTGGGATATCTCTCCACAGAACTCATGAACTGACCTTTTATTTTGCTAGGCTTGGAATTGGTTCTGAAACCTTCCAAGATATATTTTAAACAAAATGGAAAAGTAAAGACAGAAAGCTGAGTGTGGCTTTTGGGGACTTGTATCAGTTTGCTAGAGTGATCATCATAAAATACCACAGACTGGTGGCTTCAACGACAGAACTTTTCTCACAGTTCTGGAAGCTGGAAGCCCAATGTCAAGGTGTCAGCAGAGCTTGTTTCTTCTGAGGTCTCTTTCCTCAGCTTGCAGATGTCTGTCTTCTCACTGTGTCCTCACTTGGGCTTTCTTCTGTGTGCATGCAACCCTGGTATCTCTTTGTGTGTCTGAATTTCCTCTTCTTATAGGGACACCAGTCAGATTGGATTCCAGCTTACCCTAATGAGCTAATTTTAAATCACCTCTTTAAAGATCCTATCTCTATATACATTCCCATTCTGAGCCACTGAGGGTTAGGGCTTCAATATGCAAATTTTAGGGAGACATAATTCAGCCTACAATAGGGCTGGTCCTTGTGAAGTGTTGAAAACTAATGCCTGTCCTTGTTTATTAGGGGCTCAGGCTTTGGGTTGGGACAGTCTCAACCAGGGGCAGTTTATCCCTCCCAGGGGACATTTGGCAATGTCTGGAGACATATTTGTTTGTCATAATTAGGATTAGGGGTTGCTAATAACATCTAGTGAATAGAGACCAGGGATGTTGCTAAATATTCTACAATGCACAGGACAGCCCCTCTGTCCCCAATAACAAAGAATTATCACGGCCAAAATGTCCCTTGACATTCTGCTGAGGTGGAGAAATCCTGGGCTAAATAGACTTCAATTTGAATCCCTGTGATGATACCTAATACAGGTGTGACTTTATAACATACCCCATCTTTATGAATACCCTCATCTGTAAAGTCCTCACAGTGGGTTAAATGAGATAACCTATGACAGCTTTTAACACATAGCCTGACTCCTGGGAAGCTCTCAACAACCGTTAAGTGCATTATAGATTTCTCACCCGCAGATGCCTCACTTGAGAGCTCAGGTTGGAATGAGCACTAGGAAGTGTCCAGCACAAGAAAAGAGGGACGACCCATCTGGCCACAGGGAGGTAACTGGGGCCACAAGAAGGCAAAGGCCACGACCTACAGAAATATATTGAATTCCATAACTTCTTTGGATGTTTTCCAGGTTTAAATAAGTCTACTTCATTGGGCGAAATATGGCTTGAATTAGGGACAGCCCTTTCTCTGAATGTAAAAGGTTACATCACACATTTCCAGTATCTGTGCAGCTTGCTGCCTCTTCCTTGAAATCATTTAGAGAGAGGGTTGTTGGGCACTTCAGACTTCTTGCTCACTGTGTCAGGTCCAGAAGGTCCTGGAGGAAAAGGGAGAGACAGAGGAGTGGAAAACATTTGTTCAAGTGGGGAGGACTGTTTGACACACACCAATATCCCCAGAGTTTTCTGTTAATTACAAAAGTCATCAGAATGCATTTCCATCTGAGATTCTATGTTGCATTTGTACAGAAAGATTGACTTGAGCTATAAAGTAGCTTTGTCCTCTTTCATTAACTTCCTTCACCCTACAGAGTGTGAACCAGCAGCATTTGCTTCCTGGGGGTGGGGTTGAGGGGAGCTGGTGAGAAAGGCAGAATCTCAGCCTCCACTTGGGACCTGGGGAGGCGGGACCTGTATTCCAATAAGATGGCAAGTGATGCCTCTGCAACGTGAGAAGTGCTGCTCTATGCTGTGTGCCATTTCTCTCTCCCCGCTTTACTGGAATCTTTTCTGTCACTCTTGTTTAATGGCTTCATGGATCTCTTACACTTGTGTTTCTTATTGTGGGCCACCTCAAATCCTTTTTGGGCCTTCATGTTGTATAATATTTAGTAAATGTTAAGTACCAACTGTCCTCTAAACTAGGGTTTGATAGTCCAGGCATTTTCATATGTATTAGAGAAAACATTTCAATAACAGCTTTATGAAGGAGAAAGAGGAGCCTTAAGTAGTTTTAACTCAATCTAGGGTTAATAAGTAACCACCATTAATTGAGTATCTACTGTGTATTAGCCCTGAATATGCAAACTCACTCAGTCCTCACAAAACTCTATGAAGTGGATGCTTTTATCTCCGTTTTATAGGTTAGGAATGGAGACTGAGGAAGGTTATATGCCTTGAATAAGGGGGGCATTGCTAAGCAGTGGCTTCAAGGGCTTCCCTAGCTCCTATCACCAGCACCAAAACACCCACTAAATTAATCTAATAAGTAATTCTACAATTGAGATAGTTTTGCGTACAATTGTGCATAATAAATAAAATTGTTTTTGCTATACCAACATGCTTCAAGACACTCCCTCTCTTTCGACTTGCTCATTCTCCCACTGCCCTTCCGAAGGGAACCCTTTGAGTGAAGCCGCACCCAGGGCCACTTAGCTCCACCACAGTGACGCCAAAGTTTCGGCTGGAAACTAAGGAAGTGAAAGTTCTAAGTTGCTTGCCAAGTGCTTTATATTTTTTTAATTTTTAAAATTTTTGTACTTAGTAAATTCGAACAAGTGTCAGTAACCAAATGCCTGAAAATCAGGAAGGGTTTGGGAAATTTTCTTTCTTTTTTTGTGAGACGGAGTCTCGCTCTGTCACCCAGACTGAAGTGCAGTGGGGCGATTTCGGCTCACTGCAAGCTCCGCCTCCCGGGTTTACGCCATTCTCCCGCCTCAGCCTCCCGAGTAGCTGGGACTACAGGCGCCCGCCACCGCGCCCGGCTAATTTTTTTGTATTTTTAGCAGAGACGGGGTTTCACCGTGTTAGCCAGGATGGTCTCGATCTCCCGACCTCATGATCCGCCCGCCTCGGCCTCCCAAAGTGCTGGGATTACAAGCGTGAGCCACTGCACCTGGCCGGGTTTGGGAAATTTTCTGCAGCATTATGACAGACCTTCCAAGGAGTTCCTCAACTTGCTAGTCTGTGGTCATCTCCCATCTGCTTCCTTTAAACAGAGGAACATGATTGTCTATCCTGGAGCATGTTGCTCCCCTTTGATTCTAATTTTAAAAGCCCATATAGCACTGGTGTGTAGGCTTATTATCTTTCCATCATGCTCTGGGCAGGGTGGAGGGTCCAGCACAAGCTTCTGTGACTAAAGGAGGACTTACAAGACCTAGAGTAGAAGTCAAGATCTCTAACTGTGGAGGTGTGGCAAGGAATTGCAAGAAAAGCCTGGGCTGTAGGGTCAACCAAGTTAGAATCCTGGCTTTGCCACCTGCTGGAAACTAGGGCTCGGGCAAGTGAGCTCACTCACTGAACGTTTTGTTTCTAGATAATGAACATCTCGGGTTTTTAAAAATTTTGAAATACTTAATTGATGAATAAAAATGGAATATATTCAAGGTGTACAATGAGATAATTTTATGTAAGTATATATTGTATAATGATTATCACTATCAAAATAATTAAAACATTCTTCACCACCCATGATGTACATTACATCCCAGAACTTATTCATCTTATAACTGAAGGTTTGTACAGTTCGATCAACATCTCCCCATTTCCCCCATCCCCAGCTTTTAGCAACCACCATTTTACTTTCTCCTTCTATGAGTTTGAGTTTTTTAGATTCCACATGTAAGTGAGATAATGCAGTGTTTGTCTTTCTGTGTCTGGCTTATTTCACTTAGCATAATGTCCTCTAGGTTCATCCATGTTGTAACACACCGCAGGATTTCCTTCCTTTTTATGGCTGAATAATATTCCATTGTGTATATGTACCACAGTTTCCTTATTCATCATCCACTGATGGACTCTTAGGTTGTTTCCATATCTTGGTTATTGTGAATAATGCTTCTATGAACATGGGAGTGCAGATATCTCTTTGAAATACTGATTTCATTTTCTTTGGATACATATCCAGTGGTTGGGTTTCTGGATCATATGGTGGTAGTTCTATTTTTATCTTTTTGAGAATCTCCATACTGTTTTGCATAGTGGTTGTACTAATTTAGGACCCACCAGCAGTGTACAGGGCTCCCTTTTCCTGCATCCTTGCCAGCCCTTGTTATTTCTTGTCTTTTTGACAGTAGATTCCTAATAGAAGTGAGATGATGTATCATTGTGCTTTTGATTCTCATTTGCCTGATGATTAGTGATTTGAGCATTTTTTTTTTCATGCACTTATTGACCATTTATATGTCTTCTTTGGAAAAATGTCTATTTAGGTCCTTTGCCTATGTTTTAATTGGGTTGTTTCTGAAGCTTTCTGTGTAGAATTATAACAAAGGATTTGGTACATAGTACAGGCTTAGTAAATGGTAGTTCTGCTGACTCCGATGATTATGACGAGGAGAAGTGAAATATCATCTGAATATGAAAATATTAAAGGACTATGGTTGTTCATCTCTAGGTAGAGAGGGTCCTTAGAAATAGTCGTGAAACAAACAGAGGTTTTCATGCAGAGCTGGTGCCTGCTTTTTCTGTGTTCTGATACACTGAGTGTGGAGACCATGGATACTGTCCAAATGCAGCAGATAAGAAAATGTGCCTGGACGTGAGACAGCCTGGGTTCAATCTGGGTCAACTGCATCCTAGCTCCATGACTGGTCAAATTGGCCAGTCTCTTTTAGTCTCAATTTATTCATTGTAAAATGGGGATAATAATCCTATGAGACTCAAATGTTTGTAAGGACTGTGCTTAACCCAGTGCCAGGCATGTATTTTAAGTGCTGTTATTTGAATTTGCATTTAAATACATGGCCAGCACTCCCAGATCTGATTAGTTGCTGTGGAATGGGCTACAGAAAGATCTTACAGAGAGTCTCTCTTGAAGACAGCATTTCATGAGCAGCACAGGTTGTCAGTGTGGAATGATTCGGAGGGATTCCTGTTACATCAGAGTTCCTAGAGACAGACACAGAGAAGGAACACCCACGGACAGCCTTGTGTCCTATGGAGACACAATGCCTTTTGCAAGAACCTCAACTGCAGAGCTTCTCAGCAGGACTGTTGCTGAGAAAATTGGTCATCTACTTTCTAATTTCCCTTGCTGCCATATTGCCAGCCCAGGTAATTTCCATGTTCAATATTAAAAGGTGGCTACTTCCACATTGGTCTTCACTTTGATAGCATGTTGTTTCTTCATGTTTTACCAACCTGTGTGAGCAGAGTTTCTTATGCAGGAAGCTTTAGGGTGGGCTATTGCAAAACAACCCCTATGAATACCCATGTATCATATAAATAGTGTGATTCTGGTGCTTTCTGCCTTCCCATTTGTGTCTGATACAGGAATAGAAATAAGACCTTCATGATGATAGCTTAATATTTTCCCTCTTTGCACCTTGGTTTATTATCCATCTGAAGTGTTTTATTTATATATGTAAAACACTTTATATATATATATAAAAAGCACAATATGTATATATTTGTGTGTGTGTGTGTGTGTGTGTGTAGCAAGGGGTGTGGACACTGTGATTCTCTGTAGTGCTGACCAGTTAAGGACCAAGCTTTCCGTTGGGGAGGTGAATGAGCAGAAATAAGTGAACTCGGAATCATGTAACAACCACGTAACATCCTATTTTTCTGAAAATAGTTTTGGAATAAGAAACAAGAAAAAGAGAATGCAGAAAATATGATCTGTTACCTCAGATTGTTTCTAAAACAAATGCTTTCCCAAAGTAGAGATAAATTCTTTTTTCTACTCTGTAATTGCTCTGACCTGTGTAAACCCGGTGGACACTTTCAGCTGGGCTGGAATGTCAGAGAATTCCCAGTTTGTCTAGGTTACAAGATATTGTCTTCATTTCTATTGTTTTTCTGCATAAAGGCCATTCATTCATTATTCGTGAACTGGTTCAGTCATTCATTCAACAATACTATTGAGCATCTAATATGCAGAGATGAAGGAATTGTTAACCCTGTTTGAAGAAATTCATGCTTACTGGGACAACAGACATGTATGTCCATGATTTAAAGTGAGTGGTCATTACAGTGAGCACAGCTTTAAGAACACTGAGCAGGGATCTCCACCTGGTTTGAGACTCTTAGGGAAACCTACCAAGAGAGAAGAGTTGAGCTGACCCTTGAGGAATGATAAAGAATTTTCCATTAGGCTGGGTGCAGTGGCTTATGCCTATAATCGCAGCACTTTGGGAGGCCAAGGTGGGTGAATTACCTGAGGTCAAGAGTTCAACACCAGCCTGGCCAACATGGCAAAACCACATCTCTACTAAAAATACAAAAATTAACCCGGTTCGGTAGCGCACGCCTGTAATCTCAGCTACTTGGGAGGCTAAGGTAGGAAAATCACTTGAACCCAGGAGGCAGAGATTGCAGCGAGCCACGATTACACCACTGCACTCCAGCCTGGGCGACAGGGCAAGACTCTGTCTCAAAAAAAAAAAAAGAATTATCTGCTAGATCTTGGTGTAGTAAATGAGAAAAGAAAGGGATTTGAGGGAGAGGAAAGAGCATGGGCGAAGAGGCAGGTAAGAAAGTGTGGTGGGTTCGTGGAACAAGAAAAGGAAGCCAAAGGTTTTCAGAAGGCAGTGGGGTGCCATTGAATGTCATTAATTAAATGCTGTTTAGTGCTACAGAAGAAAAGAATGAAAGAAATACTTTCTTATAACTCCTTGGTAGAACCATGTTTCCACCAATTTCAACACATGTTTTCATATGTGTTTAATCCTGTCTTGAGAAGGGTCTATTGTTCTCCATTCTCCAGGAAATGCTCCATAGTCAAAACATCACTTGACATTCCATCCTCTGGCAACAAGCAGGATGGCTGAAGCTGTACTTTGTCTTGTAGTTATGATCCATGACAATTACATTACCAAGAATAACAGTCTTTAGAGCAAGATCGACAAATTTATCACTAGCGTTTAAATCAACACCCAGTCACTTAAGTAAATATCCGCTTTGCTAAATTACTTTCTCTGTCAGTGTCAGGGAGGAAAGGAGTGTCTGAGAGCTTTTGTTTGAGATTAGAAATGAAGACCCTAGGGATGGGCAAAATGAAAGATAAATTTCTCAAATAGTTAAAATAGCAATGCCATGAAGTAAGTGGAGTATTTCTGAGCACCTATGTGAAAGTGTTTGGCTCCAGGCTGTGAATGAGTATCCCAGTCACCTGGAAGCAGAAATCAGGAGAGTAAGTTAAAAAGCATAACAAAACCTATTCTAGCACGCATCTGTTTGGAGCAGTTGTGTGTGTTGTGAATGTCTCGCAGGTGGCTTTCTAAGCTCCCCATAATCTCTAATGTGTCTGCTTTCTTTTCTTACAATGCGGGTAGGTAATGCTCCTCTCAGGTTTGGCAGAGGGTATTGTTGATAAGGTATAAACAATGAGGCTGAAAGGTCTTGTATGTGGCAGTTTGCTGTCTGTCTGCTGGAATGATCTGCCCTTTAGTAAAAGTAACAGTCAACATTATGTGATGGGGTACCAGACGTCGACCCTATGAGATAGGCATTGCCATCCCCATTTTGGGATGAAAAAAACGCAGTTCAAATGAGTTTAATGTGCCAAGTTCACGTAGCTCCTGAGTGGTAGGCAGGGCTGGGTTTGAACCCAGGCAGTCTGACATGCAAACCATGTTTCTACCGCAAGCACTGTCTCCCTGTGGTATCTGGACTTGTAGCATAGGATTTCTGTCCCAACCTCTTAAATTACTAGATTAGGTTTCTTAGAGCACACTCTCAGAGCACATTGAAAGAAGGGTTACCCAATGAGAAACAGAGAGGCAGAGAGAAAAATAGGAAACCTGTAAGACTTTGGCCTAAAATATTGTGGCTATAATAGAAAGCTTCCGGAATCTTCCACTATAAACAAGGTGGCTTTGAGCAAGTCACTTAACCTTTCTGGTTCTGCCTCTATAAATGGAATGTGATCAGATGTTCCCTATGGTTTTGCCCAGTCTTCCCACCTATAAATCTAATTTATTCAACAAACAGAGAAAGAGAAGTGGTGGTGGTGGTAAGGAACATAGGGCTAGACATCACAAATACTATCTAATTTAGTTTTAGGGTTTATATTACAGAACTATGTTAGTTGGGGCTCTTCAGGCTGCAATTGTAAAAATCTAACCTGACCTAAGCAAGCTTATATTCAAGCTAGTGGATTTTATTGATATTCATGTTGGTGTCACATCATGAGTTGTAAGAACTTGGGAGGCAGCTGAGCTTCAGAAAAGGATCCTGCAACTGGGACACTGAGAGCCTCCAAATCTCTGTCCTCTTGGCCTCTCCTCTCTGTCTCTCCTGGGTAATTGTAGTCAAATAGGCTGTTCTTTCTTGAGGAACAGTCTTGCCTGTTTACCTATCCAGGTAGCAGAAAATGACTCTCTCGTAGATCTGCTAGAAAATGTGTAGAGACTGATTTTCCTAGCTTGGGTCCCATTGGACCAGAGGGTGGGGTCATATAGTAGGGACAAGGTGGCTCTTGTGCACCTTTGAGGGTAGAGAGGAGCCATCACCTGGTATTAAGCTAGGTTGAATCATTCCAGAGGCTGAGAACCATGGTTCCCACTTACCCGAGGTGGGGGCTGAGATGAAGAGATGTTGAAGGGCTTAGACATACTCAGACAGCAGTAACTGAATGGATTAAGAATGAAACACAGATCTTGGCTTTTTGTTCTGTCTACTTGAATATATCGAATTAGGTCTCATTAGGGAATCTAATGACTCATTTGAATAGATTCTATAACCACTTTGAGAGGTAATTCTGTGTACAAGGAGAAGGAATCTAAGTGAATGACTCCCCCTACCCTCCCAAAGAGATATATCTTTTCCTATGAACATTTAATTGGTCAAAAATTAAATTGAAATTCTTTCCCTACACAGTAAGCTTCCACTCAAACTCTAACATTATGAAACTGTCAGTAAAGCTTTTTATCAATGTTATAAGTGAGCAATCCATAGATCTCATGTTTCTTATAAATCTTAAATCTCACACCTCAGTCCTCAGGCTGGGGCTGCCAGGTATCATTGCAGCTTCCTTGAAGAACCTTATGTCTCTACCAGTAGGATGTGATCTTTCTTGAGGGTCCCAGGCACTTGGAACTGTGGAAGAATTTTCTTTGTGTGAAGCTGAGCTGAAACATGCTCTGTCACGCTTGATGGAGTTGTTTATGGGCTACTTCCTTTCAACCCCAACCAGCAGGCCCATGGCTGCATTTCACAAGCTATTAAAAACACAAGCACTCTCCTTTTTTGTGTGTGGTGTGTGTGGCATCTGACCATTTATTTTGAATATTACATATTTGGAAAAGCATTCAACATAGAAAAGGATGGCTTTTGGGGGATTCTTTCTTTCATAATAATTTAGTACCAATAATATAGCAAATATGTCCCTGCCTCTAGAGGCTTAGCATTTCATGGAAATCCAGTGGGATGTATGAGTCCTTCTAGGAGGGTTAGTGCCTTGGGCTTGGTTGAGGAGGCCATAGCTAACTGTGATTCTGCCTGAGAGCACCACACTTGATGTGCTGCAGGCTATTCATGCTATCTTGAGCACTCATTCATGCATTGCACTAGGCCTGTTGTTTTCCTAGGTGAAAACCAAGCCTCACTGGCTGCAGAACCTAGCCTGGAGAGCAGACTGCATTTTGCCCTGTAGCTATTTGAACTCATACTGACAGTGTCTTAACCACAACATCGTGCTGATGTCAAATGATGTACTGTGCTTCCATTTTTCTTTACCTTTCCTTCGAGCTTATTTTCAGTGACTACTGATTTTATTTCTCACTAGAAGGACAATTCTGTCAGCCTCCTCTATGTTCTAGCCAGGGGTCAGCAAGCATTCTTTAAAGGGAGGGCTTCAGGGGCAGGGCGAAGTGAGTGAGGCCCTTGCTTTGGGTACAAACTACAAGGAGGGGGTCAAAAATTCAATAAACAAAATAAAGAATATCTTACTGCAGTATTTTAAAACATCAAAATTAACATAAAATTCCAAGATGAAGAAAATATCAAGATTTTAAATACGGACCAGATACTTGCAGTGCCTTGCGGAGCCATGCAGGAATGTGAGACCAAAGGAACCACCAGGGATACTGCTCCCCAGCTAGAGTGTTGGAATCCTACTTAGGATTTTGTCTTTATTTGGCTTCATTATTCTCCAAAGACCTCAAAACTGTTCTTACACTTTTCCCTAGCAGAACTCTTTGGGAAATCTCTTTTCTTATGCTGCTCCTGGCTAATTCCAAATTTGGAAAACCCAGCATTTGATTTCCAAGGAGACTTCCAAGTCTAGAAGATGTCTCTGAGGACTTCCTACAGCCAAGTGGCCATTCCGAAGAGCTGGGCAGACAGGAATATCTGTGGCTTCCTGGGCCTTACACGCCTGCTCGCTATCTCATTATACCCCTGGCTGTGGCAAAAGGAAGCAGGTGTTTAGGGATCTCTTTCTCTATGAATTATTGTTTGATCCCAGAGCCAGAATTTAAAAGTATGTTTCATTCTCAGTACTATGCTTGATCTATTTTGGATTAATGATAAATACTTGGTTTATTGATAACATCTTTGTTATAGATTTTGAAATGCATTGTAGATATTAACTGGCAAAATAAAGGTGAGGGAGGAGATGAGGCTACCCTGTTTGATGTCACATGACCGATTCGTATGCTTGCTTGGGTCCCCTTTCTGTTAGTTGTTAATTAGATAAAAGGAGAGAGAGAGTTGTTGGGCACCAGATGCCATGGAGCAGTTGTCCAGGGTGTCCATAATGTCCTTTTCACAAGACTGTAGTAAGCTGGGGGTTCCAGGCCAGGTGAACCAAGGGCTACATGATATACGTAAGTGAGGAGAGGACTGTTTTCCTGTAGATTCACTTTATATGAATCAATAGCTTTCTGAGAATAGCTCTTTCCAGCCGTGCCCTCTGTGTGCCCTGGCAATGGGTCCCTATGAACTCACTGTGAAAGGTTAACAGAGCTAAGAACATGGTCTCTTTCATGTATCTGTTGCCCCTGAACTAACCTGGATGCCTCATTTTCAAGATGGAAATCCATTCCAGGCAGGGCGAACTCAAGGGGCAAGGACAACCCTGCAGTCCTTCCTGACTTTGGTCTCTGGGGCCGGGCTTCTCCAGCACCTCTTGACAGATAAAGAGTGACCACTTTGTTTATACCATGATAATCTTAACATTTTGCCTACTTGGGCAACCAATGGTCTTATAGCTGCTTAGAGAGTTTCACCTGGCATTCCATATAGAGTGACCGCATTTTCTGAATCCAAACTTGTTTGAACCATATTTGATGAGCTATGATCATACATTGGAAGAGAGTACATTAAATCAGGAGTCTCTAGGAAATTTAGTATTAATTTATGTATCTTTGATAAATGTGTTATTTGAAAATTATTGATTTTTATTACTATACTAGTACTATATCAGTTTTATAAATAACAGTGATATATGGTTTTCTGGAAGACCAAGAATGGTAAGGAAAAATAGGTGTTGTATACACACATATGCATAATCATGTTAATACAGAATTTGTGTGGGGGGAAAATGAGAGTTGTTCTGTAGGGGAAAAATAAGAGTTATTATTTGGTCCTGGAATATTATATTCAGTACCTTCTTGTGATTGAAGTTAACTGTTTTCGAGTTATGTTTTCAGAGCTAAATCTGATTGAGTTTACAAAGAGGACCAGCACATAAATGTGTACTTTTAATACTTCCAGGGGACTCTTTATTCTCTAAAATGTAACAGTGCAGACTGAGCTAAGTGAATAAGATACTCCCAGAGGTCAAGAGGGCTTGAAAGACCAATCCAGGGAATGCCCTTGAGTTTGAGATGAGAGTCCCCCAAAGACTAACACACCTGTGAGAGAAACAGGGTCACCAGCAGAGGGAAGGGCTCCCTTGCAGGCCCTGGCCAGCTAAAAACAACAGCACAATAGCTGCTCTCACAAATTGAAAAAGAGAACAAGAAGACAAAAGGTATCTATTCTCTCAAGCTCACAATAGCAGTTTCTGCCATTCTTTGTCATACCTCTGTGATTTGAAAAATAAAACCAGTGCTATCTTGTGAGAAGCCACGCCATTCCTGTCCCCTGGTGTTTTGTCTGCACTTTTTTCTTTCTCTATTTGTTAGAATAAATGTCCCTTTCAAGTTTTTTTTCTGTGTGTGTGTGCGACCTTCTTAAGGATGACTCCCACAGACTGCCCACAGATTAAACAAAAGATGACTTTTTCTTTGAGCCTATTTTTGGGCACAGATATGTAAGCTGATTTGTATCCCATGCCTGCCTGATTCGAAATGCACAGCAAACAAGGAAAGAGAAGCCGAAGGGCAGATCCTAAACTTGAGCCAGCAGCCCCTCAGCCCCAGTGCACTAACTTCTTACAACTGAGAGTTAGGACTGGGTGAGGTGAGCTGCCAAATTGGGCAAATCAAAGCTATGAGCGAATCTACACACAAGGCATCGTCTTCTGTGCACTGGACAGGAGAGGTGATTTGTTGGAGGTGACCGTGTTTGTTTAACGTTTTGAAAGCTCCTGGGAGGGTGATGCAGGAACCAATCAATATCCTTGAGATGGATTTCAAGTTGGGGGAAGCAGTGTTGGTTCCTAGGTTTCCTCCCACTTAGTGGGTCAGCTCAGAAAAAGACTGATGCATTTGGAGAGATCGCAGTCTTTACAGGGAAATAAGTGACCTTTAGTCTTCATTCACTGCTTTTAACATGAGCTTCCCTTCCAGTTAATAGTTTTTCAGAAAACTTAATAGTGTGTTTGAGAGTCTTTTCCTCCATTGGGAGGCAGTGCTTCATGCTGGATAGAAGCTTTCAATAGACAGAATAAATATCAAAATTTGTTCGGATATTTACTATCTATGTGACCTTGAGCGAACTACGTAATTTCTCTGAGCCTACGTTTTCCCATCCCATCTATAAAATGGGCAGGGTAATGTCCTTTTCACAAGATTGTGGTAAGGATTAAAGGAGATAATATATACAATGTGAATGACATTAATTCATTCTCTCATACTTCTCCCTTATCTGCCCCCAGTTTAAATGTTTCTAAGTGATCATTTTTAAAAAAGATGATCTGACTAATCAAATAATAATGAATTTCCAAGTGAGGTTTGCTTACTAGCATTATAAACAAACTTACATACTTAATTTTTTAAGAGAGGAGAAAAAAGAAAGAATGAAAGAAATTAAGCCACAAATCCAACTGTCTTTGTTTTAAAATATTCCAGTTTTAATTTAAGTATTTATATCTGGCTTTGTCTGTTTTCGCTAAGAGCTTCACCTCTCTGGCAAGCACATGCTGTCATACTGAATATATACTGTGTTTTGTATTCACATCCTTTAGGTAGCTAAAACATTAGAGAAATGAACTGCTGCAGATTAAAATACCTTGCCTGTTTTAAAAATCTTCTTTCTGATTTGATTTGATAAATGAAGAAGGGGGGCCAAAAAACACAGGAACAGCCTGGAGATTTTTGGCAGAGAAACCCCTATTCCAGTTTGAAACCACATGCAAAGAAGACACGTGTCCGAGATACTCCCTGTTTGTGCCTGGTCTTTGCTGCAAAGAAAGGTGTTGTTCGGAATCCAGTGTACTTTTTGCCAGAAGAGTCAACTCTTGATGGTTCAGGATCAGGAATATGTGAAATATTTGTGAAATTCATCTAGAATCTCAGTCTTATTTTAACTACTGATTTTGATTTCCCCTAATATCAATTTTTAAAACTGCTAAGGGAAAATGAAATACTAGACATGAGTTTTTTTTTTCTCTCTCTCTCTTTATTTTCACCCAACAAACCGTTTGGAATCAGGTATGAAGGATATCAATCAGGAAAAAACAGAGGGCCAGGAGACAGAGCCCAGCAAGGGAGAGCCATCCCAGTGGGCATCAGCGGGTCTGGATGCACCTCCCAGTTCTGCCTCTTACTAGCCAGCTGTGTGTTAACCCCTCATCTGGTTTGCTCAAGGTAATATGACCATCAGAAAAGCAACAGGAACAGATTATTTACTTTCAGATTAACTTGTGAAAATGACAAGTTGAATATTGTCATTTCAGTATTCAAGCTGAATATTGTCACAAGTTGAAAGATTAACTTGTGAAAATGACAATTGGTTGTATATTGGCATTTTCTGTCTCTAATTGTTGCATTTGTTATTTGCAACTTTTAATGCACCTTAAAAGCATTTTTGTTTTGTTTTAAAAGCATTTGTTTTAATGCACCTTACAAGCATTTTTATTTTATTTTAAAAGCATTTGTTTACAAATTTGTGTTTTGTGACTTCTGGGATGATTTAACAACTTTTAATGTACCTTAATACTTTCTCTGTTAGCTTTTGAGATTTAAAAAATATTTCTAATGCAATTTTAGCCATTTATCAAAATTAACAATATTAATAAAAGGTAAAAGATAATAGAAATAGAAGATAAAATAAAACTGAAAGAACTATAAAGAGAAATCAATAGTGGTAAAGCTGTGAGTAATGCCTGTTTTTGACTCATTAGTCATTATTTCCACAAAATTTATTGCACAATGTTTTATTTCATTTTTATTTTTTACGTGCAATTTTTGTTGAATATTCATTAGTTGGTCACTAAAATGTTATTTTTTAAAATGGAATGTAGAATAAAAAGTTGATAAATATTTGCCTAGACAGTTTATCATTATTTGCTCATCCCAGCAGACATTGTTGTACCTTTTACTCACATTCTTTAATATGCATTTATGTAGTGCAGGTCCTTTGTTTCACAGTTACTAATAAGGCAGAAGTGGTGTGACTGTTGCGAAATATGTTTACACTTTTTAAAAAACAAGGTACTTAGAAAGGGATAAACTATCTAAAAATTAATTAAAATTAAAAATTATAATTAAAAATCAGAAAAGTCATAGCAGGATACACAGACATCATCAATATGTGAATTACTGATCAGAAACAAGAAATTTTGGACCATTTTACTTTCAGTTAGTTCATGTAGAGCTGGAGATAAAAACGTAAAGCAAAAATTATTGCCAGACAGAGTAGACAGAACTGGCTAAAGGTAAATCAAGTATGTAAAAAATCAAAGATCTGAAAAGTGAACCAAAATCCAGAAATACCCATAATATTTTGGGTTGCTCTCCAAATTAAAAATCCTGCAAAAATGCATAAAAACTACAAAGAGTACCATAACAGCTTAATATGCACCAAGATGACTAATACAAACAAAAAAAACTATATATCTGGAAATATTCATTTTTACCCAATTAATCATTTGGCTAATTTTTTATTTCAACCAATTTATTTTAAATTAATGTATGTATAGTCATAATTTTCTATTTTGTAAGATGGTGAATAAGGATAAAATTAGATGTTTGTAAAGTTTCTCAAAATACACCCTTAATAAAGCATAGCTTTCCATATTTTTTTAGAAGCTAAAGAAATTGGATGGCATTCCAAAAAGGTATAACAAAAAAGTGTAACAAATTGAAATAAACTTCAGGATTGTTAAGGAGTTTCTGCAAATCATCCTTCATTCTGCATGTCTGAAGTTTGCATACTTAATGAAATAGTGTCTTTGGCAGAAAGCGAAATACACATATAGATGATTCAATTTTAAGACTCATTGATTTACTTGTCAATTTATGCAAAGAATATTTAGTAAGCCTTGTTAAAGGAAGTGTTACCAAAGGCTCAGGAGCTTCAAGGCTGTCTCCATATTCTCTCCCTAGTCATCCTGTTGTTGGCTTGCGGTGACCAGCACTACTACTGTGTCCTACAGAACCTGGCATTATGGCAACAGTATCAGAATTTGGGATTAAATTTATATTTAGTGATACACACATCAGCAATGCCAACTAATATATCATGACTCTGTTTCCTGCTATTTAAGAAGTTTTTGCTCTTTCTACAGTTAATAATTATTTCATTTCCCACTCCAAAAAGGACTGTCACTCTCTGGGCCTGTTGCCCAGGTGTAACCCCGGGAATTCCCTCTGTCTAGCTCCTCACTGTTGCGTCATCTGTTTTCCCGATCCCATTTCTCCTTCTTTTTTGGTTTTACTCCCTCATTTTGGTGAATTGTATTCTCTGGTAACATTTGGGGGAAAAAAGTCCAAGGGTAAAACATTTTCTTCAGACTTGTATACCTTAAATTATCTTTATTTCTTTCTTGCACTTGATTTATGGTTTGCCAAGATATAGGATTCTTCAAATTTTTTTCACCCAGCATTTTCAGGTCTAAAATTGCTTCTAATATTGGTATTAAAAAGCCTGATTATCATTCTGTTTCCTAGTCCTTTGTATGTGTCTGTTTTCCTTTCTGGAAGCTTTTAAGATCTCTTTATTGCTACTATGCTGGCAGATTCATGAAAATATGCCTTGATAGGTACTTTTTTGTTTATTGCACTGGGTACTCAGTAAGCCCTTCCAATCTGGAGTATGGGACATTTTTCTTTTTTTCTTTTTTTTAAGTTTTGCACATCCCCCCCTTTTTAAAAAAAATTATACTTTAAGTTCTAGGGTACATGTGCACAATGTGCAGGTTTGTTACATATGTATACATGTGCCATGTTGGTGTGCTGCACCCATTAACTCGTCATTTACATTAGGTATATCTCCTAATGCTATCCCTCTCCCTCGCCCACAATAGGACCCAGTGTGTGATGTTCCCATTCCTGTGTCCAAGTGATTTCATTGTTCAATTCCCACCTATGAGTGAGAACATGCGGTGTTTGGTTTTCTGTTCTTGTGATAGTTTGCTGAGAATGATGGTTTCCAGCTGCATCCATGTCCCTACAAAGGACACAAACTCATCCTTTTTTATGGCTGCATAGTATTCCATGGTGTATATGTGTCACATTTTCTTAATCCAGTCTGTCATTGATGGACATTTGGGTTGATTCCAAGTCTTTGCTATTGTGAATAGTGCCGCAATAAACATACGTATGCATGTGTCTTTATAGCAGCATGATTTATAATCCTTTGGGTATGTACCCAGTAATGGGATGGCTGGGTCAAATGGTATTTCTAGTTCTAGATCCTTGAGGAATCGCCACACTGTTTTCCTCAATGGTTGAACTAGTTTACAGTCCCACCAACAGTGTAAAAGTGTTCCTATTTCTCCACATCCTCTCCAGCACCTGTTGTGTCCTGACTTTTTAATGATTGCCATTCTAACTGGTGTGAGATGGTATCTCATTGTGGTTTTGATTTGCATTTCTCTGATGGCCAGTGATGATGAGCATTTTTTCATGTGTCTGTTGGCTGTATGAATGTCTTCTTTTGAGAAATGTCTGTTCATATCCTTTGCCCACCTTTTGATGGGGTTGTTTGTTTTTTTCTTGTAAATTTGTTTGAGTTCTTTATAGGTTCTGGATATTAGCCCTTTATCAGATGAGTAGATTGCAAAAATTTTCTCCCATTCTGTAGGTTGCTTGTTCACTCTGATGGTATTTTCTTTTGCTGTGCAGAAGCTCTTTAGTTTAATTAGATCCCATTTGTCAGTTTTGGCTTTTGTTGCCATTGCTTTTGGTGTTTTAGACATGAAGTCCTTGCCCATGCCTATGTCCTGAATGGTATTACCTAGGTATTCTTCTAGGGTTTTCATGGTTTTAGGTCTAACATTTAAGTCTCTAATCCATCTTGAATTAGTTTTCATATAAGGAATAAGGAAAGGATCCAGTTTCAGCTTTCTACTTATGGCTAGCCAATTTTCCCAGCACCATTTATTAAATAGGGAATCTTTTCCTATTTCTTGTTTTTGTCAAGTTTTTCAAAGATCAGATGGCTGTAGATGTGTGGTATTATTTCTGAGAGCTCTGTTCTGTTCCATTGGTCTATATCTCTGTTTTGGTACCAGTACCATGCTGTTTTGGTTACTGTAGACTTGTAGTATAGTTTGAAGTCAGGTAGCATGATGCCTCCAGCTTTGTTCTTTTGGCTTAGGATTGTCTTGGCAATGCAGGGTCTTTTTTGGTTCCATATGAACTTTAAAGCAGTTTTTTCCAATTCTGTGAAGAAAGTCATTGGTAGCTTAATGGGGATGGCATTGAATTTATAAATAACCTTGGGCAGTATGGCCATTTTCACAATAGTGATTCTTCCTATCCATGAGAATGGTGTGTTCTTCCATTTGTTTGTGTCCTCTTATTTCACTGAGCAGTGGTTTGTAGTTCTCCTTGAAGAGTTCCTTCACATCTCTTGTAAGTTGGGTTCCCAGGTACTTTATTCTCTTTGAAGCTATTGTGAATGGGAGTTCATTCATGATTTGGCTCTCTGTTTGTCTGTTACTGGTGTATAAGAATGCTTGTGATTTTTGCACATTAATTTTGTATCCTGAGACTTTGCTGAAGTTGCTTATCAGCTTAAGGAGATTTTGGGCTGAGACAATGGGGTTTTCTAAATATACAATCATGTCATCTGCAAACAGGGACAATTTGACTTCTTCTTTTCCTAACTGAATACCTTTTATTTCTTTCTCTTGCCTGATTGCCCTAGCCAGAACTTCCAACACTATGTTGAATAGGAGTGATGAGAGAGGGCATCCCTGTCTTGTGCCAGTTTTCAAAGGGAATCCTTCCAGTTTTTGCCCATTCACTATGATATTGGCTGTGGGTTTGTCATAAATAGCTCTTATTGTTTTGAGATACGTTCCATCAATACCGAATTTATTGAGCGTTTTTAGCATGAAGTGCTGTTGAACATTGTCAAAGGCCTTTTCTGCATCTATTGAGATAATCATGTGGTTCTTGTCTTTGGTTCTGTTTATATGCTAGATTACGTTTATTGATTTGCGTATGTTGAACCAGCCTTGCATCCCAGGGATGAAGCCCATTTGATCATGGTGGATAAGCTTTTTGATGTGCTGCTGGATTCGGTTTGCCAGTATTTTATTGAGAATTTTTGCATTGATATTCATCAGGGATATTGGTCTAAAATTCTCTTTTTTTGTTGTTGTATCTCTGTCAGGCTTTGGTATCAGGATGATGTTGGCCTCGTAAAATGAGTTAGGAGTTAGGGAGCATTCCTTCTTTTTCTATTGATTGGAATAGTTTCAGAAGGAATGGTACCAGCTCCTCCTTGTACCTCTGGTAGAATTCAGCTGTGAATCCATCTGGTCCTGGACTTTTTTTGATTGGTAGGCTATTAATCATTGCCTCAATTTCAGAGCCTGCTATTGGTCTATTCAGGGATTCAACTTCTTCCTGGTTTAGTCTTGGGAGAGTGTAAGTGTCCAGGAAATTATCCATTTCTTCTAGGTTTTCTAGTTTATTTGCATAGAGGTGTTTATAGTATTCTCTGATGGCAGTTTGTATTTCTGTGGGGTTGGCGGTGATATCCCCTTTATGATTTTTTATCGCATCTATTTGATTCGTCTCTCTTTTCTTCTTTATTAGTCTTGCTAGTGGTCTATCAATTTTTGTTGATCTTTTCAAAAAACCAGCTCCTGGATTCATTGATTTTTTGGAGGGTTTTTTTGTGTCTCTATCTCCTTCAGTTCTGCTCCGATCTTAGTTATTTCTTGCCTTCTGCTAGCTTTTGAATGTGTTTGCTCTTGCTTCTCTAGTTCTTTTAATTGTGATGTTAGGGTGTCAATTTTAGATCTTTCCTGCTTTCTCTTGTGGGTATTTAGTGCTATAAATTTCCCTCTACACACTGCTTTAAATGTGTCCCAGAGATTCTGGTATGTTGTATCTTTGTTCTCATTGGTTTCCAGGAACATCTTTATTTCTGCCTTCATTTTGTTATGTACCCACTGATCATTCAGGAGCAGGTTGTTCAGTTTCCATGTAGTCGAGCGGTTTTGATTGAGTTTCTTAGACCTGAGTTCTAGTTTGATTGCACTGTGGTCTGAGAGACAGTTTGTTATAATTTCTGTTCTTTTACATTTGCTGAGGACTGCTTTACTTCCAACTATGTGGTCAATTTTGGAATAAGTGTGATGTGGTGCTGAGAAGAATGTATATTCTGTTGATTTGGGGTGGAGAGTTCTGTAGATGTCTATTAGGTCCGCTTGGTGCAGAGTTGAGTTCAATTCCTGGATATCCTTGTTAACTTTCTGTCTCGTTGATCTGTCTAATGTTGACAGTGGGGTGTTAAAATCTCCCATTATTATTGTATGGGAGTCTAAGTCTCTTTGTAAGTCTCTAAGGACTTGCTTTATGAATCTGGGTGCTCCTGTATTGGGTCCATATATATTTAGGATAGTTAGCTCTTCCTGATGAATTGATCCCTTTACCATTATGTAATGGCTTTCTTTGTCCTTTTGTTCTTTGATGGTTTAAAGTCTGTTTTATCAGAGACTAGGACTGCAACCCCTGCTTTTTTTGTTCTCCATTTGCTTGGTAGATCTTCCTCCATCCCTTTATTTTGAGCCTATATGTGTCTCTGCATGTGAGATGGGTCTCCTGAATATAGCAGACTGATGGGTCTTGACTCTTTATCCAATTTTCCAGTCTGTGTCTTTTAATTGGACCATTTAGTTCATTTACATTTAAGGTTAATTGTTATGTGTGAACTTGATCCTGTCATTATGGTATTAGCTGGTTATTTTACTCGCTAGTTGATGCAGTTTCTTCCTAGCATCGATAGACTGTACATTTTGACATGTTTTTGCAATGGCTGGTACCTGTTGCTCCTTTCCATGTTTAGTGCTCCCTTCAGGATCTCTTGTAAGGCAGGCCTGGTGGTGACAAAATCTCTAAGCATTTGCTTGTCTGTAAAGGATTTTATTTCTCCTTCACTTATGAAACTTAGTTTGGCTGGATATGAAATTCTGGGTTGAAAATTCTTTTCTTTAAGAATATTGAATATTGGCCCCCACTCTCTTCTCGCTTGGAGAGTTTCTGCCGAGAGATCTGCTGTTAGTCTGATGGCCTTCCCTTTGTGTGTAACCCGACCTTTTTCTCTGGCTGCCCTTAACATTTTTTCCTTCATTTCAACTTTGGTGAATCTGACAATTATGTGTCTTGGAGTTGCTCTTCTCGAGGAGTATCTTTGTGGCATTCTCTGTATTTCCTGAATTCAAATGTGGCCTGCCTTACTAGGTTGGGGCAGTTCTCCTGGATGATATCCTGCAGTGTTTTCCAACTTGGTTCCATTTTCCCCATCACTTTTAGGCACACCAATCAGACGTAGATTTGGTCTTTTCACATAATCCCATATTTCTTGGAGGCTTTGTTCATTTCTTTTTACTCTTTTTTCTCTACACTTCTCTTCTCGCTTCATTTCATTCATTTGATCTTTAATCGCTGATACTCTTTCTTCCAGTTGATCGAGTCGGTTACTGAAGCTTGTGCATTTGTCACGTAGTTCTCATGTTATGGTTTTCATCTCTATCAGTTCTTTTAAGATCTTCTCTGCATTGATTATTCTAGTTATCCATTCATCCATTCTTTTTTCCAGGTTTTTAGTTTCTTTGCGCTGGTTACGTAGTTCCTCCTTTAGCTCTGAGAAGTTAGATCAAACTGAAGCCTTCTTCCCTTAACTCATCAAAATCATTCTCCGTCCAGCTTTGTTCCGTTGCTGGCGATGAGCTGCGTTCCTTTGGAGGGGGAGATGCACTCTGATTTTTTGAATATCCCGCTTTTCTGCACTGCTTTTCCCCCATCTTTGTGGTTTTATCTGCTTTTGGTCTTTGATGATGGTGACATACTGATGGGGTTTTGGTGTGGGTGTCCTTTCTGTTTGTTAGTTTTCCTTCTAACAGTCAGGACCCTCAGCTGTAGGTCTTTTGGAGTTTGCTTGAGGTCCACTCCAGACCCTGTTTGCCCGGGTATCAGCAGCGGAGGCTGCAGAAGATAGAATATTGCTGAACAGCGAGTGTTGCTGTCTGATTCTTGCTCTGGAAGCTTCGTCTCAGGGGTGTACCCCACTGTATGAGGTGTGAGGTGTCGGTTTGCACCTAGTGGGGGATGTCTCCCAGTTAGGCTACTCAGGCACCAGGGACCCACTTGAGCAGGCAATCTATCCGTTCTTAGATCTCATCCTCCCTGCTGGGAGATCCACTGCTCTCTTCAAAGCTGTCAGACAGGGGCATTTACCTCTGCCGAGGTTTCTGCTGCTTTTTGTTTAGCTATGCCCTGTCCCCAGAGGAGGAGTCTACAGAGGCAAGCAGGCCTCCTTGAGCTGTGGTGGGCTCCACCCAATTCAAGCTTCCTGGCTGGTTTGTTTATCTACTTAAGCCTCAGCAATGGCAGGCACCCCTCCCGCAGCCTCGCTGCTGCCTTGCTGTTAGATCTCAGACTGCTGTGCTAGCAATGAGGGAGGCTCTGTGGGCATGGGACCCTCTGGGCCAGGTGTGGGATATAATCTCCTGGTGTGCCGTTTGCTAAGACCCTTGGTAAAGCGCAGTATTAGGATGGGAGTTACCCGATTTTCCAGGTGTTGTGTGTCTCAATTTCCTTTGGCTAGGAAAAGGAATTCCCTTCCCCATTGCGCTTCCCAGGTGAGGCAATGCCTCACCCTGCTTCAGCTCTCGCTGGTCGGGCTGCACCCACGGACCAGCGCCAACTGTCTGACACACCCCAGTGAGATGAATCTGGTACCTCAGTTGAAAATGCGGAAATCGCCCGTCTTCTCTGTCACTCACGCTGGGAGCTGGGGGCTGGAGCTCTTCCTATTTGGCCATCTTGAGCATGCCCCCGGGACATTTTTCTTATATTATTTCTTTGTAATTTTCTTTCTGTCATGTTCTCTATGCTCTCTTTCTGGGATTTCCCTTTCTGGAAATTGGACTTCCTGAATAAAGCTTCTATCTCATCTTTTCTATTATGTATATTTTTTATTTTTTTATTCTACTCTTGGGGAGACTTTTTTACCTGACATTTTAATTTTTTGCTGACTAAAAATAGTTAGCTATTTTTAATATTCAAGAAGTCTTTATTGCCTGTTTATTTCCCTTACATAGCAACCTGTTCTTGTTTCAATATTTCTTTGAAATTTCCTTCTTAGAGAATCTCTGAATTCCCTTATATTTATTTGTTTTGTGTCTCTCTTGTTTCTCTTGGAAGCTTTTCTCAAATGTCTAGTGGTTCTTGGCTGCCTTTTGATGTGTAAAAGGTAGTCTACCAAAAAGTTGATTGTAATTGTGTATAGGTGTTGCTTCCCTGTAATGGGATCTAGTTGCTAACTGATCTTTCATATGTAACTCAAATGTTTCGACAGATCTTTTCAATGGTATGGTACCTCTGAAGAGAATCCTCCAATTTCCTGCCTAAGTCTTTTAAGCTTGGCTGCTGGTGTTGAGAGGTGGGTGGGAAAGGAGCTTGGAGTAACACTGTTCAATATTTAGTCTGATGTCCTCCTGAGTGTCTGTGTCTTTGTTTCAGGAGTCTCTCGAGTTCCATTTCTCGAGAGACTATACCACCTACCTCTGGTGGGGGAAGGGTTGTCAGTAGGTAAAGAGGGAAACTGGAGTTACAACTGACGCTAGCTCAGACTTCAAATAATCCCTGTTTTCAGCCTGTCTCCTCACCTGTGCCATCTTGGTGTTTCCAGTGTCTGAATGTTTCCAGAGTTTAACATGGTGACTTAGCTTTCTTCTCATTGATAGTGCTATTGAGGCATTATTTTGACCCTCCTGCCCCCTGTTGATCCGTCTTGTTTCTGCATTTATATATTACAGCATAAGGTTATAAGTGTCTCCTAATGCTATTGAAGATAGCTTCAATATCAAGTTTGTGTTTGTGTTTCTCATCCTACTTACAGTTTGGGGTAATTTTGGAGAAAATAAGGAGACAGAAATGTCTTTACTGTCTTGAAACATGAAGATGTTGGTATTAACTTTTACATCAGAATATCTTAGGAATGGAACATTGTACTCTGTGGCCAAATAAAATAACACCTGGATATTAAAGAAACCCAGAAGGCCTTCTTTCTCCTTTTTACAATAATTGGGTTTGATTTTCTTGGAAGTTTGAACTTGTGCTTACTGTTGACTCTATGTTTAGTTGCCTTAGACCATCAACATCAAATGTTAGTCAAAGGTGCCAAGTATTTCTGGGAGGAGAATTGATGACAAGGGAAACAGAGCCTCCTCTTCAAAGAGGCTTTCACTGTGTGGGCCTTTCTCTTTGAGATCAGTGCCTCGTGCTACTTGTGATAATTTGTAAGAGTTAACTCTCTTCATCTTTGCTTCCAATCTCTTAATCTGGTGAAAAGCAAATGATTTCCTGTATAATTATTTCAGAATGTGAATTCTGACTCTGCCTTATGAACTATGTGAACTTGGGCAAGTTAAACAATTCTGGAACCTCAGTTTCCTCTCCCTTCAGTCAGGAAAAATAATAACCAGAGGTACTGATGATATTAAATGAATCAAGAAATTAATCCATTAATTTATTGAACAAATGTATTAGTCCATTCTCACACTGCTAATAAAGACATCCCTGAGACTGGGCAAATTATAAACAAAAGAGGTTTCATTGACTCACAATTCAGCATGGCTGGGGAGGCCTCAGGAAACTTACAATCATGGCAGAAAGAAAGCAAACACATCCTTTACATGGCAGAAGGAAGAAGTGCTGAGCAAAGGGGGAAGCCCCTTAGAAAACCATTACTCACTGTCACAAGAACAGCATGGATGAGGGGAACCATCCCCATGATTCAATTATCTCTACTTGGTCCCACCCTTGACACATGGGAATTATTACAATTCACGGTGAGATTTGGGTGGAGACACAGAGCCAAACCATATTAACAAACATTTCTTGAACTCCCTTCAAGGGCCAGGCATAATACTTGATGCAAAGATGAATAGGCCAAAAATTCCTGATGACAGTTCAACAGAGGAGGGAGGCCCAGGAGCAGATTACTAGGGTCTAGAGTGGTGAGTGCTGGGATAGAGAGATGCATTATGGGAGTATAGGTGATGAGTACCTAACCCCACCCTGGAGGGTGGTGGCATGTTAGGGAATGCTCTCCAGAGGGTGGTGCTTGGGACTTGAATGCCAGATCTTAAGAGAAGGTCAGGCATTACCTCAGTGAAGAGGAAGGAAAAGAATATTCCACATTATGGGGACAGTATAAGCAAAGATTACAGAGGCCAGATTCAACACTGTTTATATTGGAAGGTAAACATGATTTTGTGTTAATGACTTGCCTAACAAGGTCTCTGACACTGCAGAAATATTAGTCACATCCTCCCTTCAGCTCCTAAATGTGATCTTAAAAATTCAAGGGGGCCAGGTGCAGTGGCTCACACCTTAATCCCAGCACTTTTGGAGGCTGAGGCGGGCAGATCACTTGAGGTCAGGAGTTTGAGACTAGCCTGGCCAACATGGTGAAATCCCATCTCTACTAAAAATATAAAAACTAGCTGGCGTGGTGGCAGGCGCCTGTAATCCCAGCTACTCAGGAGACTGAGACAGGAGAATCGCCTGAACCCAGGAGGCAGAGTTTATAGTGAGCCGAGATCATGCCATTGCACTCCAGCCTGGGCAACAGAGCGAGACTGCTGCTCAAAAAAAAAAAAAAAAAAAAAAATTCAAGGTGTCAAGATGTAGAGATATCCGTCATATGAGTCAGGTGTAGCCCCTGTGGGATGTGTGTGTGGGTATGTGCCTGTGTGTGTGTACATAGATATGTGTACATGTGTAGATGACCTTGTGTTCTGTCATCTTTGGTTGATTTTATATTGGGTTTCATTAGAAAGCCAGTTTTTTTCCTCTTAGCAGTTTCAGTTTGACCTCCATCATTAGTATATTAGATTAGGGTATAATCTAATATGCAGGCATATCTTATACACACAAAATACATGCTAATGCGATCTATTAGGTTACACTCTGCTGTACTTCTCTATGAACTCTCTGTATAATTCTCTATAAACCGCTGTCATGTTCCATGAAAATTGTTGTGCTCAGACTGATACCACATAGGCGACTTTTTCTTAGCAGTGAGCTGGGTTTGCCTATTCCTGAATTCCCTGAAAAGGTATTCCTGCCAAGGGCTGCAATGGAATTGAGACATAACCCCCTCATTTGAGGCACACAGGGAATTCTAGCTCAATATGAAAACCCTGCTGCTGAGGTTAACATGGATTTTTAAAATTATATTGTTCATGAATGGGTTTGGATTAATCACCTGTAAGTTCTCAGTACTCTCTCTCAGAGTCAGAGGTGAGCTGACATGGAAACACACACATTGCTCCATTAGTGTTTTTGGCTGTGCTTGTATTTTCCGTGAAGAATATAGTGTGGCTTGGTTACTACTGAGTTCAGCTAATTCCAGAATAATGGTAAGCATTTTTTCCTATTAGGTGTAGAGATAAAATGATGATGAAAATCATAAAGATCAGTAGTGCCTACATCATGGTTGTCCCTTGGGAAGGTGGATTCTGGTGCCAAGACTGCCTTTAGATCCTGAAGCATGGTTTATTGAATATTCTCAATTAATTTCATCCTTTTAGGAGTAAAGGTAAATTCCACTGTGGAAAACTCCCAATCATGTCTTGTGAATGAAGCATGAAATATAATTTTAATTTACCCATGAGGTGTCACTAAGAAGTCATGAGAAGCATTTTCTTACATGCCTTGCAAAAATGGTTCTAAAGGTAGTTTAGAAAGAAGTTTCAGAAAATATCTTTTTAGCATTAATTGAATCACTCTAGTTTATTCACTTGCTTATTTAGTCATCAGATATTTATTGAGGGCCTATTATTATTATTATAATGTAATAGTAGGTGCTTGGAATAAAGAAGGTGAATAAGACACAGTTAGCTCTGTTCTTTTTTTTTTTTTTTTTTTTTGAGACAGAGTCTCGCTCTGTCACCCAGGCTGGAGTGCAGTGGCACGATCTCAGTTCACTGCAACCTCTGCCTCCCAAGTTCTAGCAACTCTCCTGCCTCAGCCTCCTAAATAGCTGGGACTACAGGCCAACACCACCATGCCTGGCTAATTTTTTTGTATTTTAGTAGAGACGGGGTTTCGCTGTGTTGCCCAGGCTGGTCTTGAATTCCTGAGCTCAGGCAATCCACCCGTTTTGGCCTCCCAAAGTGCTAGGACTACAGGCGTGAGCCACCGCACCTGGCCAGCATTTAGCTTTGTTCTTTCATGAGTTCTCAATCCACTTTGGGTGGGGAAAATGGAGGAGACAGAAGAAATACATGAAACACATCACATAAGATATGATAAGTGCTATGGGTTAGATATATTATTATATCATATATATTACACACTATTCTATAGTGACCAATTCCTGGGTTGTTAGGGTGGACTGAACAAGAAATTAAGGATTTCCTTCCAAGCTGACTCCCCTAGAGAACTAGACTCTGTTGGGAATATCTAAGTTCCGTTTTTTATTTTTTGTTTTTTGTTTGTTTGTTGTTTTTTTTTTTTGCAATACAGCATCATGACTTTATAGATGTATTTACAGTGACATAATCTGTACTGGATATTAAATTTTAAGTGGTATACTGATGGAAACAAAGATTTCTGGATAAATTAGAGAAGAAAGTTCATTTGTTCCATTTCTTTAGAAATAGTAAATTCTGTGGTTATTTTCCTAGGACAAAAATGAACATAAAAATTATTTTCAGGTTGTTCAAATAAGAGTTGCAATTGCTATTATGATATTTACCTGTACCCATAAATACTTTAAATCTACTATCAAACGCAGGTTATCAAAAGACTAATAGCGATGGTCCTTGAAGCCTTTTTTTCTTGTAGCAAACAATTCACCAGTTGAGACTAACAGGAAAAAAGAGCAATAGAAATGACTGAAAAGCACATTTTATTGCATATTTTTTAGGGAAATTCTATTTTATTACTTTGGGATAAAATGGAGAAGCAACAACCCATTTTCCAAGTATAAATTTGTTAAAAACAAATTTAAACAAGTTAAAAACAAGTATAAATTTATTATTTACTTTGGTTGTTCTTGTTTTCATTGTTTAATTTCTTTCTACACAACTTTCTTGCTGGGAGATAAAGGTTATCCCAATCTAAAATAAATGTGACCGAATTCATAATTTATTCATCATTCATAACATTTTGGAGGTGAAATATTGCCTCCCGGCCAACACCAGAATTGGTTGCAGCTAGTGTTAGGCTCTGAGGGGTTTAAAAAATGACACACAAAGCCTAGATCCTTCTGTAAAGAGTGAGAAGTCTAGCTGGAGGGCCGAGAATTCATGGGAGTCCCAGCAATTTAGGGATACTGCCAGATTCGTGTTAAAAGCTTGCAGTATTCCTGCGGCTCTCTCACGAATAAACTCTTGGAATATTGAAACCGTGAGAAATATTTCAAGGTTGACTTAAGTTAGTATGATGTATGCACTTATTAACTAAAAAGTACAGCCCTAACCCTTGCCAGGCACTGAGTTAAGTTCTTGCCCTCATGGAGCTCAAGTGCTAGGAAATGGAAGAAATGATTGTGTAAGGCATGGTTTATGCTCCTTGTTGATGAGGCAACATGCATTAAAATTCAGTTTTGGGAGCTGGGCGCTGTGGCTCATGCCTGCAATCTTAGCCCTTTTGGAGGCGGGGTGGGGTGGAATCATGGAGCCCAGGAGTTAGCAGCTAAACCCTGAGAGATAGTGAAATCCCTTCTCTACAAAATCTATCTATCTATCTATCTATCTATCTATCTATCTATCTATCTATCTATCATCTATCTATCCTATCTATCCATCCATAATCATCATCCATCCATTCGCCATTAACCATACATTTAGGTTTTGAAGAGTTTTAGGAGCTGGAACTGCAGGAGAGAATTATTAAGCATAATAACGCTGAAGCTCTAAAACTAGACCCAATTTTTCTTGACGATTGGTTTGAATCTAGAAATCTCCCAGGATGACAGGACAGCTAAATTTCCATGTCACAAAAGCGTGTGACCGCTGCTCTGAAGTGCTCCAGACAGGTTATCAAGTTTCAGGGCTGTGCTCCGGCCTGAGGACATGTTTTCACATATGTTTTCCTGACAGCTGTATATTTTGCCCATTGTTTATACACATGCTGTATAGGAAAAAAAATATGCTTGACAGGAAAATTAACTGACAGACTCGGAGCCTGAAATCTAGTGAGAGATGTGGGTCAGAGGGGTTAGGCAAGTTCGTCTTCAACATTAAGGAAAAAGTTTCCTCAGATATGTTCTTCGGTGCATGGGCTTAGTCTGTGCACAAGCCCACCACAGGCGCAAGCCTCGCATTCTTTGCAAGCCCTGAACGATAGCTGCTCTAAGAAGATGACATCACATTGCATGTTTTTGCTCAGGAGAAGACATATTCATGAATGGGTTGGCCTGCAGCAGTGTTCTGCCAGTTCAGTCCGGTGATTGACAAGTACAAATAGCTCTGCTAGTGGCAGTGCAATTGGGCATCCTGGTTGCTGTGTGTGGCGCACACGGCCCGGGCCTGAGCGAGGTGTTCAGGAGGCAGGAGATGGGTGAGGCTGATTCTGCAGGGCGTTCTCCTTTCGTTCCTGTTAGACCTCTCTCTTACCGTCTGTCAGAAAGACAAGCTTTCTGTTGAGAAAGATTGTGCCTTCTCCCACTCGGTAAGCGCCGAGGTAGTAACCTAACACTCTTGCCAGGCGCTTTGGGCTTAGCTGGCTGATTCCTCATTGAATGATGTTTGGTAAATCTCAAGAGGCAGCAAGAAGTGCAGAATACTCCCAGAGTCAGCCTGTAACTGAGCTCTGCTCGGAGCAAATCTAGACGAAAATCGTGAGTTGTGAAATTGTCTTTCTCTTGCCAAACACTCCTCAGACGTCAAAGGTAGCAAAGTAGAAACAGGAGAATGGGCCTGGAAGCCCAGGGCATCTGGAAAGCTTGCTAGCAGGTACTGAGGCAATGCCAGGCCATGCTTAAAAGGATTTTGTTGCAATTCCCTGCTATAGTTTTATTTTTCTTTTAAAAGGCAGACCCAACATTTTGATCCCTTCTTGGTCACATAAGTCACCAGCTCTGCCTTGTCTGGGATCTTCTCTCACGGTCACAGATTAATGCATAGGAAAAAGAAGTGATCGTGAGGTGGCTTTCCGTTGGAATTTGTCTGTTTTCTGCATGTTTGGCCTCTGACATAATTACCTTTCCTAATGTAATAAACATATGGAATTGCTTTTTCTAAGCATGACTGAGGGGTCAGAGTTTATGTTTCCTTTAATAAGATTACGAAAATTCTTAAAGTTGAGAGAAAATCTCCCTCATGTGATAAAAAGTTCTTGTAGGAATCTTTTTTTTTTTTTTTTTAATGCAGAGTCTTGAACACAATGTTTTGATTCTCATTACACTACCTGTATATAATTTTAACTATTCTTCATTTGACAGTTTGCATCCATAGGAGACATTATAGCATGTGCTAGTCCCAGCTCCCCATTTTAAAGATGGGGAACTTTATTTGCAAATATTCTGGCAGTTGTTTTTAGATTTTTCTTTTACTCCAAACATCTAGATATAATTATGTACTTTAAAATATATGTAAAAACGCAAGATAAAAGCAAACTTTCAAATTTATTTTAGTAGAATGGCATATAAATTCCAAATACGTGCAGAGAAATCACAGCTTGTAATAACAGCTGATTTGAAGGCGGATTTTTTTTGGTAGTATAATAGAATTCTTTGCCTTATAAAATAACTCTCCACAGAGTTGATTTAAGCAGCATTCCCACCCAGTATGTTTAACGGAGGATTATGAATATAAAAAAATTCCTAAGCACTTTGATGTACACTTAACTTCTTAAAAACATGCCTACTGGGTGAAGTAAGGCATCTCTATATTTGTCTTTCATTCAGTGGATATTTTAAAATGTATTTTCTACGTGCAGAATCCTGGACTAAGTGCTAAGCATGCTATCACGACATGCCCTTGTTTTGAGTCTCGTCGGGGAGGCTGACATGTAAGCTGGACGACATGTTCAGCAGGATAAGGGCTATGGTAAATTATGCCCAGGGTTGTGGAAGCACTGTGTTCTCTTTCTCTTGAAGTACAAGAAGAAAGTTGGAAAAGTCTTCAGCAGAGGTGTGGCAGAACAAACCTCTGTTTTACATGGAGTGTTGTAGACTACATTATGTCCCCCCTCAAAAATATGATCACATCCTAATCCCCAGAACCCATGAATATGTGACTTAACATAGTAGAAGGGGTTTTGTGGATGTGATTAAGCCAAGGATCCTGAGATAAGGCGATGTGGTGGAAGCACAAAGACGGGGGCATCTAAATCAGGATAGAGGGGAAAGGTGGACTTCTTGAGAGTGGTGATACTTGAAGGATGAGAAGGAGTTAACCAGCTGAGAAAGGAGAAAGCACATTCTAGTGAGAGAAAACAGCATAGAGGAAGCCTCCTTAAGATACAACACACCATGGCACTGTCTGGGACCTTCATGTATGATCAAGAAGGTGAGCTTGGGAGAGTGATAGAAGACAATAATAATCTGTCTTGGCTGTATTCCTGTTCACTGGATACCCTTTCTCAGTCTCCTTGGTTGGTTCCTATTTTTCTCCCTAAGTTCTTAACTTCAGAGTTTACAAGAGTACAATCCTTGGTCCTCTCCTCCTTCTGCAGTCATGCCTTAGTGATTTCATTCAGTCTTGAGACCTTCTACCGCGTCAGGACACAGGGATCCTCCCTTCTGGAGGACACAGCAACAAGATGCCATCTTGGAAGCAGACAGCAGCCTGTACAGACAACTAGACCTCCTGGCACTGTGGTCTTAAACTTCCCAGCCAACAGACTGTGAGGAACTAAATTTCTGTTCTTTATAAATTACCCAGTCTCAAGTGTTTTGTTATGGCAGCATAAAACATACTAAGATAGAAATTTGACTAAGACAGAGCTATGCCCACAGCTCTCAAATCTAGATATTCTAGCCTACATACCCCTCCAAACTCAAAACATGCATACCTAACTATCTTTTCAACATTTCTATTTGTGTACCTAATAGACACTTCAAATTAAAACGTCCAAGGGACATGGATGGAGCTGGAAGCCATTATCCTCATCAAACTAACACAGAAACAGAAAAAACAAACAAACACTGCATATTCTCAGTTATAAATGGGAGCTGAACAATGAGAACACATGGACACAGGGAGGGGAACAATGCACACTGGAGCCTGTTGGGGTGGAACGGGAGAAAGAGAGCATTAGAAAAAATAGCTAATGCATACTGGGCTTAATACCTAGGTGATGGGTTGATAGGTACAGCAAACCACCATGGCACACATTTACCTATGTAACGAACCTACTCATCCTGCACATGTACCTCAGAACTTAAAATAAAAATTCAAATTAAAATAATTCAAAACCGCTCAAAGCTAAACTGTTAGTTTACCCCTGTGTATTCTGCTCTACCAACAGCCTTTCCGCCCCAGTTGATGGCCGCTCCATTCTGCCAATTGCTCAAATCAGAATACTACGAGTTACTTTTCTTTATTGAAGTGAAATTCACAGAACATTAAATTCACCATTTTAATTAAAGTGTGCAATCCTGGGGCTTTTAGTACAATCATAATGTTGTGCAAGCATCACCACTATCTAACTCCAGAACTTTTTCATCACTCCAAAAACTAATCCCTTTACCAGTTAGCAATCATTCTGTGTTCTGTCCATCCCCCTGGGCATGGCAAGCACTAATCTACTTTCCCTAGCCATAGATTTGCCTATTTTGGACATTTCAAATAAATGGAATTATATAATGTGTGGCCTTTTGTGTCTGGCTTCTTTCACTTAGTATCATGTTTTCAGTGTTCATCTATATTGTAGAGCAAGAGTATTTTTCACTTCTGTCTCTAACATCTCACATCCAATCCAACAAGAAATTCTATTGGATCTATCTTCAAAATGTATCTGGAATCTGAGCCCTTCTCAGTTCCTCAGCTGTGACCACCCTGGTGTGAGGTATCACCATATCTTTTTAAAATTTTCAACTTTTATTTTAGATTCAGGGGTTACATACGCAAGTTTGTCACATGGTGTATTGGTCCGTTTTCATGCTGCTGATAGAGACATACCCGAGACTGGGTAATTTATGAAGAAAAAGAGGTTTGACTCACAGTTTCACATGGTTAGGGGGGGCCTCACAATCATGGTGGAAGGTAAAAGGCACGTCTTACATGGCAGCAGACGAGAAAGAATGAGAACCAAGCGAAAGGGAAAACCCCTTATAAAATCGTGGGATCTTGTGAGACTTATTCACTACAATGAGAACAGTACTGGGGGGGAACCAGCCCCATGATTCAATTATCTCCCACTGGGTCCCTCCCACAACATATGGGAATTATGGGAGCTGCAATTCAAGATAAGATTTGGGTGGGGAGACAACCAAACCATATCACATGGGTACATTACCTGATGCTGAGGTTTGGGGTATGATTGATCTTTCTGCATTGTAACCACAGCTTCCTCCCTATCTCCCTGCCTTGGGCCTCACCTCCCTAGAGTGGATTCCCAACACAGCAGTCAACCCAAGTCAGGTCATACCACTCATCTGCTCCAAACCCCCCAGTGGCTCCCCATTTCATTCAGAGTAAAAGCCAGAGTCTCTACTGTGTCCTAAAAGGCCCTGGGAACCCTCATCACTTTCCAAAAAGTTGATTTAAGTAGCATCTTCCACTCAGACTGACTTATTCTTGTCCTTGCTCACTGAACCACACAGGTTTTCCTGCTGCTCCTGCAATGCACCATCGTCCCCTCCTAAGGATTTTGCTTTTCCCTCTGCCCAGAATGCTACCCACTCACCCGCTTCAGTCTCTGGCTCATGGGTCACCTACTCAGTGGGATACGCTGACCTCCTTTTCCACATTTGAAATTGCATCAATATCCTTCCACTCCAGCATCACAATCTTCCTTGTCTTGCTCCTGTAAACTTTTCTAAAATGTGTACCACTCTCTAACTTGCACTATTATTTATTTCTTTGTTTCTTCTGTGTATATCTCTCATCAGAATAGGAAATCTACAAGAGTGGAAACCTTTGTCTCTTTTATTTATTGGTGTATCTCAAGTGGCTAGAACAGTACATGGCACATAGTAGCTGCCCAACAAATAAATGCTGACTTGACTAAGTCAATAATGGTAATATGATACAGTATTTGTATAACTAGCTACCATTTATTACCTTTTTTTTTTTTTGTACCAGGGACTGAGTTTAGGGCTATACTTACATGATTTATCTCGTTTAATCCTCACCAATAACTCTGTGGGACAGATGATCACTTCTCTCACTTCTAGATGAGAAAACAAAAGTTAGGTAGGCCAAGTAACTTGTCCAAGATTTCATTGCTCATAAAAACTCAGAGCTGCTGGACGTTGAATCTGTGGTCTTAACAGCAACTTTGAACTACTAGAGAAGTAGGAAGAGTGGGTTATTGAAGGGTACTGTGTTATCTAACTTTCTTCTGAAGTACAGTAAGAAGAGAGTTGGAAAAATCTTCAGCAGAGGTGTGACAGAAAAAACTTACATTTTACACAGAGTGTGATAGACTACATCATGTCCCCCCTCAAAAAAATGATCACATCATCTTCTCCAGAACCCGTGAATATGTGACTTAACATGGTGAGAGCGGTTTTGCAGATGTGATTAAGCCAAGGATCCTGATATACGGCAATTATCCTGGTTTATCCAAGTGACCCAGTGTAATCCTAAGAGGGAGGCAGGAGGGTCCAAGTGGGAGAGAGAAGACTTAAGAACAGAAGCAGAGGTTGCAGTAGCAAGCTTTGAGGATGGGGGAAGGAGCCATCAGCCCAGGAATGTGAGTAGCCTCTAGAAGCTGAAAAAGGCCAGGAAACTTGCTTTCCCTTAGAACCTCCAGAAAAAGTGCAGCCCTGCTAACACCTTGATTTTTGCCCCTGAAGCTGACTTTGGGCTTCTGACTTCCAGAACTGGAAGATAATAAATTGAGTTGTTTTAAGCCACTACATTTGCAGTAATTTATTAAAGCAGCTGTAGGAGACTAATACATGGACCACCCCCATTTATTAATTGAGAATTAATTGAAATTAATTGAGAATTGATAATGATCAAGTTTATTCCCAAACCAAGAATTAGATGACTTATGATGTGCAACTGCAGTTATTTATCTTAATTTAGTCACTCTTTGTGCATCTATATCAAGTCTCTTCTACGTGCTAAGGATACAAAGATGAATTAGACATGTTCCCTGTGCTGTCAAGGGACTGGAATAATTTCAGATGTTTGTGCCCTGATCAGTACCCATTAATGAATTAGCTGTAGGAACTGGGTTATTTTAAAATGTGTTGAACTAGAAGATGCTAAGTTTGCCCCAGCCCATTTTTTGAAGGCAGATTTTCCCTCCATGTGATTCCTAACTCCCCTTCCCTGGTGGGCCTGGATTCACAGCGGAATGTGCAGAGCCTGGTTCTTCAAACCGCCTCTCACCTCTAGATTTTCTGACTGCCTCTGTGATCACCACTCGGAAGGCCTAGAAGGCCAAGAAGAGCTGATAACACCACTTTTAACAAAACTGAACTATACCCATTGCATCTGCAGCCACTCATACAAGCTTTGAAAAGTTAGGCCGGATAGAAAAGCCCTCCAGGAAAGAACTTATTTGGAAGAAATTTCAGGCTGGTGTTACTTTATAGGAAGGGAAAAACGTCAGAGGAGGAAACCTATGAACCCATTCAACACAACTGGCTTCAGGTGTAATGTTTCAAGTGAACTGAGAGCGATTGTGGTAAGGTCTTTGGGTCCAGCATCTAATATTAAAAAAGAAAAGAGAAGGAATGAAAGTCTGTCTTTCAGCATGAGCAAGGCTCTTTAAAAAATAATAAAACATAGTTTGAGGAGGTGGCTATGACAAGACTGTGACACATAATTTAGCAGGTCTTCAAAGCAATAACAGAGAGGGCAAGCTATGGTGATTAACAGCAGAAGCGGGGAAAGCAGGAATGGTGTGAGGAGGAAGGAAGCTTGACAGCGCAAAGCTTAGGGGAATGGGGTGGTGTGGGAGTGAAGGATGAGGCTGCGATGGATAGGACTCTAGAATGCTGAAAGATAGAGTGAGGTTTAGATATCCTACAAGGCAGGGAATGCCACTGAAAGATTTTACAATTTTTATCCATTACGTTGCATTTGGCTTAATGCATCCACAACTTGATCCCATGTGCCAGCTATTCAGAGTCAGAAGAGAAATTCTTTTCATCCGTCTCCGGATTTAAATGGTAAGGGAACATGAGTCATCTTCCTCATGGCCCACGGAAGAGGCACGTTTCATACTGCATTCTCACCACTGTATAGATCCCCCTCCAACAAAAAATGTTTTCTTCAGAAAGAGAGACAAAACAAGAGCTCATCTCCTCCCTGGACAGACAGAGTCTGGCTCAGTAAGAGTGGCTTGTACAGGTCAGGACAGTGGTACTAAAGGTTAGGAGGAGCCACCAGAGTTTGATTGGAGGGTAGAGGGGGGTGATGGCGCCAAGGGGCTTCCCTCTGCATCCTTTGGTTGTACATCTACTCTTGACACCATCCCCCATGGAGCAGGAGGAGGGTTCACCTGCACTGCAATGGGCTAGTGCATTCAATAATAATAGCTGTCTTTTATTCTCCCAAGGTGAAGGCTGGATCGTATAGCCCCAGAATTATGTATATATAGAACCAAACAGATGAGAGGTGATGGGATTTTTTTTTTTCTTAAGTACTTGGAGTTTTTCTAATAAAAATCCCATCAAATAAGAAAGTAATTCTTCTTTCTTTTGCATTCTGAAGACTGTCACCAAATTAGGACTAAGTTGGACTCTTTAGACAGATCACATCGTCCTGGGATCCTGGGACACCTCCCTGAACTTCCTCCCATTGAGGTCTTGAATTTGAATGCAAGGTGGCTCAAGAGGACACATGAAGACAGCACTTTGGAAGGCAGTGAATTCAGGGCTGCCAGAAGTCCGGCCACGTGCTAAGCCACTCAGAGGTAGGAACCCAATAAAGGCAACTTTTCCCCTCTTGGCAGCATTTATAGTTGATAAGGAGTTAACCTAAGTTTGTGTGTTGCCTCCCTACCCAGTCCCAAGTTGTGAAAGAATTTAGTTTCACAAAAGCAAATTTAGAGAAAACAAAGTTGCGTTAATAAAATAACAGTCCCTTTAGACTTGGGTCATCTTGGGGATTCAATTTCAGGCGTGCTTTGTTGTAAACACATTTCTAAGATTTCGTAATGCCAGCTGATAGAGTCCTTGTAGGAGAAACCAAATGTGCCCAAATAAAATAGCAGTAAACGCCATAGAGAAATTCTCATAGGAGAAAAACTACTGCAAAAAGATATACTTTTTTTTTTTAACTGTCAGTTTTGTCCAGAGATTCAGCAAAGCTAGTTCAAAATAAAGGAAGACAAAATTTAAACTATCATACTTTTGGCTTAGAAAGGCTCAAAATATCTAATCTTTTCATCTTCACAAGGGAGTCATCTGTGGCCTGTGCATTTTGATATGTCATTTGTGTGTGTTTCATCTTCACAAGGGAGTCACCTGTGGCCTGTGCGTTTTGATATGTCACTTGTATGTGCCCAGCAAAGGACTCGCATAAACAGCCAAAACCTGTCCACATGGCGGGTAGCAGTCTCAGTGCGACTCAAGACCCTTCTTGCTTCTTCCCTCTGTGGTCTCCTCAGAAAAAAATGGAGGATGGCTGTGCCTCTTTATTCAGGAGGAACAATTAAGTGGTTACAGACCCTTTTGTATTTTATTTTTTTGTAGAGACATGATCTTACCATATTGCCCAAGCTGGTCTTGAACACTTGGGCTCAAGTGATCATCCCGCCTCAGCCTCCCAAATTGTTGGGATTACAGGCATGAGCCACTGCACCTGGCCAGCCGACTCTTGAGTTAAGATAGTCCATTTTTATCCAATTTTAATTCTGCAAATACTTATTGAACTCCTTTTCTTTAACACGTGTTTACTGTACTATTCTTTGTACTGTGGCTACAGTGATTAAACATGGTCTCTTTTGTCAAGGATTTCAATCTGTTGAAGGAGCCACGTCAGCAACACAAAATGTTGGGGAGTTCATTTGAAGGCAGACAATTCATTCTGGTACTGGGAAGCAGAGGAAGGGTTCCCACAAAAGTATCCAGAGAAGACCACACCAGGGCTAACTCAAACGCTCTGGATGGTACAGTTAAAAAAAATGAGACAGAATAAGCCCTAAACCTTAGTACCCAGTGGGAAACATTTGTCTGTCTTACTAAGCAAGGGATTGTAACTCAAACAGAAACGTGTTTGAATATTATTTCATGGGTTCCCCATCCCCATTCCTGTGTCTTCCTCCTTTTAGTTCAGAGAGTTAGATACCCACTAAGAACAGGTTAGGCATCTCAAGAGTCAGGGTGCCATCTTGTAATTCATGACTACAGTGGTTTGAGACTTTATTTGCTTAGGGGAAAAATTTTCAAGGTGATTATAGACACAATACTACCTATTTGTATAAGAATCTTAGAAAGTATGTTAATGGGCATGACAGTATTTGGCTAATACTCAACTCATCCTTTCAGTGGCTAGAGCCAACCTTTTCTAGGCAACATTTCAGAGCCATAGCCACCATTATGGGTTGAAAGTGTGTCTTCCTTAACTTTGTATGTTACAGTCCTTATCCCAAAACGTGACTTTATTTGGGTCATTGCAGATGTAATCAGTTGAGGTCTTACTGGAGTAGGGTGGGCTCCTGATGCAATATGACCTCTATCCTTATAGCAAGGTGAAATTTTAGCTGAGTGTGGTGGTGTGCACCTGTAGGCCTAGCTACTCGGGAGGCTGAGGTGGGAGGATCACTTGAACCAGAGTCCAAGACCAGCCTGGGTAACAAAGTGAGACCCTGTCTCAAGATCATATATATTTCATATATATAATCATATAGATGATAGATATCTATATAGATAGATATCTATATATCTTATATATCATATATCTATCACATATATGTATGATATCATATATGCTATATCATACATATATCATACATGTATGATATGTGTACATATATGTCATATATGTATTATATGTCACATATATCATATATCATACATATGTGTATGTATATATCATATGATATATGTATGATATCATATGATTATATTATATATGACATATAGCATATGATATATATGACATATATCATATGATATATATGATATAGTATGATTTTATATATATATATGAAATCTGGACAAAGACATTCATAGAGGGAAGGCAATGTGAAGAAACACAGGAAGAAAAGGCCACCTACAAGCTAAGGACAGAGGCCTGGAACAGATCCTTCCCTTAAGGTCCTTAGAAGGAATCAACCCTGCGGACACAGTAAGTTCCTACTTCTAGCCTCCAGAACTGCAAGGCAGCACATTTCTCTTGTTCAAACCACCAATCTGTGGTACTTTGTTACAGCAGCCCTAGAAAACTAATATACAGGCATCATGGCTTCAGCGGAGGGATGGGTCTATGGAAGTATCGCTTCATTCTATGAGAGCTGCTCACTTTCCACCATGCTGTCAGGAGGGGCCTCGAGACTTTTCCCCAGAGATGCCTAACATGGGCTGTGAATGCGTATGGCCCAGCATGGGGACCTTTTATTTTTAAAAATTGTATTGGAAGAGAGTAAGAACTTGCAGATTAGCTTTCTTTTATTTTGTAGAATGTTGGACAGGGAAGAAAAAGAGAAAGAAACAGCCCCAGGGCACTTTAATAATACTTACTTTTAACCAGCAGTTAAAAGAATTCACAGGTTATTGATGGGTTATTTTTAAGGAGAGAAGATATTTTTGAGAATTTCCTTTTTAAATCACCAAAAAACCCGAATAAACCCCCAAATATTGACTTTGTTTTCTCAGAGATTTAGTAGCACTCTCTGACGTTTATCTCAACTCCCTCACTTATTTTTTTAGTTTCTCTCTGAATTTCAGCCTTTAATGATCAGTATTCTTTAATTTCATGCTTATTTCTGGATATCCAAGAGGCACAGAATTTACTTTCCCTCATCGGCAAAGTCGTGAGCATTTTTCTAAGGGATAGATTATAGTAGGATTCTGCTTTTTATTTTATGATGTGATAAGCTATTATTAGTAAAGACTATGCATCCTATAATCTGAATTTTGAATATGACCTATTAGGAACTAAAAAGGAAAAGTAATATGGTGTATAGATTGAGTATTGGGCTTAGAGTAGGAAACTCTGAGTTCAAGTGCAAGCCCTGATCTTCCCTACCTCTGAACCTGTACACTGATCACAGTATCACACAATGCTGTTCAAAGCTACAGCACGGTAGTCTCCTCCATGTATTGACTCTGAGAATTAAATTAAATGATGGGCCGAGCACAGTGGCTCATGCCTGTAATCCCAGCACTTTAGGAGGCTGAGGCAGGCAGATCATGAGGTCTGGAGATCAAGAGCATGCTGGCCAACATGGAAACCCCGTCTCTACTAAAAATACAAAAATTAGCTGGGCATGGTGGTGCGTGCCTATAATCCCAGCTACTCGGGAGGCTGAGGCAGGAGAATTTCTTGAACCCGGGAGATGGAGGTTGCAGTGAGCTGAGATTGTGCCACTGCACTCCAGCCTGGCTACAGAGTGAGACTCAGTCTCAAAAAAAAAATAAATAAATAATTAAATGATGTACATTAAATTATCTGGCATGCTCACACCTAGGTACACGCTAAATATATTAATAGCTGTTGGGAATTTGTTCAATCGAGAGCTTCGTTGGAGCAATAAATAGATGTTATTTGCTTTCTAGTTGTTCTGTTTTCAAACAGCATGTTCCTCCTCCTCAAGAAAACTGCTTAAAATTAAGTTAAAAAGACCTAACCCCTATCTATTTCCTAAAGCATCTTGTTTCAGGAAGTCATTTAATATTTACTGAAGGTTTACTATGTACCAGAAAGAGTTTATTATCTATTATCTCATTTGGTCCTTATCACAACCTAAAGAGAGAGACAGCACCATTATTCTCATGATGAAACTGAAACGCAGAGAATAAATCTAAGTACAAAGTTCCCAGCCAGAAAGGGGAGAACTGGCTAGGAAAATTCAAACCAGGGTGGTGTGGTGCTGAGACCAAGCTTTAAACCTCCACACCAGGTTGCCTCCCTATAGTAGAAAAATTATCCAAACCAACACTCCCCTCTCACTGTGTAGAGGATGGCCTATGGATAGAATTTTTTTTTTTTTTTATTGAAAGCGATAACCAGTGAAAAGGTTTAGATTTATTATCACTGCAGCATAAAGAATGAAGGAATCTCAGAGATCACTGCTGTCTTTAATCTCCTGTTGGAAGAAAAACCTTGGAAAAGGATAAATGAAAGCGAACTATGTCCAGCCTTGGGTGAGAAATAGTTTCCCACATCTGAGATGACTCACATCTTAACCCTTTTACTCCAGTTTCTCTCTTCGTACGTATCCTGTGATACACTCTCTGGAAGATGGCTCTGCAGTAAATACCGGACCAACGCACGGAGGCATTGTCCATTTTAGAAGAGACATGCACTCTGCTTTTAAGTGGTCACTTTCCCCAAGCTTCCCATATTTCTTTTTCCCTAAGAATACATTGTCTACCATGAAGTTGGTCAGGAGCAGACCCATTTTACGCAATAAAAACAGCAGGTTGATTTTGTGGATTTTTGCCACACTGGCTACAAGCAATTGTTCCTAGGTATTCGGGACTCCTATGAAATCCTCCTGGTACTATGGCAGTGTTTACGTGACACCAGTTTTGTGAAGTGGCACATGCAGGGTTGATCCCTGCCTGATAATCAGGAGCTTGCTCTCTTGATTTTGTCTCATCAATATTGTTCATTTTGCCTCAGATACGTTTTTCTCCCTAAGATCATCTCCACAAACCCCAGTGCTGAGAAGAATGAATCCCAGTAAGACCTAATAAATCTGACAGAAAAACGTGGGGTTAGAGATCCGCACAGATCATGAGGACTGTCGCATTAAAGGCTCCTGGGGATTTTTTTTACGACTTTTTTTTTTCCTCCTAATGCTTGGTTTCTTGCTTCCATAAATTGTGCAGGCTGGCTTTTCATTAACTCAGAGAGCTGAAATAATTCTTTGTAAAGAATTCTTTAGTCACACATGATTCAAAAGTTCACCAAGATCAAAGCCAGCCTGCTTTGTGGCGGGCCCAGCACCGTATATTTCATGTAAATGGTGTGGCTGGCTGCATTCTCAGCTAGAGTTGTTCCAATTTTACATCCCTTCTGCAGATAATGGGACCCTCTGATACCGTCCCCGGCACAAGGGGCTGCTCTGTGCCCAATCCCATCTCCCTTAGAAGCCTGTACAGATGCTGTCTGTACGGGCCAGTGAAGTCATTCTGACATCCCTCTCAATATTATCTGAAATTTTATGAAGCATGGGAGTCATTCTTGGCCCTAGGGGGTCTAGGATGGTGGGGCGGAGAAAGTGGTGAGTGGAGTACAGAAATGCTTCATTGTTCAATTTTTCTCTGTCTCTTATTTTTCCTTCAGGAGGGTGGGATGTATTAAAGAGGCCCAAAGGTGAGATTAAAGTAAACCAAGAACAACAAGAACAGACAGTCTTCCTTCTTGGGGCTATTGCTTTCTTGTTCTTAGGCTGTCTTATGTCCTTACATTTTTCATTTAAGATATACGGGCCCAAGAGGAAATGATGTGTGAGAGACGTGGGAGAAAGAGCTTGACAGTCAAGCTGTAACAATAACAGCTCTGGAATAATAGAGGGTCTTTCAAGGGGCTGGCCACTTCCATCACCCACCCACCCCCTCCCCAAGCATGGGCAGAAGCACAGAGCCATTAAGAGACGTGCCACACACACACAGGCGGAAGCAGAATAGAAAGGCATGAAGGAAAGTAAATTCTTCATGATGTAGAGAGGGAGAAGGCTGTCTGGCACGTGTGCCCCAGAGGCTCTTGGTGACTGTTTACTCTGTGCCTGTTGGTCACTGTATTGATTGACTGATGGCCTTCTAAGTCAGTTTCAAGATGAAGCCATGGGATGCATGAGTACCTTGTCCCATGGGTGGTTGGCCATGGCTGGTTGGCCATGGCTGTGATGTCTGGGCTTGGAGGAGGCCCAGAGGTAGAGGACAAAGATGAGAAATGACTGAGAGGCAAGGGATGTACCTGAGACAAGGAGAGGGAGCACTCAAGGAGGAGAGGTGGGAAGTCTCCAGTTTTCTGCAAGTAACATGGGCATCACCACTTAGCACAGCTCGGGGTGTTGAGTGCAATTGGCAGTTCCGGTTCCATTTGGTAATCTGGGTAATTTCCCAAAGACTTCATCAGTCCAGGTAACATGACCTTTCCATTCTACTACAAAATTCAAATGCTAACAAAAACGTCAGATTCTAGTTCAGCCCTTCCTCCATCTTTCCTGACCTGGAACTGATTGTGTAAAACCTTCCTGCCTTGGCTTTCCTATCTCCATTGTGCAGATATAGTAGTTACCTTAGCTTATTTCATCAGGATGTTAATGAATGCAATAATATAGGAAGTAATTCAAATTTGTGGAAAAATGCTGTGTTTGCCAACATGGTGGAAGTACTGACAATGAAATTTGATGAACAAAGACTGGTTTTCTGTTACTCTCAACATTAGCTCATACATCACAGAAGTTGCAAGTCAGCCTCCCCTCCCTTCTCTGTAAGGAGCAAAATATATTTTCAAAAATGGAAGCATCTGGTTAAATATTAAATAGAAGACTCATTCTTCTGAGGTCTCGCATTGCCAGCACTTAGGTAGCAGTTAAGGCAGATGACCGTTGACTTTGACAGCCATGCATTTATGGTGATGTATAAATAATAACTGACAGCAACCCTGTGGCAATCTTTCCACCAGTCTTTCCCCTCTTTGCACTTTCTTCAGAGGTTTATGCACACACACACTTTGCCTGACCATCATAATAGCTATTGTCTTCTCCCCTCCCCATTTCTTTCAACAGATGTGTCCATTTTTAGTTAATGCAAAGGAAATGACAGCTTTTAAAGGTAGTCTTTCACAGTGGGAAAGAGCTGCATTAACTGTAAAAACCTTTTAGTTGCACAATTTTTATATTCAGACTCTCCTCCCTAGACATTGCTTCCCCATGTCTGCATTTCCCTTTAAGCTTTCTGGTTATTAGAAGGGATTGCTTTGGGGCTGCAAAGGAGGAGTTCACAGCAGCAGCAGCAACAGCTGAGAAACTTTAGCTCTAGGTTCCTTGGCCAGGGAATAGCAGCATTGAAAGCCTTTGACAAAGTAATATTTGTGTGTTCAAAAAACGTTTTATGGAAACGTTTGTTGTGCCAACCTGCGCTCAAAATGCTAATGGTATTTGCCTAGGCCATCAGCCAAATAAAAACGGATTCATACATATAAAGTAGAAGGACACTTGAAATAGTAACTTACACTTTCAGATTGTCTCAAAGAGTGATCAGCATGTGAGTTAACGAGACTGTGAGATCCACAGGACCACTGTGGGGAAAAGCTTCAGCCATGAACTGACCCCAAATGAATCCATCTAAGAGCAAAACCTTGCATGTTTGCAGTGTGGGAAAATCTCCTGTGACAGTTTTCAACTGGTGTCGCTGTGGAAGAATCCACACAGGGGCAATGATTCTCAGGTATTTGAAATGTAGAAAATGCTATCCAGGCAATGGAGAATGTCAGCTCACTGTGCCAACTCATGAGTAAGTGAGAAGACCCAAGGACGCAGTTCATTTGGGAAAGATTCTGGAAGGTGGTTGATCAGCCTGAACCCACCTGTCATGGAAGGCTTCACATATTAGCCAGCAGACGCATCCCACAGGACATATTCAATGGAAAACATTACCACGAAGGCAAACCTCCTTTCCTGCCCTCTGCCTTGATGCCCAAGTACTGAGAATGCACAGAGTAATTTGAGAATTCTAAAGCACACTCTAGAAATTTACAAATGTGGGAAAACCAGCTATTGGCCCAAGTTGTTCAACTGTCAGTTTCATCATGGCAGAAGCCTTGTCACCCATTGGAAAGAAACCCCCTACAAGGGTTACACCCCTGTTGGTATCCATACTTAGAACTAAGAAAGAGCCTTGTGATAGACAGCTTTCTACTTTATCCTCCTCCCCATTTCTGAGCAAAATCTTCCATGTCCTCCTAAAATGCTCCCTGCAAAGGTGAGCAGAGGGCCTTTCCACATTGCAAACGCACACCCTGTTTTATATTAGGAAACTCTGCAATGTCTCCATGCTCCTCTGAGTGGAACTGAGAATTACTGAAACGACAAGATCATTAGTGAAACATTTTGAGCATCAACCATGTACCAGGTATTCTGCCAGTTCTGGGGAATATGACAGTTTTCAAGACAGACAATGTCTGCATCTTTCTCTGTTAAGCAATCCATGTCAACAGTGAAGATAAACTCCATCAGAGCAACCTGCCAGCACCTGAATAGAAGATTTTGTTCTTGAGAATTTCCTACAAGTTCTACCAGCAATGAAATCTTCCCCCACCTAGTCAAATTTTCCTCTTCCCTCATGCCTAGACAAGTGGTTCTCAATGTTCACTGTCATTGGAATAACCTACGGAGGTTTAAAATCCATTGACGCTCATCTTCCTGAAATTTTGATGTAATTGTTCTGAGGTATGAGCTGGAATGGGGATTTTTAAAAACTCCCCAAGTGAATCCAATGAACACTCAATGTTAAGCGCCAAGACTAGACTCACATCATTTTCCCCGTGGCTGTTTCCAAATATCAGGCTGTAGCCCGTATAGCCCCTGGCAATGTATTCTCCATTCCGACCTGTGATGTGTCCTCTCACCTGGCTTCTGCCCAGCGTGTGGGTGCCCTATAAGTTTGCCAAATGAACTGGACTGAAACAAGATCTTCTAATACTAAGAGTGATCTAGTTTCTCTAGAAGACTGCAGATGTCAGAAAAACATTGTGGGTAGCTGTATCAGGTATCCATTGCTGCCATAGTGAGTTACTACCAATTTAGCAGCTGAAAATAATACCCATTTATTATCTTGCAGTTGTGTGGGTTAGAAGTGTGAATTGGTCTCACAAGCTAAAATCAAGGTGTGGGCAGGGCTGCACAAGGAGACAGGGGCGCTTGTGGAAAATGTGCTTCCAGGTTCATTCAGGTGGTTGTAGGACTGAGGTCCCCGCTTCATTCCTGGCTGTTGATCAGGGTCATCGTCAGCTTCCAGAGGCCACCTGCATTATTTGAGTCATTGCCCCTTTCCTCTTTCTTCAAAGCCAGCAGTATGGGTTGAGTCTTTCTCATGTTCCGAATCTCTCTGACCTCCCGTTAGCTTGTCTGTCCTCTGCCTCTCTCTTCCACTACCTCCTTCTGGTTCCCTCTTTTGCCTTCCTCTTCTGCTTCTCAGGACCCGAGTGATTGCATAGGGTCCAACTGGATGATTCAGGATAATCTTCCTATTTTAAAATCAGCTGACCAGAAACCTTAATTTCGTCTGCAAAGTCCCTTCATAGCATCACCTAGATTTGTGTTGAATTGAATGACTGGGGGGTAAAAATCTTGGGGACATCTTTAGAATTCTGCCTACTACAGTGGTGATTTTTAGAGAGATCAGGGAACCCCTTTGTAGAAAGTAAGTTGCTAGATGTCAGGGCTAGGGTCAACCGCAGTAGATGAATGTTTTGAAATTATTATTTTAGTCATGGGTGTAGATGTCTACAGATGACAGACCCTGTGGCTAATAGAGCAGATCTGGGGAGAATAGACTCATGTTTATCCTGGACTTTACAGTTTACAAACAGCTTTTTTAGAATTGGCTGAGATGTTTGAATACCAGGCTCTATGCAGCGGGCAGGCAGGGGATCTCAGGGATGCCTCAGGAATTGCTGAGGGGTGGGGAGTGTTTAAATACCAGAGGGTTAAACTGGCAGGCACACTCCTCCTCAGCCCTCAGTCTGCTTTGATGTGTTTTGGATAATGGACTCCAGTACAAAAGACTTCTGAGGCTACATCAGAAAATCAATTTTTTTTGCTCTAGTGCAATCTAATTTTGACCCTCAAATACTACGCTCCAGCTTGATTATTTTTTAAAGACATCAGACATGGCACTGAACATGTTGGGATTTTCCCACAAATCATAGTATGTTACCATGAAGTGTATTCAGAATGATGTGCCTATGCTGAATGCAGCTGCAAAAGAATTTCCCACACATATAAGTAACTCTGTGTGTGTGTGTGTTTTGGGGAGCAGAAGGAGACCTCCTTAATATAAGCCTAAGTCCCATATAGGAGTCTACTTTGAAGAGGGTGAGACTCATTCGGATGGGTATACTTTTCTACCATATTTGTTAGAAAAAAAGTAACCTAATTTTTACCATCACGACTCGTATTTAGGTTTTGATAGATTTAATAATGGCCTTGAGATCACTGGAAAAAAAGATAAAGAGGAAATGGAAAATACTCTGGGTCCATGGCTTGTTATCAATCAAAATATTAAAGTTGTACATTGCTAAGCTTTCAGACTTTTGTCTTGCATTTGGTAAAGGATGGGTTTTCCTTCTGGCTGCAGAATTTACGGTATTATTGAGGCTAGCTGTTATTTCAGTGAGAACTCTACTGTCTATAAGAAAAGCATTAGCAGTGAGAATTTAGTGAAGTAGTTGATTTGGGGGTATTTCCTAGAGAGAAAATAACACCTTTTTTCCCCTTGAAGTGTCTTTTCTTCCCTTGAAGTGTCCCTAGTGTGGTCTTGCTTTATTTGGGGGGCGGGCTGCTGGAGAAGGAGGGGTAACTTGATTGTGAGGGGATGTAAGGCCAGGGAAATGGATGGGAGAAGAGCTGGCTTAGGATGCTGCTTCTAGTCCCCCTCCTCTTGCCGTGCACACACAGACACATGCCCATTAGTGGTCAGTTTAGCTGCAATATTCACAGCACATTTGCTGGGGTTAAATTGATCACTCCACACAAGAGATAGAGTCAGCAAGGATGTGGTGCGGAGAGGCCAGGGGCTTGGGGGCTTCCGCTCTCACACATCTTCAAGCCCCATTTTGAAATGGTTTGAATTAATGACACTTATTCAGACAGACAAAGGAGGTAAATGGAAATATTAGACAAGGCTTTGCACCTACTTTGCTCAACATTTCCCGTTACCTTGAGTGCTGGAAACGCTCCACAGTCTTGTTCAGCCTGACCCAGGAGCCGCATGAGCTCACACGCTGCTCACATACTGAAGACAAGGAGCCTATTAGTGGAGGTTCACTAGACCATTCTCGTGGGCCTGAACCCCTGTCCTCCAGCATCAGGGCTGCCCTCTTTGGGGATGCCAATCGTCTCACTGATTTTAACATTTTTGTGATATTTTGCTGGCAGTACATGGATTAAGGGCACTACTGAAAAACTCATACCAGGTGGCATTTGAGGTTGCTGGCCAGATTGCCAAGCATCACCAAGCCAACAAAGCAAGGGCTAGCAGTCAGAGCTCGGCTTGAATCCTCACTTTGCCATTCACTATCTGTGTGACTTTCATCAAGCCACTTACACACTCTGAGTTCATCAGTCACACAGGATCCTGTGATGCTTCACCAAGACAAGCTGTGTCAAACGCATGTAGGAGCATGTGCTCCCGAGTCCGTCTGCCTTTGTCCTCCTGCTCCACCTCTGCTTCCTTACCAGATAAGCTGGAGCACAGGTCGTGGGACCCTACAGGGAAGCAGAATCACTAGAGCTACTTGATCTGGCAGGACATGCTCATTTGCAGAGTTTGAACTTGACATTGATGGCCTGCAAAGCCATCCTTTAGCCAAGCCTAGGAATTTGTTCCCAGGGAAGCAGCTGGCTTTGTTCCCCCCCCCCTGTGCTGTGAAAAGCTATCCCATTTCACTCTTCTTCCACAGGTAAGGGGCAGGAGTCCCCAGGGTAGGCAAGTGGTGAATAAAAGATGGCAGTACAGATTGAGTGGATGCAGGGCCTCTTTGTTTCATAGTCTGCTGTGTAAAGGGGGTGAATGGGAGACAAAGGCCTGCCAATGAGTAGATGAATTTCGCCCTGTCTGCTCCTAGGACTTGCTGTGGGAAACTGCTCTGGCTTCCTGTGTGACACCTCTCTTGCCTATTTTGTGCACACTGGGGAGTAGAATAGAGCATGATCCCGAGTCGGATGGCCCAGATTCCTATCCAGGCCCCTTGTAGCTCCTGGCTGTATGATCTTGAGCAAGTTTCTCAACCACTCTGTGCTTAAGTTTTCACATCTGCTAAATCGAGGTAGTAACACAATACCTGCCTCAGTGTGGTTGCCGAGATTACATGAGAAGTATTTAACTTAGTAAGTATTCAGTATATGTTGACGTTTTTTATTTGCTATTTATCTGTGACATCGTGTCTCCTTAGATTCTAATTTATGCAATTAAAAATGCATATAGTAGACTTTCTATGCAAATTGATAGTTTTGTAATATCAGCAGGTTATTGATTTGGCTCCAGCACCTATTGTCGGGACCGTGAATGAACGAATCTGGTAAGCCTTGGTTCCCCAAGACCTGCTCTGTTCACATGTCAGTTGAACCTTTGGCTGACTTTCCCAAGACTGAGCTATAAAACTCCTTTTACAGATTGAAAGATTTTTATTCTGAAAATATTATTTTCACTTTCCTTTCCACAGGGGGTTTACTCTTCCCTAATGGGCCAATCTGAGTTTTCTTTCAGATTCCATGTTTTTAGTGTAAAGTTCTAAGGGGAAAGTATATGGTCAGATGAAAGAGCACAGGCTGAGTTCTGGGTGTGTGTATGTTAGTGGAGGTTTTCAAATGCAAATATTTGATAAAAATATGTGGTTTTGTTTATTTTATGTATATCTATATATTAGAAATGTTAACTTGAACTGAACCGTTTAACACGCTTAATCTGAGGCAGATGGAATGGTCAGTGAATTATTTTTGTAAACCACTTCTGTTGGCATTCAGAGCTTCCTTTCGTATTGATTCCATTCTGGCTGACCACTCGAGGTTCACCAAAATAAGCTGGTGCCAGACTCCACTTCAATGACATATGTGTTTGTTCCCCTGAAACACAACACAATTGCAGATTTCTCCAGCCCATACAACTGCTTTTGTAACTAATTAGACCAGACAGGGTGCTGCGGAGAAACCATGGACACAGCACTGCGTCCTGATGGATATTCATACAGGCCGGTCCTTTAACAAAGTGAACAATTGCCCAAATAATTATTTCCTGCTGTGGACTCCCTCTTTTTTAATGCTTTGTTTGTTAAATCCTATTTTCCTTCCTACTTTCCTGTTGACTGCAGCTAAATTGAATTTGGTCCAACCCCTCTCACACTGGGTCAGCAAAAAACCGCTTCACTCTGTTGGGGGAAAGGAGTTAACCCTTTGAATACTCCCTTGGTAAAGGTAAATGAGGAATGAGATAGAAATGGAATATGTTATATCAGGATCATGACCATTTTTGGTGAAGAAAGTTTGTCACATTTCATGTTGCTACTCAGAATACAGAGTTATGGGAAGGTAGAGAAAAAGCATGCACAGGTGAGCAAAGTATCACGAAGAAGAGGGTATCTTTGACCAAAGGCCTTCTCTAGAAATGTGGTGTACATTTCATGGGAAGGGCAGGTTGTCAACAGAGTTTAGGAAAACTAGAGTAATCGCCCTTGGGTAGCAAAATTAATAGAGTGGCCTGAATTAAAAACGGGAGGGAAGGGCAGCTTTAATTCATATCACATCTTAAAGCAATTAGTGGTGGGAGTACACTTCTCATTTGTGGTTTTTCGGTGCTTGAAGACTTAGAGGTGTTGTGTTGCTGAGATCACATGGCTGGGTCTGTTCAGCGCACAAGATCCCTCGTTGTCAAACCCAGGAAAGAGAAACAGCTGTGAGAAATGTTCTGGCCAACATCAGCAAGTGTGAGTTTGTTGGGTGTGTTGCGGCTCCTGTCCTGTATTGTGTGAAAACTGTCCCCATCCGGTGAGAGTTTATGGGACTTGCTGTAAGCAGAGATGGTGTCAGAGGCTGTGTTTGGCTGTCAGTCCCAGCTGGCCCAGAAATGTAGCTGATGTTTCTGCAGGTGGAATGTCTTGGTCAAAGCATTTTCATTTTTGATGGAGAGTCTCAAATTTCCCTCCTTAGGTATTGCATGAAGTTTTACTTCCACTTGCAATATATGAGGCTACCTGTTTCCCCTAGCCCACTCCACAAAAGCACATAATTACACTTTAACATTTTTGCCAATATATATTTTTAAAATGGTCTCTCAGTTTTGTTTTAATGTGAATTTCTCTTATAAGTGAGGTAAACATCTGTTCATACGTTCCTGAGCCATATGTAATTTATTTATGAACTATATCATCATATCTTTTGCTACCTTTTCCACTGGATTTTTTTTTCTCTGTGTTAAAACCCTTTTAATATATCTTATACATATGTAAGGATATTAGCCCTTGATTTATTGTGTAAGTTGCACATTTTTCCCAATGTGTTGTCAAACTTTAGACATTGCTTACAGTGTTTTTTTGCTGTGCAAAGTTTTTTTAATCTATAAAGTTTATGTGGTAGAATTCATCTGTCCTGTTTTGTGGCTTTTGGCTGTTAAGTCATGGTTACAAAAGCTTTCATTTTCTACTCTGAAGGTAAAGAAAAGAATTTTCCTATATTTTCTACAAAAATGGCAAATGATAAAGGAAGATAAGAGAAGTAGAGGAAAAATTTTAAATCATAAAATCTGTTTGGTTCAACTGTATGCAAATAAATTTGACATTTAGATGAAATGGACAATTTTCCAGAAAAATATAACTTTCCAAAACTGATCCCAGAAAAGGAAGAAAATCCAAACCAATATATTACCACAGAAGAAACAGGGAAATTTTCAGAGTAATCTCCCACATAAGCATGAGGCCCAGATGATTTCACAGGGGAATTATACCACATATATAAAGAAAAAAAATCCCATAACATGGAAAAAGCATTGCACATAGAAGAAGGAAAACTTCCAATTTTTACAAAGAAAGTGCATTACATTGACATAAAAACCCAGAAAGACTGCAAAACAGAGCTATCTTTTTTTTTTGTTTTTTTGTTTTTTAATATGGAGTCTCACTCTGTCACTCTGGTTGGATTGCAGTGGAGCGATCTTGGCTCACTGCACCTCCGCCTCCCAGGTTCAAGTGATTCTCCTGCCTCAGCCTCCCAAGTAGCTGGGATTACAGGTGCCTACCACCACACCCAGCTAATTTTTGTATTGTTAGTAGAGACGGGGTTTCACCATATTGGCCAGGATGGTCTCAATCTCCTGACCTCGTGATCTGCTCGACTCGGCCTCCCAAAGTGCAGGGATTACAGGTGTGAGTCACCGCGCCCGGCTGGAGTTATCTTTCTTATAAATATTTATTTTAAAATCCTAAATTAAATATTAGAAAATATGATTCACAACACATTGAAACAATAATATATCATACCTAAGTAGATATTCTAGGAATGCAAGATTGGTTCAACATTAAGAAATCTATAAATAAATTTATTATATTAATCTAAGAAAATTTTATTTTCATAGATGCTGAAAGATCATTTGACATAATCTCACATCCATTCTTAATAAAACATTCAATACATTAATAACAGTCAGATACTTCACTGACATCTATTAATATTTCAGGTCCAAATCCAGTATAAACCATGATTAATGCTAACAGCATTCCCAGTAAATTCAGGAGTATTATATAGATATCACTATTCTTTTTATCATTTTACTAGAAACACAAACTGATAGAATCAGAAAAGGGAAAAAAGTGATAGCCACAAAAATTGGAAAGAAGGAAATGTAAGTATTGTTATTTGTAAAAGATAAATTATATATCTGTAACACCCAAAAGTGTCACCTGAAAAAGTTAAAAATGAGAGAATTCGGCAATATATCAGAGTGCAAATTGATAAAGATAAAAATAGATTATATATATAAAATAATCAGAAAGTATAATGAAAAATTCCCATGTTTAAAAGTAACCAAAGGGATAAACTTGTTAGGAATAAGCTTCATAAAGATAACAACAACAACAAAAAGATATGACGGAAACTTGAAAATCACTTCTGAAGAGAGCATGAGCGTGTACACACACACACACACACACACACACACAGAGGAGATACCTACCCATTCTTGGTTAGGGAGACAACACCATAAAGTTATCAGTTTTCACTAATTACAAATTTAACATGATTGTAACAAAAAAGAGCCTACTGGATTTATTTAAAAAAAAAAAAAAAGCAAGAAGAGCAGGAAAAATTCAGAAAAAATAGGCCAATGGAGTGAGGTAACCTATCAACATTAAATTATATTATAACTGCTCAGCATTGACGCAGGCGTGAATAAGCAGGCAGACCAATGGGACAAAATGAGAAATCCAAAAATAAAACAATATATGAGAATTTAATGCATGCAAAATGTAATACATGCAATATGTGGGAATTTTTTTTTTTAGATCTTGTCTAGACGGAGTCTCGCTCTGTCGCCCAGGCTAGAGTGCAGTGGCCGGATCTCAGCTCACTGCAAGCTCCGCCTCCTGGGTTCACGCCATTCTCCGGCCTCAGCCTCCCGAGTAGCTGGGACTACAGGCGCCCGCCACCTCGCCCGGCTACTTTTTTGTATTTCTTAGTAGAGACGGGGTTTCACCGTGTTAGGCAGGATGGTCTCGATCTCCTGACCTCGTGATCCACCCGTCTCGGCCTCCCAAAGTGCTGGGATTACAGGCTTGAGCCACCGCGCCCGGCCTAATATGTGGGAATTTAATATATGGGAGGAAGCATGTACTACTCAATAAATGGTGTTGGGACAAATTATAAAATGGGTAGCCAAGTGGGAAGAGATATATTTATATCTACACCTCGTGTCATATACAAGAATATCTTTCAAACAGGTCAAAATGTAAATGTAAAAACGTATTCTATAACTGGTGTTTATTGTTGTTTTTTGCTCAATGGTAAGTATATTATGAACATAGGGCCATGTCAAGAAATAAGTTCTATACTTCTGCCATTTCATTTTTAATATTTGCATAGTATTTCACTTAACAAATTATCATAATTTGTTTAACTGCTGTTGATAGACATTCTAGGATGTTTACAATTTTTTCTTTTATACACAACGCTTAAATGACTGTTTATGACTGTTTGGGGATTAGTTAACAGCAACACAACAAATTTCTCAAAACTGAATTTTAGTTCTATTAGTGTTCTACAGCTGCTGTAAGAAATTACCAGAAATGTGGTTGCATAAAACAACAGGAATGTATTCTCTCACAGCTCTGGAGGCCAGAAGTCCAACATCACTATCACTGGACCAGAATCAAGGTGGCAGTGGGGCCACACTCACTCTGGAGGCTCTAGCCTCTTCCTCTCCTCTGCCAGCTTCTGGTGGCTTCTGGCATTCCTTGGCTGGTGGCCACAGCTCTCTGATCTCTACCTCTGTGATCACATTGCCTTCTTCTCTTCTGTGATCAAATCATCCAGGATAATCTCTCCATCTCAAGATCCTTAACCTAATCACATCTGATGGTCCTTTTTTTTAAAAAAAAAGAATTAATACAAGGTAATAGTCACAGGTTCCAGGAATTACTACTCAGAACTCTTAAACGTTTTTTTAATTCCTGAGGAGGGACCATTCTTCAGCCTATGACAGTTACCTATGGTCTTGGACATTTGTAGATTGTTCCAACCTTGGAGAAATTATCAGCAGTGTTAATTTCTTTGCAGATTCTAAACTCTTGCTAAATTACTGGGCTCCTTCTTACTTCTTCCCTCCCTTCCCCTTTGCCTCAAGCTTCCCTAATTCCTGCTCATCCAGGATACAGTTTAGGTCTTCCTCGGTCTTGCCATAGGTCACATGCTCATGTCCCAAGGGCTATTTTTCCAAGGGCACATCATAATGTTCTGTTTCTGTCTCCCCTGAGAGGGTTTCTCTTAGGTGTTAAACAGACACATGTTCCTCTCCGCCTCAGTTGGTGTGGCTATGGAGTTGATCTTCGCCACCGCACTACATGCCACACTCTAGTACTTCTTCAGTTGTTTCTCTTGCAGTTTCTAAACAATTGTATTATTCACAATAACAATAGCACTGTGTCCCCCTTTCTCAAACCCGTATACTTTGGGTCTTGGAAACTTTAACAGAAAGGAAAAATAAAAACTGCTTACAGATCGCGTGTCCCCTGAAAAGTCCCAAATCCTGGGCTTTGTTTTTCATGCTAGGCAGTCCTTGTCTACTTATTCACACTCTTGTTTGGCCTCTGTAAAGCTAGGAACCAGGGAGCCCTGTGACCCTGGGGGACTGAGAGCTTTGCTGGAAATCCTGCTGATTAGACCATGGGTGCTGGGATCTGCTGTCAGCTTCCTACTTACTCTGCATCCCATCTTGGCAGCCTCCACATTTGTCAGCAGGGGTGTTTAATAGGTCAACGACACAGTCCCCAGCCCTGGGACAGCTTCTGAGAATACATTAGCAGGAAATTTGATGGCAAATCTAGTCCAAGATATGGTGAGGTGCAGGCCCATGTCACCCTGACTTTCTTTGCAAACCCTTCCAGCATCTGTGTAGAAACTTCTTTTATTTCTTTACTTCTCAACTCAATGTGATCCAATGTAAAGAACCTTAGGTTTGGCATCCAACAAGCTCATATTTACATCCTTGATCTTCCACTGATAGAGATATAATTTTGTCCAAATTACATAATCTAGTAATTGAGCCTCAGTTTCCCAGTGAGAGAAATGGGCCCAATAAAATTGTGACATAGGTTGCTGTGAGGACTCAAAGAGACAATGGATGGTATACACCTAGCACAATTACTTCCTGTGGAAGGAAGCACCTCAACACATATTCCCCCTTTTTTCATGCTCAACCTTGAACATTACTTTTTATTCCGTATTTTTCCCCATAAAGTTCAAAGCCTCCCTCTTAGACTATACTCATAACCTGCCAGTCAGACCGTAAGTGAAGGGGGTAGAGATGGACTAAAATTTGAAAATAAATAAAATTTTTCAAATGTGCCCAAGAATTCATCACTTGCGGATTTGTCTTTAAAAATAAGGGGAACAAGGAGACATACACAAGAATAGTAAGTTATAAGTACATACGTATAACTCTATACTTAGTTAGCAACCTTATGTTAATAGTTGATATTTCTATTTAGCCAGATAATACACCAAAGACCATACATGCATTTTCTCATTTAATTCAACCGTTTTTTTTTTCAAGGCAACAAAACATCATACAAACAATATTCTCATCCTTCTCCTTCAAATACAATTTCGAAGTTGATGAGGATCTTTTACAGCCATTTTATACCTTTGCTGCATATCCATGAACCATATGTAGTGGACAAAATAATACGTTTTCTGTGTTTTTAAGATTTACACAGGTGCTATTGTACTATACATTTTCTTCTCCAACCTGGTCTTTGGCATCAACAGTGTATTTTAGAGATTTATCCACGTAGATCTAGTTTCTTCATTTAAACTATGATATAATATTCCACTAGATAAAAAACACTCCTATTTATCAATCCATTCTTCTATTAATGAAAAATTAGCTTATTTCCAAATTGATACTCTTCCAGGCAGTTATTCAATTACTATTCTTGTGTATGTTTGTTCCCTGATTATTATTTTTAAGATAAATCCCTAAGTCATGAACTACTGGGCACATTTTAAAGACTTTTGTTATCTACCAACAAATTTTACTCCGTGTCCACCACCCTCATTTATGGTCCTATTAGCAGTTTATGAGAATGTCTATTTCTCCACGTCATTGCTAACATTATATATTGTAATTCATTTTAATTTTTGCTAATCTAATAGATAAAAACAAAATAAAAACAAAAAGCTAGCATCTCATTGTTTTAATGTTAATGTCTTTTTTAAGGATGGGACTGAATGTCCACGTACTTATTGGACATTTGTCGTTTTTGTTTTGTGAATTGCTTATTCACATCTATCCTGTTATCTTTACAAATATGTTGTCCAATTTGCCATTAATTTTTTGGCTTGGTGGTGATTTTTATCTTACAAAACTTTTAACTTAAAAAATGGTCAAATATATCAATATTTTCAACTGGAACTTTTAATTTTTTTAGTCTCTGAGCTCTGTTCAATTATTATAAACTCTGCAATTAGACCTGCTATGTGAAAGACACCAAGGGTCACGAATAATAGTCAGTTATGGCCTCAAAAGGAATTTATAATTTAGTTGTGGGACAAGATATTCAAATAAAACTATAGTCAATAACACAAGCTGTCTATGATGAGTGTCAACACTTGGCACAAAAAATAGGTGATTTCACTTTGACTGTCAGGAACCACAGCAAGCAGCACAAGTGAACGCTGAATCACAGCGACTAGATTCGCTTAGGCGACTCCTAGAAATGGGGAATATTAGGCATGGAATAGTCCTGAGACCCACCTAATCCAATCCCTCCATTTAAAATAAAAACACATTTTCAGAGGTGACTGCCTCCACAAGCAGCAGCAGCACTAGCCCCTGCCAGGTGCTCTCCTAAGCGCCCTCAAGGTGCCTGAGTCCATCTCCTCCCCAGGCTCTTTCTGCTGCAGCCCTAGCACTTGGAGTGGCTGCCGTGTGAGCTGCCATGGAGATCCCAGGGACACCTGCACTAGAGCCCTGGCTGCTGGGTCTGGGGGCCCTGGCTGTCTGGCCCTGCTCCTGCTGCTCCTCTTCCTCCTGCTCCTCCTCCTGCTCCTCTTCCTCCTCCTGCTCCTCCTCCTCCTCCCCTTCTCCTTCTACTGCTTCTGCTCCTCTTCCTCCTCCTGGTCCTCCTCCTCCTGCTCCTTTTCCTCCTGCTCCACCTCCTCCTGCTACTCCTCCTTCTTTCTCCTCCTCGTCCCCCTGCTCCTCTTCCTTCTGCTCTTTGTCCTCTTCCTGTTCCTCTTCCTCCAAATGCTCCTCATCCTCCTGCTCCTCGTCCTCCTGCTCCTCCTTATTCTGCTCCTCTTCCTCCTCCTGGTCCTCCTCCTGCTCCTCGTCCTTCTGCTTCTCCTCCTTCTGCTCCTCCTCTTCCTCCTGCTCCTCTTCCTCCTTCTGCTCCTCCTACTTCTCTTTCTCCTCCTCTTCCTCCTACTCCTCCTCCTCTTTCTCCTCCTCCTTTTGTTCCTGCTTATCCTCCTCCTCCTGCCCCTCCTGTTCCTCCTCTTCCTCCTCCTCCTTTTGCTTCTCCTATTCATCCTCCTGCTTCTTCTGCTCCTGCTCCTCTTGCTCCTCCTCCTGCAACTTCTCCTCCTCCTCTTCTCACTTTTTCTTCATCTTTATGTTCTTTTCTTCTTCTCTCTGTTTTTCTTTTGAAATCACTATGGACCACAATATGTTGTCACAGTAGTGCAGAGGTCCCGAGTATCTATCATCCAGCTTCCTCCAATGATGACCTCTTACATCACGAAGCAAGGACATTGATTGGCTCCAGATCATCAACTGGATTACAGCTCTTACTCGTATTTCACCAGTGTTCACATTCACTCATTTTTGTATGTTTTTGTATCTAATTCCATGATGTTTAATCACATCTATAGATTCGTATAATTACCACCACATCAAGTTCCAGAGCTATTCTGTCGTTATGGGGGAAGGCACCTTGTATTCCCCTTGTAGTCACACCCTCCTCCTCTTTTCTATGCACTAGCAACCATTCCCCTGCACTCCATCTCTACAGCAATGCAATTTTGAAAATACTGTATCAATGGAATCAAGCAGCATGTAACCTTTTGAGATGGGCTTTTCTTCACTTAGCATAATTCCCAAGTTGTTGCATGTATCAACAGTTTGCTCCTTTTTGTTGCTGAGTAGTATTCCATGGTATGGACGCACCACACTTTGTGTTACCATTCACTTGTTGAAGTTTGGGTTGTTTTCAGGTTTTAGATATTACACATAAAGCTGCATGAGTCATATAACTGGTTGAGTAAATTTAAATGAATAACAGTCATACAGATCTTTTAGAAATGAGCTCTCTTAATCTAAGTTAATAGAACAACATGCACATTTCAAGGAAAGGTCTTTCCTACCTACATACTTCAGAGGTTGCTTAAAGGGGTGTCTGAAAAACTGACCATCCCCAGGTCACCCTTCTGATATCCTTCAATGATTTCCAGACTTATATTTGGGAAGACCGAGGCTGGTCCTTTTTGTTAGAAGTCACCTGTCCAAAAAACTTTTAGCTACTAAAATTTGTCATCTGCTAAGTTCATTTTCACCTTGGAGTCATTGTACATCTTCACCTTGTCCTATTGCCTTCCAACCACTCTCTGACATTATCATCCTCACTCATTTGTTCCCTTGTTTGTTGACTGCCCCATGAGAGCTTCATAAGAGCTAGACTTTGCCTTGTTCTCTGCTATTCCCTAGTTTACAATTGAAGCGCTAGGCACGGAACAGGTGTATAATAGATGTTTGTGAATAAATGTGTTAATGAATTATATCTTCAATACAGAAAAGAGCCTTGTAAAAGGTCTTACCGAAAGACTGGATTTAAGTAAATATAAATAGAGCTTGCCAGATAAATAGAGTGAAGGGAAACCATTTCAGGGCTTGGACTTAGAAAGCCTGAATCAGAACTTCAGCTCTGCCTCTTACTGTCTCGGTATCTGCAGGAACTGATCTAATTTCTTTGCCAAAGTCATCTCATTTGCAACATCACCTTCTTCACAGGATAATTGTGAGGCTCAAGTCAATTTGTGTGAATGTACTTTGTAAGACACTAAAGTGCTTTATAACTATAAGGGATTCTTGTTGCCATGGTTATCACCTCCTCCTTCTTTCTTCTCCTTCCCTCCCTCTCCTTCATCATCATTTTCACCACTACCATCATCATGACCATCTGCACCCTTGGAAGGATAAAAAGCATCCAGGCAACTGCAAATATGAAATCATGGCATTCTCATGACGTTCCAGCCAGTAGAGGGCAACAGTTCCTACCTGCTAAGTCCAATGTCTTTAAACATCAAGTTGAAATATGCATGGCAGCTTATGATCATTTATGTGTCTTTATTTTTAAAGGAAACATGCTCATCACCCTAATCATCCTTCCATTCAGCAATTCCTTCCCAGTATTCTTGTTCAGTACATTGCCTTGTAGCACAGACCTCTTAGAAATGTCTGGCTGCTGTGAAAGTTATTTTATTTACTTATTTCAATGGGATTTGCATTCTTGTCCTCCCTTCCTGGTTGCCTGAGTGAGATGCAGTGCAAAATTTGGCTCAGGAATGATGATACAGACACGTTTCTCTTTTAAATATTTATATTCTTGATGCTGGCATTAGAAGATAGGGTAATTGCTTGTGTTTGATTAGGTTCTCTGAGAATTCTCTCACTCTTTGAGGTGATTCTTATATTCCCTCTTTGCTAAACTGTTGCTGTGTGTATTTCATCCTAGGACTGGTGGAGAGAGTTGTTAAGCTGACCTCTGGAGTTGATCTGATACAGTCTGACCTCCCCACAGTGTGTATCAGCAGGCAGGTCATTGGTGTAGGGACAGACAGACCGGGAAGTTGCTGAGGGACTTTATTCCAGAAAGTAAGGGCAGTTGGGTTTCTTTCTTTTCTGTCTCTGATTCTTGAATCAGGATGGGTTTTTGATCTATTGCTTAACCCTGCTGCCAGGGGACCCACTAGGGTAAAGTAGCACCCCCACCTCAGGATAACCAGAAAGAAAGAGATACACAAGGTAGCCCCGTTTTTTCCACTTAACAAAAGCCAGTCGGGGAATAATCAAACATTAACATTTGCTTATTCACTTTAAAGAGGATGGTGTTTGTTTCATCATATGGTAGAGAGGGGTGGCTGTGCAGTCCTGGGATACCTTTTTTTTTTTTTTTTTTTTTGAGATGGAGACTTGCTCTGTTGCCAGGCTGGAGTGCAATGGCACGATCTTGGCTCACTCCACCTCCCAGTTTCAAGCAATTCTCCTGCTTCAGCCTCCCGAGTAGCTGGGATTACAGGCATGTGCCACAAAACCCAGCTAATTTTTTGTCTTTTTAGTAGATATGGGGTTTCACCGTATTGGTCGGGCTGGTCTCGAACTCCTGACCTTGTGAGCCGCCTACCTTGGCCTCCCAAAGTGCTACGAATACAGACATGAGCCACCGTGCTCGGCCAATACTTCTTTTTTTAATGGAACTCTATTAACCTTAGTTCCACACCAGCCTCTTTTATTAAGGAGAACACCATGATATTTAAACAAGAATATTTACACATTTGAGTATCAGTCATTCACTCACTTATCTAATGTCTATAGAAAGCCTACTATACCCCAGAGTTAGATATTCAAAATGAGAAAAAACCGGGACCCTTCCTTGGGGTAACTCCCAGTCTCTGGGGAACGCCAATGGAAATCATTAATGTTTACAGAGGAGTAGGTGGTGTAACCCAGCCAAGAGCACAGGGCCATGGCAGCTCAGTGGAAATGGTGGTTTGCTCTACCAGCTGGAGGCTTCTAAGGAGATGCCATTGGAGCTGTGTCTATGCAGTATGAGGCATGTTTTGGGGTGAATTTTTATCTTGTTTTACTCCCTAAACAATCTTGGATAATATCTGTAGGAATGCTGAATGGGAAGGATACAGTAAATTCTGACTATCATTCCCCATCCAAGTCTCACCCAGTTTCACCTGGTGTACGTCATGATTAGGTTTGGCAGTAGTGAATCAGTGATCACTTTGCGATGTGCTGGCATATACTGCCTGAGAGTTAAGGGTGGGAAGCCAGATCTTTAGTTTAGGACATCTTGGGAAAATGCCAGCTTGGCCAAGCAGAGAAATGACGAACTTTTTTTTTTTTAAGTAGAGACCATACTCATTTCTCCCCAAGACAGAGCATGCCTCTTAATATTTTGCCATGATGGCTTTGGGGCCATTTAGAAAAAGTGCTGATGTAGGGAGAGGACACTGCAAGCTTCAGATCGAAGGGGTCCTGCCCCAGGGAAAAAAACCTCAACTTTCCCACTGAAGTTCTATGTGACTGGAGGTCATTCATCTTGACTTTTTTGGAACCATAATATCCTGTGTACTGATTTGGTCCTTTTGCAAAGCATCGTCTTCTCAGTGATGATTCCCAGGATATCCCTAAGAAAGTTTCAAAGGCAAAAGCCTTCTTGCACCTTGCATCCTCTGTAACTCTGAGCCTGCTCTTTGGAGCGGTGGGTATTGCGCTGCTACTCCTTGGTGGGGAAAGCAAACAGGCTGACACATCCGCAGGGTGACCAAAGCTGCACACCCTCCAGGAGGTGATCCAGCCCGGAGCAGAGCCCGGCCCCGGGGACTGCACGGCCCACACTCCTAGGCTCGGAACATTTTAGACTCATGCTGACTTGGCTCTGGAGCTGGCTGTAGCCAGCTGGGACACTGAACCATTTGCTTGTTCTGTTGACAGCCCTGAAGAACTGGAGCCCTTTGCCTGTGGGTGAAGTCTAAATTTAGCCCCAAAGAAGTTGCCTTCCCATTTTGCTGGAGAAAAGCTCTTTTCACAGGAATGGGCCTCTGCTTTGATTAAGTGGGAGGACCCACATCTGGGAATACATAAACTTTATTGTCCTTGGATGACAAAACGGTTTCTTTGCCTACTGGTTTTCCGCCTTTTTTGCCTGGGGTGTGATCATCTATGCTTATGACTGTGTTGGCCGGGGCAAGTCGTTTGGCTGTGGCCAGGGCTCCCGACCCTGCGCCTAAGCCGGAGTCAACACCTGGGGATGTTGTCTTGTCCCCACTTCACCTCTTGAGGCCCAGCTCTGTGAGTGCAGATGTGACAGGGAGCAGGAGTCTGGGTCTCTGTGAATGATCCCGGGAGAACATGAGGCCCAGGTTAGTACGCTCTTGGACCAGATCCTAGGCTGGCAGGAGGCCTGAAACATCCCAGGGCTTTCCCGTAAGGCTTCAGGGTCCAAGGTCCCAGTGCACACCCTGAGCCCATGCTAGAGTGAACACAAGACTTCCATCTTGAAAAGACACCAGCCCTAAGGGGTTCTTTGGGAAAGGCTTCTAGAATCCCTCCTGGCCCAGAATAGGCCCCTTCAGCAATTCCCTGCCCGAGAACCCCCATGCCATTTTCATCTTGTTTGAATACTTTGGGGAGTTGCTGAGTGAATATTATCTTAAAAGTCAGTTCCCCTAGGGCACGTTCAGATCCCTTTTGATCCATGTTTCCTTTGTTGTTCAATGATGCAGGATCTGGTTACCTTGTCCATGTAAGAACTTCTGAAATGTAGGGCAAAGAGCACTGGACCTGGACTCAGAACAGCTGGGTTGCCGGGTGGTCTGGCTTTATTGCTTATTTGTGGTATGACATTGGGCAAGGTACCTTCTCCGAGCATCTGTTTCCTTGTCTGGAAAATGGTAATAATAAGACCATATTCACAGCTTTGCTGTCAGCAACAAGTGAGAAGATGTTACACATTTTCAAATGCTCTTTGTAAAAGTAGATTGCATTCTCTATTAAGTAATCTTGGCTGGTAGCAAACATTTGCTTGGATTTGACTGGTTCCTTCCACCCCATGGAAATCTCTTTTCTCTCAAAGAGTCCCTTAAAGGACACCGGGAGCTCATTAGATCAAGGGAACTCCTGCTTTGTTTGGACCCTTGTATTTCCACTTTTGTTTGCTCTCTTGAATCTCATTTTGTTTTCTGAAGAATGATGATGAGGAGGACCAAGATGTCATGACCTTTTGGATTGGTTCAGCCGATGTTTTGCTGAATATCCATAAGCAGATTCTATCTGGCCTGTCTTTATAGTTCAGTTTCTTGATCTGTAGAATGGATACTAGGGTACCCATAAGCAGGTCTTGAGAAATGATGTAGTGGGAACTCAGAGAGGCAAACTGTAATCATTTCAATGCTGTCGTCATTATGCAAGTCTGGCATATTTTCTGATCAGAGCCTAGCATTTGGCTATGTTTCCACGCTCTTCTGCACAGCACTCAACAGTAAATATGCAGTATCAAGTTTTCCCATTTAATAAGAATTCATGGGATAGAAAGCAATTAGGTTAAGTCTAAAAGAAACTAGGCTCTGGACAAGGAAGAATTGGAGGGATACCCTCTTGCTGTAATTTTCCAGGATGCCCTGGACATCCCCCAGAAGTCGTTAGTATGGAAAGATCTCAGGAACATTTTATAAGCTAGTAAAACAATGCTTGAGGGGTGGTAGATTCTTTAGAATTTATCTGCATGGCTGACGTCACCCTCTCAGCACAGGGAGCCAAACTGTCTCGATGTCTGTGGCCCATTTCTGAAATTATTTCCCAGTAGTTAATCCCAAGTGACCCTTAAGACCACTTCCCTGTCAGAAATTGTTGGTTTGCAATGAGAAGTGGCCTTTTCTGGGCCAATGAAGCTCATGCTTCCAGCTGAAATCGAAGGGAAATTGATGGCTTCTCTGGCTGAGGACTTCTCCCCTGCAGACCCACGTCTGGACTGCCCAAGCTTCCTAGTTTAAGTCTCTTTGCCTCCGCTAGTTGTAGTGACTGTCACCCTCACTAGCTGTACCCCTGCACAGGGGGCCAGCGTGATTTTTGGCTCCCTGCTTACAGTACTGGAATGTGGCTTCCTTCCGCAGTAGACAGGGAAGCAGCTTGGTGTCTCTAGAAGCTTGTTTAGCCTCCAGCTTTGTGGTAGTTGACGATGTCACATCATCTTTCCTAAGTTTTAGTTATTGCAAAATGGTGTTTATTTTTATTTGGGGATTTGGAGGGAAAAGAGAGAGCAAGAAAGAAGGAAACCAATGAATATGTACTGAGTACTTACTATACACCAGGCACTGTGCTTAAACATTTTAATGTACATGATCACTTAGTTCTTAAAACAACTCTCTAAGGTAGGACATTACAAATCTCATGTTATGGATCTGGAAACTAAGGTTTGGAGAGATAAAAATAAAATGAAGAGTTATGCCTTGCAATAGACTGAATGTTTGTGTCCCTGTAAAATGCATATATTGAAACCCTAACCCCAGAACTGATGGTATTAGCAGGTGCAGTCTTTGGAAGGTGATTAGGTCATGAGGAAGAAGGCTTCATGACTGAGCTTTATAAAGGGAGCGATCTTGTCCCTTCTACTGTGGGAGGACAAAGCAGACAGGTGCCTTCTATGAATCAGAAAAGAGGCCCTTACCAGGCATGGAATTGGCCAGTGCTTTGGCCTTGAACTTCCCAGCTTCCAGAACTGTGAGAAATAAGTTTCTGTTGTTTATAAGTCACCCAGCTTATGGTATGTTGTTATAGCAGCCTGAATGAGCTAAGGCATATGGCTTTTCTTGGATTGGGGGTTGACTTCTCAATAGAGGTGGTGTCATGTTGTGCTGGGAAGATTGGGACAATGATTCCAATGGCACGGTACCAGGGACCCACTGGGATCCTACTTGACAGGTCCAGTCCTATCAAGAGGCCAACGTGAGGCAACCCAAAAGCATGATGGGGTTTTCTAGGCAAACCACTCTCCCACTTAACCCCATTTCCCCAAACATTGCCATTCCTCACCTCTGTGACAGGGTGACTCTTCAGAGACCAGCGGCTCCCAGAAGCCGCTACAGATCCCCAGTGCTGGGAGCCAGCAGTGTTCCCAGATCTTTATGTTGTCCAGACCAGCCTCGGGAACCAGGCCCCGCTCTCCAGCTGGCCAAACCCTAGGGGTGACTCATCTGGCCCCTGAAGCTGTGCATCAGCACGTCCTTCTGCCTGCTGCTACCTCAGTGTGACCACAGCTGCCTCAGGGGATGGCGGAGGCTGGCTCCTGACCCGGGCTGCTGGCGGGGAGTGTCCTGGAGGCCGCGCACTCAGCCAGCATGTCCCCCTCATTCCACCAGCCCTGCCCACCTTCCTCGCCTGCAGCTCAGTCCCTATGACTAAGGGTGTGGAAGAGGATTCCTTTTTCCACAAGCCTGTGACTGAGCTGGGACAGGAGGGATTCGCAGTCCCCCTTCACTCAGAGACAGCAAAGACTTTTATCCCCCAGAGACAAGAATCCCCTGGCTGTGAGGTGGTAAGCCTGGGGAGCGGCTGCCGCCGGCTGTCCTCAGGAAAGGTCTACCACTCTCCGACCTGCTGTTGACCTGAACTCCAGGGACAGCCACTCCCCTGCCATTTGCTCCTGCAGACAGAGAGTGGGACGGATGACATCATGGCACTTTTTGGAGTGCTGAAGTGAAGTTTTGACAAATTCCAAGGGACATCAAAGTGCAGAACAACAGCCAATACATCATAGCCTGTCACCAGGGCCCCCACCCCTGATTATCACATTAAATCAGCCGGTGGGCACATTTCAGCTGAAACTCAACAGACGCCTACTGAAACTCACAGTTTCTCCTTCCAGAGTTCAACAAATATGGCAATGGTTACATTTTAAAATCTGTGTTTTCTATTCTACATTCAGTCTCTCTCACACACACACACACCACACACACACACACACACCACACACACACACACACACGCACACATGTTACTAACTAAACAACAGAAGCATGTTGCTAGAGAATACCAGATAACTGGGATTATGTTGTGCAGTAGAATAGAATGCTGATTTGGATTCTAATCCTAGCTCTGCCACTTAATAGCTCGATATCTTTAGCAAGTTAGTTAACACCTCTGAGCCTTAATTGTCTCAGGGTAAAATAAGGACAATAACATTTCTATTTCCAAAATTGTGAGCATTGGTTGGGAGAGCAGTTCAACCTTAGTTCTTGCTTGGTAACTGTGGACAATGTTTGCTAGTCATAAAGTTTTGTATTTATTTCTTGATGTGTTTATTGTGTGTTCCTTTTTGAACATAAGAAAGATAAGACATTATTTTCTCCTCCAGGTTTGCTGAGAAGTGCTTGTGGGTGAGCTGAAGGTAGGGCATCTATGGCTCGGGTTTCAGGCTATGGGGGAAATATCTGCTGGGCTGTTATTTCCCCGGGTAAATTCTCACTGGGGGAGGGAGCAGAAGGTAATTTCAGAAAAAGCTTGTGTTGATCTTTCAAACTGTTTCTCCCAAACTCTGGAGTATCCAAAGCAAGCAGGGTTATCTGCCAGAATGTCTCAGAAAGATAGCAGGCATGTGAATTCTACACTAACAATAGGGCATAAGAAATTGCACGTTGCTTATATTACTTTCAGCTAAATTTGATCTGCTACTGTAGCCATCCTGCCAGGGTGGTAGGAAATTCAGTTGCAGACCTTCCTGTAATGACCCTTCCTCTGAGTTCCTGTGGACATTCACCCAGATCATTTGGATAGAGTCCTCTGGTCTTCGGTTCACACGGGTGACTACTGATGTGTTCATTTGCTAAGTCCTCATGCTCCTGGAAGTCCACCATTCCTTGGCAGAGCTTTGTCATTGCTACGATTTCTCCCTAAGGCCCTGCTGCCTCCTGAGGATTGCCAGAGAAGGAGAGCCTTCACACCTAGGATCACAGCTCCCTTCCCTTCCAGTCCTGGGGGAGGCACTAGAATCCTTTGAAGGCTCCCTTTTCTATCAGGACTGTCTCCTTCTCCACCTTTTGGAGAAGATGAAGGGTAATCTCCCTTAAGAGAGCCTGTGGAGACACAATGATGGCCTCTGTTCCTTAGGAGTGGGGTAAAGATAAGTTATCTAGGTTAACTAGGATTAACTAATTCTGTTACTGAGATGGGTGACAAGATGGGATTGGGGAATTTGTTTGGGGACTCAGTGAGGACACGCAGGAGACAGATTTAAAGAATCACATGTGAAATGGACAGGGTTCTGATCCCTCTAAAATATCTGTTGCTTTCCTTCTTCCACTTCGACCCCTGCCCCCACTATAATTATTCTGTCTGTTTTTGGAGACAGAGTCTTGTTCTGTTGCCAGCCTGGAGTGCAGTGGCGTGATCTTGGCTAACTGCAACCTCTGCCTCCCGGGTTCAAGAGATTCTCCTGCCTCAGCCTCCTGAATAGCTGAGACTACAGGTGTGTGCCACCACGCCCAGCTAATTTTTGCATTTTTAGTAGAGATGGGGTTTCGCTATGTTGGCCAGGATGGTCTCGATCTGTGGACCTCGTGATCTGCCCACCTCAGCCTCCCAAAGTGCTGGGATTACAGGCATGAGCCTGTAATATCTTTAGTATTCTAAAGATAGAAGAAGCCAATTCTTCTATCTTTAAAAGGTAACCCAGGTTGGGAGGGAAGGCTGGGAGCACAGTAGAAGACAGAACTACTTTGTTTAGCCCCAGAACCAGCAGCAGATACTCCCTGCCAATCACACGGCACTCACCTCTTTGTGTAAATTTAGAAGGTACTTGCCCAGGAACAATCTGGCTTGACTGTCACAGCCATCCTGCAAGGAAAGTGGGGCAGTCATTAACCCCATTTTCCAGATAAGGAAGCTGAGGCTGACATCGATTAAAAGACTTGCCCAAAGTAACCAAGCTGTTGAGGGGCAGAGCAGCAGGACATAGCATCCAGGTCTCTTGACTTTTGCTTCAAGAGCCCACAGCCTCACTCGGTGCTTAGATGAGGCTTTGGCTCCATCCATCAGTGATTTGTGATGTTTGCCTTTTGCCAAAGAGGAGGATGGCTGAAGAGCCAGTGCCCTGGCATTCTGGACTCTTGTCAGTAGATTTTGTCTGACTCTTGCTCTGATGCTATTCTTTGTTATTTTCAGGAAGGGGAGCTAGATGTAGAATACATTTCTTTTTCTTGGTAATGTGAACAGCAAGAAGCAAGTAGAATACAATTTTTATGAGAGAATATGCTCTGGACTTTGATTCATATCTGGTGGGTCCCAAAAGACCAGGTTACTGCAGATTTAAGACCGTGTTGCAAATTCGGCATTCATTCAATAGGACTACCTTAGCAAGGGGAGTAATTTTATAAAATTATCAATTCAGTCTCAAAGAATAATAGCAGGAAATGTATTTCTGACTATTTAGAAGTGACTCATTATGGGACTACTTGAAAACTATATATTATTTTTATCAGTAAAAATTGCCTATGGTCAATGTTATCTCTTCACATCCAGGGATTCTAAGATCCGGTTACCCATTTCCCTCAAAGCAGCAGACAGCAAAGACAGGGAAATGAAAACCCACCAAACTTTCTGCAAGGCTGACACCACCTCTAAACCCCACTGCAAACTGATAACACTACACCCTCCTCTGCAAATAACAGAGGGGCAGATAAGATGAACATTTTCATTCCTATTAGCAATCATTTCCAGTCAGTGAAACCGGCAGAATCAGAAGAGGTTCCACAACCAGAAAATCTTGGCTGGAGTTTCACCATTAGGAATAAAACAGAAAAACTAAAGAGTGCCCCAGATAGCCTTTCTTAAGGTGCTGTGTCAGATAGATGCTTTTGAATATTTAAAACAAAGGATGGCTGAGAGTTCTGCAGTCATTTACCAGTTAAATATCAGATGGCATAAAATATTTTTATAGAAAGTACAGGCCAGGTGCAATGGTTCACGCCTGTAATCCCCACACTTTGGGAGACCGAGGTGGGCAGATCACTTGAGGCCAGGTGTTCAAGACCAGTCTGACCAACATGGTGAAACCCTGTCTCTACCGAAAATACAAAAATTAGCCGGGTGTGGTGATGCGCGCCCAGAATCCCAGCTAGGTCAGGAGGCTGAGGCATGAGAATTGCTTGAACCTGGGAGGCGGAGGTTGCAGTGAGACCAGATGGCACCACTGCACCTCCAGCCTGGGTGACACAGTGACACCCTATCTCAAAAAGAAAAAGAATACATAATCCACTTTTCGTTAGCTGGTATTTGGCCTCACCAAGGTGAAGCAGGAAAAGGAAATTCTATCTGTATCAGCCAGATTCTCTCAGACTCAGGTATTCACTGCACTGCACGAGGGACCCTGGTGTCCAGACTGTTGAGCATACCAGACTAGTGAATGCCCTTCCGAAAGGGACACCATGCAGCAGGGCTTCCCATCGGAGAGCTGTGGTCCCAGCCAAGGCAGCTCTCAGGGCTTGCTCCACCACTCTAGGGAGGCGGCCCAGATCTGTCTCTCCCAAACAATGCCTGGGTTTGACACTTCCTGAGAAAGCAGAGATTGTTCTCTTTGTATGCCACGGCTCTGGAATGCAGCTCTTCCTGTAAGGAAGACAATGGTCTTTATGGGAAGGCTAGGACTTGCAGGAGGTAAGATTTGAACAGCAGAGCTGGGAGCTAGCTTTGCTGCTGAGGGAAATGGTGGGCACAGAACCCCCATGGTGGGCGAGTTGGGGTGTGGGTGTGCCTGTGGGCTGGCAGGTGACTCTGCCTGGAGCATTGCAGGGGTGAGGAGGAGATCAAGGAGTTAGGAAAGGTAGTCTAGCGGGAGAGGCCCAGAGTTTTCAACACCAGCCTTAGGAATCTGGGACATATGTACTATCCTTTGCCATTCAAAATGTGTCCTGGGACCAACGGCATCCTTGGACTTGAAAGCTTGTTAGACACATAGAAGCCGGGGCTCACCCCAGGCCTGCTGAATCACAACCTGCATTTTAACAGGACCCCCAGGAAATTCTATCCTCCTTCAAGCACGGCTCTAGGCTAAGAGAAAGCGCGAACAATTTTTAGAGCTGGGGGTAAAGTGATGGGAGGAGTGTTTGGGAATGAGGCCACTGGGGTGGTTAGAGAACACTCACTTGAGAGTTCCGCAACAATGCAGGCAGGAGCAGCCAGAGTGAAGGCCGAGGGCGGGGGCGGGGGCAAGGGAGACAGGTCTTTCCCCACAAGCCACAAGGCCGGAGGCACGCCTCCCACCCTGCCTCCACCTCAGGTGGCAGGAATCTTGTTGGTGATCCGTCCAGACATTGTGTGTTCTGGAAGTGGACATCGCGGCATCTGTGTTTTTGAAGTCAGATTTCATTGCCGTGGTTTCTATGCCTGACCCCCTGAAGTTTTCGCTCCCGTTGCCACAGGGAGCCGGGAGAGCACAGAGCGCTGCTGCCGGTGCCCTGCAGCCACACAAACATGCTCCTGCTCCTGGCGGAGCCAGAGCTGCTGGGAAAGACATTTCGGAAGTTTCCTGTGGTTGCAACAAATTGTTCAAATCTGCACCGGAGCACCGCTGTGACCTGTCTTTCTCCATCTTAGGGCAACCAGCTCCTGAAACTGGAAACTCCCTAGCACCTCCTCACCCTACCCTGCAGCCTCTCCTTGTGGAAGGAGGTGGAGGGGGTGTTGTCCGGAATGCCTGGCCTCTCTGTCCAAGCATGGCAGCCTTGCCCCATGGGTGGCGCAGACTCAGTTTCCTATGCATCTTGCCCCAGGGAGGAGGTGCGGGTTCCTTCCATAGAGATGGTGAAGAATAAGGGAGGTAGTGATCGTCTCTGGGATCCAGTTAAATCTGCATCTGCAGGCAGAAAGAGGCTGGGGGACATGGAGAGAGTGATCAACTGGAAGATTCTAGGGTCCTCAATTTTGAAAGGTGACATGATACCCTGGAACGGGCATGAACTTAGTTGTCAGTCCGTCCCTGCCTTTTCCAATCAAAGCTGAGTGGCCATGGCAAATTAATGATCATCTCTGAGTTTCAGTCTCCTGTCTAAAATGAGGTGATAATAGCTTCTCGAAGGTTATGAGGCCCTGAACATGCTGCCTGGCACATAGATGGCTAATCAATATTTTCCTAACCTTCCCTTCTCTGAAGTTGCTACCTCTCTCCTCCTGGGGTCTTGCAAAGAAACTTCTGAATTAAATAGTTCCTGCCTGGTAGTTTGTATCAACTGAAGGAAGACAAGTCTGGACTATGACATTTTGAAATTGAAGGCTACATTTAAAAATAAATGTAACCATTGGCTTTCTGGAAGGACGAAATGAAACCAGACCGCTTTCTGGAAGGGAGTCTTTTGGGGCTTCGTTCAGTGAACAGACGGGAGTGTAATTAGTTATTTGATAGCGAATGGGTTCTCTCAAGACATAAATACAATTTAAAGCAGTTTGTTCTAGGGTCTACAGTTTTAACATGGCCCACTGCATTCATGTTTCTACCCTTAACTTGCCAAGTAAACCCATAGTTTGTTAGTTCAAACACTAATCTCTGATCAGTCTCATTTATTCTAAATTTGTTTTCACACAGTGGCTTCCACAACTCAAGGTATTTTCTATTCTTTGCTCTCTGGAGACTGAGAGGTTATCAGGTGTGGAAAGGCTTCCACGAGTTTTCCTCTAATACAGTCCTGGGGAATACAGAAGCCTCCCCGAATGAATGGTCGGACTCACCTTTTCCCAGGACCATAAAAGTATATATTTTTGTTTCCTATCCTAAACACAGTGTAACTCACTCCTCGTTTTTCCTGGGAGATTGTGGTAATACGGAGAGGCCTGGGGGGTCTCTGGGATAAAGCAACTTGTAAAACGACTACGAGGGGGTTCCAGATCTGACTTAATCAACATTTCTCAAGATCCGTAGACCAATAAAACTGTTTGCTTTCTTACCACAGTTCCACCGGCTGATTTATTTCTCTTACTTGGCTGAAGCTGTCGCTGCTCAAAGCAGTTCATTTGTCAGGTTGAGAGAATTACAATGCACAGGACCTCTTGCTAGTGCTATCTCAGTTTATAAATTTCACGAATCACAATTTATTGCGGTGCACCCCACAGAGTCTCCTATTAATAAATTGTGGCTCATCAGCAAAAGCACGTGTCTATGGCTCCCTTGGACATAGGCTTAGGGTCCTGGAGCGGCCGCACAGGCTGCATGTGGCCAACACACAAACGTAGCCGGGCCGGCTCCCGCAGCCTCTATCTGAGTCTCCCTTTACTTGCAATGACTCTCTGCATGGCCTGGTTTCTTGTTTTCACCTCTGCAGGGATGCCATGTAAAGGAGGCCAGACACTACCTGTGTATGTTTGTGTTGTGGTGGGGAGGGCCGGGCCATAGGAAGAACTTAATTCCTTCCAAAATCTACAGGTTTCTCCCTAATTGATTTCATCCACCTGTGGGTACAGAGTTTCATTAATAATGCAAACCTTTTGTTCACTGACTCTTTTCCATCCCAGCCACCAGCACCACCTGGGCGTCCTTGGGGTTTTTCACATGCTCTCAGAAGCGAGTCCAGTAGTGACTTGCCCAAGTAGTCAGGTCGGCTCCTCCAAGGCACCTTCCATTTCCTTCCTTCCACCTGCGCTGGCCTCTTCTGCTGGGTGTGCGCAGTTCCCACGGGACATTCTATATCTTCCACTCTCTCTGTCTGCTACTGACACCTAGGTCCCGACTAGGGGCTGCATTTTGCTCCCCCAAATCCATATGTGAAATCCTAGCCCTCAGTACTTCAGAGTGTGACTGTATTTGCAGAGAGGGCCTTTAACATGTAATTATGGTAAAAGGAGTTTGTTAGGCTGGTCCTTAATCCCATGTAACTGATGTTCTTATAAGGAGAAGAAATGTGGGCACACACACAAAGGGAAAGACCTTATGAAGACACAGGGAGAAGACACTCACCTGCTACCCAGGGACGGAGTCCTCAGAAGGAACCAGCCCTACCTTGGAAGAAGTAGACATGCTGATCTCAGACTTCCAGCCTTCAGAATGGTGAGAAAATATATTTCTGTTGTTGAAGTCACACAGTCTGATACTTTGTCATGGTCATCCCAGGAAACGAATACAATCTGCTACCAAGAAATGTCTGGCACCTTCATGACGACCAGCTGGGTACCAGTGGATGTCAAGTCAGGGATGACAGCTTGCAGCTTCTGCTGATGCTTGCCCTCGGAGAGGAGCCCCCAGACCCTGCTGTTTCTGCCAATGTCATTTCAGTGTTTGTGGAGTAGCCCAGGGGTCCCCAACCCCCAGGCCATGTATCGGTACCAGTCTATGGTCTGTGGCCTGTTAGGAGCAGCAGGAAGTGAGTGGCAGGTGAGCGAACCTTACTGCCTGAGCTCCGTCTCCTCCAGATCAGCTCACCCACCGCATTAGATTCTCATAGGAGTGTGAATCCTTTTGTGAACTGCGCATGCGAGGGATCTAGGGTGCATGCTCCTTATGAGAGTATAATGTCTGATGATCTGAGGTGGAACAGTTTCATCCAGAAACCATTGCCCCCTGCGCCCCTAGTCTGGAAAAATTGTTGCTTTCCCTCCCTGCATCCGCTCTGTGCTCTAGTCACTCTGGAGTCATTATCCCAGAAGCGATCATGACTTTCAGCTCAAGCGAGAGGCTGGGGTCGTTCAGGGGACCCCGGAATCACAGTGATCCTATGTGGTGGGAACTGGAGCTGTGGAGGAGATGGACACTGACTGGAGATGCCACTCAAGGCTGAGAGAGGAGGGAGGAAGGTCCCTGGCTGCTCTCTTCCTCCCACCCTCAGGCTCTTGTCAGTGTCTCCTTGGCTGAGCCCCCTGGGATCTGGGGCAGCTGGGGAAACACAGCCTGCAGGGGTCAGCTCCTGCCATAGACAGTAGAGCAGGAAATGGATGAGGAGTGGCTCTCGGGGCAAACAGGCCCAGGACTAGGGTTCCTTTCATAGCTGTCTATTAGTTTCTTGTGACTGCTGCAGCAAATGACTAGACACTTGGATGGCTGAAACAGCAGACATTTATTCCTACAGTTCTGGAGGCCAGACATTCAAAATCAAGGCATTGGCAGGACCATGCTTCCTTTAGAGGCTCCAGGGGAGGTCCTTCTATGCCTCCTTCAGGCTCTGCTGACTCCAGGTGCACCTTGGCTAGGGCTGCATCACTCCAATCCCTGCCGCCTCCTGCACGTGGCCTTCTCCTTTCCTCTGTATGTCTCTCCTCTGTGTGGCATCTTTCTCTATGTGTCATTGGACTTAGGGCCCACCCAGATTGCAAAGATCCCTTATCCAGACAAGGCCACATTCACAGCTTTTAGGGCTTAGGATGTGGGCATATCTTTTGGGGACCACCATTTCACCCACTGCAACCTCCTTAATTTTGCTCAAGCTGTTCCTTCAACCTAGTGGCCCCTACCCTCCTCCTTCTAGAAAAATCCTTCAAGTCTCCTCTCAAGTGTCACCTTCAGCATGAAACCTTGCCTGAACTACATGATCAGACCCACTTACCATCTCTCCTGGGCCCCCATAGTTCCTTGTTCTTGTGCATGGCACTTATCGCCTTGATAGTCCACTGGCAGCTCCTCAAGGGCAGAGCAGGGCCTGTGGCCTCTGCTCCAAGGTCCAATGTCACATCTCAGTTCCTTTCTTCCATGAGGACCAAGACCCTGTTGTCTGGGCTCCAGTCTTCTCTTCTTGTTTTGGGTCAAAACAGCTTCCTTACACCCTCCTGAGCCTCACATGGCTCTGCCCTGCATCTGCTAGACACTCGCTAGGCACCTCATAAGTCTGGGATTTGTCTCCAGTTTGCCTGAATCCCCCTCCTTCCCGGACCTACATCACACATGGCTGCCCAGAGCAGTCCTCCTTAAGAAGTACAGCTGTTGACGAAGTCTTGTCAGAAACAAGCATGATCAGGACCAGAAGTGGTGAAAGAAACATTCAATTTCAATTGTCACAGTACTTCTGGTAGAGGAATTTGATCTGGAATCGGGATAAAGAATGGGGCTATACCCTAAAAATTCATTTAAAGCTGGTAGGTGCTTTCCTTTAACAAGCAATTATTGTATTTTGTTCTACTAAGTATTTTACAAGCCTCCTAAAGTCCTGTAGAGATAAGCTTTGGTTACCTGGAACACTTGGGAAATGGGGAGCACTATTCTTTTAATTTTATGGTAACCAAAACCCCCTTTTGGGTTTTAATTCTTGATGCAGTTTTGCCTTAACTGCATATATCTTTTCTGTCTTAGGAAGCAGAGCAAATGGGATGCACGCTTTTTGCTCAAGCAGTAGAGGACTAGGGCTGTAGCTTTGGAACTTGAGCTGAGCAATCTTGGGTCATAACCTTAATAAAATATTAACCAGGTGCAGTGGCTCTTGCCTGTAATCCCAGCTCTTTGGGAGGCTGAGGCAGGATGATTGCTTGAGTCCAGGAGTTCAAGACCAGCCTGGGCAACATATATACATATACATCATATACATATACATATACAAAACTTAGCAAGGCATGGTGGCTGCAGTCCCAGCTACTTGGGAAGTTGAAGCAGGAGGATTGCTTCAGCCTGGGAGGTTGAGAATGCAGTGAGCCATAATCATGTCACCACATTTCAGCATGGGCAGCAGAGAGAGACACTGTCAAAAACAAAATCCTTTTTTTTTTCTGTTTTTTTGAGGCGGAGTCTCATTCTTGTTGCCCAGACTGGAGTGCAATGGCACGATCTCGGCTCACTGCAACCTCTGCCTCCTGGGTTCAAGCAATTCTCCTGCCTCAGCCTCCCGAGTAGCTGGGACTATAGGCATGCACCACCTTGCCTGGCTAACTTCGCATTTTTAGTAGAGATGGGGTTTCTCCATGTTGGTCAGGCTGATCTTGAACTCCCAACCTCAGGTGATCTGCCCACCTCCGCCTCTCAGAGTGCTGGGATTACAGGCGTGAGCCACCACACCCGGCCAAAAAAATCTTTTTTATCAACTTGTTTTTTGGGGCATTTTTTTGTCTCCAAAAGTGGAGGACAGAAAACAGCCAATTAAACGAAGGTTTCTTTTGCTGATGTCTAATTAATTTTGGCTTTTTTTATGAAGTGCTAAGAATAATTTCTGAGCAGTAATCAATTACATCTCTATAGAGGACAGAGAGTATTATAAATATCGCCATAAGAAAAAAGTTTTGGCCACTTCTCTATGTTTCCTTCTATTTGGCTGCTGGTAGTGTTAGGGGTGTGTGTGTGTGTGTGTGTGTGTGTGTGTGTGTGTGTGAGACTATGTGCAGGTGCAACTGAGTTAACCTAAGGTGAATAAACCCTACAATGGAGTGAATGGGAAAAGCAGTGGATTAAATGTCAGAAAGCCAGGACTTTTTATCCTTCTCTTTATTACTTACCAGTGCTGTGACCTTTGGCAAGCACATTTAGCATGTCTATTTTCTCATCTAAAAATGGGAGTAGTTCTTATCTCAACCTGCCTTATGGGATTACCATGGGAATGCAATCATACAGTGTGAAAATGCTTCATAAAGAAAGCACTGTACAGACTTCCTATGGCATTACTATGACACCGAGTTCTGGGAAGAAAAGTGGAGGGTTTTCTAGAGGACCACTCTTGGTCATTTGTCTTATTGCCATTTTCCTTCTCAACACCAATCCTGCCTTTGTCTCACCTGGTTTGTGCGTTGGGCTAATCACCTGCAGGCTGCTGCGTCATGGCCTCATCTCCAGCTTTGCTCCTCCCCCTCCCTTGCCTCTTCTTTCTACAGCCAGCCCTGCGCTGCCAGCCGGCTCCACCCTGGTACACAGCCATTTGTTATGTTCCAGGAAGAAGCTAAACTCTGCTCCCTTTCACCCAACATAAAACCTTGATGTCTCCCTTCTGTCGAAAAAAACAGAGGATTAGACGCCAGAGAGACACTATATATAGTTTTTCTTTGACTGCTGGAAAAGATAAGCGTCTGACAAGAGACAGGAATTGTTTGCCTATAAATTGAGTGCCAGCAGGTTTATCGCTGACCGCTGTAGATTATGTTGAGCGGAGTAATCAGAAGGAAGAATGGGAGGCTACAATAACACTGCGATAGCAGCGATTTGGACTCCACAATCAAACCCTCCTTGACTTATGCACCCTGGGTGGAAAGTACTTATGTTACAAAACAACAGGAGGTCCTGGCCCCAAGTTACTTATGTGTCTCACGGGCAGTGAGGCGGTCCCTCGCCAGTTAGATTGGTAAGCTCCTTGGCTGGGTCTGATGTCACCTGAGAAGGCTGGATGGGATGGTGGGGATGGAAAGGGCTTCCTCCCACAGGGCATGGCACTGGCCCAGGGCCGGAATCCAGAGGGCTGCTGAGAAGGGCAGTAAATGCCTGGTGCAGAATAATATTTGGGCAGGGTGTTTCTTGAACCATGGGTGGCCGGTTGTTGTCTATGCTTCCCTCCTCCTGCAATCCTGGATGCTGCAGGTGATAAATAACTTCTTCAGTCCTAGTGGCGCCCAGTGTCTTCTTGAAAGACCTGGATTGGCCCCCAGATGTGGTCACCATGAGGGCTACAAATCACATTAGTGGAGCCCGAAGGGCTCATGACAACTTCCGTGGACCCTAAGGCCTTTCTGCTTGGTTGGTGCCGCTAGTATGGTGCCGTGGCCTAGGAGGTCCCCTCCCAAACAGTCCTGTGGATGGCGGGGAGGCACTGGCATGGCCAGGGAGCTGCGATGGCCCTCTGAGTGTGGAGCTCAGTGACGTTAATGCTCTGCCAGCAAGCGTGCATCAGCTCCAGGAGACTCCTGCTCCCCCAGCTTGGCAGTGGGTTTGCTTTCTTGATAAATCACCCTCATGAACAAATGGATTGGCTAGATAAGTGTCTCTTGATCATGTATGTTACTCCCATTATGCCTCATTTGTCACTCCAGTGGGCTCACAAAAGGGACAGACTCAGTCCCTAGTAAAATGGATGGTCTGTGTTCGCTGTGAGATTCTGCGGGGTGAACAGCCTTGGTACTGTAAGACAAGACATGGTGTCAGAAGGAGGAGCCCATGATAGATGCCTCGTCCAAAAGCCTAAGAGTTGAATTCAGTGCTCACAAACCTCCCAGGTACTCCTCACTATCTTTGAAATGAAGCCTCACCTCCCTCTCTGAAGAGGCATCAAGGCCTCAGCCTGTCTTTCCAGCCTCATCTCTTGCCACTCCCTGCCTAGGCATGCACTCCTCCAGCACTGCCCACATTCTTTCAATTCCTCAACAGTTCAGTGTCTGTGCTCCTGGACATCACTCTTGCTACTCTCGTTTGGCTCAAACATTTTTCTTTCTGGTGAGCTTCTACTCATCCTTCAAAGCCTAACTCAAGAGCACCCTTATTCTAACTTCGGGGTTCATCCATCTTCCTCACTGACACTCAGAACTACAGTGAAATATTTCCTTGTCTGTGCTCTTCAGGGCAGGTTGTTTATCTCTCTAGGGTAGGGTTTATCATCTGGCATACTAGGCGTTCATTCGAGGCCTGTTTCCCCCACTGAATACTGGACTCCTCCGGGGCTGAGATCTTGCTTGTTTAACTTTACATACTCAAAAACCAGCCATACTAGAACCTCAATTTCTTCTGAACTAAAGTAATGCATCTGTAACAAATGTGACAAAGCCAAGTGGCAATTGCCGCTTACTCACTGAACACCTGTGAGGGTAAAGTGAGATGATTCACAGAAAAGCATGATCCTCTTCCGCAGCACCTTGTGGTACATTATGAATAAGAGTCAGATGGAGCGGCAGTAAGATGGGTGGAGATATGGTTTGGCTGTGTCCCCACCAAAATCTCATCTTGAATTGTTCCCATAAGCCCCACATGTTGTGGGAGAGACCAGTGGGAGGTAATTGAATCATGGGGTCAGTCCCCCTCATGCGGTTTTTGTGATAGTGAGTGAGTTCTCAAGAGATCCAATGGTTTTATAAGGGGCTTTTTCCTCTTTTGCTCGGCACTTCTGTCTTGCCTGATGCCACGTAAAACATGCCTTTCGCCTTCTGCTGTGAATATGAGGCCTCCCCAGCCAGGTGGAACTGTGAGTCCATTAAACCTCTTTTTCTTTGGAAATTACCCACTCTTGGGTATGTCTTTATCAGCAGCGTGAAAACGGACTAATATAGGTGGAGACGTGGATTGAGAGCAAGGGAGAGAAGGCTGAAGATGCATCTTGTGGGAATCATCCTGTGCTTTTATTTTGATTATTTTATCTTTCATCAGAACTTTTTAACTTTTATTTTCACTACCAATAGTGTAATTGCTTGGCTGCATGTCATTGCTGAGGGGAGCAACACTGAATTGACAATCAAGACACCCAGATTCAAATCTTAGCTCTGCCATAAATCATAAATCATCTTTGTTAGGGTTTCCTTACTTGTGAAGTGGGTGACTTGGCCCAGTACCCTCCTGGTGACTAAACAGTTTTGCAGATAATGAGACAATCAACTGAAGAGTACCAGATAGATCCCACAGCTTGCCAGGCATTTTGCTGGGATCTTTACATAAGTTATTTCTGAAGCTCACTCTTGGCGATGTGGTAACTCCATCATTATCCTCATTTTGCTGGAGAGGGTTCCAAGGTTCAGAGGGTCTCCAATGGTGAGGCATTGCCTAAGTAGCAGAAACTGTGCAACTATCTTCCAAAGGGGCGGTATCAGTTTGCATTCCCACCAGCAGTGAAGCAGCATTCCTGTTGGCCCACATCTTTGCCAGCATTGGTGTCAGTGTTTTGGATTTCAGCCATTCTGATAAGTGTGAAGCGGCATCTCATTGTGCATCAGGGTGTGTAGCAGGGTGTGATTTAGGCTGAGCTCTAAGTCCAGAGTCAGGCAGCTATTCTCTGCCTATTGTACATTACTTGTATTTTTGATATAAGGATGCACAATTTTCTGCTCCTTTTAGGCGTCATGAAAGGGCCCATGATCTCTGCAAAAACTCAAAATACCTAAATGCCATGTTTTGTTCATCTAATTTCATCAACAGAACTTTCCTCTAAATGGCCTAGGAAGTCTGTATCTAGTTTATGCTCCCCACTACTGCCAATGTGATCTTTTTCAAATAGAATCTGATCATGAGTATCCCCTCTTCAGAGCCTTCAGACCCTCCATCAAAACTCCAATCAAAACTAAGATTTTAAATGAGAATGTCAAGGCCCCTTATGATTCAGCTCTCACATACATCTACTGCTTCTTTCACTTTTCTCTCCCCAACACCACCTCAAACCCCACCCTGCTGGTGCCACCAATGAACAAGCTGGAAGTAGCAGTGCTTCCTCTAAACCTAATATCCATACAGTGTGTGGGCTCAGTTAATTAGGCATGGATTCTCCTTATCCAAAGGATTTCCCCACAGACTTTCCTTCTCAGCCTGGCAAGTTGTTTTATTCTTGTACACCTTGTTAATACATTATTGCTTCTTCAAAGATTTATCCAACTCTGAAAGAAATTTTCAACTATCCTCTCTTTGTGGTAGGCATGGCTAGTTGCTCAATCCACATTTCCCCCATCTCTTCTTTCTCATTTTCTGCATTAGTCATGAGTTGATCTTAACAAATTAGCCCCAAACTTCATTGAAGCAGCAGTAATCACTTATGGTCTCATGCCATTTCTGAGAGTTATGAATTGCTATGGTGTGAACATTTGTGTCTCCTCAAAATTCTTAAGTTGAAGTTCTAACCCCCAATGTGATGGTATTAGGAAGAAGTGGGGCCTTTTGGAGGTGATTAGATCATGAGGGCAGAGCCATCATGAATGGGATTAGTGCCCTTATGAAAGAGACCCTCTAGCCCCTTGTGTCATGTGAAAATGCAGCAAAAAAGATGGCCGTCTGTGAACCAGGAAGAAGGCCCTTACTAGACACTGAATCTGCTGGCATTTTGATCTTGGACTCCCAGCTTCTAGAACCATGATAAATAAATTTCTGCTGTTTATAAGCTACCTGGTCTATGGTATTTTCGTAATAGCAGCCCAAACAGACTAACACAGAAATCCAAGAGGGGTTAGTTGCGTGATTGTAGCTGAGGGTCTCATGACATTGCGTTGGGTTACAACTGGGGCTGCAGTTATCTGAAGGCTTGATGGGGCTGGAGGAACTGCTTCTAAAGTGGCTTGAGCACGCAGCTGATATGTTAGTGCTGGTGGCTGACAGGATGCCTCAGTTCCTCACCACATGGACCTCTCTATACAGCTGATGGAGTGTCTTCACCACATGGTGGCTGGCTTGTCCCAGATCTTCCTTTTTCACTGATCTCCAATTTTGTTCAGTGCAGCAATGTGCCCACTTTATAAAATTGAATTCCTAGCTCACTTGTGCCTGATGGCCCCATGACATCATTCTAGCCGATGAGGTGTATGTGGATGTCTATTGGGTGGAGCTTCCTGAACAGCTCCTAATTTCCTGGTTAAAAGAGACAGTCTCACTTGGTACATGCCTTTTGACCTTCACTGTTAGCTGTTTTTCATGTCCAAAACCCACATTCGATGTCTGGATGTGCAAGCAGTCATCTTATAGGCATAAAGATGAAAGTCACAAATGAGGGATGGTGGGAGGGGAATGATAAAGGGAGTTTGAGACCTGATGGCTTAATGGAGCTTCTGGTGCCACCTCCCTGGACTGACTACACAGCTCTGCACTTTCTGTTATTTGCGAAAAATGACTCCTACTTGGTTATGTCACTGTTTCTTGTTACGTGCACCTGGACACAATCCTAGCCCCAATACATTCATTTGTCATCTCCTGACTCCTATAATTACACAGTACATCACACTGAATTTTCATTCCTTATTTACGTGGGTTTCTTCTCAACTTTTCAGTGAAGTACTTGAGGGCAAACATTGGGTCAGACAGCCTTGTACAGTACATTTTTATTAAATTGATGAGTTTATATTTAAAATAGACCGTTAATAAATTCTTTGAACGTTTCCCTCAGAGAATAAGCTCAATCATTCTATTGGTGATCAGCAAATCTGGTCTCATCCTGAGTTTCTTTCCCACCAGTGCCAAGACCTGGGTCAGAGAAGAGAGACATCAAAGGCAGCCAAGGGGGTGGGGAGGGAAAGACCTGTTTGATGTGAAAATAGAAGGAGGGGTCTTTCCTGGGTTGACTACAAAGAAGCACTTCTTCTGTGAAAGTGGCTGCTGGCTCACCAGGTCATTATTTTTGCCATTCACCTTGCATGGGTCAGAGGACTTGAAGATAGATTCCCGCAGCCAGAGAGTCTACAATCATTGCAAACATGACTCCAACCTGTCACTGCCCCCTGCCCCCTTTTAAAGCCTCTGCCTCAAAGGATAAGAAGGGAAGAGCCAAAGTTGATTCCAGGGTGATGAGGTGACTAGGAGGATGGCTTGTCATTAAGAGAAATAGGTGGTCAGGAGTAGGGGGCGGAGACACACAATACAGTGGGGTTTCTTCCACATCCCAGTGGTGCTGGGCAGCAGGCCAGCAGGGAGGTCGCTCAGAGAGTTGTCAAGATGGAAGTGATCCCTGGAAATGTGGGGAGGAAGGAATCCCCCAAGGGGCATTTTCTGCCCCAGTAAAGCAAGGAGAGAAAGAGGAGAGGGCCAGAACTCTGGGAAATCTCTAAACGTGGGCGAATCAAGAGAAACAAATGGGATTTTTAGGGCAGTGGAACTATACGATTCTGTAGTGGTGGATACCTGTCATTATACGTTTATCAAAACCAATAGAATGGACAAGACAAAGAATGCACCATAATGTAAACTGTGGGCTTTAATAATTATCAGTATTAGCTCATCTATTATAACAAACATACCATGCTAATACAAGATATTAATAATGGGGAGGTTGGCGGGGGTAGGGGGGAGTTATGTGGAAACTCTCTGTACTTTCTGCTCAATTTTTCTGTAAACCTAAAATTGCTCTAAAAAATGAAGTCTATTAATTTAACAAAACCCACAAAAAATAGAGGAAGAAAAACAGGAAGGAGAACAAAAGGAGTTCAGTCTTGGATGCCAAAGGAGAAGAAGAGGAGGAGAAAGGCGAAGGAATGCTGTAGATGAATGAGGCTGACATCAAATCAGGAATCAGAATAGCCTCTATCAAGCCACTTACTATGTGTGACCTTGGGGAATCCACTTATTACATCTATTATGTCTGGGATTCATTATTACTGTCCTCATCAGTGTAATAACTATGTAAGATACTAGAGTGTTTTCCCCAAACTTGATAAACATATCAAAATCGGTTGGTGATTTTGAAGATACTGTAATGTGACCTTCAAAATAATATTGAATCACACAGTAAGAAAGTAATCTGCTTTTCAGTTCAATTTCACTCTGAATTTGGTGAAATATAAAGTTTCAATTTGATGTTAGTATGACTGTAATGCCTCTGTAATACTTAACTGCTGAGCCCAATTTTTATTGTGATAAAATATATATAATATAAAATACATACAATATGAAAATCACCACTTTAACCATTTTTAAGTGTACAGTTCGGTAGCATGAAGTACATTCACATTGTTGTACAATTATTACCACTATCTCCAGAACTTTTTTTTATTTTTTTAATTTTTGAGACAGGGTCTCGCTCTCCTACCCAGGCTGGAGTGCAGTAGTGTGATCATAGCTCACTGCAACTTTGAACTCCTGGAAATCCTTCCATCTCAGCCTCTCAAAGTGCTGGGATTACAGGCATAAGCCACTGCGCCTGGCCTATCTCCAGAACTTTTAAATGAACCCAAACTGAAACTCTATATCCATTAAATAATCATTCTCCATCCCCTCTTCCCCAGCCCCAGACAACCACCATTAATACTTTCTGTCTCCATTACTTTGACTACGCCAGGTATCACATATAAGTAGAATTGTATAATACTTGTCCTTTTATATCCAGCTTCTTTCACTTCACATAATATCTTCAAGTTAATCTGTGTTGCAGCATGTGTCAGAATTTCCTATCATTTTAAGGCTGAATAATATATCATTGTACGGATTGACCACATTTTACTTATTCATTCAACTATCCAGGACACTTGGGTTATTTCCGCCTTTGGATTTTGTGAATAATGCTGCTATGAACATGGGCATACAAATATCTCTTCAAGGCCCTGCTTTTGATTTCTTTGTGTACACGCCCAGAAATGAAATTGGTGGATCAAATGGTAATTCTACGCTTACTTTTTTGAGGACCCTCCATACTGTTTTTCACAATGGCTGCAGCATCCTCATTTTAAGACATAAGATGAATGGACTGTGGGCTCTAAGCCTTGTCAGGAAATCATTTCTGGCTAGACTTACAAAGGAAATGCTGGAAATGTGGTCACTCGAGTGTGGCCCCCACTGAGTCCTCCCAGTGCCCCATTTCTTGTCTCTCCTATGGGCCATTAAAGAATTCTGTGGGCACCTGGGTGTGATGCTCTGCTGAGACCCTTTTGTGGGGGACTGGGGTGGAGCTTCCTCCTCGTGGGTTGGACAGTGGTTGGAAAGCAGTGTCTGGGACTAGGTCCTGGGAAAATTCTGGCATTTGGAGACAGGAGAAGGGTTGATATTGACCCTTGTGAGTGAGACAGGCCTCTGTGGACCTGAAAGGGCCAGGAGGAAGCCCAGTAGGTGGGGCGAGCCTTCCTCCTCTGGGTGGGAGCAGTGGGGGAAACCGGAGAGCTGACTTTCTCCAGGGGCTCAGAAGTTCACCGTCAGCCACAGGCCAGAGTCTCTGACTTTAAAATTGAACAACATTGTTTTGTTTTCACTGAATTTCTTTATACTAATGCCTCTTATTTAAGACCAATGATATTATTAATAAGAACAATATACATTTTTCTTTCAAAATACATTTGTTAAAATAGGTGAGTCTATTTAAGAAAAATGATTAGTAAATAACAGAGGGGCAAAAGGACATGGCAAACATTTGGAAGGAGGTACGATCATCTAGCCTGAAGTTTGGGACTGAGGTATTACATACTTTTTTCAGAGTCATGAAGTTCAAATGACAAAATGTGTGTGAAAGTGTTTCATGAGCTATAAAGCACCCTTTGGGTGTAGCACAGCATCATTTTCATGACAGAGCTGCAGGTGGTCCTGTAGAGTGGTGCGGGGAGGCAGTGAGGACTGAAGAGTAAGGGGGAGGTGGGGAATAAGGAGGACCAGGATAGGCAGGAGTTTTAACGGGTTTGGTGATGAAGGGAAGACAGATCTGAATTTTTTTTTTTTTTTTTTTTTTTTTTTAAGAATGGGGACATTGAGTGTGATCTCTCACATGGAGGGGAAGCAGCAGAATCTCATCTAACAGCACACATGGGCAGCAGCGATGGTCTGGTGGGGCAGTAGAGATGGGATTATGGGCAAGACTGGGAAGGGTGTGCTTCTTTCTCAGAGGCCAGAGTTGGCTGGTTTGGCAGCGGTAGAGAGGAGAGAGGCTGGCCTGCCAATGGGCGTCCTCGGCATCCTCAGGGAAGCAGGAAGTGAGTGGGTATGGGCAGGTCTGCAGTTCACTCTGGATAGAAGGAAGGCTACCGGCAGTAGGAACCTAGGGCAGCATTCTTCACACTCTATGTGCAGAGTGTCTCCTGAGCAGAGGTTTCAGAATGCAGATTCTTGGGCTCTCCCCTCTGCCTCTACTGGCAGAATGTCTAATGGCAGGCCTGGGAACTGTGTCTGTAACATACACTCCCAGAGGATGATGCTGGAGAACAATCAGGAGATCCAGGGAAGACACCAAGGGGAGCAAAAGAGACTGTCAGCACTTTGGTTGGAGCTAGAGTTCATCAAGGCGTTATTCCATGTATTTCACCTGGTTTTCACTCATTTGACGGGGATCTATCGTGCTTTGGTGTGTCCGGTACTGTGGGAAACGCAAATAAAGGAGGTAGAGTGGAGGGGAGAGTGAGAGTGGTGAAGGCCCAGCAGCTGCTCCAGGCGCTGTTTCTCCTTGGCAGAGGCTGGACTCACGGCTGGTGCTGGTCCTGAGGGGTGGTTTGAATTTGAGGAGCATGAATGGCTGGCCTTTGGTATCTAGAGAGATGAAGGGTACAGTTTCAGCCTGGACATTCAGTTTTCCCTGCCAAATCTAGGTAGACAATGACTAGAGTTCTTAAGTACACAAGCCCAGGGTCCTGGGTGTTGGATGATTTCTATAATGCCAGCTGGTGTTTTTGCTCCGTTAGTGTGCCACAGATGGAGTCACTGGTGAGCACCACCGAGGGCAGGCCTTATTCTGCTTCCTTTCTTGGGACAACATTGACCCCTCTGGTTTAAGCTGACAAAGACTTCTCCTGGTGTTGGTACTAGCCATCTTCCAGATGAGATTAAAACCTAAAATGCACATTTAGTTTGTCTTAAAAGTATCTTACAAGCAACTTGTTTGCTGAGCTCTGTGCGCTGCAATCATGGCAGGAAATGGAATCTCAGGTTTCAGGCAGGGGCAAGTGATACTGTTTAGGGTTAGTGTTGAGGCTTGAAGACTGTAGGGTTACAACATTCAGTTGGATGTGATTCAGAGCAAGTTCGGACAGCCTTTCCCTCAGAAATTTACGCAAGGCTGCACTCTATTTGCCAGAAGGCTTGCAGGCGGTTGACTGCCAATGTGCTCATATGGAATTTAGGCAACAACACCTCTTGTCACCTCTACACTGTCACTAAGTACACCCTCCAATGCTTGTCATGCCAGCTTCGTTTCCTCTGTTCCACTGAGAACTCGGTTGTCCTTCCTCAATCTTTCCCTTCATGCCACTCATGGTATGATTCTTACCAACTTTCTCTTTAGCCATACCACATCATCTATTCAACTGCAGTCGCTGCTGGGCAATTGGAGACTGTCTTTTCTTTGCCTTCCTGACAAGAGGCCATGATGGTTCCACGTCAACGGCCCTGAGGTGGGAGGGGCCTGTTGCTTTCACCAGGGACCGTGGTACCACCACAGCCTTGGTGGGTTTGATGCAACACGATGAGGTGGATGATGGAACAGGCGCCCCTAGATTGGGTCCTCTGCTGCGGGGGAGGAGTCATGAAAAGATCTGCTTTAGGAGAATCACTCTAGGCTGGGGCAGGGTCCTAGCAGAATGTGATTTCTGCTTCTAAAGGTACCCAGAGGTACAAATTTCACTCTGAAAGGAGCCAGTTCTTGCTCTGCTCCAATTTGCTCTTTAGTCTTTTGGGTTGAGACAAATCTGTTCAACAGAGCCCCCTTGTGGAGAGAGACAATGTACAACCGTCTATCAAAGGCCCTGAGAAGGCCTGTAGCAAAGAAGCCCATTGCCTTTCATTCTGTATTTCCCAATATTATTAAGCCGTGGAACCTCCTTTTCTAAATTTTGCTGTGTACTCCTGGGGGAACTAGTGTTCCACAAAGTACCTTGTGGGAAACACTGTTCTAAGAATTTAATAATTCCAAAACCTCCCTTGTGCTTTTTTTTTTTTTTTTTAATAAAACCCTACATCTGGGATATACACCCTGGTGATTGGTAATCATATTCTTAAAATGAAAAAGTTAGAATGGCCTGCTTTTCCTTTCTTTAGAAACAGAAGAAAATTGAGTACATAACTAGCATATGCTAACTGCTATAACAGACAACTCCCTGAATTTTGATGATCTTAAACTACATAGATTTATCTCTCTACCATGTCACAGCTCAGGGCAGTTAGTGGGGAGCCCTCCCCTGTACAGTCATTCAGGGTTTCGTTCTTCTCCCATTGTGCGGCTTTGCCATGTCCAGAATGGGACTTCGAGGTCACCTTGCTGTGGTCTAGCTGGCAGATGGGGGAAGAGAGAGAGTAAAGAAGATACACACGCTGAACTCCCTGGGCCCAGCAGTGACATAGCCAGCCCTACCCACATGCTATGGTGAGACCCTCTGTGGTGCCCCACCTAGATGCAGGCATGCCAGGAAAGGCAGCTTAGCCTTGTGTCCAGAAAGCTGAAACATGCATGGCAGACATCTGAGTCCTCTCCGCCACCATGAGATAAGACATTGAGTTGAGGTGTCTGAATCCTAGTCTGGGCGGGAAAACAGAGGGAAGGGACCCGAGAGGTGGTGAAGACGGAGAGAAAGGCAGGACTGGGAACCTGGAGCAAAAGAAAAGGGACACCCAGGAGCCAGCCTAGGAGAGGCAGAGCCAAAGACTCCAGGGTATCCATGAATAGAAGGTGCCATCTTGAGGCTCTGAGAAGGGGTTGAATGCTTTTGAAGAAGTATGGGGTTGGGCGTGGTGGCTCACACCTGTAATCCCAGCACTTTGGGAGGCCGAAGCAGGCAGATCATGAGGTCAGGAGTTTGAGACCAGCTGACGAACATAGTGAAACCCTGTCTCTACCAAAAATACCGAAAAAAAATTAAAAATTAGCTGGGCGTGGTGGCGGTCTTCTGTAATCCCAGCTACTCAGGAGGCTAAGGCAGGAGAATTGCTTGAACCTGGGAGGTGGAGGTTGCAGTGAGCTGAGATCATGACACTGAGCTCCAGCCCGGGCGACAAAGCAAGACACTGTCTCAAAAAAAAAAAAAAAAAAGCATGGAAAAAAAGAAGGAAAAGGACATGGGTGAACACAAATTCCAGAAGCATGTGAGGGTAGCAGCTGTCTGTAGGTAACTTCCATACTAGGGAATCATTCTCGTTTTCTTTATAGTATATCAAAATAATATACATTTGCCTGAGGGGAAAAAAGCATTTGTTTTGAAGTAGTCATGAGTCAGGAAAGAATTTACTTTTATTAGCTTTACTTTAGTAAAGTATTTTTCTTCCACTGGTCCAGGGCTTCTCAACTTGTATGCCACCAATGGTCTTCCGACACCTTAGGGAATGGAATGGGGTGGGAATAGAACCTCTCAACCATCTCCTCTGGCTTTGGAATCGCCTCCATTTTCCTGAATGAGTCACACCAACGTGATCATTTTCTGTGTGTGCCATAATGCACAAAACTCCGGGAAGCTCCACATTAGCTCAGTATCAGTGTCTGCCAACGTGTGGGGTGGTACCCACCGTCATAATCTGCAATCAACCCATCAATTACCATAGTTTTTCTCTTTATACCCTGTGTTGCATAAATGCTCAAGAAGCAAGATGCAATCAAGTTAGAAATAGTTGCAGAAAATATGACAAAGGAAAAATAATGATTGGAAAGACCATCCGGTTGGTGCCCAAGAAGGCGTATGGAATAGACTTGAGTGAATTGCACATTCCACAGCATCAATGAGATAAAAATAAACTGGATATTCAGAAGCAGTCTATTCCTGTCACTAAAAGAGGTCCTAGAAAAAGACATCTTTCATGACGATCCAAACCCTCCTTATAGTGAATACAGACACACACTTTGTGGGACTCTTTTTCAGAGTGTTCTTCAGTGTACGCTCAGGGCAAAACTCCAAAGTTCAGGCTGGGAAAAGTAGTTTGGGAAGGGGTGAAGGTGGGGCCAGGAATGCATCTGTGTGAGATGATGTTCAACATCCCAGGGAATCCATAAAATGTAAATAAAAATGCAATGCTACTTTCCAGCTATCAGATTGGCAAAGATTACAGAGACTAATTCCAAAGAGGAGTAATGCCTCATACCTGTAAGGGTGTGTAGAAACTGGCACTTCTGATATTACTAAATTGATACAACCTTCTTGCATAGCAGTTTGGCTGTGTAAAAACACACCAAGACAAGTATGGCCTTGAGGAAGACTCTTTCTAGAAAATTCACTGAAGAAAATAATCATGGATATGTCCAAAGATGTACTAACAAAGATATTCATCATTGCATTGTTTCTAATGTCTAAAAATGAGAAAATAGGGGATTGAAGAAATTGTAGTTTACCTGTGAAGTAGGATAGACACTAAAAATCATGTTGAAGAAAACAATGTAAAAATAAACCATGTTGGATGAATTTTTACTGACATGGAAATGCATTTATAACTAAATAGATAAACAAGCATATTACTATGCAATATAATTTTATTTTTTAAAGAAAATGGACACAAGTGTACACACACACATCCTAGAATTATATACATTAAAATGTACATAGTGGTTTTCTTCATAAGGTGATATTTTGAGTAATATATGATACATAGTTTTTCATTTTCTCTGTTTCTTTTTCCTTGCGTTTATTTTCTAAATTTTTGGCACTAAGAAATTTTTTCTTTATTTTTTTCTTTATTATTATTTATCTTTAATTGACAAAAATTGTACACAGACAGTCCTCAGTTTACAATGGTTCAACTTAGAATTTTTGACTTTATGATGGTGGGAACACAAGGTGAGGTCAGTAAAAACAGTGTTTTGAGTACCGTTCTGTTTTTCACCTTCAGTACAGTATTTAATAAATTACTTGAGATGTTCAACACTTTCTTATAAAAAGGTCTTTGTGTGAGATGATTTTGCCCAACTGTAGGCTAATGTAAGTGCTCTGAGCATGTTTAAGGCAGGCTGGGCTAAGCTATAGTAAAACTCCATTTTTAAAGTGAGAGTTAGGGGCTAATCATTTTTATACCATTCAGAGTCTCTTCAAAATGATGACAGAGAGCAGAGGAGCAAATTCTCTATACTATGCCATCCTCCCTGGGTAAGGGACACGAACCACGCTCTCCCCAGAAACATGTCTCACATTGATGCAATGCCATTGCCTCTCTAATAGTTTGGGGTGGAATTTTCCATTTCGGTTATTATACCTAATAGAAATCACAATGGTAAGAAAATGATTCGCCTCCCATAGAAATCACTTTCAAGCAACTAACCCATCCACCATCCTTTCTGTTCTGGGACTGTGTCATCTTTTCCTCTTCCATCCAACTTTAGCAGCTTCCTCCCATGGTCACATCCTGATCCTTGTCAGTTCCAGGAACTTCTCCACAGAAAACAAACATCCCGCTCTTGAACCTGGCCTCTTGTCCTCTCCAGCCATGTATTCAACACCCTTTCCATCTTCAATTGCTCTGAAAATTAACTGGGACCTTTGACCACCTCCCCATATATACATTTTCTCATTATCCATCACCTGCTCCTGTCTTTATTTTCCTTATTGTTCAGTTCAGATTTCATAAAACTAATTTTTTACATATTCAATTCTTATGCATTTCTGTCTTTCCAAAATGGAATTAACAAGAGTCCAACCCTGGATCAATCCATCCTCTACCTTCTCCTGGCGTCTGAAAATCGCCAGAGGAAATCTACACAACTGTGTCAACTTTTAACATCATAAATTCTGGAATAACAATGCTAACTGGGATCCCGATGGAGTACAGCAAACTTATTTCATTTTTCCAGAGAGCTCACTCTTCCCTCCCTCACCAGGGTGCCTCCATTCCCCCTGTATTCTCTCTAAAAGTTGGTTCCACTGGAACCCTCCCTCAGTTTTAGCCTCATAGTGGAGCTGCCAGATGGAGCTTGCTGCCAAACCCAGGCTCCCACTTGCCCCTACACTCATCCTTCACTTCTTTTTCCTAATCACACTGGAGGAACTGTGCTCAGATCCCTCTCTGTTGCCTTTTTGGGACCTCCTTCAGGTTGGAAGGCCCTCTCCTTCTTCATCTTAGCTTCTCCCCTTTGTGACATCCTTTTCAGGATTCAAACACACCCTCAAGTCTTAAAAGATACAAGAACAACAGATCAGCAAACAAACCCAGCATCAAAGTCTATTCGAGAGCCCAGTGTCTCAGGTCCTTATTCTGGAACTGGCTGAGCTCCAAGACAGGAATCCAACTGATGAAAGCCTCACTCTGATCCAGAGCAGCTGAAGGAACGCGTCCCATGGCTTCACTGCACCAGGCAGCCACTGCAGCTGCGTTGCCTGGTGGAACAGCTCACCCCAGCTTTGACAAACTAGACTCATCCTACCAAAGGTGGAACAGGACTGTTCGCTTGCGAGGGTGGGGCTTATTCGTGAGTCGAGCACCTAAGGAACGTTTCCAGGATAATTCTGGAGAGGAGTATTGGAAATGGTGAGGGCAGTCTGAAGGTTTCTTAGAAAAGGACCAGAAGCATCTACCTGGGTAGGAGACACACTCGGGTTTTACAGTAGTGGGACAACAGCCATCTTTGGGAAGGGGACACCCCCTCAGCAGGATGCTGCAAAGGGAGAGTTCCGAAGGCAGAATCTATTAAAAGATTCTGCTCATATAAGCTTAGTGAGTGCTTCTCAAAGCGTAGCCCACAGGCCACCTACATCAGAATCTCCTGGGGACATTTGGCAAAAAAAATTTTTGGATTCCTGGACCTCATTCTATTGAATCACAATCTCCGGGGAGTGTCTGCAAAATCTGCATTAAAAATTCCAACTTTTGTTTTTGACTCCAGGGATGCATGTGCAGGTCTGTTACATGGGTAACAAACAAATTGCATGATGCTGAGGTTTGGGGTACGAATGATTCCATCGCTCAAGGAGTGAGTATTGTACCTAATAGAAAGTTTTCCAGCCCACGCTCCTCTTTCTCCCTCCCCCTTCTACTAGTCTCCACTTTCTATTGTTCCCATCTTTATGTTCATGTGTCCTCAATGCTTAGCTCCCACTTATAAATGAAAACATGCAATATTTGGTTTTCTGTTCCTATATTAATTTGCTTAGGATAATAACCTCCAGCTGCATTCACATTGCTGCAAAGGACATGATTTCATTCTTTTTTATGGCTGTGTAGTATTCCATGGTGTACATGTACTATATTTCCTTTATCTAATCCATCTTTGATGGGCACCTAGATGGATTCCATGACTTTGCTATTGTGAATAGTGCTATGATGAACATATGAGTGTGTGTGTCTTTTTGGTAGAAAAATTTATTTTCTTTTGGGTATACACCTAGTAATGGGATTGATGGGTCAAATGTTAGTTCTGTTTTAAACTCTTTGAGAAAACTACAAACTACTTTCCACAGTAGCTGGCCTAATTTACATTCCCGCCAGCAGTGTTTAAGTATTCCCTTTTCTTTGCAACCTCCCCAGCCTCTGTTATTTTTTGACTTTCTGATAATAGCCATGCTGACTGGGGTGAGACAGAATCTCATTGTGGTTTTGATTTGCATTTCTGTTGTGACTAGTGATGATGAATATTTTAAAAAATATATTAGTTGGCCACTTGTATGTCTTCTTTTGAGAAGTAACTGTTCATGTCCTTTGCCCATCTTTTTTTTTTTTCTTTTTTTTTTCTGAGATGGAGTCTTGCTCTGTAGCCCAGGCTGGAGTGCAGAGGGGTGATCTCAGCTCACTGCAACCTCTGCCTCCCGGGTTCAAGCGATTCTATTGCTCTGCCTCTCATGTAGCTGGGATTACAGCTGTGCACAACCATGCCTGGCTAATTTTTGTATTTTTAGTAGAGATGGTGTTTCACCACGTTGACCAGGCTGGTCTCGAACTCCTGACTTCAAGTGATCTGCCTGCCTTGGCCTCCCAAAATGCTGGGATTACAGGTATGAGCTACTGCGCCCAGCCTTGCCCATCTTTTAATGAGGTCATTTGTTTTTTGCTTGCTGATTGAAGTTCCTTACACATTCTGGATAGTAGTCCTTTATTGGATGCATAGTCTGCAAATATTTTCTCTCATTGTGCTGGTTGTCTGTTTACTTTGTTGCTCTTTTCTTTTGTTGTGCAGAGCTCGTTAGTATAACTATGTCCCACTGTTTTTTTTTTTTTTTTCTTACAATTGCTTTTGGGGACTTAGCCATAAGTTATTTGCCAAGGCTGATGTTGAGTAGGTGAAATCTGCATTATTAACAGTTCCCTAAATTACTCTTATGTGTACAAAGCAGCCTAGACCTTGAGAGATGATTAAATGATCTATGGAAATTCTATTCTCCTCAGAATAATATTGTATTCTCTTTTGGAAGACAATAAAAAAGTGAAGAAGCTCAGCCTTACCTACTTCTCTCCCTGAGAACTACTAGGGGAGACCTGGGCATGTATCCTGGAAATGCTCGGGCCTCCGTTGCTCTTTGATATCTGATGTTCTGGAAGAACACGTATAGGTTCTGACAATGTTTAAAACCTCCTAGTACGGGCACAACAGTCCCTGGTAACACACACACACACACACACACACACACACACACTTACACACACACATGGATTCTAAACATGCAAAAAATTCCTGTAAGGCCTGATAGATAAGATGTCAGAAAGAAAAGCCATTGCAATACCTTTTGTGTACTATGTCACAGAACTACAGCCGGGGAAGGGGTTAACATGTTATTATCTGCAGGTAAGTTTCCCCTCTCTGTCTCTCATTCTGTTCTTTAAAGGGCTGGGCAAGTCATTGGTGGAGCTGATAAGGGTAGGATAGCAGGCAGTGGGAGGGTGTTCAGGTTGCATTTTAGGGGAAGCTGCAAGGACAATCAGGGGCAGAGCCGGGCTGGGACAGGGAGTTCTGCAGAGTTACCCAAGGGGAAGAAGTCCTTTGATCCAGCTGCCTCTGCCTGTGGGGTAGCTTCTCACCATGTTCCCTTCTCTATCAGCATTTGTCTTCTCCGGACATTAAAAAAACAAGCCCAAATATGGTCAAATAGAAGAAAAGGAAGGCAAAGAAAAGGAAGAGGAGGAAAAGGAAAATGAAAGAGAAAAGAAAGAAGAAATTCTTTTAAAAGAAAAAGAAGCTAGGAAGTTACAAGGTGAATAAAATTAAAACACTGCCAGAAAGGCCAGAAAAAAAAATGTAAGAAAAACAAAGTATTCGTTGAAAATCAAATTTAAAATGTTTGTAAGTTAAGGTACATGAGATAAAATGAGTGATATTTAAAATAAAAGATAAGAGGCTTGAAGTTAATAAGATAAAAGGTTAAAAGCATAAGCATAGAGGAGGTAAAATATTAAGATAAAAGGCTCATAGATGAAAAGCTGAAAATGTAAAACTACAGCTACGCATCATGTAACGATGTTTCATTAAACCACAGGACCACATAGATGATGGTGGTCCCATAAGATTATAATACAGTATTTTTACTGTATCTTTTCTGTGTTTAGATATCTTATACACAAATACTTACTGTTGTATTACAGTTGCCTACAGTATTCAGTACAGGACCGTGCTGTGCAGGTCTGTAGTCTAGGAGCACTAGGCCATACCACATAGCCTCGGTGTATAGGAGACCCTACCATCTAGCTTTGTGGAATGCACTCTGTGATGGTCACAACAACGAAATCACCTAAGGACACATTTCTCCGAATATATCCCCATCATTAAGCGATGTGTGACTGTAGATGGGATTAGCAATTAAGTTCAGGAATTCAGAACTAAAAAGACTAGGATAAAGATATTAAAACTCTAAGATTTCAAGTGTCCTTTAGAGTTGGGTGCTTCAGGACAATAACAGGTTTCCTGGCGACTTCTGCAGATTTTCTAGTGGCTTCTGTGAAGGCTGAATCCTTCCTCCCTCCCTCTTCCCTTCCCCTTTCCCTTCCCCTTTCCCTTCCCCTTTCCCTTCCCCTTTCCCTTCCCTTTCCTTTCCTTTCTTGATAAAATCTTGCTCTGTTGCCCAGGCTAGAGTGTAGTGGCTCAACCTCGGCTCACTGCCACCTCCACCTCCCTGGTTCAAGCAATTCTCCCACCTCAGCCTCCCTAGTAGCTGGGATTACAGGCATGTGCCACCACTCTCGGCTAATTTTTTTTTTTTTTTTTTAGTAGGGATGGGGTTTCACCATGTTGGCCAGGCTGGTCTCGAACTCCTGACCTTAAGTGATCTGCCTGCCTTGGCCTTCCAAAGTGCTGGGATTACAGTGTGAGCCATGACGCCTGACCAAGTTTCGTTTTTACCTGTGCCTTCACCACTGGTGTTTGGTTTGGATTAAGAACGTAAGGTTGAGACCCAGGAAAATGGCTGAATACAGCCTGCCTCTTTAGCCTATTCTCTGCCCCTGTGTGCCTGGGAGTTGAGCCACAGCAAGCCGTCTGTCAGGACACAGACCTCCCTCCTGCCTCTGCCTCCTGGGTTCCAATCCCTTTCCTTGGAATGCCATTCCTCCCTTCTTTTGCCTGGTTGGGTTTTACCTACCTGATAAACCTTAACTCGAGAATTATTTCCCTGGGAAGCCTTTTCTGAGTCTCACCACCATGCTCTCCCACCCCTAGTTTAGTTTATTTTTCAGAGACATTGCAAAATAATTGTTGATTTGCTTGTCTGCCTTCTCCAGGACACCAAAGGTCGGGGGCCACTGAATACTAATGGAAAAACAGCAACAGCAATAAAGCACGATCTATCCATTTTCTCATCACATCTTCAACAACCCCATGAGGCAGGCTCTGAGAGCCACATTTTATAGATGAAGAAACAAAAACTTAGTCATTTATTTCCTTAACAAATCTCCACTGACTTTCCACTATGTGCCTGGCATACAGGGGTTAACTAATCTGCCCAAGGCTGCCCATTTAGAAAGTTGCAAAGCCATTCATTGAGCTCAGGCTTCTAAGCCTGTGCTCTTGCCAGGATGCTTTTTCTCCTCAGCACATAGTAGGCACTCAGTAAATATTTGTCAAAGAAGCAGATGGCTACATAGGAGAGTAAAGGCCATGGAAACCCAGCCTTCTTTTTCTGAGACCCTCCTCTAACAATGGCCTCTGATAGTGCTACTGGGAGGCACTGCAGTTGCGTCTTTTGATCTTCCATGCATCCTTCTAAAGGAGGTACTGTGTTTTAGGAAGATCCCAAAGGTAAACACACAGGTTGCAATAAAACTTTCCTGGGAATCTTCCCTTGAAAAAGCAAACAGGACACAGACTCCAGAGTTTTCAAATCATTGTGATTTCTAGGATTCGTTTTTATGGTTTGGGAGTGGAATGTATGGCTTAAACAAACACAATTAAATCCAAATTACCCGTGGCCACGCAGCCACTGGCTGTCTTTCTGTGTGGGAAAACGCAGGGCTTTGGAGGGCTAGAAAATGTCTGAAAAAAATATGAAGTGACTCTGTCTTTTTTTCTTTCCCTTTTTGTAAATGTTCTTTTAAAACACACCAAATTCCTGAGGAAGTTGCTGTTTTATCTGTTTATTTTTTTATTTGTTAGTGTCATAGAGCATGAAATCTTATTTAAAAGTCACTGTTCTTTCTTGAGATGGATGCCCGTGATTTTCATTCTTACTTTCTAAGTCCAAAAATGAAATGCAGTTCTGCCTTATTGGGAGCATTTCTGTATTCTTAAAATGTGCTGGTGTTTTTCCTGCTGCAGATGCTTCAGAAGCAGTGTGTTGGCAATTTGTTGTGATTCATAGTGAATTTATTTATATGGAGAATGTTGAAAACAACCTCCAAATTTTAAACACAGTGTACCCTTTGGTACTTCGTGTATGTGCCAAAGTGCCATCTCCATATGACTGGTGCAGGCCATTTGAATAAAGTTCCAGATGGAAATCATTGTTCAAATTATTCATTTCCCATCATCTAAATACAAATAGCAAAATGGAAAGCCATTTTCCATTGCTTCCCAAACAATAATAATAATAATGATAATGGTATGAAAAATCCTGACAGATACCTTCAGATAGTATGGTATTATAATGACCGTAACTGCTATAATGGGATTCTTTTACAGATGGCAGCCGAGCCTGATCAAACCCTTCATTAGTCCTTCTAAAAACTGTCATATACTTTCTCTTTTTTATGGTTCAAAACACAAAAGGCCCTTTGTGCCTTTAGAGACGTAGCTGCAATTTCAAATAAAAAGAGCAGCACATTAGCTGCCATTATGCATGAGCCATATCATCAGCATAAAAATGAATTTGTAATATTTTGCCACATGTGATGTATTATTGCCAGGCTATGTAAACAATACCGGGTCTGAAATTGAGCCTTGGGGACTCCCTTTACAACTGACAAATTGAGAAACAAGGCCATCAACTCTCACACATTGCATCCGGTGAGTTAAATAACTCAGCCAAGATCCATTTCCAGCCCAGTCTGAGATAATCTCTGTCCTGTAATAATAAATCATAGTCAAGGGCGTCGGATGCCCCAGGCAGATCTATAAACCCGTAAACAAGGCTATGCTCCGCAATTTTGATCACTCTTAAAAGCTCAAGCCAAATCATTCATGGGTTTAATCTCAGCATTGGTCACAATTACATTCACAGCTCCTGTCTGCCCATGAAAAACAGCAGGGTTGCTGTTTAGAAATAGATCAAGGTAGCAGCTTTCTCTCTTTGTTGATACTTTGGCTTTCCCCTCTGTACTCACAAATTCAGTGAACGCTGGCGTCTGCACTGGGGATCAGCCACAGAGAGCAGGGACAAGTTCTATTTATTCCAGAGGAAGGAAGCAGAGGAAGATTGCATGGTAAAGCCGGGTTACTGAGCAAATTATTCCATTTTCGTGGAACCTGGAACCAGAGTTTTGGGCAGAAATGTCCTGGGGAATGCTGAACTTGCTCAGTTGTGCCTCCTAACTGCATTTTTTTCACTTTGCGTTGGTGGCTTATGTTCATGGTTTCATAGGTTTGTCTGATTGGGGGCCACTTTGGGCACAATGGGATTGTTAACGCTTGTTGGTTGTATAGGGTCAAAGCTTATACACGGATGAGAATTGACTGCTCAGACCAAGTGTTTGGCAATTCTCAGTCTATAGTTTGTTCTTTAACTTGCTGTAAAATTCACAATAGAGTTAATCGATTCCTCTTTTCGAGCTTTACTTATTTTTGGAATTAATTATAGTTGACTCTCATTATCCACAGTTTAGCTTTCCCAAGTTTCTGTTACCTCAACTGTGGTCCAAAAATAGGTGAGTACAGTACATTAAGATATTTTGAGAAAGAGAGAGCGAGAGAGGCCATATTAATATGCATTTTATTACAGTATATTATTATAGTGTCCAATTTCATTATTGTTAGTTTTTTCCTGTGCCTAATTTACAAATTTATCATAGGCATATATGTATAGGCAAAAACAGTATCTACAGGGTTCAGTACTATCCAAGGTTTCAGGCATCTGCTGGGGGTCTTGGAATGTACTCTCCATGGATAAAGGGAGGCTGCTGTTCACACAAGAGCTGAACAGCCAAAACTGGGGAGATCGGTAGGGGGTACCAAAGAGAGAATTTGGAGTTCAAAGTAAGATGCATAGCTCCTTTTATGATTAATATTGGCAGGAGAGGGAATTAGCATTTGTTAAACACATACTCAGTTCAAGGCACTATGCTGCCTGACTTGGAAATGTTATCTCACTTAATCCTCACAATAATCCTGTTGGGTGATATAGTCATTATTTAAGAAAGAGGAGGCTGGGCATGGTGGCTCATGCCTGTAATTTGTTTTACACTTTGGGAGGCCAAGGTGGGCAGATCACAAGGTCAGGAGTTCGAGACCAGCCTGACCAATATGGTGAAGCCCTGTCTCTACTAAAAATATAAAAATTAGCCGAACATGGTGGCACGTGCCTGTAGTCCCAGCTACTTGGGAGGCTGAGGCAGAAGAATCACTTGAACCTGGGAGGCGGAGGTTGCTGTGAGCTGAGATCATGTCACTGCACTCCAGCCTGGGTGACAGAGTGAGACTCCATCTCAAAAAAAAAATTAAAGAAAAAAAGAAAGGAAAACCAAGACTCAGAGAGGCGAGGTAACTTGCTCAAGCACACATAGCTAGGTGAGTGGCAGAGCTGAGAGTTGAAACTAGGTTAGGGTGACTATCAACCTACAGTCTTTCTCCTGTGCCTCACTGCCTCCCAAGAGTGAGATCTCAAATTTATGTGACATTTCTGACTTAAGGCTGGGTAGGCAAATAGGATTTTATGTCAAATTTGCTGGATTAGTAGTATGCCTGGAATGCTATGTGGAGAAAGATTGTCGCTGGGCGAGATTCTCCAGTTGATGAATGGTGTTGGCCACGCGGGTGGCTGGGGAGGCCAGCAGGCAGGAGGCCGGCTGAGTGTATGCTGGCTTCGCCTCAGGTTACTAGGAGGTATAGTCCATCTTCAAGCAGAATTGTGCCTGTGTGTTGGGTAACAATGTATACCCACAATGGTTATGTGTTGGTAGCAATATGTTATTCATAACCTGTTAGGAAGAAAATGCTATTAAAAAAAGCCTCCTGATTGCCACTCTGGAAACTAATAAGCTGTGGTCCATCAGCATTTCAGGGGCTTATATTCTTGTAAGTAAAACACACTTGAAGGCACCCTGGCAATACTTAGGGTATCCTGCCCTTAAAGCATCCTATTTAGAGAGTAATTATTTTCTATCTTTGTTGCGGTAACAATAGGGGAATGAAACCTAAATGAATGAGCAAAACAAAAACTCCTCCAACCACGAGGTGGCGCTATAATCTATTACTCAATGTATAAATGCTTCGTGGATTGCTTGCTGACTACTCTATTTTCTTTTTGTTCCTGTTTTACTTGCTTACGTTTTAAAAATTTATTTTTTAATTGAAAAGTAAATATTTTATCTATTTATTGTGTACAACATGTTACTTTGAAATATGTATACGCTGTGGAATGCCTAAATTGAGCTAATTAACATATGCATTACCTCACACACTTTTTATCTTTTGTGTGGCGAGAACATTTAAAATCTACTCTCTAGGCAAATTTGCAAGAATACAATACAATACATTGTTATTAACTATAGTCATAATATTGTACAATGGATCTGTAGAACTAATTCCTCCCATCTAACTGAAATTTTGTACTCTATTTTTCTTTTCACGTTCATTTTAGTTCTTTCCTTCATTTCTCCAACCCTTCTCAAAACAAACTAACCAGCCAATGGTCCAACAAGCAGATATCTCCTCTAAGTACCTTTTTAAATTATTATTCTTTCCTCATAGACCCCATATTTTAAATGCCTTAATCTAGCAAACAAACTTCAATTAGTAATAAAAATTCATTTGGGGGTTTTCATTAATCAAAGATTATCAGAGCTTCTGCTCAGAATATGTGTTATCAGGTAAGTTATGTTTCTCCAGCTAAAAATTAAAGACATTTAGTATTTTAGATAGCATGCCTATGTAAACTTACCAAGGATACACCTATAGATCCTATTGGTTTTTTTCAAGTAATGGAAATTGTTCACCAATACGCATTACTGCCTTTAAAGACTTCTGGGAGGGGTGTCTTTAAACTCATTTTAAGAACCAAATCATTCATTCCTGGGTCCCTGGGTAGAAATTTTGTAAATATCAGGATGGTGAAGCTGCCTCTCCAAAAGCAATACCTACTAGTTCTCTTTCTTGGTGAAGTTTGCTCACAAATTCAAACTCCTTGCCCAGGATTTAATTCTTCCATTTCAGAGAATTTAATCCTGATTAACACTTACACCTGAATAACATCTTTAATTCTTGATTCTTATCATTCACCAAGAAAACTAGGCCATTTTGGTTTAAATTAAATCACCAAAGGTCTTGTGTGATTAGTTGGTAATAGTAAAAGGGACTAGAGTGATGACATTAGGGATCACTCACAGTTGTAACAATTAGACCACACTTCCTCCCAGACACAATTGTTAAGACCATCAATTAAATATAAACAGGTTTTCTGGCCGTAAGATTTTAGCTTTTGTTTCATTTCCAGTTAGCCTGGAACCCAGCAGTTCAGATGTGCCTGAGAGAGGAAGAGATGGTGAGACCAAATGTTGCTCAAAACCTTGGAGACAAGTGTGGTTCTAGCATGAGCTGAAGTTTTACTAGATCAGGAATTAATATAGGCTACGTCCTTCAATTTGTCTACATAATTTCCCACTGCCTAGTGAGCACTATAGCTCAAGGACCAATGGCACCCAACACCTTAGAAATAAAAACTCTTGAGTCCAAAGACAAAGCATGCTATTGTTCGGCTCCCTCTACTGCCACGGGGAGACTTTTGTTATTGGACTAAACTTAAAAGAAGTGAGAGTTTTATGATAAAAGCAATTCTAAGCCAGTCTTTGCATAATGAGCCAATCCCAACAGTGACCTAATAACATTTTCCTCCCTGAACTCTACCTTTGAATAAACATCTTCCTAATCATGTGCCCCAAACTGTTTCTAGAGAATTCAGGAAGAGAGCAAAGTGCAACTATATCTGATGTATCACCCAAGTGGTCCAGAGGTTGATGGCTTGATTGATACAAACCCAACATAAATGCACAGATTTCAAACGTGTCATATTTATGATCAACTGTGACCCACAAAGTGAAAGTGTGTGAATCAGTGAAGTTTGGTGTCTTCAAAAAGGAAGGGAGGCCCTCAGCTCCCCCAGAATGGTGCTGAATGTGGCTGGAATGTAGCTTGGTGTCTGCCAGCTGCCATCCAGGCATAAGGCAGGTGGGAGCCCCATCTTGGTACAGAACATAGGAACACATCTACAGTTCTGTGGCTTTCCTTCCCCAGAGCTGTGTCTGGTCTGAATGTAAAGATGTTTGGAGAAGATGACAAATCCAGCCCATGACACTGGCTTTAGTCCAGTTCCTCTGATCCCCCTAAATCAGGTCTCAAAGCAACTTGGAGCTTAATGCAGAGGAAGATAATTCTTCTGACTGTGGAAAATATTAGCTAAATAGATGACAAAGATCGGTTGTAAAATCTCTCTAAGAAATGAATTAGATCAGTTCTGTCTGCCTAAGGTGGTATGGATGGAATTAGCCCTACAAGCCTTTCTTTACATGTAAAATAGGGATCATAGTGGTACCTATATCATCTTCACAATGGTGGTTGTGCAGATGAGTGAGTAGTGCAGGTTATGCGCTGTGCTACTTTGTGCGTGGTCAGTAACCAATAATATGAAGGGGGACTCGCTTTCTATCCTAGAGGTGAGACATTCTTGCTGACTGTTATTGAGTTCAAGAAGAGTCTCTTTCTCTTGTTCTCTCTCTGTACACACACACACATACACACACACACACACACACCCTGGGGGGTACTAAACAAAGTGTTCCTTTAAAGCTGTGTTGTGGTTAATCTCTTAGGGCTTGGTGAAAGAGCCTCTCTGTTTGGACAAGCCCTCTAAGTTCATAATGGCCGTAAAGGACTGAAGGATGGAGAGTGAAATGTGGAACCCAGTTTCTCATTGTACCTAAATGTATCATTTTTGTGATTCTTGTTAAGAGACAATGTCTTCAGTTTCATCATGCACATTTGTTTTGAGCCCCAGCCAAATATGGACACATACAAAGACTGTAGTACAGCCAGGTGATAATTTTCTAGCTCTAGGCTAAGTGTTACACACATGTGATATCATGTAACTTTTCACTGAGACCCTAAGAAGTAGCTACTATTTGTCTACCCATCTTACCAATAAGAAAATTGAGACTCAGAAAGCTTAAATTATATGGCCAAGCTCACAAAAGCAACATGTGCAGAGCTAGGATCTGAACTCAGATCTGTGAGAAACCCAAGCTCTTACCACTCCTTTTTCTTCCCTGCCTCCCATCTGCCTTGCTCATGTGAATGGCATAAACATACTCCAATATTGACTTGGCTTTGAGCTTCAGAATGCGGGCCTGCGGAAATGTCTGGAGACATTTTTATTTGTCACAGGTTGAGAACCCTGCCCTGATGGTATACAGGGGAAGCTCTGTGATGTAGTGAACAACAGGCTTATAAATGTTAGATCATCAATAGAGTGTGTATCTCATCCCTCAACTCTGCAGGGGAAGTCTGATTACCGCCTTTAACACATAGGAAACTGAAGCTCAGAAAAGATAAGTCACTTCCTCAAGATCACATGGTTAGCAATCATTGGAACTGGAAATGATACTAAGGCCTCCTGATCCCAAACTAGAGATTTTCTCCTTTATCATAACGATCCCTGGATCCTTGTTTTTCTCATCAAATTCAGACTTTTAGTTTACCTAAACATTATTTAGCTTGCTCAGTGGTTCTCAAGTGATAACATGCATCAGATTTGCAGGAAGGGCTTGTGGAAGCAGATTGCTAGGCTTCACCATAAAATTTCTGATGGGGCCCTGGTGGGGCCCGTGAATTTGCTTTTCTGTCAAGCTGCTGGGGGATGCTGATGTTGCTGGACCAGGGCCACACTGAGAACCACTGAGTTGGGTCCCAAATGTGTTTTCTTTCTTCTTCCCTTCTGAGTCTTCTCCGGCCTCCTTTTTGCCTCTTTTCCCCCAACTGTCTGGGGACACGAATAGTGCTGAATTTGCAGCCTGGCTCCTATGGCCAGGCTAAGGCTGACAGGCTGGTGAAATATTAGTGCAACATGTGAAACCTACAGCCTTCCGAAGGCTCACTGCAGAGCGCAACCGATTACATGCGTCACTGGTCCAAGTGTTCCTTACAGTCTCCTGGGAGTGAATTAAAATCCTTTACTGGTGACATGGGGCGTGGACTGGTTCTGGGTCTGCTCTAATCTGGGTCAGAGAGCATGGGCTGATCTGTGATCTGAAACACTGAAACCTCTCCCAGGCGTCTCCTGGGGGACGATGGCTGCCCTCTGTGCTGGAGGCAAACGGGAGGAGGTACAGATGGAGGCCTGTCCCTTGTCCCTTTGTCTGGCAGCTGCTCTCCTCACAGGGTGGTTGCTGCAGGCAGCAGTAGGTGGTCTGCATAAGGCGCTGGGAAACCAGGCTTCCCACAGCCCGGGGGGTTCCCTCCAATTTATTACCTCTGAATGCTTGGAACATCTGATGTGCCAGAGGTCCAGGAATTTGTGATGAGTGTACAATGAAGACATATGCTGTGCTCAAACTAACAAAAGAGGCCAAGGAGGGGAATCTGGAAACTAGTATTTATCGAGACTGATCATGTGCCAGGCATTGGGTTCGATGCTTTACAAACATCTCATTTAATCCTCGTAACAGTCTTGCAAGTTAGATGTTCTTACTCACGTGAAGAAAATGGGGTTTCAAGAAGCTAAATAACTTTCCTAAGCCCATCAACCTTGAAAATGGAGAAGCCAGGATTTCAGCCCAAGGTAATCTGACCCTAGCAGCTGTTATCTTTCCATTTAATGAGAGAGAGAACGCGCAAGCGAGCGAGGAGTTGAAGGCTTGAGGTTCAGAAGAGGTGAGGATGCCTTATGACTTGTGATTTACTGGGCAGTTACTAGGCCAGTTTTGACTTTAGCCAACCTTCGTCAAGTAATTTTGAAAGAGCATGTCTTCCTTCTTTTGCCTGGTGCAGAGAAATGTAGAACAAGGGGAAACAATGCATTAGTACATGCTGTAAGAAGTTTGCTTCCATCGTTAGGCAAGTGGCTTGTGGAGTGAATATTCGCCTTAGAGCTGTAGGGGGCACAGTAAATCCCAAAACAATTGAAGGAATTTTGGAAGCAGGATAGTACAGGACATTAGGACGTCGAGGCCTGATCAGGGGAGCGAAGCAATTTGTTCTTCTCTCAACCAAAGTTTGCCATCTCTTCTTATCTTAGTAGATGAAAATGGAACGCCACTGCTTTTTTTCTTTTTGTGAGTAGGAAAAACAAATCAACATGCTCCCTCTAGTTTCCCTGACTTGGGAAAATAAAATCCGAACAGCTATTTGTGATTTCATCCAACCCAGAAGACCATGAAAGAAACATGAGCCCAAGGAATTTGTCAACCCACTCTCTCTGTGGTCTGCAATGCCTGGGTTTTAATTGCAAGTAGGAAGGATGCTTGGACTGGCAAAACTTTTTTAGTATTCATTCATCTTGAGCAAATTGTGACATCCATGGGGTGGAGAGAACCAAGTGTTTAAACTACTTTTGGGCATAATTGGCCTCGACCTTCATAATTTCATAACGTGCTTAGTGGTATATGCAGTAGGGCCTGACTTCCAGAGCTTGTCATTTGAAATCAGACCCAATCCACAGCATCAGTAATGATACCTTTCTTTGTGGCATTATCTCATAGAATCCTTAGAACACCTCTATGAAGGAGGTATTTTCATCTCCAATTTACAGACTAAGGACACCAAACCTTGAAAAGATCACACAGTTTGTCAGGAGCAAAGTCTCAACTCAGACCCAAGCTGCTAAGTCCTGTTTGAGTGCTTGTTTACTATGTTCTTATTTACCTTTTTGTTCTGTAAATTTGACTTTGGTCTTTCAACTCTGTGATTAGATTTTGTTTAAAATAGCTTTTCCCTGATGTAAAATGAACACGTATTCTTAATAAAAATACAGAACAATCAGTAAGAGAAATAGAAAGAACTCTGTACCTTTAAGGCAATCGCTGTCAGCATCGTGCTGCTCTTTTCCCTAAGCCTGTTGAATCAGCAACTTTTCATTTTGATCGAGTGTAAGTTGTGTGTGTATCTTTCAGTTTTGTTTCCCCAGGAGCACCCAGCACAGTATGTGGAGTCTTAAAGTTGCTCTGAAGAGGTCTGCAGAATGGATGGAGGGAGAGAAGGATGAACGCATGCGTCCATAGGCTTGTATGGGGGCACCAAAGAGTTAGAAGAAATTGTCCCTGCCCTTGAAATGCTTGCTATCTAAATGAGAAGACCAGGCACTTATTCCTGTGGCAAGTTTTTGGAATAACTAACAAAAACATAAGGAAATACTCACACCCGAAGTTAATAATGTGGTGTGTGTCGTATATCAGTGCTGGGATTGAGCAGCATGAATTAAGACTAGTCAGGGGAGAGCTCCTGGAAGATACAGTATTCAGTTAAATGTTGAGAGAAATGATGCTTGTGGTTGACAGACAAGTGTATGGCTGTCTCTGGTCTTTTCCAAAATGATAGACTACAGAAAAGTATCTGTGTCACTATTACTTGAAAACTGGAAATTACTTATATTCCAGCAATTTTCCTTTGGTGTTTGTGTTTCTGGAGTGAGAGCACAGTTCATCCAGTGGGTCAAGGAAATCTATTCTTTTAGTCAATTTATCGAAAATATAAAAGTGGGGCCAGGCACAGTGGCTCACGCCTGTAATCCCAGCACTTTTGGAGGCCGAGGCAGGCGGATCACCTGAGGTCAGGAGTTCGAGACCAGCCTTGCCAACATGGTGAAACCCCATCTCTACTAAAAATACAAAATTAGCTTGGCATGGTGGCAGGGGCCTGTAATCCCAACTACTCAGGAGGCTCAGGCAGGAGAATCACTTGAATCTGGGAGGAGGAGGTGGCAGTGAGCCGAGATTATGCCATTGCACTCCAGCCTCAGTGACAAGAGCAAGACTCCATCTAAAAATATATATATATATAAAAATATATAAATATATATATACACACATATATATATATATGTGGCTCATGTTTCTGAAGAGTGCTGCTTTCTCATCACTTGAAGAAATACAAGAGGAAATGAAAGTGGCTGCTTTACTATTGGCTATGGGAAAAAGAAATACTGCAAGCTAAATAATTTACAGATTAAATATCTGAGTGTTAAGGAAGAGGTCAGCTCTGTTGCTTTTAGAAGAATGATTTATGGTTCTACTTAGCTTTTAAAGTCCTGCTGTGACATTTGGGAACATGCTTTTCCATTGATAAGTAATATCATAGTGTGATAGATGAGGGAACAATAGCATGAATTTGGCCAAATCGCTATTCGTAATGTTTGTTTAACAGATAAAGAAGTCAGGTGACATTTTCCATCAGTGTGTTGTGCAATGCTGCAAAACTAACAGCTCCAAGATTTAGCATAGAAAATGAGAAATTCCCAGGGAAATTCTGGGTTGGCAGTTTGGAAAGACCATCCACCATCGGTTGGATTTCTTCAATTCTTCTTCCTCTGGTTTTCATGATTCAGTGGAGAGAGCATGGACTTTGAAGCCAGATCTGTGTTTAAATCTTAGCTCTGTCATTTTCTAGAAGTAGGGCTTTGGAGATGTTACTTAACCTCCACAAGCCTGTTTTCTTATCTTCTAAGTGAAGTTACTAATAGCCATGTCAGAGGATTATTGAGAGAATGAAAACAGTTACTTGTGTAGAGTGACTAACACAAAACTCGGTGCCTAGTAGTCACTAATATACCCATTCATTCAACAACCATTTGGCATTGTGCTAGAGACTGGAGAATACGAGAACGACTAAAGCAGTCTGTGTCCTTGTAGATTTAACAATTTAGTAAGGAAGGGAGATGAAAAGTAAAAGTAAACAAATATATATAATCATGATAAATGTAGCCAAATGTCATAAAGGGAGTAAAGGTTGAGATGGAGAATATTTGGGGTAAACGTGAAATGACTTCGCATAGGGTAGGACAGGGAATGTCTTTCTGGGCCGAGGACTTTAACTAGAGACCTAAAGCATGAGAAAGAGCCAGCTGTGAAAAAAGTTGGGGGTAAAGCATTCTAAGCAAAAGGGATTGCATGTGTAGCAGCCCTGAGGCAGGAAATGGCTTGGAGTGTTCCAGGAACTGAGCAGATGAATGGTTACAAAAGGTGAACCGCTGGGGATGAACCTGGAGAGCAAAGAGGCAAAGCTCTAGAGATGAGGTGGGAGAGATCAGCAGGCTGGATCTTGCGTGACCTTGGTAGAGAGTTTGAATTTCATTCTAAGTACCGTTTCATCATTGGTTTTCTTCCCTCTCCATCATAATTTCAACAAGTGTCTAGCACCAAGCACCTGCTGGCTGTCATCCAGTTTCGCAGAAATTCTAGGGAATACACTCCAAGGATTAGGAAATAAATACCAAGGTGGCAGAAAAGCACATCCCGCTGTGAGGGTAAGGCCCTGGAGCCTGCAGTGGGGGGCTACTGCTTCTGCATTTGTGGCACTAACTCATAACGGGTCAGAGCTGCAGAGGCCTGGAACTCCCCTAGCCTTACCCCCCGATTTGATAGACAGGGCAAGGGATCTGTATAAAGCATGGTCTTAAGGGAACTAGGAGAAAGATTTAAGTGCTTACTTATTGATAATCTTCTGTTTTCTAGAAAGGTTGCTGGATACTTTCCTGGTAAAATTCTTTGATCTTCATAACTATCTGTAAGTTAGTCATTGTAGCCAGGCTTTGTGTATGAGAAAACTGAATAAATTGGCTAAGAAAGTGACCAATTAGTGCAACTACTTTGAAAAATTATGGTTTTATTCTGTTACATTGAATTTTCACATGCCCTTACAACCCCAGATTTCCAATTCTTGGTATATTTCCAAAGGAAATTTTTATAAAGGAGTACTAGGAAATACACATATAAGGATGTTCAAGATAGTATTGTTCTTAATAAAGAACTGGAAATGGCTGGGCGCGGTGACTCACGCCTGTAATCCCTGCACTTTGGGAGGCCAAGGGGGGTGAATTACAAGGTCAGGAGATTGAGACCATCCTGGCTAACACGGTGAAACCCCGTCTCTACTAAAAATACAAAAAATTAGCCGGGCATGGTGGCGGGTGCCTATAGTCCCAGCTGCTTGGGAGGCTGAGGCAGGGGAATTGCATTAACCTGGGAGGCAGAGCTTACAGTAAGCTGAGATCGCACCACCACACTCCAGCCTGGGTGACAGAGAGAGACTCCGTCTCAAAAAAAAAAAAAAAAAAAAAAAAAAAAAAAAAAAAAAAAAAAAGAAAAAGAAAAAAAAAAAAGAAAAGAACTGGAAATCATCCAAATACCTATCCTCAGGAAAATAGATGGAGAGCTTACGGTAAAATCACATGATAGAATATTACACAGCTGTGAAGTGCAATGACCTACAGCTACCCACAACAATATGAATGTCATTCAATATGATATTAAGTGAAAACAAGTCCCACAAGACTTAGAACATTTCACTCTTGTTCTGCAGTTCACAAAACCCCCACAAAACTATGTAATTTAGGCATACACATACATGTAATCAAACTGTTTAAAGCAAAGGAGTGATAACCATAAACTTCTGGATACTGATTGCTGCTGTGTGGGGAGGCAGGAAGTAGGATAATAGAGGAACATATAGGTAAATACAGTTCAAGTTCCTGAGTAGAGCAGTGAGTGTATGCATTGATGGCGCTGTAACTGAATGAATAAATGAATGAGTAATGAATGGATGAAATAAAAATTCAACCTACCTGGACCAATGATGACAATGTATTATGAACTGGAAATAACGAATGATTCAACCCTGCAATTGAAGCCTATTAAAAGAAAAAAAGAAAAACATGACTTTTATAGTCTTTGCATTATGCTCTGATGCTTAAGCAGTAAAAATAACTATCTGATAATTTATTAGCACAGCTCTGAGCTGTTCACTTGGTAGCTTCATTATGTGACTATAGCCACCACTACTCATATACCCATAACCCTACCACAATATTTTGGATTTATATCGTCTATTGTATAAATTTGTGCTCTTCAAATTTTTTCTAATCATACACCTAATCAGAGAAAAAACTTAGGGCATCCACTCCTAGTATCTGTGAATTTGTGTACATCTACCCTTATCAATATGTCTATATATTTTTCTTTGTTTTAAGGTAAAATGAAATATAAATAGAAGTTTGAATAATTTCTTCTTATACTTCAGTGGATTATCTTGTGCATTCCACTTTGGGGATGTCTACAGATAACTAAATCATATTATGCAAATAACTTACTTTCCTATTTCAAAGTCTCTCCACCACCCCTTGCATTTATTTTCTGGAGTGAAGTGATGTGATCTTGGCTCACTGCAACCTCTGCCCCCATGGGGTTCAAGCAATTCTCCTGCCTCAGCCTCCCAAGTAGCTGGGATTACAGGTGTTTGCCACCACGCCCAGCTGATGTTTGTATTTTCAGTAGAGACAGGGATTTCACCATGTTGGCCAGGCCGGTCTCGAACTCCTGGATCTGCCCACCTCAGCCTCCCAAAGTGCTAGGATTACAGGCATGAGCCACCACGCCCGGCCTTTTTTCTTACTTGATGTTCATGATATTCCTGAGAGGCAAGAAGGCAGGCAGTGTTATTCTCATAACCAATGGGAAAAGAGAAGCCCAGATAATTCTTGGCTCTTCCACAACATTAGCAAGAGAGTGGCAAAGCTAGTAATAGGAACAGAACTCTCTGCCCCTCCCTAGGGCTCTTCCCACTGTATTTGGCAGCTTCTAGTCTAACATCATAACAGAGTTATGTGATTCTTAAGGTCAGACCAACCTGACTTCAAATTCCAGCTCTGTTATGTGCCTTCAGATGAGTTATTAAATCTCTCTGAATCTTCGTTTTCCCACCTGTAAAATGGATATAACAATATTGGCCTCACATGGTGGTTGTAAGAACTTAAAATAAGATCAAATAGATTACAATCTAATAGAGAGGACAAGATCGTCAATAAGTGTGTTTTCCTTTCCTTCTTATTTTTGCTTCCCTCTTCCATTATATTGGCATTACTGACTTAGCAACTTTTTAAAGGTAGAGAGAGGAAGTAGTCATTGTAAACAGCCATGAAATATATTTTGATTTAATTTTCAATGCAGAAAGTCCTAGTAACAGTATTAATCTTGTCTCTAAATCTCTCTCATATTTAGATGCTAAATTGGCTCTACATGGGCTGTTTTGCCAAGCAAAAGAGGTCAAGGATGCTTTAAAGCAGTGTGGCCCACACAGACCTTGTGTCTCTTTGGCTTTTTGATATTAAATATGATGCCACATTTCATGAGTGCATCCATTCTTCAACTAAGTTCTAACTCTTTACATTGTAATATGGTGTTTTCCCTCCTTATCTCTATCTGAAGGAGTGGAAAATAATTTTTGCATCTGAACAACTGTATGTACCAGGATCTGGGGGACCAGCTAACCTGGGCATCAGAGAATCATGAAATTCATATGTTGGCCTTGTCTGTGAATACAGTTCCTATACACAAGATATAATAACACATCTTTACAGAGCTGACCTACTGAATGCCTGCACGTGTTTCTAATTTACGTGGGATTGTTCTCTCAGTAGATTCCATTCTCCCTTAAAAAACACACACGTACAAACACAAAACTTGATTTAAATGAAACAGACACCTTAAGAATCTTAACAAGTAGAGTTGACCTTTGAACATAATTCTACAAAACTGCAATGTGCTCCCCAAGTGTTGCCAGGAGGCCTCGGACAGATCGATGGATGACAACCCCCCTTCCTACACTTCTGTAGAAACAGATATTAGATCCAGAGGGGAGCAAATTCCATGAGACCCAGGGCAAGGGTGATGTGGCCAAAATCAAGTGGCGCTGCCTTTCCCGCTGTGCCAGGCTGTCATCAAGAGCCCTTCTCTCTCCCTGGAAACTTGCACCATGCACTCCCTCTCATTTGACAGTAGCAAGGCTTTTCAGAGAAGAGACCATGGAGTGGGGCCTTTTTGTGAAAACAGAACATCTATGTACAGTAACATGTGCATACATACACAGGTGCATACTTAGCCACATGTAGCCATCCATGCATGCATGTTCTTATTGATTAAGAGTCCAGGTTTATTGCAATGCCACAGATAGATTTTAGAGAATAAGATAATAGAACAAAACAAAACACACTAACTCTACCGTGAGGGCAATTTAACATTTTGCTGAAGAGACATTGATACCTTAAAACAGCTTGGGTCATCTTTTGATCATCCTTCCTCATGGTATTGGCCAAGGGCAAAAGTACTCCTTAAGGGAAACCACTTGTCCAGGACTGGCAGATTCATAGACAGAAGTGGATTAGCGGCTTCTGGGACCTGGGGGCAGCAGAGAATGTGGAGGGACTATTTAATGGGTGTAAGATTGCTTTTTAGAGTGATGAAAATGTTCTGCAATTAGATTGTGGTGATGGTTGCACAACACTGTGAATGTACGAAAAGCCTCTGAATGGTACGCTTCAAAATGGTTAAAATGGCAAGTTTCATGTTTTGTAACTTTTACCTCAATCCAAGAAAAAAGAGGTAAGATGAACTGAGAGCATTGAACCATGGACAAATGTCAGCTCTCCCAAGTGCTAGGGAATGGTGGGGATGGGGTTGGGGGGCTGCCGACTGCATCTTGGAGATTGTTAAGAGGGGCTCCTGAGGCCTGGGGCCGGGGCAGGGCCAGAGAGGAGTATGGTTTGATTCCAGCATTGGAAGGAGGGAGGTGAATAATATCAGGGTCAGGTCTGGTGGGAATGCGCTCATGCAGTATACACACAGGTGTGTTCTGGAAAGCACCCATTTACCTTTCGTTGACCACTGCCTCCTGCTCAACTGCCCCAGTTTGGCTGGCTTTTCTGACTCTTAGTGAGGTTCTGGAGGCTAATAGGAGTGACTGCTCCCTCAAATGCTTAGGTCAGATGTCTCAAAGCACATCCTCTGTTTTTCTTTGTCTGGGATGAGAATACAGTGTAGAGGGGTCCTAGCTCTGACCCAAGTGATGTTGTTTATGTGTTTATGAAAAAAGCCATGGGATCAACCTGATAGCCTGTGCCTTGTGAAGCTCGAGGTAGCAACTTTCCCGATTTCTTGTGGCCAGAGCCTTACCCCACACAAGCTGATTCAGTATGCACTTCACCTTGACAAGTGAGCTCAATGTGACTTCTGAGTTCAGTTCAAGAGGAAACTGGTTTATTCTTAAAGTTAATCAAGTTGCTTTTTTTACTTGTGGAGCTAGAAAGTTGGGGATGATTAACTCACGTAGATTTTTAAAAATCAAGCTCTCTTACAAAACGTTAATGTTAGACCTGAATTCGGAAGTGCCATGTAAAAGGTTTTTTATTTTGCTCCTATAACGGGACTGAAATGGTCTCTTGTGGCATAAACTCTTTTGTCTTAGAAAACACTCAGTCATGAATGCTATGAATTTCTGTATCGGAAAATCTGAATCATCCTGAGACCCACACGAGTTCCTTGATGAAAATGTGAAATTAATTTTGTACTAAATAAAACTTGAAAATGGTTTCAATTACAAGAAGAAAAAAAAAACACGGTGAAACAAAGACAGTAATTCCACTGTATCAGATTCTTGTTTCATTAATTCTGAATTTTGAAAAATACATCACCATTTTCTAGATATTGCTTTAAAGATGTTGAGACTGTGAACATCAGGGGTCACGGTGATACTTAATACAAGCCTCCTGCCACCTTGTAAAGAGTCTGTGAATGCTTTGGACTTTGGACATCCATCGCATGTCATGATGTGGGCTAGGAAGTTTCACATCTGTTGTTCTCTCATTTAATTCTCATGACTGTCTGAGATAAGTATTGTTATCTCCTTTTGTTTTAAGTGCAAAATGGAGGCTCAAAGAGACCATAGAGGGTGTCAAAAGTGACACAATTTGTAAGTGGCAGAGTGGGGATCCAAGCCCAGGTCTTCAATGCTCTAAAGCCCATTTTTCTTTGAAACCATGCAACCAATCACTGAGGAAACTCAGGAGATGCACTCCCCACCCTGCAATGAAGGCCTTTCTCTGGAACCCCCCTCTCTTCTGCCTGGGATCACTCACCTTAAATTTGGCCTGAGTTTCTAATCTTATGTATCATAGTTGTGTCTATACTTAGCTGGACCTTCTGGAAAGAATCACCATGATGCGTGAGGAAGTGTGACCCTGGTACAAAAGTAAGCAAAACACAGTTCCACTTGCCAAGAGTTAAGCAAAAACTTTGCAATACTTGGCCTCATTGTCTTCACCTTAAAATGGCAATAATGATACTTGAGCTTAAGGGCTATTGCATGGGTTCAAGTTGGGTGAAGTGTCTAGCACTGAGCCTAGCTTAAACGAGAAAATAAAATATATTCATTCTCTCCCCACTGCTACCTCCAGTTTTTGGCAGGAGGCAGACGGCGAATCTTCCTAGAGACATTGAAAGGTGAGATGGAATTAGAGGACAGACAGCAATTGGAGTTTTCTTCTACCAGATGCTACCAAAATCTTCGTGTACTCACATAAGTGTGTGTGTGCATACATGCATACATTTGAATTTTAAAATCGAAAACGGAATGCATTATAGCTTCTAACTATTGGATTAATTTGAAAACAGCTTTGTGGTGGAATTTTACAGGGGGCAGCATGAGGCCTGAGTGGAAATGGCTTCTTTTGTCCCACATTAAATGTGATGCCACTTGAGGTCCTGGTCAAAAATGGATCCAAATCAGAGGAGGAAACGGGAAATATTGTCCTTGCTCTAACATTCAACTCCACTGTCAGTCAAAGGAAACCCTTTCTGAGGAGCCAGCTTTTCCAGAATAAAATGGAAGTCTGTATTGTTAGAGTCAGAACAAAGACACATCATTGCAGATGTGGAGGGTCCCTCACTCAGGACTGACAATTGAGAAAGAGCTAGTGAATGCTGGTGTGTGTGCAGACGAGGAGACACAAATAGGCTGAGCTCAGAGGGCTCCAGTGTAGAGCTTTACCCATGGTCTTGAACCTGAGAGTGCTAAGCACTTGTCTGCTTTTAGTTTTCTAAATCATTCAGAGCATTTTTACGCGTGGCCTCTGATATGATTTGGATCTGTGTCCTCACCCAAATCTCGTGTCAAATTGTAATCCCCAATGTTGGAGGTGGGGGCTGGTGGGAGGTGATTGGATCATGGGGGTATTTTCTCATGAATGATTTAGCACCATCCCCCTTGGTCAAGACAGTGAGTGAGTGAGTTATCATGAAATCTGTCTGTTTAAAACTGTGTAGTGCCTCCCTCCACCCTGTCTCCTGCTCTGGCCATGTAAGATGTGTTGGCTTCCCCTTCGTTTTCCACCATGACTGTAAGTTTCTTGAAGTCTCCCCAGAAGCTGAGCAGGTGCCAGTATCACGCTTCCTGTACAGCCTGCAGAACTGTGTGCCAATTAAACCTCTTTTCTTTATAAATTGCTCTGTCTCTGATATTTATTTATAGCAGTGCAAGAATGGACTCACACAGCCTCTCATGTTTCCCTGAAAGGCATGTGGAAGGACAGAGGAGAAAATAACATCTTAAATCGAAGTTGCAGGATGTACTGGGCACTATGCTTTCACTTGACCTTACTTCTCTTGATTCTTGGGACTACTCCAGAAAATACATTGTATTGTTCTTCCCATTTTGCTGGTAAGGAAACTGAGTTTCTGTTGGCTGTATGCTTTTTCTCTAATTAGGTGTGTCTGTTTGTGAATGAGTATGGTATGTTGAGGGCAGTTAGAATAAAAGAGATCTGAGAAAATGATTCATTTGGAGCCATACATAGATACAGGAGAAAAGCAAAACAAAACATTAAACACACAAAGGAAACATAATTTGTCACTGGGAGTGAGGGAGTATCTATTGTTTATGACTAAGCATGACACCACAGAGGTTGTGTCCCCTAATCCAGTCCCTAATTCTGAATCACTATGTGATTTGGTCATTTGCCTACATAGCAAGTTCATTATTTTGCAACTTAGAAAATGTTAGGGTGCCATGGTAATGATCCGAATCCATTAGGTCTGGCAAATCTGTAAACTTTCAAGCCCATTGAAAACAAACCCAAAAAACAAAAGATAACAAGTATTGACAAGGATATGGAGAAAAGGGAACCTTGTACACGGTTGGTAGGAATGTAAATTGATATAGCCATTATGGAATACAGTAGGTTCCCCAAAATATTAAAACTAGAACTACCATATGATCTGGAATATATATTTGGGTATATATTCAAATAAAATGAAATCAGTTTCTCAAAAAGATATCTGCATTCCTATGTTGATTGCAGCACTATTCACGATAGCCAAGATATGGAATCAACCTAAGTGTCCATCAACAGATGATTGGATAAAGAAAATGTGGTGTGTATATACAATGGAGTACTATTCAGCTTTTAAAAAGAAGGAAAAAAGAAGGAAATCCTGTCACGTGCAACAACACAGATGAATCTGGAGGACATTATGCTGAGTGAAATAAACCACACATGGTAAGACAAATATTACATGATCTCACTTCTCTGTGGCACCTAAAACAGTCAGAAGCAGACAGTAGAATAGTAGTTTCTGGGAAATGTTGATCAAAGAGCAGAAAGTTTCTGTGAAGGTCTGGAGAACTAACATACAGAATGGTGGCTATAGTAAATGGTATTGTATTATATACTTGAAATTTGCTAAGAGAGGAGATGTTCTCACTATACACATGCACACACAAAGCTAACTATATGAGGTGGTAGATATACTAATTAGCTTGATTGTGATACTCATTTCACAACATCTGCATATATCAAAGCATCATGTTGAACACTGTAAGTACAGAAAATTGTTTGTATACCTCCATACAGCCTGAGGGAATAAAGACAGAAAACAAAATGCAAGAGGCTTGAAAATGGTCAATCTAATTTGGAAATAAGGGAAGGTTTTGAAATAAACTCTTTTCATCAAGAGTCCCCAGTGTCCTAGTGATATGGTTTGGCTGTGTGACCATCTTGGACTCTAGTTCTCATAATCCCCACATGTCATGAGAGGGACCCAGTGGGAGGTAATTGAATCATGGGGATGGTTATCTCCATGCTGTTCTTGTCACAGTGAGTGAATTCTCACAAGATCAGATGGTTTATAAGGGGTTTTTCCCCTTTTGCTCAGCACTTCTTGCTCTTCTCTTTCTTGCCTCCACGTGAAGAAGGATGTGTTGCTTCCCCTTCCGCCATGATTGTAAGTTTCCTGAGGCCTACCCAGCCATGCGGAAGTTTGAGTCGATTAACCCCCTTTCCTTTATAAATTACTCAGTCTTGGGTATTTCTTCATAGCAGTGTGAGAATGGACTAATACACCTAGATTCAATGTGGTTTTAGCTTGCTTATCTTAAAGATGATGATGAAACATCTTCTTGCCACTCTAGGCCTACTGGCAAAGTGGTTTTCAGGCTGTATTCCCGGGAATCCTTTGGTTCCTTGGAGGATTCTCCATGGAGATCCTTTTGAAGGAAGGGTGTGGTTAACCTGGAGGGGTCTCAACGGTCTTTCTCTTATACTCTTCACCCTTGCAGGCCTCCACTTTAATCAGAACACCTCCACTTTTGTTGCTTTTATGTGTTGACTTTCCCTATTTGCTTTAGTTTGAAGCAGTTACATTGCAACTAACACCAATTTTTAAATCTAGGCTATGGGAATGGTAGCTCTCGGAATATAATACAAAAAGCCCTCCCACAACGAGAATTGCCTTAAGGTTAATGACTTGGAGAGTTTCACCTGAGGGGGTATGAGCAAAGATTTAGGGAAGCATGTTTCACTTTCCAAAATCATGTCAGCTTTCATGACTAAAAAAGAACAAAACCATTGTGAACACAGAGCACATTAGAAAAAGAACAAAGTGTGGCAACACCACCAGTGAGATCAGACTGCGTTTAGCCACAGACTCACTGATTGGAGTTTTCTGACGAGGCAGACAGAGTTGTGGAAGGCTGCCAGGAAATTCTGGACATCAAATTGCTTTTGCTAAGCCAGCCCAGCGGTGTAGTAAAGAGCTGAGGAGTCCCAGGAGAGGGTTGGGAAAGGATCGGTCTCTGTTTCTTTACCCCTGATGTGGGCCTTTTTCGATTAGGAAGTAGAGTGTAAAGGAAGTTATCGGGGGTGAAATCAACTCAGCAAGAAACCTTTATAGACCAAAGCCCAAGGAAAACTAATAAAACCAGTTGGGCTGCTTCATGCTTATCATACGTTGTGCATATATGTAGATCAACTGGCTTTACAGCGAACACAGACACCCCAAAACAAAATCTCAGTTGTGCAAAAGGATTTCTAAGTCCCCGAAGAATGATAACTGGGTTCTTTCAAGGAACAATGGCTACATGAAACTCTAGTACATCAAGTATCTGACACACTATTTCTAAATTAATGATTGAAATAAAAAGTTGCTTAAGATATGAATTGGGGATTATATTCGGCTGGGAGAAACCGAGGCCCCCAAAGCAGAGCCCCACACAAATGACTGGTTCTGTTTTTCTTAGGTAAGAAGCAGTCTGTAGCATGCAGCTGTGATCATGGAGTTGTCCTCGGGACACTGAGATCCAGGTTCTTGGAATTCTCTTGACTTTGTTTATCACTGATCAAGATTATTCCCATTTCTCCTCTGGCATCTTCCCCATGTTCTAGGCAGGCAAAGGGGGCAGATGAAGCATGAAACAGCTGGAGACAGCTGAGTCTGTGCTCCGCCTTCTTCTTCTACTCCTGTCCCCGCATATTAAGATTTTCTGAAAACTTCATCCAATGACTTCAGCTTATATAACTTCACTAGAACTATATCACACGCTATTCCATCTGCACAGGAGGCATGGAAGTATTGCCTTCTAGCTGGGCAAGGTGTTGTCCCCCAAAAAAGTGGGACTCATTTCTAAGGAAGAAGGGGAGAGAGCATAACAGTTTGACAACCAGCAGTGCCTGCCAGACCTATCAGAAGATTCCCTCCTTCTGGCTCCTGGGGATCCATTCATACTACCTCCTGGCCTGCTCTATTCCACTCTTTAAATTACTGTACTCAGCTCTTGCTGTGGTTTTCTTTTGCTTTTCTTGGTAACAGATTCTGCTCTTTTTTTTTTTTTTTTAATTGAGATGGAGTCTTGCTCTGTCACCTAGGCTGGAGTGCAGTGGCGTGATCTCAGCTCACTGCAACCTCCACCTCCTGGGTTCAAGCAATTCTCCTGCCTCAGCCTCCTGAGTAGCTGGCATTACAGGCACACGCCACCACGCTTGGCTGATTTTTTTGTAGATTTAGTAGAGACGGGGTTTCACCACGTTGGTCAGGCTGGTCTCGAGCTCCTGACTTCATGATCCGCCTGCCTCGGCCTCCCAAAGTGCTGGGATTACAGGTGTGAGCCAGTGTGCCCAGCCAACAGGTTCTGTTTTCTTTCATAACCTCAGGTTCCTCACTGGAATACCACCCCATGCAAGTTGAGGTAACAGGCGCATCTCTTCTCTGGCTAACAGTGCTTACAAGTGCAGCTCAGGGTGAGTCACATTGTTGAATTCAGGCCTTTGCAGATGAAGCAGATGGTGCCATGCTTGGGAGAACTGATTGGTGACTGCTGGGCTTCCTTGAAGGTTTTGCTGTCATAAGGTCAAAGGTGCACCAGTGCTGAGGTCACAGTTTGTTCATGGGTAGCCATTATTCTACTGACACAGCGAGGATGTGACGCAGTTCTCACCTTGGTTGTGCTAAAAACTGCTCTTATTAATTTCTTATGAGTTCTCTGGCTAAATCCCTACAGCAGATGTTTAAAACTTACTCTACCTTCCAGAACTCTGACTGTATTCTTGCCCATTCTCAGTCGTAGGTGACCTCAAATCCTACTTTACAAAAAAATTAAAAAAGATGAGGTCATTTGACTTGAGCTATGTCCTTTGTACCCCCAGAAATCACTGTATTTTCACCCTTTCTCTTGTTTCATTTTGATTTTGAGAAACCTAGTCCCTTCTTTGTTCCATTGCTGGACTTGTCACACAGCTCTTGACACCATCCCTGATGCCATCCCTCTTATTTCCTTAGTGCCTTGTGTCACCATCTAGCCCTTTCTTTCTTGCATTTTCAGTCCCTTCATTTCAATGGGCGCCTTCTTATTCGCCTACAGACCATGGCTACTCTGGTCTAGATGAAGCTTCTGTCTGTCCTGCTGTCCTGTAAGCTCCTGCTTATTCTCTGCCTCCCTCTTTTTTCCAGCAGGTGGCTGCATCCCTGCACTCAAGGGCCATCTCCTGATCTCCTGTTGGATGGCCCTCTCCATACAGCGTGCATGAGCGCTCTCTCTCTCTCTCTCTCTCTCCCTCTAGGTTCTAGTACCCACTTCCTCCCTCTCACACTTACGAGTGGTAAGTGCCCAGGAAACAAACAAACAAATGCACACACACACACACACACATACACACACACACACAAAGGAAATCTAAAAGTTAGCAGCTGCTTGCTCTGACTTTGGAAATTATGAATGATTTCTTGTATATACTTTTTAACTTTTGTACACCAACCATGGGTAGTTTTATAATCAGAAAAAGAATATAAACTTGGATAAATGTCCATCTACTTGGAAAAGCCAAAGAGAGAGAACAGAAGCCAGGAGAAGAGGGCTTGAACTTTAATCTTTTCTAACTCACTAAATAACATTAGACCGGGCTACTTCATTCATAAGATCTATAAAATGGGAAACAGACCACTTACTTTCCATACCTCCTAGGGCTTTTGTGAAGATTTAATAAATTAATCTATGTTAGAGCGATTCTTAAATTATCTGTGGGAAGGACTAGTTTGTTTCTTTTCTTTTTTAAAAAAATAAATTAAAGTCTGTAGTTATTTCTGTTTCCTTAGGTTTTTACCACATGTCCTTTGTGTGTTCCAGGACTCCTTCCAGGACACCACGTTGCATTTTCTCATCATGTATCTATAGCTCCTCTTGGCTGTGACTGTTTCTCAGACTTGCCTCTTTTTTGATGACCTTGACAGTTTTGGAGAGTACTGGTCAAGTATTTTGTAGAATGCTCTCTTGTTGGAGTTTGTGTGATTTTTTTTCATAAGAATGGAATTGGCTGGGTGCAGGCATAATGGCTCGCACCTGTAAATCCAGTGCTCTGGGAGGCTGAGATGGAAGGGTTGTTTGAGGCCAAGAGTTCAAGAAAAGCCTGGACAACATAGCAAGGGCCTGTCTCAACAAAAATAAATTTTAAAAATTAGCCAGGCTTGGTGGTGTGCACCTGTATTCCTAGCTACTTAGAAGACTGAGGCGGGAGGATTGCTCGAGCCCAGGAACTTGTGGTTGCAGTGAGCTATGTTGTGCCACTGTACTCCAGCGTGGGCAACAGAGCAAGACCCTGTCTCTAACATTTAAAAAAACTGGAATTAAGGGTTATCAGCAGGAACGCTACAGAGGTAAAGTGACATTTTTATTACATCATATTTAAGGGCACAAACTATCAGCATGACTGTTGATGTTGACCTTGATCACCTGGCTGGAGTATTTGTTTCTTTTTTATTTCCATTTTACATAAGGTCCAATTGTGTACAACATAGTTGATGCCACAAACAACTCACCATGCAAGCTCAGACAAACGAGGGCCCTAGTCACTTGCTTGGAGGTTTTGGCCATGTCAAATTGTCATAGAATTTATAAATGCTTACTTTCAACTTTCCTAGTTATCTTAACACAGACCGGGAAAAATGGGCAGACAAGCCTGGGGCTGTGGCCACACTCTCAGTGGCATTGCCCTAATGCACACATCACAGGAGGTTTCCGTAAATAATTTTAAATCAAATTGGAGATAATTCAGAAACAAAAGGTAAATTTGGTTGGAACCTTGAAATTATAGCAATCAGGGTGGGAAGAGATATTGGTGAGAATCCTTAGAATCGCTCGTCCTGCAGATGCGGAAGTTGAGCCTTGGGGCATGTGAGACTTTGGTGCCACATGGGAACTCAGCAGCGAGCTGACACTAAGCCCAGGTCTCCTGTCCCCACCAGGGGTCTTCCCACCATATGCTGCTAATCAGAATCATTTCAGGTCCCCCCACGAGGAAGAGCAGGGAAGAACTCGGCGTAGTGGGGAGGGAGAGGGGGCTTAGATCTACAGCAAAGCTCAGTTTCTCCCCGACTTTCTAACCTCTCACTATCCCATTAAAACTTAAATGAACAGCTGAGAAAACCAAAATGTTTGAGGAGAGGCAGAGGGGCTTACTTGGATATAACTGGGATTCTGATAATTGGGGGTAATTTACGCTTTCGGGATAAATAAGTTAGTCTCCCTTTGGCACAATTCCATCTGTTCTGTCCCACTCAGAGAGAATGAAATCCAGGGCTGAGGATGGAAAACGAATTAGTAAGTGACAGGATCCTCCTTTTCTCATCCCCATCCACTTCTACTTCCTCAGGAGAAAAAAAAAAAGAGAGAGAGAGAGAGACAGAACGGAGATGCGGGTGAAGGCCTAGAGAAACAAGAAATCAGGAATGTAGAAGAGGTTTACTCATTTGATTCCTTTTTCTATGGAAATGTATTTAGGATTAAATTAGACATGACATTTAGTAGACTCCCAGTGGAAAAATATGTTCTTATGATAGCTGAAGGGGCTCTGGGAAAATGGATGATGAGAGTCCTTGATGAAACAGCCTGGCAACAGGGCATGGCCTGGCCAGGCTATGGTGGGAAGATCACGTCACACAGAGCAGTGGCCAAGGGGATTCTGGGCTGCCTGCGTCTTGGCCACCCTGTGCTTACTTTTCTGTAATTGTGAAGGTTTCAGGTTGAGAAGGGAAAGATGGCATGAAAAGGTGATGTTATCTGATTGAGGATCACCCCTAGTTCACAACCCTGTGTGGTTGCTTGCTCACTGATCCTGGGGCACACAGGGTGCCCCCAACCTGGGCCCAGCTGCCCCAATACCTCACCACCCTGCCCTCGCCCCGCTTCACACCTCCTTCCACCTCCTCTCTTTTGCACATGCTCTTTCTCTATCCTGGAGAGCCTCCCTCATCATTGGCTGCTGAAATCCCATTCATTTTTTTTTTTTTAAGGCAGGTTCTTGCTCTGTCACCCAGGCTGGAGTGCAGTAGTGCCATCACAGCTCATTGAAGCCTCAACCTCTTGAGCTCAAGTGATCTTCCTGCCTTGGCCTCCCAAAGTGCTGGGATTATAGGCATGAGCCACTGTGCCCAGCCCCCATTCATTCTTGAAGTTCCAACTCAAACATTACTTCCTATGAGAAGCCTAAGCCAACTCCCCAGGCTAAATTAATAGCCCCATTCCACCCCTGGTGCCTACTGAACTAGTGTCTCTAGTCCAGCACTTCTAATATTGCTTTTAACATTCATTACATACATACAAGTATCTATGGAGCGCTACTGTGTGTGCAGGCACAGTGGTAAGGGCTTTACATAACTTTTTAGGATAATCCTCACCAGGATCTGTCAACAGCCGCCATCACCCCCCTTCTACAGGCAGGAAGTAGGGTCTCTGAGAGGCCCAGTAATTTGCTTAGAGTGATAGGATCTGTAGAGGAGGGATTTCAACCCAGGGTGTTTTAGTGTTGAGCCTTCTCCCTTCTCCTGGCTAAACTGCATTAACCACCTCCAGCTCTGTGGATTATCTGTCTGTCTAACTCCATCCGCAGCCCCCACCCCCAGCTGCAGCCTGTTGGGAGTAGAATCCCCCAAGATTGTTCTCTGGATCCCCCTTGGCCTCACCCCATAGAGGGAGCTGGTGATGATCTGTTAACTAACCTCAACTTGATGCTTGAGCTTTCTCATGAAATTGTATGGAGATAAAACCTTTGGCTCCAAAGACTGTAGCCAATACTACATGCATAAAAATAGCCTAGCAGTCAGGAAAATCCACAGTTGAGTGTTAGTGGCTAGCACATGATTTCCTTGACACTCAGGGCTTTTGTGGTTGAAAACAGGGGCTTTTGAATGCCAGAGGAGCGTTTTTCTTAAAGACTAAACCTAAATAACATCAGTGCTATTCATCTCAAGGCTTGAAACTTCTGACATCACTTGTTCATCCCTAGTCTGGGCCGCTCTGTGTTGGGTCAAAATCACAACCAAACAGCTGACACAGCTTCTGCACAACCAGGCGTGCATTTGGGAGCCACTGGTTGCCTCTTTGTGTTCCCTCTTGCCCAGGGACAAGCCACAACTCCCAGACTTCTGAAGTAGCTCAAAGAATGGAAAGGTGTGCCTAAAATAAGAAATTCAAACAAACGTTTAAAAAAAAAAAATTTTATTTGTGTGTGTGTGTGACTATGTGCTTATCTCATCAACTTTTATTGAGTCTCTTTATGCAGGCTTCCTTGGCAAAGAAGTGAAGGTCTTTGAGGCAAGGATTCATGGGGTCCTGGGGCCAGAAGGACCTTCGCCATCAGAAACAGATTTGAAGATTCAAAAGACCTTACCTCTGAAAGGTATTTCTTGGCTATTCTCACACATTTCACTTTCCTCATGATGTTACCAAGCTTTCTCCACCCCAAAATCCCACTGGGATTTTAAGTGGAGTTACGTTACATTCATAATTTAATTTTGGAGAACTGGCCTCTTGTCAACACTGTGTCTTCCCACATAAGAACATTGCGTGCCTTTCCATTTATTCATGTTCCTCAGTCAGATTTTATGTTTGTCTTCATGTGGGACTTTATTTCTTTAACTGTCTTTCTCAAGGTTTTGTATTATTGTGGCTGTAGTTGGGATTAATTTATGCGTGTACACCCCAACTGCTTTTAAAAAGTGGATTCCTGAAATTAGGAGGATAGACTAAATTCTTGCTTCAGAGTTTCAGTCTGCATCACTTCATGGCTATGTGCTTATGGGCTATAGGGGCCTGGTACCTTGCAGGTATTGGGGATCATGAGAGGGATCAGTGATTAGAGGGTCCTTAATCATCAAAGTCAAGGTAAGTCTGTATCAGGTACTTCCCAAAACTCTGTGCCTTCAACAACCATTTATTGTTGAGCATACATCTGCAGCTTGGCCCCAGTTCAGCTCATCTAGTCTGGGCTTGGCTGGTGTCTTCTGCTTTAAGCTGTGGCCACTGGGGTTGCAATGGGCTTGCTGTGCTTCTCACTTCAGTTCTATGCAAGATGGTACAAGTGGTCGGGTGGAACTTAAAGTCCCTTAAGTTCTGGACATAGATTTGGTACATGGTCACCTCTGTAAGTCACATGGCTGGACTCAAAGCCATGGGGAAGTGTGGTGGCTTTAGCTAAGCTGAAACTGTGCTTCCAAGAATGCCCCTCTCTTTATGGGTGTGAAGTAGGGTTGGCTGAAAGAGAAATTTGCAGAAGGTCTGGAAGGCGGAAGTGAAACCATGGTCATGTCTATGCAGTTGTGATCACCTGCGAGTACCTGCTGGCTTGCCTTGTTGGCGGGGAGGCAGTAGCCAGCTCACAACCTCCGTTAGCTCCCATCTGGTCTCCTTCAGCTTCCTCAAATCATGGATGGTGTTCAAGGGCTACTCCATGGAGAAATTCCCCAGCTTTTCTGTCGTTCTGTGTGAATGTTGGAGGCTTGGAGGCAGTGAGACAGCCATGTGGCATCTAGCTCATCCTGTGGCCTCTGGTTTACCGCTGCTCTTCCCTGCTTCACATCCAGCTTTCCTTCCCGTCTGCCAGTCCTCGGGTCTAGCACCAGACGCAAGGACAACATCCTGAAATGGGTGGCTTACCCCACTCCCAAGATTACATAATGTCTGATCTCTGTAAGAAATCCAGTATGCCCCTCACCACGATTCTGCTTCTCTGATTGAACCCTACCAATGCAGGTAGGGAGATGCACCCAGCCACAATGAGGCCGGAGCAAGGGAGCAGTGAAGGATGGGGACCAGTATTTCTCTCCACTGTGACTATGACATTGTCCTTACAATGACAGGCACGCACATACAAACCCTTGCTGAATATTTTTTGTAAGGTTTAAGGCAAATGGGTTTCCAATTCACTTTCAGAACACAGCAGGTCTGATAATCAATAACTCCCACATTGGTTAACTACAGATTTACCTCTGCTGCACTACCTATTTTAAGTGATCTGAGTGACCCCCCAAGAGAAGTTGCCAATACTGTATTTCATTATAAAGGGATTTTTAAAAAGTAGGCTCTCTTTTCCATCAAAGTATTCTAACAAATGCTCTTCCAACAAAATTATGTATAGTAATTAAATTTCTAAGGTCTAAATCCTGACCCAGTTACTTCAAGGAATATTTGATAGAGTAATAGGGTAGAATAATTAAACAACCCTGGTCTCTTTAGAGTTCTTTTTAACAGGATTTGATCTTTAGTATAAATAATTTCTTCTTTCATTTGCCTACCACCATTCTGGAATTCCCATTTCTGACAGGTCCAAGCTGTGAGCTTAAGTAACACTTTAAATTTGAATTTCCTAAGAAGCCTTTTGTGCCTTTATTTTTTCTTAAAACAATTTTGGCTTGCTTGGCCTGGGACCCTGGCTTTGGGGCTTTGGGGGAGATAAGACACTTCAGCGTTTTCCTGACAGCTGAACTAAAGAAAACCTCTTACACACACGTCATCTGATTTGCTTCATGTCATTTTGATCACCCCTTCTGACAGTTCCTATCTAATTTTTCTTTCAAAAAAGGGTATCAATTTCAAGGTTTCGAGTTCTTAGGATTTAGAATCGTGATTTAAAAAGTGAAATTTAATCTTGAATCAAGGGTAGGGAATATGAGCAAGGTTCGCAGGTTTCTTCTTGATAGAAGACTCTTGTGACCACTATTTATTATGGTAATGCTTTGTTATTATAAACCTCCCATGAATAATATTTTGGGGAACTACCACACAACAAGGCGCACATTATAACCCTGGGTTTGGGGGTCAGGTGATATCAACGAACTGAGAAGCACAATTATCTCATGGTTATGCATGTCTATGAAGTGTGTTAATACTTTTGTTTTTTACAACTTGTAGAATATTTTCATTGTAGGTGAAGCATCAGACACGTTTTTATTCAAAGGAAGAGAAATAAAATGAAAGTTGTGTCTGCTGTGTGTTCTGAATGATACCCTGGTGGCCCCAGTCCTCTACGCTGGGGGCTAATTTCCCACTGCGCGTCTCATGGGCGCCAGGACAGGATACTTTCACGTTTGTGTCATGGCACACGACATCCATGATATCCATGGCACAAAAGGAGTCCTTATTTGGAAATAGTGATCAGCCAGTTTGAAAAGGAGGGTTTGATGGTGTGCCTATAGTAGGTATTGTTTCAGGTCAATTTTAGTGAAACATTTCAGTAAAGTGTAATGCTTGTTTGGTGCCCTAGAAAGCGAGTTGTCGTGCCGCTGGCATTTGCTTCTTTGCCAGAGGTGTTAAGGCCATGTAGGCATGGCTCTAACATAGACATCTAGGGTGACACTGGGGAAAGCAAGCAAAACTGGCAATGATTAAGTACTTAATAAGTGCCACGTGGTTTACTTAAGGTATCTCTTTTAATTTTCATGATGACCTATCAGGCTGATATTACTGTCCATGTTTTGCAGAGGTGAGGGAACTTCAGTTCAGATAATTTAAATGAATTGTCTTCATTGTTAGAGATGGTGAAGCAGATACTCAAAGCAGGATCTGCTTGATTCTGTGGCTTACACACATTTCCATTAAACAGCATTTACCCACATGTGCTTAGAATCCTCTGAATGATGTGTAGAAAAGGAAAGGGGAAGGAGGGACTATGATCAAATGCATGTCAAAAATGTTAGATTAAAGATGTACTCAGGAGGTTGAGGTGGAAGGATCACTTGAGGACAGGAGTTCGAGACCAGCCTATCTGTAAAATATATACATATATACATTTAATTTACTGCAGGACCTCACAGAGCTTTCAGTATAACACTGTGCAGTATTTCCTAAATCTACTTGACCTGCAAATCCCTTTATTTCGAAAAGGAGATAATAAGAGTAGGCTCCTCACAAAGCCATTTGCCCCTCAAATGCCAGCCTGATGTTCTTCCACATCTGCCTGAAACATCCTCAGTAGATGTGTCTGAACTGAACCCGGAAGGAAGCTTTCTTTCTTTTTCTTTCTGCCACTTCGGTATGGTTGTGTGGCCATTTTGCTCTGGGAAGAGAGAGAGTGAGCAAACCTGAATCTGTATCCAAAGCAGGTGAGCATGCAAATCCACTGTTTGGCTTGTGTTTTCACTGTGAGTGTGAGTACTCGTCTGGCCATTTGTGCATGGACAGCATGACTACTCTCAGTCTTCTGTCCCAAGTTGGTGTGGAAGGCAGGTGCCCACATGGATAATAATGCTACAATATGATGTCAGTGGTGGCAGAGAGATGCATGCCAGGATGCAGTGGGACCAGAGAGGAATGAGCGACTGTATTGGAGAGGGGAAGGAGGAGCAGGAGGAGAGCGAAGGAGGGGGTGTCTGGGCCTTAGAAACGGGGTAGGATTAAGTCACATGCAGGAGAGAAAGCAGGCACTTTGTGTGAAGGGAATGGCATGAGACAAGGTCTGGAAAGTGAGGCAGCATGATCTATCTAAGGAAGCAGACGCGGTTCCAGCAGTGGCTGGAACATGAAGTAAGGGGCGGAGAGTGGTGAGAGCTCAGGCTGCTGAGATGGATGGAGGTCAGGCCAGCCTTGGAAAACCTTGTATGCTATTGAAGAAATGAGATTTATCCTATAGTATAATGGATGACATGGTGGGGTTGGAAAGAAACACATGTTGGGGCCAAATCTGGGTTTTGACGAGTTCGCTCTGATAAAGAAACAGCCCATCTCTAGGCACAACCCCAGACACAAGGAGGCCGGTTCTGAAGCAGACACGGTAAGAGAAGCTGTCACCTGCTCTAAGGCAGTGCCAATAGTGATGGAGGGAAGAAACAAATTTCCTTCATATCTCTAAAAACAAATCATGATGGGTGATTGAGTGGATTTGAGGAATGGAGAAGAGAGAGAACAATTCCTTCAGCTAGAACTAGACTGGAAATTAGGGGCATGCCTGTCCATGTTGATCTTTTGTATCAAAAAGGTCTGAGATAATTCCAAATATGAAGTGCTTTTGCTAATATTTTTAGAGTCTTGATCATTTGCTTCCTGCTGAGGCCTGGAGAAAATTGCTTGGGCAGCCTGGGAGGAGGTCTGAAGTTGGACCTGCATGCTAAATAGTCAACAACTCAACTTGGGATGCAGAAAAGCCACTGAGTATGATTTAAGACCTGGTCCCAATTTCCACTTGAACCATGTCCTGGCTTTGCTACCTTGAACTAGCTTTGCAAGTTTTAGTGTCCTCAGCTGCAGAATTGGAGCTAGCCTCTCCTCTGAGGCACACGTGTGAGGGTCATCTGCATTCAGAATTTCTCTCTCTGTGTTGACCAGGATTGATGCAACTGATCTGGCTCCCACCACGTGACTCTCCTCTGTGGACCAGAGCTCCCAGCTCCTGCTTGTCTGAGAGGGAGATGGGATAGGAGCCAAACTCAGGGCAGCACCCAGAAGAGTCACATTTGGGTTTCCTAAGCTTGGCAGACTATTGATTCACAATCAATCCAGACTTTCTTGAAAACAAAGGTCCCTTTGCCCCCAGCCAGAAGTAAATAAGGTTGTGGCAGAAATTCTCTCTCCTTGCCTGATGGTTCTATCATCCCAAATTTGTATCCATTATCTCCTAGGAGAGCTTGCTGGCTGAGCCATATTGGGGCCTATGATGTCCTCGGTAAGATTTCTAAATGAATCTTTAATGTCCGGAGAACCTGGAGTGACCTGTTGTTTTTACAACATGTAAGCAATCCTCTCTAATGAAGTTGAACATTTCCCTTTTGGGCTTGCTGAATTGTGGAAAATAAATACGAAAGAGCTTTTAAGATGCCTCCTAATCCTAGGGTGTGCACAACCACCCTTTTGTTTACCTTAATGTAATAGGATCATTATCTAGGTGCCCCATTTGGACCAAGCCTTGAAAACATATTAACCTGTTGACTTTGTTAATAGTAATTTAGGAAAACCTCTCAGGCTCCAAACCCAGCTTTTTAAAGCCAACTGTAAAGCGGTCTTTCCTTGTTTTCTGTGTTGACTTTCACTGCAGATTTGCGTAAACACAGCTGAATGGTGACTATGTTGCTTTCTGGGGCCAGCAGTGTTTGTTGGTGGAGGTTGTTTTTTATCTGCAGGGTCTGTAAAAGGTGGAGTTTTGGGTGTCTGTTGACCTTGATTTGCAAACGGGAAGGACTTACCTCTATATTTTATGGTCCAATAACAGACTGCAGTGCTCAGTTAAATGGGGGGATTAATAGCGAGTTAATTGATATCCCTCTCCAAGTGTGTGTTGCCGGTGAAATAGAATAATCAGTGGCTCTCCACCCCAACTCTGACAGTCTCATTCCCCAGAGCCCCCACAACTGCCAAAAGGGAGTTCTGTGCCTCTCTTCTCACTGACCCGCGGCCTGCCCATATCTGCCCAATTAGAGCCATGGAGGCTGTGACCCACCCACCACTTTCCTGGTTCCATTCGGCAGACCCACCCTCTTTGCCTTTGGAAGGCATGATGGATTGGTTTGAAACAAAACCATCTCGTTCCCAAACTGAAAGGTTCCTTTTTACATTTGGGAACAACTTGAAACCGCTGGAGAAAATCATGTGCCAATTATGTCTAAACTCCTTTACCACAAGGTATAAAGGAAGCCATAATTCGGGGGCTTATGTTTGATTGAATTCATCTGTTTCCATTTTGTAACTGGAGAGGAGGGAGAATCCACAGCGGTGGACAGTTGATAGAAGGCAGCTTCTATTCCCGGCAAAAGAAGGGGTGGCCCTGTCGCTTCACTCCCCCAGAGCAGGCTTCATGGGTGCAAAGAATCCCAAGAAACTCCTGGGCTGGGAGGGAGGTCAGCCTTGTGCACGGCAGTGCCAGACTCTTCCAGAACCATAGACGTAGAAGAGTAGGAACCATGTCAATGTTTCGTCAATTATTCAGCCAAGAACAACACCCTTCAACTGAGAAATACCCCACTCCCCCACACAGGAGGGGATTTACACTGATGGGTCTGTGTTCGCCAGCAGCTGACAAGTCAGACTTCACCCTTCACATCCCTAAGCGTGTTGGTGCTCATTAGGTGAAAAACGAGATGCATTGTTAACACTGGCTTTCCTTTCCTGCTTGGCAGTGTGACATTAGGGGACACTGAAACCTCAAATTGCCTCCAAGAAATGTGCTCGAGGATAACTGCGCATTATGTGGGAGGGAAGATTCAGTCAGGGAAAGAATAAAGGTCCCTTCACTGTCACTCCCATCTGTCATTAATGAAAGGCAGGCTTGTTGAGGAGCATAGTAGATTAACTGGTATTCCCCATCAAATGTGTGCTGCTGGTGACCACGGATGCTTTGGCTGGAAGTGAGAGAAACTTGGGTTGTAGTCTCAGCTTTTCCACTCAGCTGGTAGCACGACTTTTGGTGCCTCCTGGAAACTCGCTCTCCTCATCTGTAAAATGGTGAAGCCTATGTTGCTGGTCTGCTATAATATGAACGATATTTGAGTATCTTGCAGCATAGTAACATAATAAATGGGAATCACGGGCCATCCCTTTCTCTTCTGGGACTCTTGTTTCCTGAGAAGGCCTCCATGTATCCTCAATTTTAAACTCTCTATAATGGACCAAGAGGATTCCTTGGCATGTAGTAGGGAACAGCCACACTCAGAGGCTGCCGTCAAACCTTTTCTAGATCTTTATGTATTCTCCTGAGGCCACTTTGGGTCATGAGCTTCTATTTTGGCAACTGTGATAACTGGCCCTCTTCATCCCTCCCTCATTCATTATATTCTCTTAACTTTTAAAATACGAAAATATGTTTCCCCAGCAGAAAATGCTTTGCTTAAGTCCTCTCTCGATTACCCATGGACTAGGGTTAAAGGTTTATGTTTTATGTGTGACACAGACCCTTGTGCCTTCCTTGCCTTCTATTCATCTCTAGTCTGTTCATAATTCAATTCTGCAAATATTTAATGATAGCTAAGCAGTTTATATGGATGAGCTAATTTAATTTTCTTGACTACTTTATTGTTATTCCCTTGTTACTGAGAAGGAAAGAGGACACAGAGTTATTAAGGAACTTTTCTGAGCTAATCCAGCTCATAAATGGTGGAGGTAGGATTTGAACCCAAGCAGTTGGATTCCAGAGCATTAAGAACTGAGCCTTCATGTACCAGGTGTTCCTTCACCCTGTTAGGAGAGATTGCACAAATAAGGGCCAAAATCGTGAGGCCCACATCAGACAAACCACATGACTTAGTCATAAATGGTGAGAGCAGAACAGGAAATGCAACGTGCTGTTCAGACGCAACTGGGGGACTTGCTGCTGCGTTTAATCCAGGCCTGTTCCCTGCTTCGTTCTTATGGTCATTGAGACTGGAGTGCACTCTACTCTCAGAAGGAATCAACTCCCAATTTCTCCAATATAAATTTTACTTTATTTCAAATAAACAACAACAAAAAATTTAGACCCACCATAGCTCCTCAGGACAAGTCACTCTTGGCATTCTAAAATAAACTCGGTTACAAACGGCCTGCCTCTCTGTGATGAAAATTGTATTCAATAGTTATCAAGATTTGTACTCAAGCAATCGCTCCTCCTGCTTCTGTGGAGTCTTATAATTGTGTTTTTGTTCGTGATTTATGCCATGACCACACATCTGACATAGTTTTCCTGTTATTTGTTTCAGGCACCAGAATCTCTCAGGCTTTCCCTCAGCTTGAGACATAATGGCTCTATTTTGCTTTTAGGATTTTCACCTCTTGGGGCATTCAGACTTTCCTCGGCTTGCTTGATGATTTCAATGCCATTTTTCTCTTGAGGCAAACTCGGACTTTCCGCATAGCCCTTCACCTCCACCTGTGTTGTAAGCAGAAGTAGCCCTTACTCCATGGAGCAGATCGAGCCTCTTTAGAGGCTCACTCCTTGCAGCATTTCCAGGGTAATTTGTCTTTATGGGATGTGCAATGAAGGGGTCTTGGAGACTGAACAGCACAGTAATTTGGTCCTTTCCAGACAAGGATGATCTTATCAGGGGTTGACTATCCATGCTGCTGAGACTGAGACCGTGTGGCTCTGGCAATATTTGCTTTTGAAAGACTTGGAAGTCAGGGGACCCCAGCACTCTGGCTCCCTTCAATGCAACTGACCTAATCTTACCCTCATGTGAGCCATTTTAATTCATCGAGATTCTGCCTAATGATCCTGGTCATTTACATTGTTGTCATTCTTGAGCGTTATTATGCTTTCAGAGAAAGGGATCAGGCTTATGGAGACATTTTCCTCTAAATGCTTCCTTTAAGGACACTGCTCACCCTAGAAGGGAGAGAGATGAAACAAAAGAGGGTCCTCTGTAAGACAGCCAAGGTATCTCCTAGGAACTCCAGGAAGAATGGTGTCTATTGTACTCACGTGGCGTTTTGATATCTGTCTTTCCATGTCTCTGGTACTGAACCGTAAGAGCAATAACTGGGTCTGTGGGAATTTTTAGGTTACCCTCATGATCGAACTTGGCTTGAACTGGTATGATTGTCCAAAGCAGGATCCCCTTAATTGATTTCCAATCACCCCAGAGATGGGGCAGACACTCTGCAAAGCACTTAGATTCAGAGAGGGTACTATGAAGGGAAACTCGACAGGCCTGGTGGTTATTTGAAGACTCAGGGGAAAATGAGTACAAGAAATGGGAAGATAGAGATTCTGACAGCTGCCGAAGGAGGGAGAAGGTTTGCTCTGGCCAGGTGATTAAAAAATATCACGACTGGCTGGTATGATTTAACACTGATTGTACATCTGCTATATAGCAGGCTCTGCTAGGGGCTTGAATCAACAAGCCCCCATCAACTTTCACTTGAATTTTGCAATAATCCCCTAACTGGTCTCCTTGCTTCCATTCTCCCCCTCCCAATCCCAATCTGTCATCAACAGAACAGCTACTGTGATCCCATGAAAATGCACATTCGGATCATATCACACCATTGCCCCACACCCTCCAAGGGCTCTCCACATCTCTTGCAGTAAAAGTCTCTACACGTGGTCTGTAAGGCTGCACAAGATCGCTCCCCTGATACTCCTCATCCCAGCCCAACACTCCAAATTCTCATTTGCCTACTGAGACCCAGATTCTATACATCTTCCCATGGAAGAGGACTCTGGATCTCTGTGTACCCCTTAACTCTTTGTGTCTCAGTTTTAGCACTTAATATACTATAATTTGATTTTTGTCCTTCTGTGTACCCCACTGGTTATTGAATTTCTTGCTAAAGGAACCATGTTTTACTTAGCGCAAAATCATCCCTGAGACCAAGTGCTCAGTAAGTCACTGTTGAATGAATGAACAAATAAATAAGCATGTGAGTGACTGAGTGCCTCTTCTACATGGGCATGCCTGTGGCCTTGGTTGTGTTATGTAGAAACCAGCAGATAGAAGCCACTGTTAATGGTTCACGCTGCATTTGGCATGCCATGGATGCCCAATAGCTGCATCCAGTAGCTATTCATTTTCCTGCATCAAGAGTGACCTAGGTTCTGATGGTAGTTCCATTCCTGGCCCCTGGAGAAGTGACATGGGGCCAGATGATCCTTCCTGGCTTCCTCAGTCCCCAGGGCAGGCCCCAGAGAGGATAGGAGGGCCGAAGAAAGCACCTCTGGAGTCGGTGCTGGGCCCAGATCCTCCCTCCTGCTCTGGTGGAGCCCAGTTTCCGCTTTGTAGCCTGGTCCTCAGTCCTGCTGCAACATCGGTGTAAATATTGTTCTTTCAAGCACTCCACTGTGGTGGGACAGGGAAGGAAAAACCATCACCAGGGGATATGCATGTCTGCTTTGCCTTTTGCAGTAGGTAAAATTTAGTCTGGGCAGAGCCAGCTTTGTAGTCTGCTGTATCCTGCTCCAGGGCAGAGTGCTGTGCTGGAGGCTCTGGGGGTGGCCCCTACACCTCCTCACCCCTCTCCCCATATGCACTGGTGGCACCTATTGTGGGTCACGTCTTTCTTGGGGGCAGGTACACGGTGGGTTCCTGGCACTGAAGAGTTTCAAGAAATTATAGGGGGAAAAGCCATTTGCTCATGGCACACTGCCCGGGTGGGTTAATCCGATCCCTCAGAAAGCACTCTTCCTGTACAAGTTGTAATTAATACAGAGTGTTCACAGCCCCGGGAGGCTATGAGGCCAAACTACTCAGTAGGTTTCAAAAAGCAAGCTGTTGTCCATGTCTAAGAGTAGCATCTTTCTTTAGACAAGTTGGGAGTAAGGCTGCAGGGGCTGTCGGTCTATTTGGGGCAGTGAGGACATGCAAGGGCCTGGAGTAAAATAAAGGCAGTGACAATGCTAAGTGAGCCATTGTTATGTGCCTGGCCTCCCATGCAAAGCATTTTATTTGCATCTACTTGTACAGTTCTCATAAGCAGTAGATCCTGTTGTCATTCCCATTTAACAGAGGACTAGAAAGGAGCCCAGAGACATTAAATAACTTGCCCATGGTCACAGAGCTAGGATGTGCTGAGCTAAGGTCTACACCAAGGCACAGGGTCTCCAGATCAACTCTTAATCACGAGATCTCAGTTCTGGTGCTACCATGGGTTAAATAGTTTTGGCCAGTGGGCACGAAGCTTCTCCTTATGACTACACCATGTGTTAGAGAGTCCTGGGTTTGGAAACTACATTTAGTCATTAGCAGTATGACCTTATAGCAAGTCATTTACTCTTTGAGTTAGTGTCCTCATCTGATAATCTCTCTTGACGATTTTGGGTGGTTAAATTTAAGAGTGTATTAAAATGAACTATACACGTGAAAGTGGTCTTCAACTGACAGGCTTTGTTATGAAATCATAATCATCAATAAAATGAGAGCAGAAGAACTACACTGTTCAGCATGGCAGCCACTGGCCACATGTGGCTATTAAAGCCCTTGAAATACAATTAGTGAGGTTGAGGAACTATGTTCTTAATTTTATTTCATTAATTTAGATTTAAACAGCCATGTGTGGTTATTTGTTACAATAGTGGACAGTACAGGAGATGGTTTCAGCTGGTGGGGATCTTGGAGACCACTTAGTCCAGTGCTTTGATTTCACAGATAAGACTGAACTTGTCAGTGGGGCCGCAACTTGCCTAAAGTCATATGGTAAGTTAGCAGAGAGCAGGTTCAGAACTAGGTCTTCTAACACTCTGATAGTCTCCACTTCAAAAAAAATCTGAATATCCCTAATTTCACCCAGGAGATTAGGAAAGAAGATTGATCATCATCAACCTGCAGCTCACTGAAATAAACAGCGAGGATGGGTGCGGTGGCACAGGCCTGTAGTCCCAGCTACTTGGGAGCCCTGGGGCAGGATAATGGCTTGAGCCTAGGAATACGAGTCTAACCTGGACAACATAACAAATCCCTCTCTCTAAAATGTCAGAAAAAGAAAGAAGCAGCTAGTGAAATCCCAAGATGGCCCTGATTTTGAGAGCTTCCTGAAGGCTAGAGAAGGTGCTAAGATGATCAGGCCCACACCTATTCATGGGAAATGGTGTGTGACTGTCTCTACTGCAAGCCATGCTCAGTTCTTCCTTGATCAAGTCAGGGTCTTCTTAGGGTCAACATGAAGGACAACCTTTGTCCACTTGCAGCGCATCCTGACAGTGACAGAGACGTCTCTGGATAGGTCCCTGTCCCCGAGGAAGGCCTTGTGGGTGGTGGAGGGCTCAGGACTTCAGTGTGCTGTAACGGTATATCTGTGGAAAGAAAGAAAAGGCCTGTGGTGAGGCTGCAACCTCGGTGCCAAATCACAATGTATAATTGGCCCTGATTTTTTCCATATGTATCAACAAAAACAGCCTTGCTTTCATGGGAGATGAAAGCAACCCCTTTCTTTGGTCCTGTTTCCTTTTTAGGTGTAGTTCCCAGGTCTCCAGTGCGTTCATCATTCTCTCTTTAAAACACACCAAAAAAAAAAAAAAAAAATCATAAATTAGGGATACTGAAGGACTTACAGAGAAAATCTCTTTATGTTTTCCATGGCAAAGAGATATACTGTTTTGATGTTTTCTTCCTTTTCTTAACAAAAATTAAATTAAACTGATTTGTCAGAGTTTTCATAAAATCGTACTCCGGGGATAGTGAAAAATAAGTGCTTAATAGCAGCAGATTAACGTATATGCGTGAACTCTCTTTCTTAAAGGACTTTCATTCATTCAGCACTCTTGTTGGATTAGTCTGCCTGGATTGCCATGAAAAAATATTACAGACTGGGTGGCTCAAACAACAGGAATTTATTTTCTCACAGTTGTGGAAGCTGAAAGTTCAAGATCAAGGTGCCAGCAGATTGGGTTTCTTCTGAGGCCTCTCTCTTTGGCTTGAGGACAATCACCTTCTTGTCCTGTCCTCCCATGGACTCCCCTCTGTGTGCGCACATCCCTGGTGTCTCTTCTTCCTATAAGGACATCAGTCACATGGGATTAGGCCCCACTATTGTGACTTCATTTAACTTAATTACCTCTTTAAAGGCCCTGTCTCCAAATATGGTCACACTGAGGGTGAGGGCTTCCACACATGAATTTTGTGGTAGGGGACACATTCCTTCCTTAACACCTTTACTGAGTACTTTTCATGTGATGGTCACTGTAGATACAGAAGAAAATGACAGCAACCTGGGAAGTTGGGAGTCTTACAGACATGAAAAAAATGCCATACGATATGCAATTTAGACACGTGAGGGCATTGAGGGAGAGAATTGACTTGGTTTTGGGGAATGAGGGAGAATAATTAAAAGAAAGCTTCAAAGACACGGAGGTGGGTGAGCTAAGTTTTTGAAAGAAAGCCTGGCATAAGTGTGATAGCAGGAAAAAGAATAAAGGGGGCATTCTCATCATACAGATGAAATAAGCTGAGTCTCTTTCCTGAGTTTTGAAAGATTCTATCTAAAAATACTGACCCTAACTTCAAAAGCCTACAACTAGAGATAATGGTTTTTTTTTACAATTAGAGATGAGTTTTTACCATTAAGCTATTGGTTCCCTAAAAAATAATAAAGATTTAAAATATTGTATTAATTGAATTGGTCTTAGTTACAAACATCAGAAACCGTGACACAAGCTGGTTTGAACAATGGGAACTTGAGTTATTTTTGTCCGAAGAGATCGGGGTGGGGTGGGTTCCAGGCAGTTTCACTGCAACTGAGTGATGGCTCCAGGATTCAGGCTCTTTCTGTCTCTTCATTTGCCTTCCTTTCCGATGGCCTTAGCCAAAGGCAGGATCCTCTCCTGGTTATAACAGTTGCCAGTGGAAATCGGGCTTTATTCGCACCCTGCAGGAGAGAAAGAGAAAACTCTCTGTCTTAATCATTGGTGTACTAGAATTGGCTTGCACGGACTGATGAGATCTGACTGTTAAACTTTCAGGAGTTTTGCAAGCTGATTGTTAAACACAGCTGTTATTAAACATTAAATTATATATCTTAATGAAATGAGTTACATTAAATAAAGATAATAAATACTCAATATGCATCACTTGCTAATTATTTTCCTATTATTATGGCTTTAACGTGACATGAATATAAAGTCTATTATATTTTTAGGATAGTGACAGTATACAATGGTATGCTACTGTATGTCTCTCCCAACTCCACACTCAGTGATATCACATTGGTGACTTGAAATCAGCCATGACGGTAGTAGTGTTTCTAGCATGGAAATAGGCAACCGCTATAAATCAGATTTTGATTTTATTTTATCATCTGAACTTAAGAAAGTGATGGAGAAATGCAAATAATGCAGGTTAAACTTTCAAAAGTTTGGTTCTAAACTGTCACATTGTGAATGGCACAAAAATTAGAGGAAATATTCTCCTAGTATTATTTGATTCAGCAAAGTCACTCACATCATTGACAAATGAGTGGAGTTCTGACACATAAACAAAAGCAGCCCACATTTGTGTCAGTATTATACTCATTTGTCAGTTGCAGCAATAGGTTGGCTGTAGATGCATGAATGGCAAAAGTCAATGAAAGTATTCTGTGAAAAATCAATTGGCAGTGTGGTACAATAAAGGGCATTGTATGTTTTATTTTATTTGTATATTGGGTTCTACACATCCACTATGTCAGTGAAAATTTATAATAAATATCTGTATGTGTGTATGATATGGATATAATTTCTTCCTGGACAACTTTTTGTTAAACCTTTATTATCACCACTCCTTCAATCTTTTTGTTTCACTGGGCCAACCTAGTTTATATGTCTGGAATTTATTCCTTCTGGTGGGTTCTTGGTCTCACTGACTTTAAGAATGAAGCCACGGACCCTCATGGTGAGTGTTACAGCTCTTAAAGATCGTGTGTCCAGAGTTTGTTCCTTCAGATGTTCAGCTGTGTCCAGAGTTTATTCCTTCTGGTGGGTTCGTGGTGTTGCTGACTTCAGGAGTGAAGCCTCAGACCTCCGCAGTGAGTGATACAGCTCTTAAAGGGGGTGCATCTGGAGTTGTTTCTTTCTCCCGGTGGGTTCCTGGTCTCACTGACTTCAGGAATGAAGCTGCAGATCCTGGCAGTGAGTGTTACAGCTCTTAAAGGTAGTGTGGACTGAAAGAGTGAACAGTAGCAAGATTTATTGTGAAGAGTGAAAGAACAAAGCTTCCACAGTGTGGAAGCCCACCGGAGGGGATTGCCACGATGCTGCGGGTGGCCAGCTTTTATTCCCTTATTTGGCCCTGCTCACATCCTGCTGATTGGTCCATTTTACAGAGTGCCGATTGGTCCATTTTACAGAGTGCTGATTGGTCCAGTTTACAGAGTGCTGATTGGTGCATTTGCAATCCTTTAGAGAGACACAGAGTGCTGATTGGTGCATTTTTACAGAGTGCTGATTGGCACGTTTACAATGCTTTAGCTAGACACAGAGCACTGATTGGTGTGTTTTTATAGAGTGCTGATTGGTGAATTTACAATCCTTTAGCTAGAATGGTGAATTTACAATCCTTTAGCTAGACATGAAGCACTGATTGGTGAGTTTTTACAGACTGCTGATTGGTGCGTTTACAATCCTTTAGCTAGCCACAGAGTGCTGATTGGTGTGTTTATAATCCTCTAGCTAGACAGAAAAGTTCTCCATGTCCCCACCCAACCTTAGAAGCCCAGCTGGCTTCACCTCTCACCCCTAAACACATAGTGCCATTCACTAGTTACCCTTTGTGGCTGTCAATGGGTGATTTCCTGAACTGAAAAGAGGGTTTGTTAGGAAAGAGGAAATAAGAAATTCATTTCAGGTAGGAGAACAAAAGCGCCTGCAACTGTAAATATTACCCTCCCCCCACCCTGCAGCCCAAAAAACACATTTATACAATACCAATCTTCAATATTTTAGTGGAAATTAATGTATGACACCTTTTCCAATAGGATAGGTGGCTCAGAGCAGATTGGATGGAACTACTGACATTTTAGGCTGGATAATTCTTTGTTGTGGGATGGTTGTGCTGTGTATTGTAAGATGTTTCGTAGCACCTCTACACACATTTGTTGGCAACCAAAAATGTCTCCAGACAGTGCCAAATGTCCCCCGGAATCAAAATAGATCCCAACCATTGGTTTAAACCACTGGTTTACATCTAGGACTTGGCTCCAAACCTGAAAGTTTTAAATTTCTATTCCTCTGACTCTAAAGTAACGCCATCTGCAATTGAATGTTAAATTGAGGAGTCAAAAGCAGCACGGAGGAAGAAGCACATTCTTGAGGGTTGGAACCCTGGACACCAAAAAGTTGAGTCTGGAGGGAAACCTCCTGGGCGTAGGAGGAGGGGATTTGCTGCTTGGGGAGGCCACAGACTCCAGATACTAATCTCTCCTCTAACGCTCAGATTTTATCTGCACTTTTCCCACCTTTGGAATTCAAAGGATATGAAGCCCTTTTACAAACTTTTATCTTGAAAAGGAATTGGTCCCTTTTAGAAAACTTAAGAAGTTTTTTACACTGAGTTAGAAGGAGAATTTCAGTTGGTTTGTCCCTGGGCTCTGGAAGCATCAACCTTTCAGATGATCATGCTGATGTATGCGTTAAAAGAGCAAACAAAGTCATCTGAGCAATTTGTAAACCAGGCAAAGTCTGTGAAATGTCCTCATGCCAGAGTCCATTGACAGATGTGTGAAATCAGCTTCGGCAAAGCTCCCTTGTTTTCAAGAAAGCCCCCTTAGACCTGCTTCCCCTTCTAGCTCCCGGCTGGCCTTATCTTTCTTCGATAGCAAAAGACCTCAAAGGATTCATCTTTATTTGCTGTCACGACTTGCTCTCCTTCTGTTCATTCCTTGGATTCTGTCCCTACATGCCAGCAATGATGCTCTGATGTGTTGAGTCAACTCCTCTCAGTCTTCCTCATTCTTTTTTTTTCTTTTTCTTTTTTTTGAGATGGAGTCTCGCTCTGTTGCCCAGACTGGAGTGCAGTGGCACAATCTCGGTTCACTGCAAGCCCCGCCTCCCAGGTTCATGCCATTCTCCTGCCTCAGCCTCCCGAGTAGCTGAGACTACAGGTGCCTGCCACCACACCTGGTTTTTTTTTGTATTTTCAGTAGAGACGGGGTTTCCCCGTATTAGCCAGGAAGGTCTCGATCTCCTGACCTCGTGATCCGCCAGCCTCGGCCTCCCAAAGTGCTGGGATTACAGGCATGAGCCACTGCACCCGGCAGTCTTCCTCGTTCTTAGGACAGCTTTCCACGCTGGTGGCCATGCTCTGTCCCTTATGTTTGCTGCTTCCTCTTACTTCCATGATGCCATAGTCTTCCTCCTGCCTGTCTGTTGAATTCTTCACTGGTTTCCTTTTCTCTGTCAGCTGCTTATGGAGATGTTTCTTCCATGTTTCTGGCCTGTTCCTGTTTTCTCCTCTCCTCTCTTATCATCTCTCAACTCTAGGCATACAGCCATGAGCCTGCATCTTCAGTTGTGCCCTCTCTTGTTTGCTGTAGTGTTGGACACATTTATCTTCATGTTAGTGTACCACAGGGGCCTAACACAACATGTCTAACATGTAACCTTTTACCTGTTTTCCTAGCCTGTCTTCTCCTTGTCCCCATTTCGGTTAACGGAATTGTTTTCCAGGCTAGAGACCCTAGAGATATCTTGACATCAACCTTCCTTATAAAGCAATCCTATGATGTTATCTGCCTCTGAATCATGTGGCTTTCACTGCCACTGTTTCCCTGATATGTATTCCACCCTTTCTACTCCCATTGCTCCAGTTGAGACCAGAGGTCAGCAAACATTCTTTTTCTTTTTAAAAAATTTTAATTAAAAAAATTTATTTTTAGAGACAGGGTCTTGCTGTGTTGCCCAGTCTGATCTCAAACTCCTAGCCTCAAGCAATCCTCCTGCCTTGGGCTTCCAAAGAATTGGGACTACTGGTGTGAGCCCACTCTGCCCAGCCAACAAACTTTTTCTTGAAAGGGCTAGATAGTAAATATTTTAGGCTTTGTGAGTCACACTCCCTTTGTTGCATCTATTCAACTCCATCTGTATAGCATGAAAGCAGCCATAGGCAATAGTTAAGTGCATAGGCATGTCGGTGTTCCAATAAACCTTTATTTATAAAAACACTCTTCCAGTCTGATTCAGGGCCACAGTTTGCCACCTCCTCTTTTAGATCATTGTTATCTCTCAACTGGATTTTATCAATCCAGAAGCTGATCTCTCTGCTCTAAACTATTTTATTGATCTTACCATCCAAAGTAAATATTTGTTGAGGAATACATCTTCTTAAAATGCAGGTCCAATTAGACACAAGGGACATTGAGACCCTAGAAACTTAGCTTTATTTGAACATGCCACACATTCATGTTCTATAAATCTCCCTTAAGTATAGTTTCCAGCCTGTAATGCTCTTCCTAACCCTTAAATAATTATACGTGCTAATCTATAAGACCTAGCCTCTTCTACAAAGCCCTGTATACTCACATCATTCACAACTCAGAGCTCTTCTTCTCTGAAACTGTTTTGAATAAGAGTGTACCTCTCTGACAGTTTTATCTCATAGCGAGTCTGCCTCACAGTGAAGTTACTTCTACCTGAGTTTGTCTATCCCTGTCAATCTAAAGCTCTCTAGAGGGTGAAGGTATCTTTCTTAACAATTTTTCTTATTCCTCAACTTATTAATTCCTTAGCTTATTACTCTGTTCGAGTAGAGAAGTTCCTCTATTATATACTCTCTAATTTCAGATATAAAATATACACATTTCCAGTTTGTAAGATGCAAACAAGCTACAGTCCGGAGCTAAAGTTTTAATAAATCCACTTCACTCACCACCGACAAATGGCGTTTGGGATTGATTACTTCAGTCTCAACCATCTCTTTTTTACAAGTAGTCTATAGCATGCTTACTGAATCTGTGATTCATTTTTAGCCTTTTTTAAATTAAGAAAAAAGCATCAAATCATCAAAAAAAAAAGTGGACATTGAGAGGATATTGAAAGGCCTGGGAAGATGAAGTCATGATGAAAATAAAACAAAGAAAAACTCCTTTGAAAAATGAAAAGAGCAGGAAAATGGAGAGTGTTGTGTACATAGATTGAATCTTTGCTGCTAGACATGGTTTTAAAGGATGAACCACACCAAGTGTGAGGAGTGCCATGTCAATGTAATGCCAGTACAATTAATCACAAGTAATAAGAGGGGAGGTGTATACTGAGGAAAGGAGACAATATTTTAAGGATTTGTTTAGAAGCTCACTGTTCAATATAAGAACTACTAACAACATGTAGTTATTTAAGTTTAAGTAATGAAAATTAAATACAATTTAAAATTCACTTCCTTGGTCCCACTAGTCACATTTCAAGTGCTCATTAGCTACTTGTAATGTGGCTAGTGGCCACCATATTGGACAGTGTAGATATCAAACATTTCCATTATGAAAAATTATATTTATTGCAACACTATTCATAATAGCAAAGACATGGAATCAGCTTAAATGCCCTTCAATGGTAGAACGGATAAAGAAAATGTGGTACATATACACCATGGAATACTATGTAGCCATAAAGAAGAATGAGAGCATATCCTTTGCAGCAACATGAATGGAGTTGGAGGCCATTATCCTAAGTAAGCTAACATAGGAACAGAAAATCAAATACCACATGCTCTCATGTAAAAGCAGGAGCTAAACTTTGAGTACATATGGACACAAAGAAGGGAACAATAGATGTGAGGGTCTACTTGAGGTTGGAGGGAGGGAGAAGGGTGAGGATCGAAAAAGTATCAGGTATTATGCTTATTAAGAGTTCTATTATTGGCTGGGCACAGTGGCTCACGCCTGTAATCCCAGCACTTTGGGAGGCAGAGGTGGGTGGATCATGAGGTCAGGAGATTGAGACCATCCTGGCTAACATGGTGAAACCCCATCTCTACTAAAAATACAAAATATTAGCTCAGTGTGGTGGCATGTGCCTGTAATCCCAGCTACTCGGGAGACTGAAGCAAGAGAATTGCTTGAACCTGGGAGGCTGAGGTTTCAGTGAGCCAAAATCGCACCATTGCACTCCAACTTGGGCAACAGAGCAAGACTCTGTCTCCAAAAAAAAAAAAAAAAAAAAAAAAAATCTATTATTAAGAGTTCTATTGGATAGTGTGCTGGTCTAGAATTAGCAAAGCCAAATGCCTTGTAACCTCAAGTCACCAGAGGGGGTTTGTTAGAGAATGTAAAGGCCAAATATGGCAAACATGCTGGTGATAAAAGTTTGGTCAAAAGCAACAGATGGCTCCACGGAGTTGAGGCATATCGGAATCTACTCAACATCAGTGGGAGGGAGGAAACGATCAGTTCTGAACTAATGACCCAGAGTCAATAGTATAGAGCACATCAAGAGCATCAAGCATTACCACCGTTATTTGCTTTTTTCAAGGTAGGTTTTTTGTTTGTTTGTTTGTTTGTTTTGTTTGTTTGTTTGTTTGAGAGGGAGTCTTGCTCTGTAGCCCAGGCTGGACAGCAGTGGCACAATCTCAGTTCACTGCAATCTCCACCTTCCAGGTTCGAGTGGTCCTCCTGCCTCAGCCCACTAGTAGCTGGGATTACAGGCACGAGCCACCATGCCTGGCTAATTTTTGTATTTTTAATTGAGATGGGGTTTGGCCATGTTGGGCAGGCTGGTCTTGAACTCCCGACCTCAGGTGATCCACCCACCTTGGCATCCCAAAGTGCTGGGATTACTGGCATGAGCCACCACGCCTGGCCCAATCTAGGTTTAAATGTATGTTTTGGGAAGAGATATTAGATCACAGTATTTATCAAACTGTGGGGCAAAATCAATTAGGGAGTCATGAATCATTTATGACCCAGCAGACATTTTAAAATGAAATAGAACAGACTAGAACATATCAGGCCACGTTTCATGCTGCAAAATCAAATATTGTTGCAGAAACTTCTGCGTCAATGAAATATGTATGTATTTCTTAACGTGGGTCAGTTGCCAAAAGTTTGAAAGCCACTTCTTTTCAGAACATAGATTAACAAAGAAGAGAAAAATATGTCTAGTTTTTGAAATGCAAAAAGACAGACTCAACTTGCTTCTGGAGAATACAAGCTCGAACCCTTCTCAGTGCCTCAGGCTTAGGAAAAAAAAACCCATCAAACTTTGAAACAGCCTCTAGAATCTAACCTGTTTATTCTTTGCGCTATTACTTCCTAGAAAGGTTGGTGGATTATACCGATTCCTGGATTGTCTGCATCCCAGAAGAAATTGTTTTTTTGTTTTGTTTTGTTTTGTTTTGTTTTTCCTGCCTTGGGGGATATCTTGCAACCAGAAACTGTCTGTGTTTGCCTGGCAGAAGTGGACTGACCCGGGGAGTCAGGGTTAGCAACTTAGAAAGTGGGTGCATGTGAGAGGCAAGACCAGAAAGCCTGTGACGTATTCCCCAGCTGCACAGCCCAAGAGTCACCTTCCTACTTGGCAAAAACAAAAGCTCTATTAAATTTTGAGAGAGAGAATAATGCTTGTCTTATTCACATATTAATATGATTTATTTAAAAACCCTGATCCCATTGCTTCAGAACGACTTATAATGCTCTGTTTATCTCTTGGATCGCTGACAATGAGAGTTCAGATTTCTCCCTCCAGCCTTCTGAATGATCTTTTTTGGAGCTGGTGGGAGCCTCTTGTACTTGCTACCCTATACATTACATAGTAACATGGAAACCTTGATTGCTGACTTAGGCCAATTTAATTAAAAATTTAAAGAACAAACTCTAGCTTAATGAAAATTCCTATGGATGGCCACCCAAATTTGCTGAAATCCTGAAAACTTGATTAGTCCCTTAAAAACAGCATTGATTACTTATAATTGTCATTAGAAGTTCAGTTTCAAAATTCTTTCCTCAGGTTAAACAAGAAATCAGTTCTGACTGAAATTTATACATCTGCTTCTTCTAATTATCAACTTTCCCCAATGTTGCCTGTGGAAACGCTGATAATTTAGGAGAAGCAGATGTATAAATTTTTGCTCTGATGGGGGTAGATGTTAATGGAAATTTTAGAAGTTATTTTCTCTGGGCATTTGAACGGATGAGATAGTCCCAAATTATTTGCCCTGAGCTTCTTATATTTAGTTTTATAAAGGTGGTGACTAACCAAGTTACACTTCAGAATGTTTCTATGTGTTTTCATCTGTCCCTTCAGTTTTCTCCAAGAGGTACTGTCATTAGGACTAGGGCTCAACTGCCAACTATATACGTTAATCCCAAATTACATCAATCCCCGAATTATATTGCCTTAGGAACTTAGACTCCTGGGTCCTGCATTCCCAGGGACAGCTCCACCTGAATCTCCAGGGGCACCGCAAATTCAACCTGTACAAACCTAAGTTCATGATCCTCCTGCCTCAAACCTCTGCATCCTCCAGCGGAATCCTTGCCTGGGGGAATGGTGATGGTGTTCAGCATTTACCTCATTTCTAAAGCTAGCAGCCTTGCAGTGGTCTTGAAGGTTTCCCTTGTCACCAGATTCCACATTGGAGTTTTATCAGTTCTTCCTCAGATATGCCGCTCACATCTCAGATCCCCTGGCAGCATCTGGCTCTGGCCTCACTATCTTTACCTCCATGACAGCCATGGCTTCTTACTGGCCTTCCTCTCTCTTCTAGTTCCTCGTCCATGTGTCTTCTGTGTTATCTTCCTGAAAAACAAATAAACATATTCCTGGTGCCCCTCTGTGTGACTGTCCCCTGTAGGATAATTTATGTTATCTCTGTGTTGTCTATAGGATGAACTGGAACTCTTTGAGAAGACAAATGCCTTTCACAACGGGCCCCTCTTTTCTCTGCTCCTCTCACATTCGGTGCTTTGGCCACCCTGGGTTTCTTTCCACTGCCTTCAGATGAAAGGTGTTTTCATGTTCCCTGCCTTTGCAACACTCTTTCTCTTAGAATGCCCATATGCATTTTCAGAAAAACACCTTTTTGTCCACCAGGAGTAAACTCAATACCACCGCCTCTGGGTGCCTTTTGTAATACGTCCATGAGGTTTGTTAGTTTATTGCTCCCTCTTTTTCCCATCTTTCTATGACAGCACTTTTCACATTGTATCATGATTACCAACTAATGTGTGTGTGGTATTCACTAGGGCTGTTCTTCAAATGTCGATGCATCTTCCCGATCTAATTGTAAGGTAGAATTGCTCTTTCTGAGCTTCTTGCGGTTGGATGGGGCCAAAAACCAGTACTGGGCAACAAATTGAGAGCAAAAGAGATGAGTGTCATTTCCAGGATGGCACATTTAATTGCCTATACAAGACTCGTGAGAGATTTTTTTTCTTCTAGCATGGTGACTAGCAATGTTAAAGATGGCCCCTGCTCCATCAGCCTAGGCCCCTCCCAATCCACAGTGCATGGGTAGCATGAGCAAGAACCTTCGCTAATTTTTGCCAAGGAGATGGTGGTATTGTTTGTTACTGTAGCACACTCTAGCCAGTCTTTCCTGATACACTGTGTGTCACTCTCAGTGGACTCCTCAATGGGTTCAGTGTCCATATTGTCTTGCAAGTGCATGGTAAGGGTTCAATGATGTACTTATTGAATGAACGCATACAGAAATAAGGTATTTATTATTACAGAGATAAGGAGAAAGCCATTAACAAAAATGTTGTGTTTCTATGGGCTGTTAAAAATAACGGTCACTTGAGAAACATACTTAAATAATTCAAAACTGCTGTCTTCAATAACAGTTTTCATTCAGTTTTCCGTGCAGTTTTGTATTCTGGTTCTGGACCTTGCATTGCAAGGTGGAGAATATTTGCTAAAGAAATGCCATAAGATTAACATGTTTCATTGGCCAAATCTCGGTATGGTTGGCTGACTTTTCCTAATGGACCCTCAGTTCTTTTTAGGAAACAGCTGCGTGCATTGCCTTGATAGGGCAAGCTCCTGGATGGGCCAGAAGTCTGTGGAGATCCAGTAGACTGGCTTCAGATGTCTGCCCAGTTATCACCACAGAAGTTAAGGAACTGGCTGTTTTGAAGCAACTTTAACGGAGACTTTTTTTTTCCAGTGTGATGGAAAATGACATGGAACTGTCCTTGAGCCAATTGTGCGTAGCCTTTGTAAGTGACCAACACTTTGCCAAAGTCCCACACACAAACTAATCATTTGCGTTTGGAGCTGCCTCCTCTGTCTTCCTGGCAGAAGCTCAACATTAGGAAATTGTGACTAATGGCAAGGAGAGAGAACCCTTGAGGCTTATCTAGCGGGGAGAGCTTCAAGGAGCCAGGAAAAAGTAAAATCTGGCTCAATTAACCAAGATAAGATAGGAACAAGCAAACTGGACAATGCTTCCAAAAGGGACAAACACAGACACAGGGATTTCTGAAAGGAATCATGGTAATTATTAGTGTCTGGTTATTATTTTATTACATGGAAGCACATGCAAGTTGTGCTTCTCCAAATCTGTGATGCAGGCAAGAGATTCTAAAGCCTTTGCAAGCTGTAAATACGACATTTTTTTTTGGTAAGAAAAGGCAAGAGAAGGAGTGCACTTAACAGAAGAGGACCAGCCTGGTAGCATTTTCCCAGAGCTACTACCTGTCTGCTGTGTGACCTTAGGCAAAGCACCTCACCTCGCTGCATCTTGGCTTCCTCATCTGCAAATGCTGTGTTATTACAGCAGCGTGTTGTGAAGATTCAATGAGGTAATGCATGTGAAGCTCTTACTGTTCTTATTAAGCACACACTGAACTCTCCAGTAAGCATTAGCAGTTACCCAATTCTGAGATATGCATTAGGAAGTCCATTATGTAAAAACCCTGCTCTGCTCTTTAAAATGAACAAAAGTTTATGGTTTGGGGTGAAGGGCAGAGACGTGGGGCATAGGAGATGACTGACCATTTCTTGTGGCAACTTGTGCTTCTGGTTCCTTACAAGTAAGCTGTCTTATAAGATACACTTTTTGGTCCTGTCTTCTCTGCAGAAGGCAGCAGCAACTCAGAATTGCAAGCTTTCTGCTGATGGTAACAACCTGGTAATCGAATAAAGCACACAGTCTTTGCTTTGAAAAACCAGAGGCCCAGGAGTCGCTGTTTTCTTTCAAACCGCATTTGAGCTTTGTCAGCTGGCTGGGCTGAAGTTTATCTTGTGTCCACTTCCCTTATCAGCCACCCATGGCAGGCACACGCTTCTTTGCTCAGTGAATGGCAGGATTTCAGGACTCCCCATTGACAGAGCTAATCCATCTTTCTGCTCCTTCCATCTTGAAATAACTTTTGGAGCAGCTTGTCGGGAACATGGAAGCAACCATGACAGCTGGGAAGTTTCCTCAGCCAGGAAGCAGCCTTTTTCTGTATGGAAACTCCAATGAAGCTATGTCAAAGAGATGGCCCAAACATCTGGGCTCATTTATGGGGGGAATGGGAGGCATTCTCACAGGACAGCCCGATGTACTCCATTGATAAACCCTCTAACACATTATCAGGAAAGGAGGCTTCATGGATAGGAGAGCCCCTGACAAAGTCAAGATATCCCTCATCCTTCTCAGCCTGTTGGAGCCAGCTATTGTTCACATCACCCACTGTCACTAGAGCGGGGATGCAACTACTTCCTGTTCCTGGAATGGGCTTCTGGCACTGCCTACACTTCAGGGTCCCCATGGCTCCAACATCTGCAGATGCACTGGCATAGGGTCATCCCCATGTGATTGGTCTTAGGTTTTGGGGACCTGTTTGACAACAAAAAGCAAGAGGGTGGAGACCTGCTTCTCACCATTCGTTCTCCTCTCTCTGGAGCTGAATTTTCCTCCACATTAAAGATCCCAGGTTCATGAGAAACCAAGTCGTCTTAAAAGCTGATTATTGTAAAACCAACCTTCCTGCTTTTCTCTTCTTCCCTACGAAGTCAGAAGTCAGGTTAAAAATTCCCTTGCAGAAAAGAGTCCATGTAGTTTGACCAGATGGAATGCTGTGATATGGAAGCTTAGTCTGGTCAAAGCGGGTGTGTAGGAAGTTGTTAAGCTGGGCCTAAAGTCCAACTTGGATAAGACTACCTGAATACACAACTCTGGGGTGGGGGCTCCTGTCCCCCATCATAGGCTGTGTGAGTGGCGCCCTCTGGAGTCATGCGGTGCACAACCTGCCCGGCAGGAGGCGGCAGCCTGAACTTCAGGCTCAGTTCCCACAAGACCAGTGATTCTCAGCCTCCTGTGATGCTCCACACACTGGCGTGTCAAGACAATAGGAGGTGGTTGCAGGTCACTGGCTACTAGTAATACAGTACGAACATTTTCAAACACATTTCTTCTTTATTACAAATTAAGGGAAACTAAGATCATTGCTAGGTCACTCTTACTGTGAGTGAGATATGCTGGCTTTGTTTTTCGTATTTAAATATTAGACAAATGAGAAAGAAAGCAAGAAAACAAAGACAAGAGAGAGCTAGAGTCAGCGAGAGAGAAGGTGGTGGAGATACAGCTCCAGAATGCGAATTAGGTGTAACTGAGCACTTGATGCTACCGTGCCAGGGATATGAAAGTCATTAGTCAAGTGTGTTGCCATGGAAACAGAGTCAAAGATCACCAGACAAAACCACGAGCTCTTAGGCAAGAATTATATCTTAGCCATCCTCCTAAAGTTTTTCATGCTGCCTGGCACAGATAAAATGGTCGATCTACATTGAATTTCAGTTGTCATTATGAACACTCCTGGCACCACTCTGCCTATGGGGATCCAGTGAGACCTTAGCTTCCATACTTCAAAGGTGGGAAGTCACAGCTTGTGAGGCTGTGAGACATGGGGCTGCCCTTGAGCCGACAGTGTATGGCTTTTGGAGAACCCATTTCTCATCCCTTGACTCAGATGACATTTCTCTGCTTAGTACATAGGGACCAGCCTTTTAAAAATAATCCTTTAAAAGAAAAGTGAAACCCCAACTGGGCGCAGTGGCTCAAGCCAGTGGGTGGATCACCTGAGGTCAGGAGTTCATGACCAGCCTAGCCAACATGGTGAAACCCCATCTCTACCAAAGAGACAAAAATTTGCTGGGTGTGGTGGTGCACACCTGTAATCCCAGCTACTCAGGAGGCTGAGGGAGGAGGATTGCTTGAACCCAGGAGGCGGAGGTTGCAGTGAGCCAAGATTGTGCCATTGCACTCCAGCCTGGGAGACAAGAGTGAAACTCCATCTCAAGAAAAAAAAAAAAAAAAGTGAAACCCTTATTAAATTTGGCAACATTGTTTACCCCCTGCTTTTTCTCATGGCATTATTATTTATCTTTATTTTAAAATGTGTTATAAATATGTATCTGTCAGCAACATGATACGTATTTGGAGAGAAATAAGTGGTGTGCTTGGTTCAGATCCATTTTTTGAAATGGGAAAATCAAGGCAGTAAATTCAGTGTTATATGGAAGGAGGAGCTATAAAGGCAGGTTTCTCCTCCTATGCTGTGTTGTGAAACCGTCCCCATCTTGGCTTAAAAATCACAATAAGATTTGGCAGTGCTAGAGTTCACGGGGTCCTCAGAGATCACCTAAAGCAGCCTTCTCTTCACAGAGGAGGTCACTGGAGGGTAAGTGAACTTTATCCTTGAGGAAAAGCATAATCTGCCTTCTGCAGTGTGGGGCAGTAGAAACGTGGCTGGATGTGGGGGTTGAGCAGCTTGGCACTCATGCTCACATCTTGGCTCTTCTACTTGCTGTAAGATCTCTGGCAAGTTCCTTAACCTAGTCTCTTCATATCTAAAGTAAGGGTACAGTCTTACTCTGCCTGTGGGGTTGTAATGTGAATTAGCAGAGAGAGCATCTTTTACTGCACTGGCCATGTAGTAGAGTCACAATTATCATCATTAAAAAGTGCTTTCCACTAAGTATCTTCAAGGCTATTCCCTGTCCCTGATTAAATAAATAATCAAATTCTCTGTAAAGACCATCTTTTCTTTTCTTTTTTCTTTTCTTTTTGAGATGGAGTTTCGCTCTTGTTGCCCAGGCTGTATTGCAGTGGCACAATCTCGGCTCATCACAACCTCCTCCTCCCAGGTTCAAGCGATTCTACTGCCTCAGCCTCTCGAGTAGCTGGGATTACAGGCATGTGCCACTACACCCAGCTAATTTTGTATTTTTAATAGAGACTGGGTTTCTCCATATTGGTCAGGTTGGTCTCGAACTCTCGACCTCAGGTGATCCACTTGCCTCGGCCTCCCAAAGTGCTGGGATTGCAGAAGTGAGCCACTGCGTCCAGCCAAGACCATCTTTTCTATGCAGGCAGCCAATAATTGGCAAAGACTCTTTCCCTACCACTGCTACCTCTGTACTTGGAGACAACATTTCTGGGCTTAAGGACTGGGTGCATGGCCTTTGTCTAAGTGGTTCTTCAGAACATATCTTGGGGAGTTTTCAGGTCATTTGTAAATGAGGGCAAGGCTCTCTCTCAAATGGGACTTCAATTTTTGCATAACTCTCTACAGAGCTGTTTGAAGTTGTTAATGTTTTGCAAAATGGTGCAGTATATTCTTATTCTTTTTAATACACATGAACCAAGGCAGATAACTGTAGATTCACATTCTAGTGACGTTCCACTTCTTACCCTAGATCACTCACTGAGTTTGCTGCAAAGCCAGAAACCTATGATGCAAAACACAAGACCACATTCCCTCCCTTCCTACCACATAAACTAAGAAAAGCTCATGAGGCAGATGGCTAAAGACAAATAAATGATTCTCATGCAATTTGAGGCCATGCCAAGCAAACAAGATGCTCAAGTATGGAAGGCTGTCCTCTCTGGAGCTCTTACTGTATTCTCTCCTCTACAATATCTTAGGCCTGGACTCGAAGTCGAGATTTCAATTTTAAGGTTTATAGTGAAGCCTTGATTTGTGTGGTTGCTTAATTGGCCAATGAGTATACAGAAAACTAAGGATTTAGAACAGCCTTCAAGTTCTTCTCTCTAGCCACCTCTCTTGTTCTGCCTTGTATTATGGCTTATTAAGAGCATGACTGCTGCATTAAAGCTGACCAGGAATAATGCCTTATTCTTCTTTGCAAACTTTTCTCTCTGACTTAGTGCTGAAATCTGAGCATAAACAGTACTCTACTGTTAACTAATGGAATAGCTTTGGAACTCTGATTTTATCCCTCAAAGCACATCTCTTGCAGTCTTTCTTGTCTCAAGAAATGGCATCACTATCTACCCAGTTGCTAAAGCCAAAGCCTATGTTATACATTATTCCTCTCTTTTTTGCCCACCACCCCGCCACGTCTAATTCATCAGCAAATTGTGTCAGGGCCCCTCAGAGCTGGCATTGGCTGATGCGGTCACACAGATTGTCAACATGTAAAAATTCTCCCAGACTAGTTTATAAGTCATCTCTTCCATGGACCTCCTGAGGGTCTTCATCCCCCAATCTCAGCACCCCAGTCCCTTCCACCAAGCCCCCATGTTCTATCCTCCCTCATGGTCTAACAACCAAATGGTCAATTCCTAACCCAGGAAGAATCTAACCTTTCTGAGCTCCATCGTTCTCATTCATTTTAGATAGGGACAATAATGTCACAGTTAGCTTTACTACGAGGGTTAAATAAGAGAACGTATTCCAGGTTGTAAACTCACAAAGCCTGGCCTGCCCCACGTGGCCACTCATAAGTAAGCTCACTTCCCTTCTGCTTTGATTAATATGGTGGGAGAAGCATGGCCTTTGGAGAAAGATAGACCTGAGTACAAATCCGGGCCTCACCTCCTGACCTGTGGGACCTGGAAAATGAACCAACATATTTGAAGCTCTGTTTTCTTGTCTGTAAAATAGGAATAAGGAATATCTAGTGCTGTTCCTGGGCTTGGGGGTATCTATCTCATTAAATATCAACTTCCTTTGGCTAACTCAGTTTGCATTAGTGGATGGCTTTGTAATTAAGAAATGTAATGAATGCTTAAAAAGTCTCCAGACAACAATGAGATACCACTGTACACTTATAAGGATGGCAAAAATACCAAATGCTTGAAACACCAAATGCTGGCAAGGATGTGGAGCAACAGGAGGTCTCATTTATTGCTGGTGGGAATGCAAAATGGTACAGCCACTATGGTAAAAATTTGGCAGTTTCTTGCTAAACAGAACATGCTCTTACCATATGATCCTTGCTGTTAACCCAAATGAATTAAAAACTTACGTTGACACAATAACTTGCACATGGTTGTCTATAGCAGCTTTATTCATAATTGCTAAAACTTGGAAATAACAAAGATATCCTTTAGTAGGTGATATGGTTAGGCTTTCTGTCCCCACCCAAATCTCATGTTGAATTGTAGTCCCCATAATCCCCACATGTCTAGGGGGATACCTGGTGGGAGGTGATTGGATCATGGAGGTGGTTTCCCCCATGCTGTTCTCATGAGAGGGAGTTTTCACTAGATATGATGGTTTTATAAGGGGATTTTCCCCCTTCGCTACTCTTCTTTCTCCTGCTGCCATGTGAAGAAGGACGTGTTTGCTTCCCCTTCCGCCGTGATTGTAATTTCCTGAGGCCTCCCTAGCCATGTGGAACTGTGAGTCAATTAAACCTCTTTCCATTATAAATTACCCAGTCTTGGGTATTTCTTTACAGCAGTGTGAAAACGGACTAATACAGTAGATGAATGGATAACCAAACTGTGATACATCTAGACACTGGAATGTTATTCAGCTCTGAAATGAACTATCAAGCCAGGGAAATATATGGGGAAACTTAAATGCATATTACTAAGTGAGAGAAGCTATTCTGAAAAGGCCATATGGTTCCAACTATATGATATTTTGAAAAAGGCAAAACTGTGGAGATAATGAAAAGATCAATAGTTGCCAGGGGTCAGGGGAAGAAAGGAATGAATAGTCAGTGCACAGAAGATTTTTTAGAGCAGTGAAACTTTCTGTATGATACTACAATGATAGATATATGTCATTACACACTTGTCAAAACCCATAACACATACAGCACTAGGAGTAAACCATAATGTAAACTATGGACTTTGGGTGATGGTGTGTCAATGTAGGTTCATCATTTTGAACAGATGTACAATTTTGTGGCGGCTGTGCATCTGTAGGGGAAAGGGATATATAGAAACTTTCTCTACATTCTGCTCAATTTTGTTATAAATCTAAAACTGCTCTAAAAATAGCCTATTTTTAAAGAGTCTAAAATTCAGACTTTTTCTAAGAATTGCCCTGTATCCTAAGAATTATTTTAGGGACTTGTAGCTTTCTTGGTAGTAAATTGATAGACATTATATGTCCCTTGATAGTAATTCCCTCTTCCCATGCCCAGTGTACCATAGCTCATTTTCCTTTGGTGAAACTTGAATGTACTTGGCCTTGCAGATATTTTGCTCCCTGTGGTTAAGTCAGACATCACAGTGAATCAAAAGGAGCACTGGTCTGTGGTAGATACAGTTTGTTCTAGGACAGGAATACCAAAACAGAATACTTTTATTCCACCAGAGCATTTTCCATCCGGGGACCTGTAACTAGTGGAGCTTGTTGGCATGTTGGTGTTGATTGATTTCCTGATTTTGTCCTTTGTTTTTTGCAACCTCTACTTTGAGTCAAGATAATAACCCTCTGGAAGAGTTTCATTGAGCCTTTGAGATTGAGCAGTCGTTCCACCTCAGATCCTTTGTAGAATGAGGTGGACTATAAATATATCCTATGTGAACAAGTAGGTAAACAACACACATTTCTGTTGGTTTTCTTGTATCACTCATTTTATTACATGAATCTCATCACTAGATAGAAGAGTTGAGGTGCCATGAGTTTACTAAAGGCTGGAGTACCAGGAATTTTCGTGTGAACCTACAAGACTAACTCCTGTGTTCCTTACACCTGCCTCTTTCCTGAGCACCAGAAAAGTTGAGGAAAGGGAGGGCTAATTAGGAGAGAATGCGCCTCTGTCCCCTTCCATCCTGTATGTCCAGGCCACTCAGTTCCTGGGGTGTTCCTTATCAAGGGATGAAACCATGAGCAATTAGGAAGGAAAGACAGTGCCAATACCACCATGGGTTCCACTTAATTCTTATGGGTGCTCCCAGTGTTCTCATGGAGGATAGGTCACTGGCTCATTGAGTAAATCCAGGAAGAACATTCTTACATCTGTGTGATTAATCAGTTGGCATTATGTTCTCAGGGCCTACAGGCCAGGATTTGGGTTCTCAGTCAGAGAAGCATCAGTAAGTAAAGTGTAAGGATCCCTTTTTCTACTTTCTTTGCGTTCCCTGAGTACCCCAATAAATGTGGGAACATCAATCAAAACTTCCCTACACGGAGTTTTAGAAGGGTATCATACATATCCTGTCCCCCAAATACCCAAGGCCCAGTTCGCTCTGTGTCACTGGACTCTAAGGGAATGAGTTTTTCCAGAGAGATTTATTCAGGCTTCATTTTGAATGCACTAAGAAAATGAGACCTGTATGAAAGTGAAAGTAGCCTCGTTTTCCACAGGAAATCAGATCTAAAATGTGAGCGTTTTCGTTTGTGTTGGCTTTGAGTTTGGGGTGAAGGTTCGTTTAGGTTCTTGTTTTCCTTAAAATGTTCCTATCCATAGATATCCTGGCTAATGAGGCCGAGTCATGTGATCTAAATTGGCAGATGTTTCACTGAAGTCACTAAGAGTTTGGCATAAATAAGGATTAAACAAGAATTTAGGATTAATTTCCTTGGTCCCAAAAGGTGGACTAAGTTTTTGAGACCCTTGTTTAAAGGACTTGCATCCAAATTGCCATCCACCATCTGGGTATTTGACAAAAAGAATTTGGGTTTTTAAAAAAAAGCCTCCCCTTAGTCCACTTCTAAACCCACATAAAAGCAGTTTGGGACTGGTCAGAGCCCCACAGAAAGAAACAGGAGACTGAGATTTTTGGATAAAAGTTTTTCTTTCTTACGGAGATAATTGGCAATAATACTGACTTTCAGCCTAGGCTCCATATCCTTTATCTTGATCAGAAAACATTTTGGATAGAAAGGTGGGGTGGGGGTGAACTCATTGCCTGCAGTGACTCCCGCACAGGGACCCTGAATAAGACATTCATTGGCAGAAAAGCAGTGGTTACTGAAAATGGCTGGGGGAAGGGTGGAGAGGAGGGGGAGTGGAGTGGGGCTTGGGTTCCTTCCTCCTCAGGGGAGCTATTTTTTGCTTTACATGCAAAGAATTGCTTTGTACAGCCAAGTTGGTCTTGATCTTGTTTACATAAAAAAATCGAACATTTATTTTGCGCTGGGTTATTTTTTTCTTCCTTTGCCATTCAGAGGGTCCTAGGCAAATCAATAAACAAAGACCCTGCTCTGTTTTCACTTTGTGGTGGGGGATTGGACTGGATAACCCTTCAGTGACTGGATTAGCTTTTTCTGTGGGGACTGACATTTGCTGCTTTGCTCAGATGAGTTGTCAGTGACATGCTGGTCGTGCTGGAGACCTAGAGCCTCATGGGACAGTGGAAGGACATGCAGGACCTCCGTCCAGAAGGTTATGTGGCAGATGGTGAAAGCAGGAGAGAAAGAAAGCTCTCCTCTCTGGCCTCCGTGGAAGTTAGCTGAAGCCCTGAGGCATGGGATTTGGTTACTCTAATCTTAGCCCAGTCAACAGCTAGCATTATTGCTGATCATTAAATTAACCAAAATGCCTTTAAAAACTGCAGCCCTGATATTTGACTCTGCAGTGTTTTGTGATATGAAATTCTATAGTTGGGCTCCATGCTAGGGGCAAAACAATTTTCTTTTTTTTTCTTTTTCTAAATTTACCTGCCATGAACTTGGACTGACCCTTTGTTCTTTTGTTTTGGAACAACATGAAAAATAAGAGAAAAACATAATCATGGTAAAAGCCTTATCTTAACCAATGTTGAGCTAGTGACTCTCCACCTGTTAAAGTTCGCAACAGTGGCTTTCACAGTGGTTCATCATGTATACATCCAACCATTTTAATTCTTCTTTAATTCCCATTGACTTTGATTGGAGCCACACGGTTGAGATTAGGGAGAATAAGGGCTTTGGTATTAGGCAGACCTGGGTTTGGGTACTTATTCCATTCCTTAGACAAGTTATGTAACCTCTCTAAGCCCTGTTTGCTCATCTATATAATAGAAATGCTGAGATTTATTTTAGTGATAATATCTACAAAGATCTTATCATACTATAGCATACCACCCACAGGCTCCCAATACATGGACCTTGTTACTGATTTCATTTTTCAAACTCAGAAGTGTGTGGTGACAGGGTTCCTCAAAGCAAGAGGGCCTGTGTCACCACTAGTCTGGTTGCAGTGACTTTTCACTCTTTCAAAGGATTCTAGAACAATCGTTAGTGGTATGATCAATGGTATGTGTCATACATAATATATTTATTTGTGTGCATGTAAGTATATCAAACATGCTCTACCAAACACTCCCCAAAAATGAAAGTAAATTAATTTGAATTAAGCACTTTTTTTTTTGTCAAACTATATTGTTGCCCAAATTGGACATAGCTCATTACTTTGAGTATACACATGATTGAACAAGTATAAAGTAGTAGAAAAAATATTGAACTCATCAAGATATTTATGAGTCTAGGTTCAGCCACTTACTAGCTGTATATATTTGGATAAATTATTTAACTACTTTGTTAGCTGGAAAAGTATATCGATACTAATTAATATCGGTGGATACAAAAGTAATTGTAGTTTTTTTTTTGCCATTACTTTAAATGGCAAAACCTGCAACTATTTTTGCGCCAACCTAATAGCTAATATTTAATGAGAATTTACAAGTGACCAGGCACAGTTCTAAACTCTTCACATATATCAGACTCATTTAACAATTACTTGAGTACGATCCCATGGGATAGGAACTATGCTTAGCCCCATTTTGCAGATGGGACTGCTGAAGTTCATGAGATTAAGTATCTTGCCCAAGTCACACAGATGGAAGGTGGTAGAGATAAAATCTGAACACAGAGAGTTTGACTCGAGTCCATTCTTTTAGCCACTTTACTAGTCTCCGTTTAGTAGTCATACAAAGGACTGGGGGCCACAGATCTGAGTGTGAGCCCAGTAGCATCCTTTGTAGCTATGCCATCCATATGAGATTTCTACCTAGACATTTTCACCTAGATTTCTTCCTAGAGAATTTATTGGCTTTGGCTCAGATAAGGGGCTTGCAGCAATTTGAGTGTAATAACATGACATGATAAAAACCATGTGAAAAGACCAAGTTAGTGTGAAGTCATACCTCCTGAAAGGATTAGAGTCTAGAAGTCCCTGCTGGGGGGTGAAAATGATGTAGAACCAAAATTACCCTTGAAAATCCCTTAAATTGTTCACCACATTCTGCGTACCTAATTCCATGCACACAGCCTGTTACAACACTGATAAACCACAAGGCCATGGGCTCGCTACAAACTCGGGTGGGCACTCTACATGTTCCAATGACCAGCCTTTCCCTCCCTGTGACAACACTATTTAAATTCATGTTCTTTCTTGCCGACTGTATAAAAATTCAAGTCATGACTTTATTTTTTATTTGTTTCTTTCTCTGACTCTAGTTTTCTTTCTGTCCTGTAAATGTAGTATTCAACAAGGTTTAAAGCATACTTCTTGAGTCTTTGTTCTTCTGCAACATGGTTTTCAGCTCTGACACCCACTGAACCTACCACTTAGTCCAACGCCCCAGTTACTGAGGGTCCCCTGTGTGCCAAGTTCTGTGTTTGCTGTACTCCTGCCCCTCAGAAAGCCCCAAACCTACAACCTCCTTCTGAACATTTCCACTTAGAAGTCATGCCATGTCTTCATCTTAGCCTGTTTAAACCTGAGCTGGTTGTCTCTCTTGCCTTTTGGGAGTTACTTCCTGACTTCCTTCTCTCTGTTTCTGGCAGCAGCTTCTCCCTGTCTGTTGATCCTGACACCACAGTACCATCATAAGAATCTCCTCTCTCTTGTCCCCCATGCCTGAAAAGGCACCAGGTCCTGACTTCTGTAATATTTTATTTCTTTTGCCTCCAAACTATTCCAGGAGCCCCCATCAGTATCTGGCCTCCTGTACTTCTCCAGTTTCATTAGGACATGCGTGTTTGTGAGATTAATTTTCCTTAAAAATTCTTTGTACTGCTTCCAAGATAATCTAAATGCAATTTGACTACAACCTAGTGATCCAGGGTAATCTGTGTCTCTGCTTCTACAAATTCTACAGGAATATTTTTCTTTAGTCACATAGTTGTGTTTCTTACTGTTTCTCTGCCTGAATACCTTATACTTATTGTAAAGATAGCAATTCTCAAAATTAATCTACACATTTAATGGAGTTGCAAATTGAGGTGCAAATGGGTTTATTTTTGTAACTTGTAAAATTTATCTGTAGGAATAGATGCACATGAATAGCAAAAAATATTAAAAAGGAAGGAATTGAAGGGAAATGTACACTAACTAGATATTAAATTGTGAAGTTACATTCAAATAAATATGCAGAAATTTTATCAGAATAGATAGAACAATGAAATAAGACAACCCTAAATATGAGGATATATTTCTTTTTAGTAGTGAAAAAGGATTTTTTTAATGTGAAATGATTAGTTTCATTTATCCACTAAATGAAGCTAATGTAATTTTGATTTAAATAATCAAGTCAATCTTTTACCTCTCACCAATAAAACAAATCCTGAGAAGATAAAAAATTGAAAAGATAAAATATGCCACAAAAGCACTGGAAGAAATCTTAGTTAACTATTTATATAATCTGGATATGTGGGAGGTCTTTTTAGCCATAAACTGAAGGCAAAAACCATAAAAAACACATTTGGATATGTAACTACATAAATATGAAATTATACATCAAAGGTATCATAAACAGAATTGAAAAGCAAATGGCAAAACTGAGAAAAGTATTTGTAACATATGAAACAAACAAAAGATTAATATATTCAATATGTAAAGAATCACTATGAGCCTATAAGAAAAAAATTAACACTACAATTGAAACAAAGGGGCAAAGGCTAAAAACTGGCAATTCATAGAGAAGAAATATAAATGGTCAATAAAATATAAAAACGTGTTTAACCTTGCTTCTAATCAAATAAATGCAAATTTAAACAAATTACTGCTAAGTAAGACTTTCTTTTTATTTATTAACTTCTGTACTTCTTGACAACTTTTAAAAGGAACATGCAAATAAAATAAAAAGAATAAACTGTGCTACTGTGAAACTTGTGTAAACCTGTAAAGCACTCACTGTCTTCTAGATCTTAAGAATATTCTTATAGGAGTATGCTTATTAGAAAGCTATCTGTTAACAAATACATTGTTAAGAGAAAAAAGTAGCCTATAAATCAGAATGCATAATAAGATCCCACATTGGTGAAAATACATGTAGAAATATTAAAAGATGGAAGAAAATCTAGGTGCATATATAATAAAATGTTAATGGATTATTTCTGAATATTGCAAATATGGATAATTTTTTAATTTTCTTGTTGTTGTATATACATTTTCTAGTTTTTCAACCATAAGCTTTATTGCTTGAAGAAAACTTTTAAGTATAACACACATGTAGAAAATTATGTAACTTGTAAGTGCCAGCCTGATGTATAACCACAAAGTGAGCAAAACCAGTGTATTAGTTTCATAATTTTAGCATCTTTTGCAACCTGGATAGGCCAATAATTCTAAAATTATCAAGTGCTAGTTATTTGTTGATTAGCAGTTCTTTCCTCAGTTTATCTCTTTCCTCTAGTGTTGTACTACAAGCAGCAGCAAGGAAAAGCCAGGCCGCACCTTCCACACTTTACTTGGAAATCTCCTCAGGTAAATATTTAACTTCATGGCTTATACATTCTTCCTTACACTCAATGTTAGAACTAAATTCAGCCAAGGTTTTCTCACTTTATAACAGGCATAACTTTCCCCGTTTTCAAAAACATATTCCACATTTCCTTCTGAGACCTCACCAGAAGTGCCTTTACCACTTGTATTTCTTTTAAGATTCTATTTTTGATGATATATATGTTCTCTAAGATGGTAGAACTATTCTCTTGCCTGCCCTTCTCTTCTTTCTAACTCCTCAACAGAATGCCCTTTAAAGTCCATATCTCTGTCAACCATCTCTGCAGGTTAACCTATATCTTTTCTATCAGGTGCCTCAAAATTCTTCTAGCTTCTGCCTTTTAGCCAATTCCAAGGCCACTTCCACATTTTTTTAGGTTTTTGTTACATCAATACCCCATTTTCCAGGACCAAAACCTGTACTGGTTTCCTAGAGCTGTTGTAACAAATTACTTCAAACAAGGAATGACTTAAAACAACAGAAATTTATTATCTCACATTCTGGAGACCAAAAGTCCAAAGTCTCTAGATCTTGGCTGAGCTAGCCTACTTCTGAAGGCCTAAGAGAAAAATCCTTTCTTGCCTCTTCCAGCTTCTGGTGGCTCCTGGTGTTCCTTGGCTTGTGGAAGCACAACTTTAGTCTCTACTTCTGTTTTCACTTGAGTTTTCACATGAACTTCTCCTTTCTGTATCTCCCTGTATCTTTTTCTTTTCTGTCTCTTATTAGGACATTCATCATTGGATTTAGGGCTTGTCCTAATCCAGGATGACCTCATCTTGATTACATTTGCAAAGACTTTTTTCCAAATAAGCCCACATTCCAAGATTCTGGGTAGACACTATTCAGTGCACTATAGTTACACAGCTAACATCTAGGTCAAGAAATAGAATGTCCTTATGCCTTCTGACAGTCCCTATCCCTCTCTCATCTCCATAGGTTATTACTATCCCTCCTAACAAAAGAAATTGTCTTACCTGTTTTTAAGCTTTATATAAATAGAAACATATGCAATGCAGCCTTTTACATCTAATTTATTTGGCTCAATATTGTATTTTTGAAATTTCCCTTTGTTTTTGCATATAGCAGTGTTTTCTTAATTTTATTTCTACATAGTATAATACATGGTATATCACATACTTTACCATTCTACATTTGTTTTGTGTGTGTTTTTTGTTTGTTTTACTTTTTCAACTTTTACTTTAGATTCAGAGGGTACATGTGCAGGTTTGTTACCTGGGTATATCATATGATACTGTGATTGGGGTATGAATGATTCCCATCACCAGGTACTGAGCATAGTATCAACACTACTCTACTTTGATAGATATTTAGGCTTTTCCTAAATGGGAAAAAACTAAGTTTGGGGTTATTATGAATAATGCTCTTTTGAAAATTCTTGCACATGTTATTTGGTACACAGATGTAAGCGCTTTAGTGAGGTGTACACTTAAAAGTAGAATTGTTAAATTATAGGGTATTTGGATGTTCAGATTTAAGAGTTACTTTAAATAGTTTTCTAAAGTGGCTATGTAAATTTGCACCCCCACAGGGACGTGTTTGAAAATTCCAGTTGCTTCACATCCTCGTCTTTATTTGGTATTGTCAACCTTTTCTTATTTTAGCCAGTCTGGTGGGTGTGTAGCAGTATCTCATTGGGGTCTTAATTTACATTTTCTGGATAACTAATGACAGAGCGTACTTTTTCATATGTTTATGCATTGCTTTTTATATATAAATACAAGAGTGTAAGGTTGTGTTGAAAAAGTGCTCTCCTGTCACAAACATTTCTATGGAGCCATCCAGGAGAGCTTACATTAAGAGAATCCCTCAAAAATAAGCTGGTGAGAGAAAGCTCACTTTAGTCTAGAGATAAATCCCCTTTTCTTCCCTGCCTGTTTTCTAGTCTTCTCCTTTGTTCCAGTCGGTAAAAGATTATCTAGGTGATGTTTTGCGAGCTTTTTAAAAAAGATCTGTTAATGGCAAAATTCTCTTGAATTACTCTTCAACTTTCAAAAGTTCACTCCTTTCCCTATACACACATCTCACTCCTATAAGAAATGGTCTCCAATACCACGGAAGCCTAAGCGAGGCATAGTTACCTAATTTAGGCTTTGCCTGTTTGGTGTTATGTAGTTGTTTTTCATCACTCACCACTTGTTTCCCTAAACTCCTGGCAGAATTAGAGATCTAGCCCCTTTTCTGCATTAGGCTGTGATGAATCATGTCAATTGCAAATAATTTGTCTTGTTAAAGAGGACAGATATGGCTATGAATAACTCAAATATGTGAAAGATCAAGAGTATGTTGGATGACAGGTTTGGGACTAACAGTGGCAACTGCTGACATTTGCTGCATGGTTGCTTTGAGCCAGGCCCTGTGCTAAGCCCTTCGTTGACATGACTGAAGTATTCTTCACAATAGCCCCATGAAAGGCAGTGAAGGGAAATTAGAAAGCAATGAACTGTCAGCCGACTTTGCAGGAGCAGCTTATGTGAGTTCTGGGTATTTGACCTCGCTTCTTTCACTACTATGATCTCTATAAGAAGAGCAAGCCCCAGGTAGTTGTAGCCCTTTGCCCTTGGTATCAGCATGGATTTTCAGGTAGAGCAGACCTGAATGCACCTGGAAGCCTGAGTTCAGCCTAGAATACCAGAATCCCACCCCAATCTGCAGACCCATAGGTGTAAAATAAATATGTACCTTAAAGCTATATGCAACAATCCCTTGTGTTAGCTTTAAACTATTGAAATTTTGAGAGAAGTTTCGTTATTATTTGATAGGAACTGAATAATAGAGCAGTACTCTTTTTATATCACTTTCCTCAATGAGTAAATTTAGGCTTGGGGAAATTAAACAATATCCATAGATAACAACCTAATAAGAGAGGGAGCCAGGATTCAAGCCAGGACTGCCTTATTTCTGAAGAGTCCATGCTCTTAACCGCTACGCTGTATCTCCTTTCAAATTTGCAACAGGCTGGGGCGATGGGTCAAAAACAATAGGATGGAGTTTAATTGGAAGGAATGCATGGCTCAACGTGTCAGTTAAAACAACAGCAACAAAAATAATAGTAACTAGGATACAAGCAGAGCATGAGCAAAGTGCTCCCTGAGCACAGACCTAGTGGTGAGAATCAAAGACTCAAAGCTCAGCTGAGATGGAAAAGTGGCTTGGTACCAGGTCATGTTAGTGGAAGTGTACTGTCTGGAAAAAAGAAAATGGCAATTGTTTCTTCTCTAGCTGATCAAAGGACACCTGAAATATTACATTTCGTTCCAGGCAACACATTTTAAGAGGAATATTGACAAGCTAAACTACGTCCAGATGAGAGCAAACAAGATGCTGAGAAAACTCATAGCAGTTGTAAAGTAAAAGAGCGTAAGTATTTAACCCAAAGAAGAGAAGCCTCCAGAAGGAGTGATGGCTGTCTTAGGACACCTAACATGCTAAAAGGGGCAACAGGGAGGCCAAGTTGTAATCCCCTCTCTCCTGGACGACCACCACTGCCCACAGCAGCCATTGCATTCACCATGTGCACGGTGACCTTTACCAAACACAAATGTGACTTTATTATCATGGTTCCCCACACTTCTTCCCTTAGCAAACACTCTCAGTGCAAACACGTCCATATATACAGCCACAGATATACATACACACACACCCCCCCCTACATATATGGTCTTCTACGTACAGTTACACATACATACACACACCCTACATATATCGTCTTCTACGTATGGTTTATTCAGAACATAAGGGCAAAGCTCAAATGATAATGCTTTGTTAGAGGTCTGGGGACAAAGAGCCAGGTGGAAGAGAATTAAGTTATGGAACAGAGGGAAAAAATATGAAGTGATGGTGTGATTATGATGCCAGATACAGCTCCACAAAGAGACGCACACGGTTGGTGGCTTGGTCAATAGGATATTACCAGACAGGCCATAAGGAACCACTAAGCCTCTGATATTCCACTAAAGGGAGGAAGAACAGGGTGGAAAAACCTATTTGTTGAGTCTTTCCCATTTCCTATGGATGCATTCCCTATGGAAGTCAGATCCCAGTCCCTCCGACAGCTGATAGGATGAAACTCCAGTGGCAGGAAGAGGCACAGCCTCCATGGGATGGCAAGGTTGGGTCTGGGCACCCAGGGCCATGCTGGAGCCCACATTGGTGGCCTATCTGCATGCAGATGGGGCTAGTGTGAGGTGGCAGCTCCTGAGGCTGCATCATCCAGGGTGCTCCAGGAGTAGGCAGTCAAGGGTTTGGGAGAGGGTTGAGGAGAATAGAATCTGAAGGTACATATATAGGGTCCAAAACACACACACACACGCACAATTCTTCAGTTGTTCCCACTACTTTTAGAATAAGGATAAAATCCTTTGCATGGCTTTTGCCCATTCACCTTAGGTTGGAGTCACTGTGGGTTTCTTTTGGTTCCTTGCATGCATTGTGATCCCTCTTGCCTTGAGCTTGTTCTCTCTGGAACATCATTGGCCCCTAATGCCATCCAAGAGTTAATTCCTATTCATCCTTCAGCTCTCAGCTTGTTATGACTTCTTCAGAGGAGGATTTCCAACAAACCACTTCCCTGCCACTTACCCTGCAGCCTAGGTGACTAGGATAGTTCTACGTCAGAGAACTATCCTTTCTCTTTCCTTCACAGTACTTAGCCCATACCCATCAGTCATGTTTGATTAATGTCTGTCTCCCAAACTACACAATAAGCTCCATGAGTGCAAGAAATGTCTCTTGTTCCCCAGTTTTCCAATGCACCCCCAGTTTCTGCAATGCCTGACACCAGAGCAAGTGCTCATTAAACACATAAACAGCTTCAAAATAAGAGAGGAATTATATAGACATTGCATGACAAATGAAGACCAGTTTGTACATTATAGTTATCCCCAAAAGAGTATGGGCTGCCTCGGGTGGATTTCATTTCTCTGTCAGTGAATTCCAAATTGATTCATACACCAGATAAGGGTTGGCTGAGATAACTTGAGAAAGTTAGTTCTGAGAATTTGTGCTCTGAATGCTCCATGCATTCAAATCATGCCTTGGCATTAAATTATGCTCAGGCTCTCTTCATTCTTTCCACTGGCACTGTCCCTTTCCTTTTTGATTTCCCAGCCCATGGAGCATTTCGGAAGCATTTCGGAAGCATTTGACACTTCCAGCTTGAGACTTAGGAGTCTTGACCCTGTGGGTCATTCTTGTTGTCCTTTCTGCTTCTGGTGGTTTGAGTCTGTGATCCAAAGAATGGGGCTAAATTTGTTTATTCTGCCCATTCCAACACCCAAATTTGGAGAGGATGTGTTGGTGGGGAAGCTCACAGACTGTCGGATTCAGTCGGGGTAGGATGCTGAGTAGAGATCGGGAGGAGGTGAGCAGGAGCGGAGAGAGACAGCACAAGGCAGCCTGTCACTAGCTAACATGATCTGAGCACGTCTCAGCAACTTCTCAAAGGCTGGATCTTAGAGTATCCCAAGGATGAACACATAGTGTTGCTTAGCACACTTCTGCTATAACATGTTGTTGGCTCTGGACAGCTTAGCATGTGCAAAAAGCAAGGATCCCCAAAGGCCGGCCTGTGTAGCAGTTTATTTCTTTAAGAGTTTGTTTTTTTTTTTGCAACGTTCTAATGTTCATGGCCTATGGTTTGCCCTGGTGAATGCTTGTTAATGCAATTTCATTGTTGCCTAGGGAAAAAGAACCCCAGTGACCCACTATAATAACCACTTTAATGTGGGGCCTCTGCTTTGGGCCTGTGTAGGATCCTTTTAACAAATGAGCTAAAGTGGCCAAAGTTATATGAGGCAGCATTGCCAGAGGTTTGTGATAAAATCTCTAGTTACTGCCCGGGACAGTGTGAACCCTGTCAGTCTGAGGATTAACGTTTCTGTAGTAACAGCTAAGACTTTTTCTTTTTAAGGTTTCACTGCATGCCAGGCACTGTGCTGGGTGGTAGGGCTGAGGATAGGGAGATGCTTTTGTTTGCATGATTTCAATTAGTCATCATCATAACTCTCTAAGGTAGATGTTATTATTCCTGCTTTACCAGTGAGAAAATGAAGACTTAAATGGTTCGGGCAACACATCCAGGGCCACAAGGTCACACAGGAAACAAATATTGGGACTTGGATTCTGCTCCAGGCCCATTACCTGTCCCACACCAGGCTGCCTCGGAAATAACTTGAGCCATTTGGAGTAAGGCTGGGTATTTGGCCCCCATTAGTAACAGGAGTGAGGCTATTTCTCCACTTCACCTGAGACCTTTCAAAGAGTGAATTGGGGATTGCATCTATGAGCCTTTCAGCTGGGCATTCTCCATCTTTCCTAGGAAACATACAGAAGGTGTTGACAAATATCAGAATAAATCAGAAAACTTTTGACCAATCATTGCTGTTTGTTCAGCTACTCGTCTTAAATTTCCGTTCCAATGATGAACTAAACGTTTTCCTTTGTCTGTCAGATTTCAACAGGTACTTTAAATTCCCCAAATAACACCCACTTCACTGAGTTGTTGTAAGGAGAAATGGTAACTTATAATGAAATGCACATATGATCACATTCTCACTATCACCTCATTACATTACATAAATATTAAGATCTGTAACATGCAGAAAGTTGAAATATACATATACCGACAAAAGAATCTGACACAATGTTTAATACTGAGCAACAAATTTGGCTCTGAGCTTCCATCTGGTTTAAGTAAAAATGGAAACAAGATCGGGTATATAGAACCAATTTTCATACAGAAAAAAGCTATAGAAAATGTAGTTTCTCAAGGGACATGGAAATATCCCTGGCACTTAGATCTGAAATAAATTTCTTTAGAAGATTGAAAAGGACAATAAAGTATGTAGTGACTATTGTCCTCATCATCCCTCCTCCCCCATTTAATTCAATAGTACTCTTACGGTGTCTTCATATTATAAAAAGTCAAAATACCAAAATGCAGTCGTTTTAAAGGAATACTGAAAAAGGACTAAAAGATTACGGTTCACTCTGCAGATAACTGACTGGGTATATATAGGAATGAATCTGGCTCTAGTGTTAAATCATTTGAGGTCCTTTTACAGGCAGGCACTAGTAATTAAAACTGAAAACTAAGTAAGTTTATTTTTGAGAAATGTTGTTAAAAATGTCTTTAGGAAATCACTAAATAGTACTTAATTGGAAGAAAAAATCATGATGCTTATACAATAAATATAAATAAATGCTATATAAGGAAACTCACCTATTTGAAATTATGGCTATATTATTTTTATTTTCTAGATTCCAAAAATACAAACACTAGTTTTTCCAACATAGTACTTTGATAGTCTGTACATTGATGGGTATGGACTAAATCCAGGGTGAAATCAAGGTTACAAAATTTAAGGGTATGTTAACTAAAGGATAGCATTTCTAAGATATTTTGAATATTAGGTCATTTGGCATTTTTCAATAAGTAGAATACTTCTCATTTTTTGAAACTATATGAATATGGAAAAAAAAATGGCTTAATACCAGCGTCTGTGTGTGACATTGTATGGTTGACCCTCTGGGATAACTGTTTTCATCTAGAGAATTGAATTTTTGCTTTTACGAGGTCTTATAGTGGAACTAGGAATCACTGTTTTGAGAGAACCTGCATATATACCAGTCATTATCTGTTTGGTCCTTGTACAGTTTTAACTTAGATTTATTCTAGTTAAGCCATAAGTTCAACGTGTAAACTTGTTTTGATTAAAGAATTTTTCTATCAAAAAAAAAGACTATGGTTCATTGGCACATATTTCTGGAGCTTCAATGAATCCAGGATTAAAATCTAAAATCAAAAATAGATGAAATGCATATATTTGTATTTATCTTCTATAAATGACATTTTAATCAATAGAACTTGAAACGAGAGTTGAACAAAAGTGAGTTTGAGGTTGTATAAGGACAAATGTGGCCTCGGAATTTCTTCATGAGGGTGGGCTTAAGAGAGGAAGCTTTATGGCAAGTACAGGTACTGGGTGGGTGACCAATGTTTTCCAGTTCACCAGAACTTTCCCAGTTTTGAGGCTAAAAATTTTGCATCCTCACACCCTGCTACCCTGCCCGTCTTAGTCCCAGGGAAACTGGGACAGTTAGTGATATGATTTGGATTTATATTCCCACCCAAATGTCATGTCAAATTGTAATCCCCAATGTTGGAAGAGGGGCTTGGTGGGAGGTGATTGGATCATAGAGGGAAGACTTCCCCCTTGCTGTTCTTGTGATAGCGAGTGAGTTCTCACGAGATCTGGTTGTTTAAAAGTGTGTAGCACTTCTCCCTTCACTCTCTTCCTCCTTCTCCAGCTATGTAAGACATGCCTGCTTCCTCTTCACCTTCTTCCATGATTGTAAGTTTCCTGAGGCCTCTCCAGCCCTGCTTCCTGTACAGCCTGCAGAACCATCAGCCAATTAAACCTCTTTTCTTTATAAATTGCCCAGTCTCAGGTAATTCTTTATAGCAGTGCAAAAAAGGACTAACATAGTTGGTCACTCTAGTGCTAGGATAGATGTTTCAAAGCCACATTTGCATAGCAAGCACACTGTTTTGACTTGGATTGCATGTTTACCTAGGGGTGGCTTTGGGAGAAACTGATGGCTTTTCCCCTCAGACCCAATGCAGGTGCTCTGTTGTCAAATCTGAATGCTTTAGCAGTGTGATGAGTGGTGGAGTCCTATCTTAATGTAAACCTGAGGAACCTAAACAAGACACCCTGCTGACTATACATCCATCCCACCTCGCCCCTCAGTGGGTAGAAAAATCCTAGGTCAAAACAAGCATGGGGGAGTTTTCTTCACTGAATTTCTTTTGAAAATTAAAGAGAACAGCCTAATGTCATAAAAAAACCCTGAGCTTCAGAGTTGGCTTACCAAAGTGAGCCTTCTGGCTTTGCCACTGATTAGCTGTGGGATTTGGAGCCATTCACTTAACCCTATTGAGGCTTAGTTTTCTCATCTGTAAAGTGGCCACAGGGATGTTATGAAAATTAACTGAGATACTTGAAAGCCCTTGGCATAGTGCCCAGTTCAACAAATACCCGTTTCCTTCTCCTTTTCCCTTCTCCATCTAGGATGAGTGAGGTTCTGCCTGCAGGTGGGAGATTTGAACTAAAACAATAATTGTTCTTTAGATAAACCTCAGCAGTTGGAATATTCCCACTGCACCACAATGATGAATGGAGAACTGAACGTCTCAGGGCCGTTCCTAAGTTTGGTTTGTCTGCTTGCAAAAGATGCGATTTTGCAAAGTGCTTTATAGATACTAAATATTAGTTTGGCTGTATCTAAAACATGTTTGGACTATAGAATCTCTTCTTTAGCCAGTGAAAGTGTGTGTATTCTCTTTCTCTTTCCTTTTGTGGCTAGAATCATTTTTTCTCTACTGTTACCTTCTATGTTGTTAGATTTACTAGTTGTGGGCTCTTGGGCAAGTTATTTCCCTTTAGTAGACTTAATCTCCTTAAAACAAAAGGGTGAAACTAGACAGTTTATAAGGCCCCTTAAGCTCCAGCATAATGTTATATGGGGAATAATGTTACTTTATTAATTTAGCAGATATTTATTGAACACTACTTAGTCTTAATAGTACTTGGTACTACTTAGTACTTGGTACTACTTAGTCTTAGTAGTACTTGATACTACTTAAGTACCAAGCACAAATGCACTAACCGAGGATACAGCAGAAACAAAACAAGCAAAATTTCTGCTCTCATGGAACTTACATACTAGTGAAGGAGGCAGAAAACAAAGTATAAATGAGTATACACATTTCAGGGGTGGCAAGTGCTGCAAATGAGAGCGAAGCAGGGAGAAGGGAGAAGGAGTGATAGTAATGGTGAGGTGGGGAGGCTGAATCTGATGGTGCTTTTGAGATGTGGTGGGTAGGAAACTTCTCTCCAGTAGCTGCACAAATGTGCAGAGACCTTAATGAAGTGCAGAACAAGCCATGCAGATACAAGGGAAGGGGTGTTCTGAGCAGAGGATACAGTACGTGCAAAGGCCCTGAGGTTGGAGCATGTGTGCAGTTACAGGGGATATCAGGGAGGCCAGTGTGACTCTGAGTTGTGTGAGCCCGGGGAGAGTAGTTAGGGATGAAGCCAGGGAGGGGGGAGGGGGTTGGGTGTCTGATGACATAGGGTGACAAGAATAGCTCACCATCGGCTCAGAATCTATACCCAGCACATGTTCTCCTGCTGATCCTAGTGTAGGATCAAAGCCCATCTGCTTCTCCTCTCTAATTTCTAGGTGCTGGCTTCCCACCATCACACTTTCCATGACACTGTGTTTTTTAACCTCATCGGATGCATGAGGAAGCGTCTTCACAGATCATCAGTCCCACTAGGGCACTAGAGGGCTCAGAAGTCCAACTATCTGGCCTGCTATTCCCCATTTTTATAGGGATGAGGGCTGACCCAGGTGCCTTCTTTCCTCACCTCCCTACCTGGACTGGTCCTCAGAGGTGTGGAGGACATGCAGTGTGTTTAGTAAGAAAATTAACACGTGCTATTTCCCATCATGTTAAATATGGAACAGTGTGATGGAAAGCAAACTTTGGGGAAAGGTAAACCCCTGTTTCGTTAATGCGTCAGCAAGATTTCCCCCAATGGCTCTGTGCTTACTCTAAGCCGGATTTACACCAAGCTTACCCCTCTCAGCACCTGTTTTTCTCTTATGTAAGGGGAAAAATTGTCTTGAAAATCTGCACTGGGCATTTGCCATGCTAGACGGAGAAACACCAAAGTTTAACCTTTGTTTTTTCAATTATCTGGCTAGTCACTAAGTACTGACCTCCTACGTCCAGCTGAAGCTATGCTATGTCTTTAAGGGGGATGTGGAAAATCTCCCTCTTTATCAGAGTACTCAGTGAAGATATTGATAGAATATTTATTTCCATGGGATTGACTGCCTCCTTATACTCCAAGGAACTGGCAGAGTCCAGGACAAGCCACTCAAGACTTAATGCATTTGAAACCATCCCTAACCATTTCATGTTCTGGGAATTCTCTGTGTTCAATAAAGGGACGTTAATAACATATTTTTGAGTGGCTGCAAAGTTCTAGGAACAATGCCAGATCCTTTTTACATAAATCATCTCCTTTAGTCTTGGCACAAGACTGGGATGGTGGATTTGATGATCCCCACTTTTCAAGGGAGGCTCAGGTGAAGCACCTAAAGTCTCATCGCTGGGGGGTAGGAGAGCCAGGATTTTTTTTCTTTCTCTGCCTCCCTTTGAAGGGTCAATCTCCTGTTATTCTTTCTAGACATTATTCTCCTTCACACTAATGAAGACTGGCTACTTGACCCAATCCATTCTCTCTTCGAATGCCAGCTGGATTGGAATTGAGGTTTTCGGGAAGACGTGGCATAGCAGAACTTGTGTTTCAGACAATGGTCTTTAAATAAAGATGAGCTGGGCTTGGCGCCACACCTACGCCTGGCCTTCCCCAGCCAAAGCAGAAAGAGGGTTGCGCAACTCTTCAAGCAGTGCAGGGCTTCAGTACAGCTGGTTCTGCTTCCTCACCTTGCAAACAATCACCAAGAGTTACAGGACTCTCATCAGGGGCGTTCGCTTCTTTTGCCTCCTCAGCCTCACTACATCCCTGAGTAGTTGGTTGTGCTTCCAATTGCCCTTCTTCATGCAGAGCTGCGGGAAGCCTGGACAAGTGACGTGATTGTCGTGGCTCCAACAGTCCTGGAGGTGGTCTTTGAGTTTTGGTTTCCAAGCACCCAGGTGTTTTAACATCTGACGCTTTCTCCTGTGGGATTTCAGCCGGGTTGGATCTTCTCTGGCTAAGTATGAGTTAAGTGAACCCAGCTGTTTTGGAGATTGGGTCGCTGAATTGTTCTTTCTGGCCCCTTCTGCCTATTACTTTGCTTTGGAACAGAAATTCCACTGCATCTGCCTGCGGAGAACTCAGCTGCATCTTCTTGGATCCATCAGCACTCGCTGACAAACAAGGAAACTGGATCCATGTTGGACACACACTCTTCTCAGTTATGTACTTTGTCTCTCTGTAATCCCTCTGGTATTGACAAATAGAGCTCCGGGACACGGCGGCTGTGACAGCTCCCGCAGACAGCATGTATTAGCATTCGCATTATCGTCCTGGCCCTGAAGGCCTGGGCACTGGAGAGAGGATTAAGTGATTAGTAGTGTGTATGTTACAACCATCTTTTTATTCCTTGGGACTTTTCAGTTTTGCTCACTTCATAAAGACGTAAAAGAGGGCTCTGAGTAAAAACAGATGCATTTATATGTTTCTTTGGGTCTGATGGGCAGCATATGTCGCAGACATTTGGATGATGTTGAGACATTATCAAATTTCTTCATGAACACAGCAAATCATCTTGCCTTTGTGAAAACTATTGGTTTAAGGGCTGGCTTCAAGGTATACTAATTAAAAAAAAAGATCTGTTTGCATCTCCAATGTATTTTATTTGATGAACTGGCTGGCCTGTGAAGGTCTGTAGGTTGGATAATCATTTAGTAAACTTTGTTCCCTGGAAATTTACTAAACAGGAGATTGATGTCAGGGTGCTTTGACCCTGAGATGGGTTTAACGTGATTGTTAAATCTAATCATTTTAAATGGCATTTTTTTCCCTGATTTGATCAAATTCTCTAAAATATTCATCCACAAGAAGAGGTCCAAAGAAATGTTAGTCATCTCTCACACTGTCATTTTTATGAGTAATATTATCTTATACATTTCTAGGGTGGAAAAGTCTATCACAGTCATTACAAATTAGAACCTTTAGTCTTTATCATAGAGTTTGATTTTTACATTGTAAAATGTTGACCTCGTATTTTACATGTTAATATTCCTCTTCACTCATTCAACAAGCTTTTTTTTTTTTTTTTTTTTTTTTTTTTTTTTTTTTTTTTTTTTTTTTTTTTTTTTTTTTTTTTTTTTTTTTTTTGAGACGGAGTCTCTCTCTGTCACCCAGGCTGGAGTGCAGTCTCGGCGCCATCTCGGCTCACTGCAAGCTCCCCATCCCAGGTTCACGCCATTCTCCTGCCTCAGCCTCCTGAGTAGCTGGGACTACAGGCACCTGCCACCATGCCTGGCTAATTTTTTGTATTTTTAGTAGAGATGGGGTTTCAGCGTGTTAGCCAGGATGGTCTCCATCTCCTGACCTCATGATCCACCCACCTCGGCCTCCCAAAGTGCTGGGATTACAGGCATGAGCCACTGTGCCCAGCCTCAACAAGCTTTTTATTGAGCATCTACTATGTGGAAGTGGCAGAAATCCAGAAAAATTTTAAAAGTATTCTTTGCTCCCCAAAAGTCCACTTTCTAGTTGGGAGAAGATATTACTATTATATTGGTTGTAGAGATGTTACAAGAGAGTTCATAACTGAGTACCAAGTGGGATACAGCAACAGTCTGTCGAGTGGATTCAGTGCAGGGATGAACCTGTCATGGTGCAGAAGGTAGACAGGGCTTTATAGAAGAGGGGAGATTAAGATGGCCCTTGAAGGAGAGTCATGCTGGAGGGGTAGGGGAAGCAATTAGTAGTTCATATATGGAGTTCAACGTTACATTGGAAAGTGAGATCAGGGTGGGCAGACTTTGAATCATCCCATTTTGGGAGTTTTTACTCAGAGCCCTCTTTTATACCTTTATGAAGTGAGCAAAACTGAAAAGTTTCAAGGAATAAAAAGATGGTTGTAACATACGCACTACTAATCACTTAATTTTATCCTGTAGTAACAGGGAACCTCTAAAGCTTTTGGAGAAGAGATGTGAATGAGAGTGCCAGTTTAGAAAGGACGCTAGTTTGATCAGAGTTCACAGGATACACTGGTGGGTAGAATGAAGCAGGTGGCATGGAGACCAGGCAGGCGACCTCTGCAGTGATACAGGCGTAAGATTAGGAGGGCCTGAACTCCAGTTACCATGGGAGAGAAGAGTGAGGTTTTACAGAGGAGGAAGTTAACTAAGCTGAGTTGTTAAAAGTAGGAGTAACTGACATTTTTGGTCCCCTTCCTCTCTGCCTGAAAAACTGTTAAGCACTTTACATGTTTTTAACTTTTATAGAAACTCTGTGAATTGAGAGCTCTCATTAGTCCCATTTTCAGATGAGGAAACCGAGGCTTGCAGGAGTCAAGTAACTTGACCAATGTCACATTGTAGGAAGTGGGAGAGCTGGGATTTGAACTTATACTTCAAACTCTTAACCCCCAAGTGTGCCTTACTGTCTGATTACTGAGGGGATGGGGTGTTGGGGAGTGGCGAGGAGAAGTAACTTTTTAAAAATACTGGAAATGTAACTTTTCAAAATAAATTTTTTATTATTATTTTCTTGGACTGAGTTAAATAACTAGTTTGAAATAGAGATGAATAAATTATATTTTCAAAAAGAAAAAAGAATAACTCTGTGGGTTAAAAGTGAAGTTCATCCAAAATGTCCTATCTTAAAATAGATGCGAATTTCAGAAATGCAACACATGATGTTGACCTTAATCCTCTTATTTACATGTTCTCATACACAGAGTACTGTAGAACGTGAGTCTGCCTCTGTGTACCTGTGTGTAGCTGTCACCCAGGGACTCGAACAAACGTAACCTTGATTCAAACTTGAGGGAAAAAATGGCTGTCATTTTGACTTTTTAAAAATTATCTGTTTATTTCCCTTTCTCTGTCGATAACTCCTAGTTGTAATGCTGAAATCTTATAAATACGGCACAGTTAACTTGCAAAAGGAGCTTAGTGTTCTCGGGGCAGTCCAAGTTGAACAACACATAATTTGGCACAATTTGGCGGGTCTGAGTTTAAGACAAATACAAGACTGAGAAAGTATAGAGGCTTTATTATTTCTAAGTGAGTTCATGTAGTGTACACGGGTTGAGCTGATCAGAGCTCTCTCCCGACCCTCCCTCTGCCCCATCCAAGGCGTTTATTCCTTATGCTTTCATAAGTGTCACATTCACAGCACAACGTTTCTCCTTCCCAAATAGGCATGTTGTTGTTTCGAATTAACATCTGTGCTTACTGCAGAATAGTGAATGCCATCTTCTTTTGCCCCGCTGGCCCTGATGGTGTCACTGAGGCTTTCAAAGCAGAGTGACCAGGCACAGCTATAGTTTTCTGCAGTTTCAGGAAAGGGGTGGAGGAGGGGAGGGCTTCACTGTCTAGTCCTACTGCTCAAAATGACACGGACACACAGAAGAAAAGGATATAAATGTAGAATTGCTTGAATTCTGGAGAAAAAGACGAAAGAAAACTGAGATGTGTCAAGTATCTATGTACCAATCACTATATTGTATAACTTGGTGGCCCTATACTCATTTCCAGATTTTGCCTAGCATAATTATAATATAATTCCCTTTCATTTTCAGAAATATCCTGGTTTGGATAATAAATTATCTTGTCACCCTACGTACACTCTGAATGATGACTCTTTAGGCAAAATCTTATTATTTCCATTGTTCACCTCTGGAAGCTGGGTCTCTGAGAGGTTAACTACCTCAAAGCCACACAAGAATCTGGCAACATAGATTTTTCTTTTGCTTCATCATGGTACTTCCCAAAGACTATTTAATCTGTACCAAAAGAATAGTACTCATCTAATAGGACAAAGTAATTTATTTTCAAAGCTGTTTGCATGGAAAGCATGTTCCTTCAGTGTTTCCCAGTGGTGGGGAGCTGGATTTGTCCTGTGTTTCCAGACGTTGTCTCTCACTTTGTCCCCTTGTAAGACTAGGGGTGAAATATGGAGAAATAGATGAAGAACTGGTGATCACAATGGAGGTTGTGATATGAGCTCACGGATTTCAGGAAAGGTAACAGAGCTATAATAGAATCAGACATAGAACTGCTCCTGGATATTATAAAGTTGGTGACTATGCCAACCCACATGCCAGAGCCAAGGATGCTAGTATCATTTATAGTGTCATGCTTTTGCACTATGTTCTGTCAGAAAGTAATAAGGTGCTTCATCCAGTGTGTGTTTGATATTAGCCAATCACAGACGACTGAGGTTCTTTCAGGCATTTTGAGTAAACTTACACTACAAGAAATACGATGGATAATAAATAGCCTGATACAGCAGGTCTGAAAACCTTGATTCCACCTCTGCATCTCACATTTACTAGACAGGTAACGTTGCTCAAAGAATAGACCTTTCTCGGATTCTGTTTCCTCATCTTTAAAAGAGAAAAAAAATCTGACATTAGAGTATAAAGGGTCCCTACTAGTTTTTGTATACAGAGTTTTACTAGAACACAGCCATCCCATTTGTTTACATATTGTCTGTGTCAGTTTTTGAGCTACAACATGAGCTGAGTAGTTGGAACAGAGACTTTATAACCCACCAAGCGTGAAAAATTTACGTAAGGCCTTTTACAGAACAAGTCGGCTGACCACTGGATTAAGTGATCACTGAGGACACTGTCACACTTTGTATGTGTCTAACTCCAGGAAAGGAGAGTGAGAAAGGGAAGAAGGTGTCGTCAGAGTTACAAATCTAAGTAAAAGACCCAGAGCCCACCTTGCAAGCAATCCACAAGTCAATTGTCCTAACAGTGAAAGGTGCAGCACCCCCTACTGGCCAGGAGGACTTTTTGCATGTAATATGGGCAGGACGATACAGAGAAAGATAAAAGCTTTGTGCGGGTGTCATACCGTAAGACTCGTATTCAATATGATGGTCACTGCAAACCAGCAGGGAAGTTTCTGTTTGCCCCTGATGCCTTTGAATTCATAAAGCACATGCTTTAAGTAGAGAAACGTGGGGAACTTGGGTCCTCCAGCTAGAGTGTAAAACTTCTTGGGAGAGAAGTAAGACTGAGAGGACAGGGAAAGCATGCTGAAAAGAACTTAATCATGGCGAGCGAGCCAAAGCTAATAAACAGTGCTGGATGGGTTCTCATGGTCTCAGACAGTGGGTGAGGATGGTTATTGTTGCAATTGCAGTAAATCATACTAATCCCAATGCCAAAAGCCACTTTGAATGATGAAGTGAAGCAGCCTGCGATGGCGACCAGGAGGCTCTGAGTTGCTGCCCCAGCCGGGTGGGGCTGCTGTCAGCCCTCGCAGGCAAGCTCTGGATCCTGTCTTAGGGGCCCAACTCTGCCTTCAGAGGAGACTTGCGGAACTGGCAGATTTCAGTTTGGTTTGGAGTTTTGTTGTGTGTGTCTTGGCAGGAGGTGACCCTCCTCCATCCACGGAGCGCCCCGGATTAATGGCTAAAGTAACACCTACTGGCGGGACCGACCTAGGCTCAGAGCAGACTTTCTGCTGTTGATTCATGACTCCTCTTGACTCACAGCCTCATTCCGTTTTGTTGGCTGTTTGAGGCTCCTGCCCTAACGTCCAAACTTCGTGATATGAAAAACACCCTGAAGAGTAGGTGTGCTCTCCTTCCCAGCATGGAGCACGTGCTCTGTAGTGGGGAAACCTTGTGGGGAGACAAGAGGACAAGTTGTTTTGCACGGTAGTGAATCCCAGGGCAAAAAATAAAATTAGCTTTAACTCACAAAGTCTTGACCTGGGCGCTTTCTTTCTTAAGTTGCCTTGAACTTCTGCTCAGAATATTGGGGAATGGTTGAAATGAGGTCCTAGGAACCTAAACCCAAATGGAAACTTGGGTTTGTCCCTTTTAGCGTCGATGAATTGAAGTGAGAGTTGTCACAACCTCGATGTGTTTGCTTCTCCTCCATGATAAATATTTTTGGGAATAAGGTTGGATAAGGAAATATATGACTATATGTTTGTTTACTTATATATATTTTGCCCTTTCTCTGAACCCTAATTGTGCCAAAATGTTCTATATTCTTCTACTTGGTAGAAGGATAGAGATATTTATTTCACCCCAATCTCTCTTGGGAATCTAAAGAAAATAAAAATGTTTCCTGAACATTTTTAAAATGGGTTAATTTACCTTGGAACGTGGCAATTACACTCTGCTACATATAAAGCATTTATTTATACCACTGGTGGACACTGAGTACTGTGAATTTTCTTCATTTTTGAAGGCTATAATCCCCAAACCAAAGGAATGGTGTGCAGCATCTGTTGAATCTTAGTCCTTCCATTACAACGACGCTAAAAAACAGAAGAAATAGGAATGAAAAATGAACTGAATTTCAGGTAAAGTAAACAATAAGTTCCCACTATGCAAAAGGGCTTGCAAAATGGAACTGCCAGGCACATGACTCTGCCTGTGTGTGTTTGTGTGTGTATGTGTGTGGGGGGGTGAGAAGTATGGGGAACCTGAGTGAGGAACCAGGCCTGGAGTGTAGATGCAGGAGAGAGGGTTCTGGAGTTCACGACTTTTGGAATGGGAATGATTCCATGTCTGCTAGAGCTCTTTTGTGGCTTATGCTTGCTGGGCTGTGTAAGGGCAATAGCCATCACCTGTGAGTTTTTAGGCAGAAAATCTGACCTGGTCCTCCTTTGTCCCTGTTGCAGCTATAGAAAAAACTGAATGTTGGCACATATGAATGGGGAAAAAATGGACTTCTGTGCTGGGTCTCTGAGAAGACAAAGGCAATGAGATCCACTCAGGCCAACCCTTCCCCACCACCTCTTACCTGTCTTGGCCAAGGATACTAGGCACTGAAAGGTACTCCAGGTTCCCAAATGAATACTTGCCCAATAAGTTGCTTGATTATCCTGTAGTCTGGGCAACATTTCTTATTTCTGCAGCAACTTAATTCAACTGAAATTTCCCCTTCGTGGGTCACCTTAAAGCAAAGATCTCAAAGATGTTAAAATCACCCACTAAAGTTAATTATTTTCCATGTGACCTAGACCTCAAAGAAACAGACTTGTTTTCATCTCACCTTCTCACCCTCCATGAGTAGTAGCTGTATATGGACTATGGGAATTCCCATGGAATCACCGTTCTGAAAGGAGAATCTAGCTGGAGCTGTGACCTTGGCATTGGAATTCATTTCAAAATTGACACTCCAGGGGAACTTTCCATATGCCCCACCTCCAAGGCACAGTGCACACTTCTAAAAGTCTCAAAGACATTATTTATAACAGTGTCTGACAAATGGTGGCACTGCACCAAAACGTATAGTGTGGATTTTCCTCTTGTTGGCTATATTTGCAATTTTGAGCCTCCCAGGCACACAGCAAAGTCTTACTTTCTAAGTGAGCCAAGAAATTTCATCAAGCTGATACTGCCTGAAGGGATAGAGAATTGAGGACCTTGTTTGCAGGAGTAGGTGGTCGATACATATTTATTCAATAAAATATTTTTGCTTTTAAATAGAAGTTGAGTTTATAGGGAGGTGTTGTTTTAAGAGAAGCAAAGTGACTTGCAGAGAGGTCCACTGTCTTTAGTTAGCTCTTTAAACTTAAGCAGTACATTATCAAGTTGACATTTTTAAAAAAGATAGTACCTGATATTGGCGAGGGGTTGGGAATGGACATACTGCTTCTACTTTGCCAGTATGAGTGCAAATTGTTAAGGGCTTTTGAGTAAAAGTATTTGTGTACTATAATAAAGCAATACCTCTTTTAATAATTTATCCTAAGGATGTAATCAGTGATACAAGTAGAATTATATACACAAGGATTTTCATAACATCATTCTAAAAATGAAAAAATGGAAATAATAAAATGTCCAATAGAAGGGGGTAGTTAAGTAAATTATCATAGATATTCTACAAACATAAAAATAGTTTTTGACAACTACTTGATGTCAAAAACGATTGTTATCTGAATATAATGTTAAGTGAAATAAAAAGCAGGGAATGAAACTAGAACTAATGAAATAATTTTAGTAAATAATATCTGTAGGAAAAGGATTAAAAGAACATAATTACCAATATATGTTCGTTTATATCTGGCTAGTAAGATCATAGAAATTTTTCTTTACTTTTCTCTACTCATCATGTTTTCAACAACAAACAAAGCATTTTAAATTTACACTTATAATTAACTCATAATTTAAAAAATTCCTAAATGGAATTTTTGTTTGAAGAACTAAGAAATGTATTAAAGGATATAAACAAAAGTAACATTATTTATTTGACTAGGCCCTGTTTTATCCATGAAAGTTGAGGCCTCTTATAAGAAATACATATGATAAAATGACAAAACATAATTAAAAAATCAGGATTGAAGAAAAAATAAATTTGAATGCAATACCAAGACTAAAAGGTAAAAATAGAACCCAGACCTATAGGCCAAAAAGGCATACCTAATTGCATTAATTGATCCATAAATTGGATGATGTTTCCTAGTGGCTGAAGCAAAGAAGGAAAGCGCCTGAGCAGTGGGTATGATTTTTGCTGTGCCTTAGCAGTAAAAATTTCCTTAGGGGAAGCAAAGTTTATCAGCTCCCAGCTTGAGAGGCATTAATGTGGGACTTTGTCTGTGAGATGAGGTGAACAGATTTCTTGGCAATTTCCCTACTGCAGAAGTTCCAATAAGACTATATTTGTAGCACCCATCAATGAAAGTCAATGGTGGGTCTTAAAACAGGATTTAGTGAGTAATTGTATGGGGCCTGTCCTACTTTGGGTTCTTCCTAAAACAGAGCCCAAGACAAGGACTAGTGTAATCACTTCCCCTTGAGAGTAAGGTGGCTTAGTGACTTGCTTTTAACAAACAGAATATGGCACAGATTATGGGATAGCAATTCCATGATTATAGTCCAAGAAATTGTTAACTTTTGTCTTGTTGGCAAACTCTGTCCCTTGGTGGTTTTGATGAAGTAAGTTGCCATGTTGGGAATGCCCACATGGCAAGGAACTGAGGGCACACTCCAATCCAAAACCAGCTAGAAGCTGAGGCCCTTAGTCCAGCAGCTCAGAGGAACTGAATCTTGCTAACAACTGTGTAAGTAAGCTTGGAAGCAGATCCTTCCCCAGATGAGCACTCAGATAAGACCCAACCCTACGTAATAAGTTGAGTGTACCTGATAAGTTGATTGTAGCTTCACGAGAAACCATAAACCAGAGGACCTGGCTAAGCCAGGACTGAAATTCTGATCCACAGAAACTATGATATTATAAACATGTGTTGTTTTAAGTCACCAATTTTGTGGTAATTTGTTATGCAGAAATAGATAATTAAATACAGTCATATTCCTAAGATCCTGGGACTTGCTGACTAAATCTACAACCCACACTATCAGTCACTTCCCTGCTAGCTCTGAATTTACCTCCTTTAGGAAGTTTTTCTTAACTACCCTAGACATAACGAACTCAGTTTGTGACCTTTATCACTGTTAATGTTTTATTTAAGCACTTTCCATATTGAATTGTAATTTTCTGTTTACTTATCTATCTCCTATTAGACAGTGAACACTTCAGGGACAGGGACTGATTCATCTCTGTAACGCTGGCACCTAGCCCAGACCTGACACCCAGGTTCTTTGGAAATATTTATTGAGTTAATGAATAATCAATTGCTTTGTGAGACAATGTAAACATACCAACAATTCAATTCTAAAGATGTTTATTGATGTCTGCAGTGTGGCAGCTGTTGGGCCGGGGGCCAGGGACTCGAACTTAAGCAAATCACTGTTTCCTATCTTAAAGTTGCCAGAGCCTAGAAGAGGAGACAGGCAAGCAAAAAACTGTCAACACAGAACAGTAAGCAACATCAGAGAGGTGTGAAGTTGAACCATATAAAACAGCTATTCAGGTAGGTCAGAAACAATTGAATAAGGGCAATGTCTTATGATTCAACCTATTAAAGATTCTGCTGCCAGGACACAAGGTAGAATAATTAGTGAATCTGATACGGTCTTGATCTGTAAGGGTTTTAATTCTAAGGCTTGGAAAAATGACAAAGACATTGAAGTCCTCAGCAGACGGTAGAGGATACCTTGGACAGATAAGCCAGAGCAGATAATCCAGGCACAGATTGGCTGGGTCATTTCCCACAGGCTGCAAGCACAGTGCCAGCTGGGGCCGCAGTCCTCCTGAGGTAAGACTGGGGCAGGATGCACTTCCAAGCTCACTCACATGGCTGTTGGCAGGATTCAGTTTCTCACAGACTGTTGGACTTAGGGCCTTGGTTCCTTGATGGCTTTTGGATGAAGGCCACCCCTATCTTTGCCATGTGGGTCTCTCCATAGGGCAGCCTGCATCATGGCAGCTGAATTCCATCAGAGCAACACGTGAGAAAGCAGGAGGGAAGTCACAGCCCTTTATGACCTAATTTTGGCCATAACATCTTGTCACCTTTGCAATGTTCTATTTGTTAAGTTTTGAAGCCAATCAAGTCACATTGAATGTAGGTCCAGCCACAATCAAGGGGAGGGCATTACTGGAAGCCATCTCAGAAGTTCCCTGCCACAGCAAGCAATTTCCAGACTCTACTAGGGACTTTTGTCTTCATGGTGAGAATCTCCTGCTAGACCATAAGGAAATGTGCTGGTAAGCAGGGAAGGGGACAAAAGGATTACAGTCAGAAGAATAATCACTGATTAATACCCAGTCGTGTGCTCAGAGTTATATCATGCAGGAGGGAAATAACTCCAAGGAGCATGAAGTCAGTACCCCTTCTACCTTCCCAGCCCATTTACAGATGAGTGAAGGAAAAGCCCTGGCTGCTCTAATGAAGTCAGCACTTTCATAATCATAAGACAGCAGTGAATTAGGATGCAGTTCAGGTTGTGTAAACTGAGTCGTGGTGCCCACCATTGAGTTATACTACTCAAGGGGCTCAGGTCTGACTACTCCTGGGAGCACATGCTCAGCTCTGGGCCACGAGTTTTAAAAGGCAGTCTGGGGATTACATGAAGAGGACCAGCCAGGATTTAGAGAAGCCTGGACTCTACATGAGAAGAGGAGCAGTAGGAAGGATTGAGGCCTCTTGCATATGGAAGAGGAAACTATAAGGGAACATGAAAACCGTTTTAATCAGTCCAGACACAAGTGGACTTTCTCTGTCTAGCTTTGGGGGACAAGAACTAGAGAGAGAGAAGAAGCTGTCGGGGCAGTGAGGGCTGATTTCAAGGCCTCTCTCTCACTAGAGGTGTGTGAGCTGAGTGAGGCTGGGTTATGTGAAATGATGTTGGTGCTTTCTTGATTAAGTAAGAGAACCCTAACTCTAGCAAGCTTGAGCAGAAGTGGCTCCCACAACTGAACATGGGGAGAACAGAGACACTGGGAATGGCCTCAGTGTTCTCCACTCATCTGTCTTCTCTGACCCGGTATGCAAACCAACTTTGCCATGAGGTGGGATTCAGGAATGCCGACAAATACGGGCTCACATCTTAATAGCCTTATGGTCAGGTAGGAAGGCTGTTTCCAAGTTCCTGTCCAAAAATCCAAAAATTAACTAAATGTCTGCCATACACTGGACACAAGCCAAGACACTGAGGATGCATCAGTGAGCAAAACAAACTTCCATGTCCACGTGGAAGTGACATTCTTGAGGAATTGGCCTAGAGAGATTTAGATACCCATCCCACCTTCAAGTGCCTCTCCAGTCCATCCTTTGCACCCTGGGAACCTCTGACCACGTGCCTGCCTGTCCTCCCTCAAAAACTTGCATGGCTGTACTTTCTTAGAGCATCTCATTCAAAATCCCCAATATGGTAGTCAGGGCCCTCTACAATTGGGCTCCAATTTCTCTACTTTCTCCATCATGCACTCGACTAAAAATAGAAAGCAAAAGAGGCCTTTATGGTTCCCCAGGCATGTTCTGCTCTTTTGTACCTCTATCCTTTGTCAGATTGTTCTTTTAGCCTAGACTCTCCCACTACCATCTCTCCTGGAAAGTTTAACTTTCTCTTAATCTCTATCTCAAAACTTATCTCCTCTATGAAGCCTTTCCCAATTTCTCTGCATCTTCTGTCATCCATTTCCTCTCGTTCCCTGTCTGTACATAGTTTATTTCCCCTGCCAAGCTCTAACTCATTTTCTGTGCTCTGTAATACATAGTAGGGCTAGGCTCATCGTGACCCTACCATTGCTCATGCTGTTCCCTTAGAAGCATCAACCCTTCCCTTCCATTCCTACTTGCAGAAAGACAACTCCTCCTTCACCTTCCATTTACTCCCTGCTCCTCCTCACCATGCAGCATTCAATCCTCTACAGAGGGAATTATATATCTTAGTACATCTCCCTTTGTTGTTGAATGTTCTGAATACGACTAATCTTCCTATTTGATTATAAGCTATTTGAGGGCAGGAGCTTCCTCTTTTCACTAGGAAAAAAAAAAAAAAAAAAGTCTTCAAAGTGTGAAGCCCAGTCCTTTGTACATGGCACTCAGTTAACAAAATGCATGTTGGCTTGATTGCAATTAGGTTGAATGTAAAACCCTTGAGACCTGTGCTTTCTGTGGGTCATGGCTCCAATGTGAATACTTAGAAAATGTTGAATCTCACTAACATAATACAGATAATTTTGTTTGTTGTGAAAATGTATTTTCTTTCTTTCTTCTTTTTTTTTTCTTTCTTTTTTTTTTTTTGAGACAGAGTCTCACTCTGTTGACCAGGCTAGAGTGCATTGGCAAGATCTTGGCTCACTGCAACCTCCGCCTCCCAGGTTCAAGTGATTCTTGTGCCTCAGCCTCCCAAGTAGCTGGGACTACAGCTGTGTGTCATCAGGCCTGGATAAGTTTTGTATTTTTAGTAAAGACAAGGTTTTGCCGTGCTGGCCATGCTGGTCTCAAACTCCTGGCCTCAAGTGATCTGCCTGCCTCAGCTTCCCAAAGTGCTGGGATTACAGGTGTGAGCCACTGTGCCCAGCCTGGAAATGTATTTTCATGTGTAAAGAGTTCATATGCAACAAGGATCATTTGTCTTGTGCTGTCATTGCTGGAAGTCTAGCTTGCTCATGGAACAGGAAGGTGAGGGCATAGCACCAGTGTTGGCTCTTTGAGAGATAACTGAGGGGCTGAGGCAAGTATGAAACTGAGGCTATGCCGAGATGTCCTTGATCCTGTGATGGAGTTCTGTCCCTTTTCTCCAACTCTTTTGGTCAAGCAATATGGTCTATAAAAGGCTTTTAGATTGGTCAAGCTTTCTGGGTGGCCCTGAGCTAAAGCAGGGAGTGAGCCTCTCATTCATTCACCCCTCAAACAGTTATTGAACCTCTACTCAGCATCAACCAGTGTGTTAGATCCTGGAGGGATAGTGGTGTTACGGGTTGAATTGCATCTCCCTTAAAAATATATGTTGGAGTTTTAGGCCCCAGTCCCTCAGAATGTGACTGCATTTGGAGATGGGGGTCCCTACAGAGGTAATTTAAACAACCAAAAAAGTCTATTCCAGGGAGTCTGACACTGGCAGACAAATGTGTAGTAGATTTAATCTGGGTCTTTTTTATTTCTTTCTCTTACAGTTCCCTACCTAGTTCTTAAGTAATTACCTGACAAGCAAAGGGGCTGTTATGCTTCTTTTATGTAGGCCTGAACTTTCTTTAAAAAACTGATTATGGAAGGCTGATAAATTAAGATCTTTAACATAAAGTGAGGTGACATTTAAAGCAAAATAAAAGTTATTTAGGATTTTCACATTCGGAAGGAGGAATAATTGCATCAAGAAACTGAACCTGGAGGTGAATTCAGCAATTGGCAACCTGAGAGACTATTCTCTTCCCCCGTGACAGTACTTGGCAGCCCAAATGTTGCAGAGCAGAAGCCATTCTTTTAGAAGGTTTCAGAAGCCATCTTGGTTATCTAGTTGAAAAATCACAGTGTTGATAGTTGATTCAGATGGCATATGAGTCATCTTATATTAGGCCTTTTAAAACTCAACACCCGAAATCTTGGATGCTCAAATTTCGACTGGATTGACCTTCAAAATCTGGGAAATGTGTCAAATGGTGTTAGCAAGCCAAAAGGCTTGCTTTTGTTTTGGTTTCCTACATGCTCCTCTGAATGGACACAGCTTAGAGGCACAGAGGGCCTCTGCCGTGTGGGCCTGGGTCATTGAGATCTGATCTGTCAGTTACATTGGGTTGTCTAGACGTAGGTGTCGTTCTGGATTGCCTCCAAGGTCATGTAGAGCAAGGGCGGCCAAGTAGGAACAAACCAAACACGCCCTCATTCTGAAGCTGGGAGAGCTCAGCCTGACCTGTGAAGCAGGCAGGTCAGGAGCCCCAGCTCCAAGTCTGTTGTTTTTCTACACCTAGCACCTTCTGCTCTGCCAAATTTGTCTGAGTTTGGTGTCTTATTTCTGTCCACTGCAGTGGCAGCCATCTTTTCCCCTCATAACCTTCTGTTTGTGGGCTCTCTTCAACCGTGAAAGCCTGGAACCTTATTTATATTTGAACTCATTTTTACACATTCTCGTTCAGATTATCTGAGTGATTCCCTGATGACTGCTCCTGCAAAACTTTCATCTCATGCCCAGAAAAAAAGCATATCACATTGGGAAACATTTCTATTTTGAGGGGGCCAAATGAGGTACCTAGTCGTTGACTCTCGCCAACCCTGTCCGGTGTCCCCAGTGTCTGTGATCTCTGATGACTAAGGGTTGTAAAAGAGTCTCCAGTCTGGGAAGGGAAGCTCAGGTCCTCCCTGGTATCCAGGCAGCACAGGTTTGAGAATAGCTTGGTGGGTGGATGAAGGAAGGCCATGGACTCATACACTGTTGGTGTGCTTAAATATGATGGTGTCAGACTTCTGGTGTTTAAAATAAGGTCTTGAACCTTATAGACACGTCTTGAACAGCAACAAAGGACAGCATGAAACCTGAAGTTAAAAGTGTTGGCTAGGCTGAGTGCGGTGTCTCACACCTGTAATCCTAGCACTTTGGGAGGCTGAGGTGGGTGGATCATCTGAGGTCAGGAGTTTGAGACCAGCCTGGACAACATGGTGAAACCCTGTGTCTATCGAAAATCCAAAACTTAGCTGGGTATGGTGGTGCACACCTGTAATCCCAGCTACTCAGGAGGCTGAGGAAGGAGAATCACTTGAACCCGGGAGGTGGAAATTGAAGTGAGCTGAGATTGCAGCACTGCACTCCAGCCTGCACAAAGGGAGTGAGACTTCATCTTTAAAAAAAAAAAAATGTTGGTCATTCATGGTGGCTCACACCTGTATTCCCAGCACTTTGGGAGGCCGAGGCGGGTGGCTCACCTGAGGTCAGCCTGGCCAACATGGTGAAACCCTGTCTCTACTAAAAATACAAAAAGTTAACTGGGCATCGTGGTGGGCGCCTGTGATCCCAGCTCTTTGGGAGGCTGAGGCAGGAGAATAGCTTGAACCTGGGAGGTGGAGGTTGCAGTGAGCCGAGATCGTGCCATTGCACTTCAGCCTGGGCAAGAAGAGGGAAACTCCATCTCAAAAGAAAAAAAAGTATTGCTTGGCAAGGAATGATGTCACATGCTGAGGGTCTGTTTTGTAGTCTCTTTACTATAAAGCTCTACTTGAATTCTTGAATTGATGTACTTGTTCTCATCTTTCTGTCTTCCTGTCTTCTGTCTTACACACACACACTCACACTTAAACACACACACACACGGCCAGGATTAAGGTAAGTTGAGTAAAACACTTGCCCTGGGCACGAAACTTAAGGAGATGCCAAAAAAACCCCACAGTAATCAAGATAAATAATATTTTAATGCAATCTTTTTAAAAAATCAGAATTAATGTTAAAAACCCACGATGCACAGAATGTCAAAACTTTAAACAGAAGTAGGATCAGTATTATTGATTTTTCCTGTGCCTCAGGCTCCAATACAGTTTGTCATGGCATGGTACTGTAACTGATCCTGCCTTTATTTAAAATGTTGATGTTTTGTCTATTATGGATTTTCATGTTGATTATGATTTTGAAGATATCACATTAAAATGATGAAGACAAAAATGATTTTTCTTGATTACTGTGGTTTCTGGAGCGCCCTTCAATTCTGAGTGCTTCACTGGCCACCCCCAGTCCTGGCCCTGCAGACACAGGAGTCAGACAGACACATATAGACAGACAGGCATAGGTAGACACATACAAACGCCCTCTCTACAGTTCACAGGAATGTCGTTTTCTTAGTGTAAGCTATTATGCTGTCCATTATTTTATCTTTTTCTCATGCTTTGATGAGTGCAGCTTTATATAGTAGTTCCCTTATGAGAGTCACCTTGATGGGAATATACGTTATATTATTTTCTTTATCTTGATAATATTTTATCAGCTCATATATAAATTGTGCTTTGGCCCTCAGGAGGGATCTCTGTTGATGTAAACATTTTTCAAGCCTTTCAATACCGAACTCACCTTGTAGATGTTTCCACAGTAGAGGTCCCCTGGGGCCTCAGACCTCACAGGTCCCCAAACAAATTCAACATGCCCGCTGTCCCAAGCTTCCAGCATATTTCCATCTTTCACCATTCACACAGTTAACCAAATCAGAAACCTGGGACCCTGATCAGCCCTTCCTACTGCCCTTCTTTCATTAAGCCCTTTCCAATCTGCTTTTGCAGGAGCTTTTGATTTCTCCATCCACTGTCACTGCTAGTTCAGGCATTTTCTCTCTGCTCTCCTCCAAATGGACTAGAGCCTCTTTACCCCACCCCTCCAGACCTCCCATTGCATTGCAGCTGAGGGACATCTTGAAAAGTCAGGCTGGAAGTGCCTGCTGGTTGGGTTGACTTCCTTTGCATGGTTGTTGAAGGGGTGCTGGGGCGTGTGCTTGGATTGAATGTCTTCATGTATCTGGCACTGGTTTACAGCAGGGAACACACAGATGGCTCAGCTGACCTCATGCCCCACCGCCCTCCTCTATGCCACCTGCTGCAGCTGCATGACACTCACCAGACACAGCATCATCCTTTCTAGTCAGTGGTGGAGATGACAAATCACTCTGTGGTTCTCTTGGCTTTAGTTAGTCACTCTTCATGTGGTACTCCATGGTTGGAAGTGTATTTAGCTTCATTTTTTCTAAAACTGGTCCGTTTCCACCCGAACCTGTTTAGTTTGGTGCAATTACAGGTTAACTTATGTTTGGGGGAACAGGAAGAAGACCTAGTAGGAAGAGAGGAGAAAAGGAGGGTATTAGAAATGTTCCGTCCAGAGGAATTTATCAAGGCTAGGAGTAGATCTGGAGTCTTCTCAGAGGCCATAGGAGACACCCATTCCAGAAATCCCTAGAACTGAGAACAGAGTTGATATGGGTGGAAGTTGAAGTCTAAATCGTCACATCAGGAAGCTGGAGAGTTGCTAACCAAATGGGTAGGGATAAAAGCCAGAGTATGGGATCAGAAATCCAGAAACTAACGGATAAAAGCAACTAGTAGGAGACCAAGAGTGGCCTGAAAAGGGCATTGAGTGATTGCCCAGGTGGGATGTGGGGAGGTGGTGTCAGTCACTGGCTTGTTCCTGTCTGGGACAGGGTGCAGTTCAGCTGTGACCAAGGTCTGGGGATAGGATGTCTCAGATATGTTAGGTCTGACCCCAAAGTCATAAGAGTCCACGGGGTGAGGGCTGGAAGGAGAGATATTCAGTAGGGTGAGACTGTTAATCTACTACCTATATCCTTAGAACATCAGTTTTCTGAGACTCTTCCCTGAACCCTTCTTAAATCCACTATTAATAAAATATGATTGCCTGCTACAAGGGCTCAGTAGCTTCTCTTGGGAAAAAAGAGAGAATCTGAATGACTTTGATATTTAGCTCGTTGTGTAAATTCCCTAGAGTTGAATGAAAGAGAAACCTGGAACTGCAGTAATGCTGCTTTTCAGCACATTTTGTTATTCTATAGACCAAGAACTAGATCTTATCTCCCCAAACATAACCATCTATCATATGCATTTCTACATTTTGGATTAGCCATGATAGATGGAGAAGGAGGCAGTGTTGATTCTAAGCACCACGTTTAAACACCGGAGTTGTTTCCCTTCCTTCCATCATTTTCACAACTCTGCTAATTGCATGGTAAATGACTCACTGACATCAGTCAGAATGAGTAAGGGTTTCATAACTGGACAAGATAGACCAGGCACAGTGTGGCTGTGGACCTGAACTTCACCCCCCTTGGAGGTGGGGGATGGAGCCTGGGGAGCCCTCATCCCATTGCACTGAGAAGCCTTAACCATTCATATGGAGATGTCCAGTCATTTTGCCCCGGAGGAAATCAGGCCTCCATTTTTCTTGCATGTTGGGAAGCTTCCTCAGGGGCTTTCAGGGAGTTATTTGGCAGGGGATGGGGACCTAGTGAGCCATAAGGGAAATGGCATGACCTGCAGCCATACATTTATGCTCTGGAAGAGGAGAGACTGTCCGTCTGGCTCAAAGTTGCATCCTAGGGCCTAGCACAGCGCTTGGCACGTAGTAGGAACTCAGCAAATACTTGTTGAATAAATGAGCGGGAACGCTTTATCAGCTTTGTGAACCCAGGCATATTTAATCATGTAAGACTCAATCGGCCGGGCGCGGTGGCTCAAGCCTGTAATCCCAGCACTTTGGGAGGCTGAGACGGGCGGATCACAAGGTCAGGAGATCGAGACCATCCTGGCTAACCCGGTGAAACCCCGTCTCTACTAAAAAATACAAAAAATTAGCCGGGCGAGGTGGCGGGCGCCTATAGTCCCAGCTACTCGGGAGGCTGAGGCAGGAGAATGGCGTGAACCCGGGAGGCGGAGCTTGTAGTGAGCCGAGATGGTGCCACTGCACTCCAGTTTGGGCGACAGAGCGAGAGACAAAAAAAAAAAAAAAGACTCAATCTAATCACAAAGTAGGGACATGAACACCTGCCCTAACTTTATTACAGATTGTTGTCAGAAATTGCTCTTTAACCATGTACAAATGTAAGTCTTTATAATTAGACTTCCTCTGTAAAAGAAGCACACTGCTTTATGAATACCATAAAACTGCAGCAGATGTCAGAAGGGAAAAATTGTCCAACACAGGATGATAAATCCTTGATGAGCCAGAGTGCTCAGAGAACGAGGTGTTCTAGCTAACTGAATTTCTGTTTAAGTAGGAAGTAAACAGAAAGTCCTTTGTTTCAATCCACAGTGATACTCCAATTCCTCGTGCTAGGAAGAACAAACTGATCATAGTACCCCATTAACAGTGAAGGCTACTGCTGCATCTTTTGGCCATTGTTCTTAACACCATTTCTTCTATGCTATAAAAATCACTGACTGAGGACAAAGTGGAGACATGTTTCCGCCATCCTGTGGGCAGGCTTAGGTATGATGCTTTATGAGTATTAAAAACACAAAGTGTTGAGGAGGGTGGGACCAGGCAGGGCAGAATCATCTGATTGTGAAGTAGCTCTTATATGATATTAGGGCAGTCCGATACTCAAAGTCCAAAGAGGATCATTGCAGTTTTGTTTTGTTTTTCTGTCAGCAAACATTTATTATGTACCTACTATATGTGAGGCATTGGGCTAGGTTCTGGGTTTACAATTATGAAATTGGCCCGGGCACAGTGGCTCACACCTGTCATCCCAGCACTCTGGGAGGCCGAGGCAGGTGGATCAACTGAGGTCAGGAGTTCGAGACCAGCCTGGCCAAGATGATAAAACCCAGTCTCTACTAAAAATACAAAAATTAGCTGGGCGTCGTGGCAAGTGCCTGTAATTCCAGTGACTCGGGAGGCTGAGGGCAGAGAATTGCTTGAACCCAGGAGGCAAAGGTTGCAGTGAGCTGAGTTCATGCCACTGCACTCCAGCCTGGGTGACAGAGCAAGACTCCGTCTCAAAACAACAATAACAACAAAACAAAAAACGAACTATGAAAATGACATGGTCCCTGCACTCTACAAATCAAAACAATGCAAGGGAGATTTTTGTTGTCTTATTGCTCTAAGATCTAAGAGAGATTTTTTTGTCATCTTGTTGCACTGTGGTTAGTGAGATGGTGAGACTGATCACAGGATGCCAGATAAGCACGGAAGTATATTCAGCTGGCCTCCTGGCAGGGAAGAGGGGACACACCTGTCAGGTGTGGCCCACCTCTCAGGAAATGATGATACTTAGGTGGGCCAGGGTATGGGGCTGGGTGACTGGCTGGATTTAGAGCCAGTTGCTCTGGGTTTTGGAGAAGGACTCTAAGCCCAAGAGGTAGTAGAGTCACGGGCAGGGAAGACAAGGCACACACAGCAATCTCTAGATTAGGCTGGAGGCATGGAGATCAGATCTGACCAGACACATGATGCCTGGGCCATCAGATACCAGGACCCCTCAACTCCACTTAACATCATGTTTATTCATTCAAGCATTCCTTCAGTAACTTAAAGCTTTGAATGTCTGTTCCCTCATCTGTGATTTGGGGAAAATAATGTAATAAACATATACTGTCCCTGGCACACAGTTGGTACCCAATAAGTGGTAGCGGGATACCTAACCTTTTTTAATTTTAAACTGTTTTCCTTTTTCTCTTCTTGCAGCTTTCATTCTTCACCTTCTCATGCTCCAAGGGAGATGTTTTGTTGTCTTGTAGCCATGATCTTTTTCCTTTTGCAGCGTCACTATGTGGTACATTTTCTCTTTCTCATGTATAAGAAACCAGAGGGGAAGGAGGAGGCTGTGAGAGAACAATTGTGAGATTTGCCTGGTGACATGCTTTTGATAAGAATATGGAAGATTAACTTAATTTCCATCTTAGAAAGGATGTAAATGCCTGAATGTAATATATTCTTAATGAATTTCTTTCATTAGGAAAAGTATTTCAAAAGGGATTCCCCAAATTGAAAAGAAGAAAAGTTTAGAAATATATTTTCAAAAATTATATTGGTACCACGCCAGCTTCTGAGTGAAGAGGGACACTTCCATTCTCACGGAAGAGTCTAGTGGACATTTTTTGTCTCTTGGCTTTAATATCCAAACCCCCAACCTTCCTGCTGACACTCCAATCTTCCTTTGTGGAAATGCCCTTTTGTGTGTGGGTTGACATGAGAGCAATTCCCAGACTATGCCTCACATTGTGGGACCTGGGTGTCCAGATTCTTCCTCCCGACTGCTCGTTGTCATGTTCAATGGCCAAACGTGTGACCTAAAGGCCAAGCGTGTGATCTTAGAGCCAGGCTCATGACTAAGCCCCACCAATCAAAAACCATTTCTGGGACTTTAACTCTTCAACAAGTAAGATAATGGAGAGGAAGCATTTCAGAGCCGGGTTCATTGCTGGCTGCATGGAGTCCCAGGTCCATGGGGGTCCCAGCCACAGGACTATCACTTCTGGCCCTCAGTGCTCCTTTGGTCCCTGCCATTGCCCAAACATAGTCCTTCAGCATCACTTTGATCCTATGAGTTGACCTGATTTCTTTCTAATTTTTTTCTTTTCTGTTCAAGTTAGTAAGAATTGAACTACTGTAGCATCACTGTTTAAGTGCTACATTGGTGATAAGGAAAAATCAGGTGGAGAGATTAATCCTTTATTTTTCTTTCAAATATCTCTTAATACAACTGTTCTTAAGACCTCCTGGATTGCATCAATTCAGTGATTTGACTGGAGAAGGTGAGGAGGTTGATCCTGTTCTAGGGTGTTAGTCAGTGAGTGTTGGTTAGGGAGATCCCAGAGCCTTTTATATCTTATCTCGTTCCTGAAATTCTCCACTTCTAAAAAGATAAAGGTTTCAAGCCATTAGTGTGGATCTTCACATTGCCTTATTGACCTTTTAATTATTTATTCTATCTTTGGCTGAATAAGCTCTAAATAGAGCTTATTTAAGTAAATACTTTAAGTGTAAAGTGCCAAGACACTGAGGTTTACAAAATGACCATCACTCTTGTGATCCAAGCTGGTCTACAGATGGAGGTTATTATGAACATGCATTTGTGTTGAATGAATCAGCCCAGTGCAGAAGAGAGAGTAGGAGGAGGTCTCGGCAGAGGCGGAAATATTGGTCAGCATTTGCTCTTTTAATGGTACTTGGCTGCCTCCTACTCCAAACCTTGTCACCCTTGGATGATGTTTCTGAGAATAAAATATAGCAATGTGTAAGTGAGATGGTGATGGGTTGGGACTCAAATACAATTTTTCTGAGGTCTCTTTAGGTGAACTGAAGTTCAGGAATCAGAAGGAAAAATTAATAATCAAGGTAAAGGTCTTCAGCATAAATATATTCAACAGAAAATTATTGATGCCCTATTTTGGACTAGACACTCTGCCAAGCCCAGGGGATATGGAAATAAAGACTGACCAGTTATTGTCCTCAAGGAGCTTAGAATCTGCTGTAACTTACAAGTGTGGGTGAAGTTGATTTGTGCTACATAATCACTTCAGACCAGAGGAGATGCAGGGCTGGAGGTGACTCACACAGAAGTACTCATAGTTATGCTACCCCACACCTGGCATGCCTTCAATTCTGACCACAATTGATTGTCCACCACCCATGGATCCTGTAGGGTCAGTCAACAGATTTGTGAGTAAAAGAGACAAGAAGACAGGAAGAAGATAAAGTGAGAAAATAACTTCAGAGTAGAAAACAGCCAGCTCTGAAATGGGGAAGAAAGAAAAGCAGAATCAAAGGTCAAAGATTCCAAAATGTCTAATCTCTGGACTGGTGCCATCTTGGTGACTTTTAAAAAAATCATCTATCACAAAATGAGAAGAATAAAGACAGTGTAGTATTTTACATCATAAAACACCTTTGGTAACCTTAGACATGTATATAAGTCTAAGGTCACCAAAGGTCTCCTGTGGGAAAGACTGTCATTTAGTTTAAGAATATCTTCTTCCTAATTTGAAACACCTGCTATTTCAAGCTAGCAAGCCATGCAACTGCTGAAATTACAGAGTTGACAGCTCCCTGAGAATCCCCACAATGCATTATCCAAGTCTGCAACATCTACAAGTCAGGAACCACTGATTGAATGAGAAGCTAGGGCACAGTTCCTACTACCTGAGGTACTTCTGCTCTTCTGAAGACTGAGGCATTTCTCAGAGTGGAAGAAACAACCCTGGATTCTTCAAGTAGAAAATGAAGAGGAACTGGCAGATGAGATTCTGAAACCAACTTCCTTCACAGCCTGCAAGTGTGATATGTTCAGCCCATTAGAGATTCTAATTTCCGGGGAAGCCAGCCTGTGGTCAAAGGGTCAGACCAGTGTTTATGCCTCAGAGTGGAAGAGCGGAGGAAAGGAATGGGTGAGTCAAGATGCCTCATTCCCTCCCACTGGAGTTAGAAGGAATTCCTATCTTCCTCAGCAACCTCACCCACCAACCAGCTACAGGAAAGACTAGAAAACCACTCCAATAACTGGCGGGGAAAGTTGCCTTAACTTTCTAAGATGGAGTTAATGTTAATTCTTCATCTCAGGTAAGGAACTCTAAATCCCTGAGCTTTCACCTCAAGACTTCTTCCTGGAGGCTACAGAAGCGAACAGCGCTTTCCTTGGGTCATCGACAGGGGCCCTGAAGAAATGCTGTTGGCTTGAGGGAGCAGATTCATGAGGCTTCTCTCATGGCACTGGAGAAGACTCATGCTGCCCTCTTCTTTTTTCACGATACGTCCAACTCAACCATAGGTTAGAAGCATCATACTGCCTTTCTCTGCAGGAGAAGACTATTGTATTAGGGTTGCCTTATTAATATTAATCAGTGCTATGGACTGAATCATGTCTCTCTGCCTTCCTTTCCAATTCATACATTGAGGTCCTTACCTCTGGTGTGACTTTATTTGGAGATAGGGTCTTTAAGGAGGTAATTAAATGATGTCAAAAGGGTAGAGGCATAGATGGCCGTACTAATCCTATGGAAATCTCTGCTTCCCTGTCTCTGCCATGTGAGGATACTGTAAGAAGGCTGCCATCTACAAGCCAGGGAGAGAGCCCTCCCCAGAAATGGAATCAGCTGGCACCTTGATCTTGGTCTTCCCAGCCTCCAGATATGTGAGAAACCGATTTTTGTTGTTTCAGCCACCCAGACTGTGGTATTTTGTGATAGCAGCCCAAGCAGACCAATGCAATAGATAATTATCACACAAATTGACATTTATTCTTTGGGAATAAAAATTCACCCCGAGGAAGTAGTTGAAGTCTCTGTGGGCACCACATTTCCATTCAGAAGGAGAAGGGTACTAATACTACTCATATTTTTACCTATCTGCTAGGTATGATGCTAATCATTTTATATGCACTAGAGATAGGAAGCTGTGGGTCAGAGGGGTTGTGGAACTTGCCCAAGCTCACAGAGCCAATAAGTGGAAGGTTCTGACCTGCTAAGTTTGCTGGGCTCAGAAGCCAGGCTGTCCCTGTTTGCCTTGCCTCTCGTACCATCTGAGCCTGCATCCAACTGACCTCTTCTCACCTTCCTTGTCTAAGCTCCTGCTTTTACTGTAGCGACTAATATCACCTAATAAACTCGTGAAGGTTTTTTTGAAGGTTCACTAAGATCCATTGTTTATGTGATCCTGATTTTGCAAGAGTAAAGAAAAACCAAATGAAAATAGGTATTAAGTGAAGCTTATGTTGCATTAAAAAATATTGTCATCAAATGGTAATAGTGGTTGTTTCTGAACAGTAGGATAATAACTGATTTTACTTTTTTTTTAACCTTTTTTGACACTTTTATTTTACACTCTTAACTTTTGTAATTATAAAAAGATTCTTCATAATGAAAAGCAAGATGCACTGTCCACATCCCATGGCATTTGTGTGCCATGCCACAGCACAGGAAGGTTGATGGCTCCTCGTCTGAAAGCCTGAGCACCAAGGTCAGGGTGCCAGAGACCCACAGAAGAAAATGGCAGGAGCTGGCCCCAGAAAGTCCCATGATGGAGGAGTTGGGGCGGGGAGGAGATGATGACAGTTCCAAACCTGACTGAGAAAACAAGAAAATTATGACCATCTGGAGCCTCAGTGACTGGAGGTCAGGTGCGAGGTGATCTTTCTTTTTTTTTTTTTTTGAGACGGAGTCTCGCTGTGTGGCCCAGGCTGGAGTGCAGTAGCGCGATCTCGGCTCACTGCAAGCTCCACCTCCCGGGTTCACGCCATTCTCCCGCCTCAGCCTCCGAGTAGCTCGGACTACAGGTGCCCGCCACCACGTCCGGCTAGTTTTTTGTATTTTTAGTAGAGACGGGGTTTCACCATGTTAGCCAGGATGGTCTCTATCTCCTGACCTCGTGATCCACCCGCCTCAGCCTCCCAAAGTGCTGGGATTACAGGCTTGAGCCACCGTGCCCGGCCGCAAGGTGATCTTTGACCAGGGCCTCTATGGCTGTGACTCCAACTCAGACACCACCTCCTTGGGTGCCCCCGTCTTTTCTCTGTGCTGAGACATGGGAGAAAGAACCACACCTCCTTATGACCTTCAGATGACCCAGTGACTTAAGTGGAATGGCCACTGTCAAAGTGACAATTCCAAATAACAGTGTTCCATAGAAGCCAGCCCGTATCTGTGCATTTTCAAATGCACAGATCAAATTTATCTGTCTTTATCAAATAGTAAAGGCGTGAAAGGCAAATTCCCTGTTTGTGCTGCAGAGAGTGTGTGGCCAAGATGGGTGAAATTCTCCATGATTTTCTTGGCAACGATCAGCTGTTTTTCCCCTCTTAGATCTTCTGAAGTGCCATTTTTGGCAAAGGTGCATGAGAGAAATATTATATGTTGAGGAAAAGGAAACAGGAGGGTTCCTACTGCCCCCAGTTTCATAATGAAAAGCTGTGAACAGTCGGGGGCTAGGGTTTCTTTAGAGAAACCTTGGTGAATGAAAGCTTCTTTGAAGTGCTAGAATATTCTGGACAGGATCTTGCTAATTAGGAAGTAAAAGGCCTATTGTGTTTTTTCCAGGGAAATTTTGGAGGCAAGCTGTGACCTGAAAAGAGTAGTGCTTCTAGAAGTAGTCACAGCTTTACCAAGTTAAGGCGCTCTCCTGAGTTATTTGTTGATGCTGGAGGAGCATTGTGAGGGAATTACATATTTTGTGAATAGTAGTATATTCTCCACAAATTTATCTACTTTTTTTTTTTTTTTTTGAAATGGAGTTCTCACTTCGTCACCCAGGCTAAAGTGCAGTGGCACGATCTTGGCTCACTGTAACCTCCACCTCCCGGGTTCAAGCGATTCTCCTGCCTCAGCCTCCTGAGTAGTTGGGACTACAGGTGTGTGCCACCATGCACAGCTAATTTTGTATTTTTAGTAGAGATGGTGTTTCACCATGTTGGCCAGGCTGGTCTTAAACTCCTGGTCTTGTGATCTGCCCACCTCAGGCCTCTCAAAGTGCTGGGAATACCGGCGTGAGCCACTGTGCTCAGCTATATTTGTCTATTTTTGACATTAGTTTTTTGTGATTCTTAGAAGGCAGGGACCCTGTTCTGTCTATTTGTTCCTTCAAGAAATAATTACTGCACATTCATGATGTGAACCACTCTGTGCTACACACTGAGAATACACACACACATATGTGCACAAACACACTGCCTCAGATATATGTATGGCTATATTAAACATATATTCAGTATGTATATTATAGATATGTATATAGCAGTGAGCTGAGTGGTAGCCACCCAAAAGATATATCCATGTTCTAGTCCCCAGAACCTCTGAATGTGACCTTAATTGGAAAAAGATTCTTTGCTTCTGTAATTAAATTAGGGATCTTGAGGTGAAATCATCCTTGATTAAATTCAGTGCAATGGTCCTTATAGGAGGCACGCAGACAAAACAGACATAGAATAGAAGACAGTGTGACCACAGAGGCAGAGATTGGGGTGATGCAGCCACAAGGCAAGGGATACTTGACTTGTGAGCTACCAGAAGCTGGAAGGGCCAAGGAATGGGTTCTCCCCTAGAGCCTCCAGAGGGGATGTGGCCCTGCAAACACTGATTTTGGACTTCTAGTCTCCAGAAGAGTGAGGAAATAATTTTTTGTTGTTTTAAACCAGTCAGTTTGCAGGACACTAATTGGTTGCAGCAGCCACAGGAGACGAATGCACACAAATACACAGACACATACACTCATGCATACCTATGTTATATATATGAGGGCACAAAGCAGACAAAAAGGTGCCTGCTCTCATTGGACAATGAAACATCACAGTTCACAGGCATCAAACACGTAATTGAAATAAAGAGCAGTGAGGGTTATGACAGAGGAAGAACAGGGAACTTGTGGGAACATATGAGAGAGCCTTGCTCTTAGGTCAGGCAAGGTTTCCCCAAGGAGAGGTCATTTAAACTGAAACTAGAAGGTCAGTAAGAGAAGCTGCCACTTATTGAGCACGTGCTTCACACCACATGATGTGTTCAGTGCTTTGCATAAGTTATCTCATTTAAATCTTTTAAGGTAGACACAACTATTTTATCCATGTTACAGAGAGGGAAATGAAGACTTGGAGACTTGGAGAATGAATTATTCAAAATTGCACACCTAGCAAGGGTTAGGGCTGGGATCCAATCCCAGGTGCTCTGACTCTGGAGCCTTGACTTTTCATCATTTTTCCCCACTTCCCTTTAGTCTATGAGAAGATGAAGAATATGATTGAGCCTGGCTTTCTAAGCAAAAGTAGTGAGCAGGGGCCTTGGCACATGTGATATGTACAATAACTACTTTTTACATGAATGACTCCATCAAAGTTCACCTCTTATTTTGGAAAAGGAGAGCTTTTAGCAAAACAACTGATCTCTTTCACAAATGATGTCTTCATCTGTCCCTCCAGAAGCCAATACTAAGATAAGGACATTAATGGAGGTGATCCCAGGAAACACTGGTAGGAGAGTGGGAAAGTGAGGCAGGGAGGAAAGGCAGCCAAGATAAGGGTTCATCATCAAGCAAATTACTACTGGGAATCTAAAGCTTAGTCATGCTGTGGATCTCTGGGAGCCAGAGTAGAGCACACCTGGGGTAGAAAGTACCAATACCCATTCATTTTTTGTTGAGGGCTATTCATGGGGAGCATAATTCCCTTGTACTTTTGGCCTGTGAAGTAGCAGCAAAGACCTTCTGTCAGAGAAGCACAGGTGCACTCCTCTGGAAGGTTGTAATTTAGGTCAGGGACCCTGAGATAAGGAGGAAATGGGGCCATGGGAGAGTACTAAGAACATCAGCTAAGGTGGTTGGAAGGATTCACTCTCTAGCTTCCTGGTTCTAAGGTTGTACATGGAGAAAGAGGTTGGGGATTATTTCCCAGAGATGCCAAACATCTAACCTAGGCATATTGTCTCTGGGGAGCCTGAGTCTCCCAGATCAAACCCAAATTTAGTCAAAAGCCCTGCAACAATGAGCAGCTAGATCAATTCTATGTTTTCTTCTCTCCTATATTATTGAGTTACGTTTATTGTGGCTTGAACATTGCCTCCATTTTGGGTGAAATATTACAGAGAAATAGGCAACCATGTTAGGGGTTCATATGGTTTGGCTGTGTCCCCACCCAGATCTCATCTTGAATTCCCACGTGTTGTGGGAGGGACCCGGTAGGAGGTAACTGAATCATGGGGGCAGGTCTTTCCTGTGTTGTTCTAGTGATAGTGAATAAGTCTCATGAGATATGATGGTTATTATCAGGGGAAGTTTTCCTGTACAAGCTCTCTTTGCCTGCTGCCATCCATGTAAGATGTGACTTGTTCCTCCTTGCATTCCACCATGATTGTAAGGCTTCCCCACTCATGTGGAACTGTAAGTCCAATTAAACCTCTTTCTTTTCTAAATTGCCCAGTCTTGAGTATGCCTTTATCAGCAGCACAAAAACAAGGGTGGGGGTGGATGGGCCATAAGGTACAGAAACATAGATAAGGGGAGGAACCCTACACATGGAAGTCACCTTAGACTCCCAAATCGTGTGATACAAGTTTAGCATTGGAAAAAAAAACATCTTTCTTTGTTTCTTTTCTTTGGAGGGTGGGGGCTGAAGGGGAGCTGAAGCCAAGCATCTTCTTGCATATCTCAAGTTCAGTGACAAAAGAGCTTTTGGACCCTGCATGCCTTTTAAAAGCAGTTACCTTGGGCTTTATAAAATTGAATGTGAATGTGGGTCCTCTTTGTATAGAGAATTGTTACCAAATCATCCCAGAGGAGAACAAGCACATGATGAGATTTTAAATAGAGGAAAATGAATCTCTCCACTCTCTCACACTGGTGGCAGAGGTCTCTTTCTCAAAGGAAATAAGGCCCCAGAGAAATTAACTGTTTGGGGAAGGAAGGAGAGAAATATTTTCTTTACCAATCCAAGAACCCTCAATATCCATAGAATGGGGGTCATTTTCAGAGGCTTCTAAGGAATTTCCAGATAGGGAGGTATAACAACATCTCTGTAATCACCCCAAGGATAAAATGAAATAAACCCAAATCTTTGGCAGAAGTAATTGCAGTGAGCAGCTTCAGAGTTGGTTCTCAAACTGGGGACCAGGGATACCTGGGAGGTGTTGAGGTTGAAGCTGTCAGAATGTCAATGTATTGCCTAATGGGAGTAGCAGCTCTGACACAAACCATCCTGGCCAGGAGTGGGGGCATAGGGAAAAAAGGCTATGGGGAAACAGGATGACAGGTGCTCACTGGAAGAACTGGGGAATAAAAAAAACTAGAGATGTACTGCTCTCACCTGGTGAGCAAACAAGGTGTCTAGCACTATAAAGTCTATGCTTTATAACTATGTTTTAAAATAGTTATAAATTTCTATGACGTTAATAGAAAATTTGAGGTATGGTAACACCAGCACAACAGGAGATGACTACTATTAAAAAGAGAGTGTGTTACTCAGAGATCCCAAGAGAAGGGGTATGCCATGTCATGGGGGGTGCACAGGTCAGTGATGGGGTCAGTCAGGAGGCAGAGGTGGGAGAGCACTGGGGGCAGAGGCCTTCACTGTGTTTTTGTGAAAAGGAACAGGCAAGGCAGGGTAAACAGGCTGAGGACTGGCTGATTGAAACAATTTCAGCAGACTCTGGGGCATAGGGACTGTCCCTAGTTGTCTGGTACCTGGCCCTGGGGTGATTAGGGGAGGTGGATGATAGCCTGGACTACGAGATGCTTATAAAGAACATGGCTAGCCCTCTGGAGTGGTTGGTTTGTATTTAAAAGTGCTCTGTGCTGAGTCATTTACTATCTCTAGGAATTGGCTAACCCTGGGAGGGGTGGTCTCTTTAGGGTGAGCAAAGCCCCAGATGTCAAAGCATCAGAATGCAGAAAACAAAAGACATTGTTAATACAGCAAAACAGCTGAAAGTGGTCAGCACTATTTCTTTTTCCTTTTTCTTTTTGATCCTTTGGTAAAAGGTTAAAATACTTTCTATTTTCAGTCATGGCTTCTGTTGGCCACATAGACCAGCCCTAGTGTATCTGCTCATGATGGGAAGTGGTGATATTTGCCCCGAGCTTCACTGGGAACAGAATTTGAAACCTTTCTCAGCAGAAGGCCTCATATGCATAAGTACAAAATCTTATTCATCAGTAATAAGCTGCAATGGAGACTTTTAATCATGTTTGTAAGGGCTGCCATTTCAAAGCAACCCAGTAGAACCAAAGCCTTCATTATTTGAGAGATGTTTCTATGGGAAGTCTGTTGATATCACACTTTGAAAGTGAATTAATGATGAGCTTGAGTAAATTGAATATTCAAAAAGAAGTCAAGGAAGTCCCCCATTGGAAATATGGCATACAGTGTGGTATTAAATGGGGTTGCTGTCTCATCCCCACATGCTGCAGCTCTGAACTGTGGTTCCCCTCTCTCTCTCAAGTTGCTCTGCCAAGAAGAGAGCAGTTAAAGAATTACCCATAACACTGTATTTCACTATATGGCATTGTTATTTCTTCGATTTGCATATTAATGTTCTAGAATTAGATGGCAGTGCAACTCCATACATGACACCAGGGAGTATAGGAAGAAGGAGTGGGTGGTTTACTACAGGATACAGATTCCTGTGTTTGATCTAAAAAATAAAAATGCAGTAAATACAAAATGTTTTTAAACACGAGGAGCTTTAAACTTCAATGGGCTTTGGTTCTTGGGCTTGTTAGAACAGTTTGGTCTTTGAATCACTGAGTGAGCGCTCAGGGAGAGCTGAACGCTTGGAAGCAGAAGCACATGCATTTCAAAGCCAGTGCTGGCTCTGAGCACTGAGGGTATCCTGGTGCAGTGCAACCTCCAGAAAATGGAGCCAGCAGTTCACTTGCATCCAAAAGTCTGATGCTCACACTGGAAAAGTTCTCTCGGGCCGTCTCCTGCTAAGCAGCCCTCTTCAACTCTGGGTCCTTGGACTCTGCTAATCCTACCCATTTTAGCCTCTGTCTGAGGGCTGCTGATAGGGAGACTCTACCTTCTCCCTCTTAAACACTGCTGCCTGAGCAGATTTCATGGGGACAGCTGGAGCTGACTCCTTCCAGATGGCTTTTTGCCACCACTGCTACCCTTGTCATGGGCTCCCACTCCTTCTTGTCAACACTACTCCTCTAAGTGCAGAGTGAACCCTGGTGTGATATGGTAAGAGGGAGAACTTTCATAATTTGCAGGAGAAAACATTCTCATTCTTGTTCAAAAGCAGACATTGTGGGGTGAGGAGAGGGAGAACAGTAAGAAGGGCTGGTCCACTCTGCTCAGGAGTTTTCAGCAGCACAAAGCCACCCAACTACCCACGGCCCATCTACATAAACCCTCATCACTTGCAGGTCTTCACAGTGTCATTCTTTAACAACACAGAAAATGGGCAGAAGAGAACATGGAATTGCTAAAGTTTTCATTTTGTCATATGAAAATTAAAAAAAAATTGTCTACTCTTTGCATCATTTCACATAAAAATGGGCATTGTAATACCAAAAACATTAATTAATTGTCTTACATTTTCTCATTTACTCACTGTCTGGTGAAAATGTTGGCACAACAAATGTTGACAATGTTGCTAGGCTAGACAGAAATAACGATGACGTCTCTTTATTGAGTGCTTACTGGGTACTAGGCGCTGTCTAAGCACTTACACATGTTATCTCATTTTTCCCTTTTAAAGGTCTTTAATGGCTCCCTTTGGTCTCTTTCAGTGATGGCAAATTCTCATTTCCGTCAACTTGGATCCTTTGATAGTGCCCTGCCTGTGGCACTGTGTTAGTAAGGATCATGAGGATAAACAGAGGCTTGGCTGGAAAGAGCTGGAAAGATTGATTAACAATGCCTGACAGGAGGTTGGGGAGAGAGGGGACAAGGTGCAGGGAGGGAAGGGGACGCAGGGGAGAGTAGGAAGTGTGGATATTTGCCACCCCACAGTCCTCTAAAAAAAAGTTTAAGATTGCTGAGGCTTGGTGGCTCATGCCTGTAATTCCAGCACTTTGGGAAGCTGAGTCGGGCTGATCACGAGGTCAGGAGATCGAGACCATCCTGGCCAACATGGTGGAACTCCGTCTCTACTAAAAATACAAAAAATTAGCCGGGTGTGGTGGCACGTGCCTATAGTCCTAGCTACTCAGGAGGCTGAGGCAGGAGAATTGCTTGAATTCGGGAGGCGGAATTTGTGGTGAGTAGTGATTGTGCCACTGCACTCCAGCCTGGGCGACAGAGCGAGACTCCATCACAAAAAAAAAAAAAAAAAAGTGTTCAAGATCCTTAGTAGGTAAATCAGGCCCTTTATTATCTGGCTTTTCTTGCCCTTCCAGATTTGCCTCCAGCCCCTGTCTTTAAATATGGTGCCAGCACTTCTCTAACTGTAAGGTGCCTAGAAATCTTCAGGGGATCTTCTTAACATGCACATTCTTATTCATAGGTCTGAGATGGGGTCCGAGATTCTGTATTTCTATCAAGCTCCCAGATGCTGTTGGTCCAAGGACCACACTTTCAGTAGCCAGGCTCTATGCCACGTCAAAGCCCTTACCATTCATTCCCTGAACCTGCTGTGTGCTTTCACCCATCTGTTAACAAGGGTTAGTTACCATTGATAATTTACTAGGTGCCAGGTCCTGTGCTAAACGTTTTACATAACTCATCTTATTTGCTCCTGACAACACATCTCTTAGATAGGTAATTTTATTACCATTTCATTTCACAAATGAAAAAAAAAAAAAAACCAGATTCAGAGGTTAAGTAACTTTTTCAAGATTAGACAGCCAACAGGGGACTAGAACCCAGGCCTGCTGAACCACAAAGCACACACTCTAGCTTCTTGCTATTCAGCCTGTGGATTGGCAGCATTGATATCACCTGGGAAGTTGTTGGAAATGCCGAGTGTCAGGCCCTACCCAGACTCACTGAATGAGGATTTGCATTTTATCATGAGCCCACATTATTCATGTGCACATCAAAATCTAAGAAGTGCCATTGTAAACATCCATGACTCATGTTTTCTCATTCCATTCTTTCAAAATAAGAAGTCTAGAATCACAATTCACAAAATCAGACTATTTTGATAAGGATTTAAAAATATGTATACTCTGAAGTTTTGACACTGCATATTTAACCAAAGGGCTCTTTTACTGAGTAGTTTGAGAAAATTTTGGCTTTTCAGAAATTATCAACACAAAATAAAACTGACAATGGCCACAATCTACAAGTGGTAAAACTTGTTATAAACGAAAATCATCTAAAAGACCATATCAAGTTGGTCATATTGGATACTGCAAAAATTGGCTCAGGAAAAAAATAGACTTGAAATAACCAACATTAAATAAAACTGTCCACAACTAAAATTTTACATGGCAAGATACAGATGAATAAACAAAAAAACTGATAGAAGAATCAAGTCTTCTTAACCAAAACTAAATAAGTAAAATTGGAGCAAAAACATTGAACTTGTTAGAAATAGTGGCCTCAAGAGGAAAACTCACATAGGAAGAGATTATTATGCTAAAATTATTTCTAGACAATAACAAAGCCCTGATTCATGATTCAATATTAAATTCCATGAGTGCCGGAATCTGTATCTGTCTTATTTATTCCTATATCCCAGTATCTAGAACAGTGCCCAGCACAAAAAAGTAGCTCAGTTGAAAATGTATGGTTTGGCTCTGTGTCCCCACCCAAATCTCACCTTGAATTATAATCTCCATAATCCCTAAGTGTCCAAGGATGGGACGAGGTGGTGGTAATTGAGTCATGGGGGCGGTTTCCCTCATACTATTCTCATGATAATGAGTGAGTCTCATGAGATCTGATGGTTTTATAAGTATCTGGCATTTCCTCTGCTGGCTCTCATTCTCTCTCCTGATGCCCTGTGAAGAGGTGCCTTCCGCCATGATTGTAAGTTTCCTGAGGCCTCCCCAGTCATGCAGAACTGTGAGTCAATTAAACCCTTTTTCTTTAAAAATAATAAAAAAAGTGTTGCACAAAATCTTAAATCGTACAAGGAAAATAATCTGATAAAACTTCAGAACAAAAATGAAAATGGAAAAACTATTTTAAAAAGTTTAAATGTGTGGTATATGATTTCAAAAAAGTAAAATGATTTAATAGCATTTGATTCAGAAAATACATTTCATCCAAGAAAGATTTTATGAGAAAATGATTTGTCAGTGTTGGCAAAATTTGGATGAAAAATACATAAACATGAGTCAAAATGGGCTAGAAGGGTGGGATCAGACTACCACCTGGTCAAACGGTGGAGTCAAAGTTACGGAGCAAAGTAGCTGCATGAAAACCATCTGTATTCCTTCCTTCTGGCAGCAAATCTTAATTATTCTTCCATGCCTAACTGAAATTTAACATCTTGCATTGAGCCTTTTCTAATCCAAAGCAGAACATTTTGACCCCAATGTTTGCACTCGTTATATTTTTACCCAAGGATGTGTTGACTTTACCATAGCAACTTTCAGAATTCACAAAAGTCGAGAGAAGATTTTGAGGGTGATAGGGTACTTTCATAAAAGAACAACCTTCCAGGATCTGAGAGGAATCACGATTTTGTGATAGTTTAATAAAATAAAAACTGTTATTCAATTCATACTATATATTACTAAAGATTCAGTGTTGTATGATTAACTGCCTAAAAAGTCACTTCTTGTTTGTAAGATTAAAAACTACAAAAATTCACCAAAAATGAATAACTTAGGTAAGAAATACTCAAAATAAAATAAAATAGTTCATAGTTAAACTATACATGGTAACACTGGTTTTGACTAAAATTGATGGAAGAATAAAAACAAACATCTTTTAAAATGTAAATCTGAATAATTGACCTCAGGAAATTGAACTTGATGGAAATAAATAATCACAGAATAAAATCTGTAGTAGACAATGGCTTTAATTTGCAATGCTTAATACAGAGAAAAACATCTTTATTGATTAATCAAAAATTGATCATGCAATTTAAGCTCAAAGAATTGACTTTGATGAAGACAATATTGGTAACATAAATAATAAGAAAAAGTTTGGAATTTAAAAAATTGCCTTGTATAGAAATTGATCCGAAAACTCAATAAAAATTCATCAGTGTTGTTTCATTTATTCAACAAATAGCTATTGAGCATCAGTTATGCACAAGGCTGTAGCGATTAAACAGTGAATAAGATAAGGGCTTTATATTCTCAAAGGAGAATGTAAATTCCTACCTAAAATGTTGGTATTCTTTTACATGAAATTAAAATATCCGTTGCATGAAAATGATGTGTTGTCCTTCACTGTTAATTCTTTTAGGAAGAAATTTAGAACTATGTATTAAAAGACTGAAAAGGTCCATAAATTTTGATTCAGTACTTATGTTTTTAAATATGTTCCACAAATACATTAACTAAATGTAAAAGAGTTATATCCTAAAATGTTGATTGGGCATGGTGGCAGGTGCCTGTAATCCCAGCCACTTGGGAGGCTGAGGCAGGAGAATTACTTGAACCCAGGAAGCGGAGATTGCAGTGAGTCGATATCACGCCACTGCACTCGCCTGGGCGACACAGTGAGCCTCCATCAAAAAAAAAAAAAAAAAATAGTTGCTTATAAGAGAGAGAAATTAGCACATACCCTAAATATGGAGTATTTGGAGGAATATTAAGGAAACTATGCCACATTGCCTTGATGGTTGATGGTTATTTTCCAGAGCAGCAGCTCCACATTTATATCTGATCATTTATGTTTGTGTGGAAATGAAAATAATATCCTCAGGCTCCTTAACAATTTTGCAAGCTGGCCTGTTGTGGGTGACTGTGTGATGTCGCGGAGTGACAAAGCCTTGGAAACGCAAAGTCTGCTGCTGTTTCACCTCCAGGATACCAAACACCCAGGGCTTGAGAGGGCTGAAGTGGAGGCCGTGTCACAGGATCAGAATGTGATCTCCGTGACTGCTTAGCCCGCTGAGACCCAGAGGCTCAGAGGCTGGAGGATGGAGGGATGTGACAAAGAAATGTGGAACATGCTCCATAACCTCAATTAAAAACCCAGCATTCCTTCTTTCTTGTATTCATTTATTCATTCACTCAACAAAGATTTATGGAGTGGCTGATGTGCCCCAGACATTGCTTTCGATGCTGGAGATTCGGTTGTAAGCAAGAGAGATGAAAATTCCTGCCCTTGTGGAGCCTGCATTCTGGTAGAGGCAGACAGTAATGAAACTAAATAAATAACTAAATTATACAGAATGTTAGATGTTGAGAAGGAGGATGGAAAAAAAATGCAGCAGAGAGAGGGAGCACGGGGGAATGGGTCTGTAATTCTAGACTGGGCAGTCAGAGAAGGACCCGGTGAAGAGATGATGTTGATCCTTGAGGAGATGTGAGGGAGGAAAGAGAGCCAGCCATGCAGGCTCCTGGGAGAGGGTGCACCTGGCATGGGGAAGAACTCCCTCTGATGTTTTCTAGCCTTGGACTTCATCTCTGCCTTGGTCTGTCTATGGTGGTAATAACCTAACCTGAAAAGCTGACTCTAGGTTAATGGATTATTGGAAATTTGCAGAAGGGACCCCAAGGGAACAGAAGTATCTTAATACTTGTTAGAAATTATTTTTAAGTCTGTGGCTTTCCAACCTGTCCAGGAGCTTCTGAGGCCTCACAGACCCTCTCTCTGCCATTAGAGTTTATACTAATGTTTCCAAACTGTAGTCTTCAGGGGCTTATCCTGGGAGACAGTTGCTCAGCAAAAAAGGTCTTGTTCGTAAATAAACTGGGGAAATACAGTGTGCTGTCTTCCCAATGTGAAGATTACCTTTGAGAATCCCTGCAATAAAGAAGCCTGTTGAATTTTCTTTAACCCTGAGTGTCCCTAACTTATTCTCATGCCATGGCTATTACGATCCTATGTAACAGATGTTCATCAGGAGACACTGACTCATACAGTAGTGTTCCATGCTGGTTATAGACTGTCCGGTTCATTGTCTCTTCACTTGTCCTTGATGTCAGTTTTGTTGTATTGTCAGGCAGGGCTCGGGGATAAAATTCTCTGGTATAACCACTGGGTCCTGGACACAGAGGACAAATACACAAAATCTTTATGGACCAAATGTAGATGGTTGCAAATGTGGTCCTACAGAAAAGGTCACTCAGGGCTTCTTGAAAGTGAGTAGAAAAATATCTGCGTAAGAGAAGGCCTTCTCTCCAGTGTAGACAAATGCAGAGACACAATTTCATTGCACAAGTAAACATGAATTTGGGGCCAGGAGGTGGGGTGGGACTGTGAGGAATTTAGGGGGTAGACCAATTCTGCACGAAAAATATCTCAAAGTATTCTCTTTGCTGTCCATCTGCTGTGCTCACATCCACCTCTCCTTACTGTCTCTGCCCCTTTCTTATTCTGTCTGTGGCTGCCCAGTGAGGGCTGGGCTCTGGTTATTCTTTTCTTCCTCAACTTTTCTGCCATCCTTTAGTCTTGTTGCCTCCTGTTTTCTTCTTTCCTTCTGGCTGGACTTGTGCTTCCCATTCCTTATTTTCTGTTTCCTTTCAAACCTCCTTCTATTCCCTTCCCCCACAAATGGTTTCATGCCCCATGTATGACCCACCCACTCTGCTGCCCACTTCACAGGGTCTGTCTTTTGTTCCTCCTTCCATTTGGCCTTTTTATTCTGGGCCCTTGCCCCAGAGGCTGAGAGACCTTTATTTCTTTGGTGTGTGTTTTTGCATCACCCCTGTGACATCTATGTTTGTAAGGCAACTTCAGCTTGGCTTACATTTTCAATCATGCATAGGATTTACATGATAACAAAATCTCCTGTCTGGGAATGTGAGACAGATTCCTGTAGTCATTGCATTCATCACTCCCAGGGATTTATTCAATCATGCCCTCACTGAGTAATGTTTATGTGTGAGGTACTAAGGACAAGGAGATAGAAGACATAATTCTGCTTGGAAGGAGCTCATGGTCTAGTGAGAGACACAGTGACCAAAGTAGATAATCTCAATAGAATGTGGCAAGTGTTGCGCCAGAGGCCAGGAAGGGATGCTGTTCCAGGAGGGTCTCTGAGCCAGCCTGGGAGGGTCGGGGATGGCTTCTCAGTCTCAATGGTAATTAGGACAGTGCAAATTTGAGCTTTCAACTGAAAACTGAATTTGGAAAACTTTTACTTTTACTCTGAGCTTGAAAGTTTCTCAATACTTAAAGAGTTTTCTGATAGGATCAGTGGCATTATTTATAAATGGTATTTTAAAATACTGTAAATGAAAAGTGTTAACATTGGGAAGATTTGCATAACTCGGTGTAATATTTTCCAATGTATTATGTTATAAAATCATGCATGGATAAAATAATACACCCAAAATGCAAGATAGGCAACGGATTTAATGTAATGGAGTATAAAATGTTCAATTACCTGGTTTCAAATTCTATTCTGCAACTCACCTTTATGAAAACTAATGTGTAGAGTTTTGGAGTTACAGTGAAATACAAATATCCAAAATTATTTGAAAAACTTGGAACATATTCCTCCTTTTCCAACTATGTAACTATGTGAAGCTGGATTTTCTTTCCATACCTCAACCAAAACAACATATTGCAAAGGAAGGAATACAGAAGCAGACAGGAGAATCCTGCTGTCTTTATTGAGTCGGATATTAAAGAAATTTCAAAAAATAAAACAATGCCTCTATTTTCTCATTTTTTTCTGTTTTGGAAAATATAGCTATTTTTCATAAAATGTATTATTTACTTTAACATGTAATTATTACTTTACAGTTAAGTAATTAATATTGAAAATTTTTCTCAGTTTCAGTTTCTAATGTGGAAAATATTGATAGCTATACTCCATATAAACTAAGCTCTTTGGAGTCCTTAGTAAATTTTTGTTTGTTTGTTTTTGAGACAGAGTCTCACTCTCACCCAGGCTGGAGTGCAATGGCATGGTCTCGGCTCACTGCAACCTCTGCCTCCCGGGTTCAAGCGATTCTCCTGCCTCAGCCTCCTGAGTAACTGGGACTACAGAGGCCTGCCACCACACTCAGCTAATTTTTGTATTTTTAGTAGAGGTGGGGTTTCACTATGATGGCCAGGCTGGTCTCGAACTCCTGATTTCGTGATCTGCCCGCCTCGGCCTCCCAAAGTGCTGGGATTACAGGCGTGAGCCACTGCTCCCGGCCTAGTATTTTTTAATAATGTAAAGAGGCCCTGGAATCAAAAAATGTGAGAATGACTGGACTAGACAGTCCTCTCTTAGATTCTACGACTTGGTCAAACTGCTGCTCTGATCTTTGTGGGTGCAATGCATGAAGCCAGTGCAGAAGACTCTATTCTGGTTCCTTCTCTAAACTTGGAGAAAATAGATTTTGATTTTTGCAAATAAAAGTCTTTTTTAGTAAGTATCGATGATCACTTTCATGTACTTACCCTTCCCCACATGAGAACTCTGCTTCTGCCAATTGTCAAATACAGAATTTCTGAACTGCCTTGAGGTTACTCTCCCATCATAATTGACTTTACTTCTCTATCTTTGAGAAAGTCTCGTGTATCCCCATGTTGTTTTCTTACCAACCAAAAGCTGTTCAGGTATTTATTGAGTGCGTCCTCTGTATCTGGCATTTTTCTAGGGAGTGGGGATACAGTGATAATGAGGAAGATGCTCTCCTCACTCTTGTGGAGTTTGTAGTCTAGCAGGAGAATATCATGGATGATGTTTAATCGAACCCTTACTCTATGTCAGGTTCTGAGCATTTTACATGTGGCATCTCCATGTCATTATTACAGTTGTCCTAAGTTAATACAAATATTCCCATTTTCCTTTTTTTTTTTTTTTTTTTTTGAGATGGAGTCTAGCTCTGTCGCCCAGGCTGGATCGCAGTGGTGCGATCTCAGCTCACTGCAACCTCTGCCTCCTGGGTTCAAGCAATTCTGCCTCAGCCTCCTGAGTAGCTAGGATTACAGGCACGTGCCACCATGCCTGACTCTGGATAATTTTTGTATTTTTAGCAGAGATGGGGTTTCTCCAAGTTGGTCAGGCTGGTCTCGAACTCCTGACCTCAGGCAATCCACCCGCCTTGGCCTCCCAAAGTGCTGGGATTATAGGCGTGGGCCACCAGGCCCAACCCTATCCCCATTTTCTATAGAAGGAAACTGAGACCCAGAGAAATTAGGAAGTGTGTCCATACTCACTACAGTGAATACCCTTGGCACCCCTGTCAAGTGCCCATGTGGTCATGATCACCAGTGCTCTGCACCCATTCCCCAGTTCCACGTGCCTTGCTGCCAAGGGTTTATGGTTGGAAAATTCTTCAAAGGCTTGCCTGTGGGCTGCCATGGTCGCCTCACCTGTACCCAAGCATCCAGGAGTTGATTACTGAACTTCCATCCAGTAGCTGATGACCAAATGGTGAACAGAAGATCAGCTTCTTTGCCTCTGGATGAATTCTGGGGTGCAATTTACACTTCTGAGCTCCCTGAGAATCAGGTTGGGACTGGCCTTCAACCGAAATCACATGTCTTTACTTCTCCTTCTGTAGTGGGCTTCTTAAACATTTACCACTTTCCCTGGGGAGTTCTTTGTTGATGAATCACTTGAATCTTTGCCTTGGGGTCTGCTTCTTAGAGACTCTGAAGACTGTCATCCACCTAAGTGACAGAAGTCAGGATTTGAACCCAAGGTGGCCTGACTTGAGCACAGGTGCTTTTAGCTAGCACACTGGACTGTGTGCTCTCAGATTACTGTTAACAGGTTAGTCCATCCAGTTGCAGAGTCTACAAAACTATGCTTCTTATTTTACCACACATTAAAGCATCTCTTTCTACCATGTGTATGGCAGATGCACCTGACAACAACAACTTAAGCAAACCCAGAGAATGACCGTATGATCTAGGAAGATTTTTTTTTCAGTTTCAAGCTAAGGAATACGGGAGTGGCCAACCTGGAGATTCTCTCCTTCTTTATGAGGAATATCTGAAATCCTGGCCCATTCCTTGAAATACAGGTCATGTAGGGAGAGGAAGGCCCTTAGTTTTGGGTTAAATGGAGGTTGCTAGGTGGAGGTTGCTAAGCCAAAATGCTGTATACACTGCATACTTTTTACAAATGATAGTAGGTCTTCTTGCCTAGTCCGCTGTCCCTGGACCACCCGATAGGTAAGTCTTCAATAAAGCCTGTATTCTGTTCGTTGGCTCTAGGTCTTTTCTACAGAAGCCAATAGGGGTCCAGCAGACACCTTGAGAATGTATGTTCTTCACCCCTTTGGAAAAAATCCTTTGCAGAGGGGAAAGTAACACTCCGCTAGGTCTTTATGCTTATTTAAATCCTGTCAAATTAATATAACTGTGTGTTATAGGCACATGCCAGCTTCCCTCCACCTCTCACACCAAATAAAAACAAATGCAATATTGATTAACTTTTCTTTCCCATGGCCCATGGTGGGTATAGATGGAGAAATAGTAGGTTGACAATAACATTCCATGGATTCCTTCCGCTGATTCAGCAGTAGCGGCTAGAATTTCATAAGCTGTCACCACTTCAAGAGAGGAGAAGCAGTAGCCTGGTGTGCGTGTGTTCGTCACACCCACACTGTGCCGAGCTCTGACTTCTGGGCAGTGTTGAATGCATAGGCTGTTATTCCCCAAACCCCTCACCACTCCTGGATTTAACCTGAGTCAGGGTGAGTCTAACCACCCGTCAATTGCCTTTATAGAAAACACTTTGGGTCCTGACTATTGGTTGCCCCTTTGTTTTTTTGAGGTCCTTGAGTCTGTCTTGTGCTGAACTTCATGGAAGGCACAGGAAATGTATCCCTAAAGCAGCCAAGCATCAAAGACGTTTCTGTGAAAACGCCCCTCTCCACTACCACAGAACTGTTTATTTTTTCAATTAACAAAGGATAAGGTGGTCCACTGGGGAATGTTGGCTTGGAGCCCCAGAATTTAAATATGTATGCAAAGTAGGGGGTTAAAAAGACCTTAGATTAATCCAGTTTTTACAACACCTGAGGCTGTGGTGGGGATGGGGGCAGTTAATTTAAGCACTAACTTTTGAAGGAGCAATTCTCTCCCACTTTGGCTGCCTGGTCTCAGGCCACAGGGTCAGGCTTTAAGTATTTCACCTAACTACACTCAGGGGACAAGCACAGGACCCTCGTTGGCATGCCTTGGTATCTATTCACATTCTTCTGTTTTGCTTTGTCTCTCTCCCTGGACAAATGGCACCTTATTATCTAACTTGAGACTTCGCATTCAGCCTTCAAGACCCAGTCCATGTTTTGAATTAAGGAAGAATGAACCTCAGCATGAGCCCTGGGGAATCTGGGTTAGGTGATCCAAGCCCCTCTTGGGTTAGACGGAATGCAGCACTTTTCTTCTTTTCCCTGCTAGTGGGTCTATTGAGTTTCAAAAGAGATCAAGCACATATTTAGAAATTCTCTAAATTCTGTAGCTCTGCTATGCAAAATTTTCTGTGGAAGAAATTCTCAAAAAGAAAGGGAAGCGGGGGTCTCATCAGGATCTACTAAGGTTGCTCAAGAGGGTACAGTAAGAGGCCACACACTGAAAACATTGCTTTTTGTTTCCTTCCTTACCTTATTTCCTCCAGTCTGAAAGTACAGATGTTTGAAACTCTTCCAGGAGTGGAGATGACCAATGACCAGTCTGATCCTGGGAGAGGCTGGACTTCTACTACCTTTGGCAGAGAGCCCCAAAATGATTTTTAAAATTTACTCTCAAATCAATGGAACTGGGAAATATTTACAACACTTGGCCGTTTGTTGACTTGAATATGTGAAGTCTTGCAGAGGAGCTATTTCTTTTCATTGTGGCATCAATATAATTTATAGTGGATGGCATTCTGTCCCTGATTTTGTCTCCTTCTCTCCCTTCCTCCACCCCATTTACATTCACTTGAAAGAAAAGTCTTTTGAAAAGCAGGTGAGTCATGATCTGAGCATCTATGAACAAACAGTGACTCTTCTTAGGACACAGGACACCTCTTTCCTGGGCATTGTGCTTTCATATTTATGTAATAAAACTTAAAAATATGCAGGATGCAAAAGCCTTCTGGCTGAAAGTTGTTTAGAGTTTACACAACCCATATAATATCAACCACCTCTAGAAGAGGATTTCTATCTCAGCTCGTAGAATCCACTAACACGTGGGCCAACCTTGGGCAAAATTGAGAAGCTGGAAAACGGTTTGCTTCCCTCAGCCCCTCCACTTCTCAGCGAGTGTCTTGCTGTCTTCTCCTCTCCCTGCATCTCTTGCTGTGCCCTCAAACCTACCCATCCTGATGTTAGATAAGGCTGGGTTTAGTTTAACATGTTAACGCCCCTCTGCATTTAAATCCTATATTTAATTATAAAAGGAAAGGGTCTGTTCTTTTAAAGGCATTGTGGGGGACCTAAGCGGGGATGTAGGCCACAGAAAAGAAACTTCTCGAGGAACTTTGACCAAGAGAAACACCATCTGAAAGTGCCTAAGCTAACAAAACTGAGTTTAGGACATCTGCGTTTGGCCCATTCTCATTAACCACCACGTCCCTGGAGACTGGTTTTCCTCCTAATATGGTGAAATATGCCAAAAGCAAGTAAATTCTCCTGTGGGATTTAAAGGATTTAACTGAATCACATGGAAAGTTACCAGATTCTCTGAGTGATTTATGTGGTAGAAGCATGGTTCTATTTGGATGAACTTTTTGCTGTCTCACAGAAAAAAGAAAGTAAAATATTCAATATATACTCACCAAGTGGTTCCAAGAGCCTTGCCTTGAAAAAAAGAAAAAAGACATAGCCTTTTTCAAAAGTTAGTTTAGAAGTATTAAAAAATCATATTTTTATAGTAACAGTTATCACATTGCCAATATTTTTCCATCAGCACTGTAAATAAAGTAACATTTTTCTTGTGAGTACACCATTTAATTGCTCATAAGTAAGAAAAGGGTGTGTAAGTGTGGTCTTAATGTAAGTGTTAACACACTGGTTAGAAATGTGAAGTCCCTTAAAGTTATACAAAAAACCTTAAACACATGAGATAAATTTTAGAAGCTGTTAACCACATGGAGATGCTGGGTTCCAGACACATGCTCTCGCTCCCTCAAAAACCTATAGCATCTCTTCAAAGTTGAAGTTCAGTTCCACTTAGAAAGGCATTATTTCCATTCTCAGCCCTATTTTAAAAGGAAACAGCAGAAGTGTATATTCTAGCGGGTTCTGTTCACATCGCAGTGACCCTAAAAAAGTCCACAGAAAGTACACTTCTCAATCAAATGTTTAGTTACCATTGACTGCGAAGACCCCAGCGAGAGCATGACATTTTTCAATGATTGCAGCAAAATATATTGCTAGGGAATCCAGAAAAAATATACAACTAAAGTCTTGCTTTTCAAAAGCATCTTCAACCAGAGAGGCAAGAATTATTAAAGAATGTTTCATTATAATAAAGAAAAGAATGACCTGTTTTTAAAAAGAATGGAATTATGGGGATCCAAATGGAATTCAAGTAATCCTGGTTGCATCCTGCACTCCAGTATTTTGGATGCATTTGGGAATGCTGTGGGATCACTCTGAATTTGCCTTTTCTCTATATTCTACCCGACAAGTTTATATTCAGCAGTATCCCTCACTGTGAAAATTACCAGTGGTTCAAGGAGGAAATTTGGGGGTTTATATAAAGTAAGTGATGAATCTTCTTGGCTTAGAAATGTGGTTCTTAAAATATTAGGCTTATAGATCATTTTGAGAAACTTATTAAAGTCAAGTAAAAGAAAACATACATAGCACATACACATTGCATTTTGCATTCAGTTCCAGGTCTAGAATAATAATAAGCTTCAGGTCTAGAATGTCATTATAGGAAGATTTCCATTTAGGTCTGCTTTAAAAATATCCATAATAGGTCAGAGGAAAGAAATAGGATTCTGACCTTGGGCAACAATATAATTCCTTTTACTAGTGACCAATTAATCCAACTCTTCAGAGTAACATTTAATCTTTCTTTTAAGTGGTTTCTAAAAAGGAACAACAGAAATGGCACTACTAAGAACTTTACAGAACTGGAAGTAGTATCAAAGTGGCTCAAAACCAAATAAATATAATGTAATATACACCAAATTCAAGTTTTAAAGCTATTCAAGCCAGGGAAGCAAAGGAGGAAATGCTGATTATTTGGGGGAGAAACGGTAGAAGGGAGGGGGTAGAAAGGGAAGACCAGATGTTCAGTTTTCAACATCAATGTTTCTGAAGCCAAGAATATATTGCTGACCCAGGCATGATAAAATGTGCAGGGATTTCCAGCAATCCACAGTCAGCTGACCTGCTAAGGAGAAAAACAACAGTTTTAAAATAATAAAGTTAGGCTGTAAATATAATTTTCTTATCTGGGGTTCTGGTTATTTATACCTCAAAGTGAATAGCTGCATAAAGATCTTATTGTTTCTCACTGGAACAAGCTTGAAGCCCAGGGAATGCCTTGACTTCATGAGATTATGAAAAAAAAAATGTTGTATTTTTATGGGACAGGTTGACATGGATTTTATTCAATAGACAACCTGACATTTATCAAGATGCTTTCAATTACACCAAGAGAAATAGAAGTCTTCATCTTATTGCTGTTTATGTGGCAGCATTGTTCTTCTACATTGAGTTGATGGAAATGAATTGTTTTGCTTTTCATTTTAGCCATTTTACAAGTTTGCTATCGTTGTTGCTGTTTTTAGAATAAAATGATTTTGCCAGTAACATTGAGTGGCTATACCTCTTCTTAATAATGGGAAATTTTATAAATTTGGCTGCTTAATAACATGATTTAGAAGTTTGCACTCTGCTCACTTTTAATTTGACCTTACAATTACCAAGATGAATAAAAATGACTTTTATAAGGACATGAATCCAACTGAAACTTCACAAGATTGGAATCATTTAATTTTTGAAAGTTGTGTTCCATCCAAAAGCCTTCTGTGGTTTGTGTACCCCAAGAATAATTTTCTATCCAAGTCATATTTGAATAAAGTAAAGGATAACAATATGTCCTATGTTTCCAAGAAACCTAATCTTGTTCAGGGGTGAGAGTCCATCATTTTGTCTTCTGCCACCCTTTACACAATGCAGGCTCATAGGAGATTTGTTTGAGAGCTCATCTACACAAAGATGATTTTATTGCATTAGCCAAGTCACCCAGCAAAAATTGTCAATTTTATGTCAGGTTTTAAAGATTACATCCTGAATAAGTATATTTTCTTTCCTGTCAAAATATGCAGTTTATGGTTTCTAATATCAAAGAGAGAGTAGGTTATTTTCAGTATAAGTAATCCTGTTGTTCTTTTTTCCTTCTCTACTCAAGATAAACAAAAATTTGAGGGCTATTTTCTTAGAAAAAAATGACCTCAATGTCAACTGTCTTCTCCAGCTATAATTTTGGCAACCTCAGTAACTACCTGGTGACTTGGTGTTGTCCCTTATTGTGGATTTAAACATTTTGTAATCAAAAAATACTCAACTTTTCAAGTCTTGGGACTATATTTTTTTTTTTTTAGTTTAACCTGTTCTGCCTCTCTATAAGCCATACATGGAAATAAGACGTGTAAAACTGGTAAGATAAATGTAAAGATCAGGGATCATAGGAAACTCTACTGAGAAATAAAATTATTTTTAATAAAAATTTTTAAAAATATAGTTTGGTGTCTTGGGCAAATAGAGTAGCATTACTTGTTATTTTGTCTGTAATTTACTTTAAAATATTTCAACATAAACTTCAAGGTGATAAATACTTGCATTAATTTGCTTCTGTACCTAAAATAGAGGGTGGTTGGTTAACATTTGAAAGACTCTAATCAAGAGTCCATGGGAAGTTATTATAAGGTGTGGTAGGCAGTCTCCCAGTGTTTCCACCCTTGTGCAGTATTCCTCTCCCCTTGAGTATGGGCTGGACCAAGCAATTTGATTGAACAAATAGAATATAGCAAAAGTGTGGAGATGTTCTGAGAGATCAGGTTATAAAAGACTGTGACTTCCATCTTACTAGCACTCTCCCACCTTCCTTGGAAGCTGATCCTTCTGCGTTGAGCCGTGAGATGACTATGAACCCAGCTGACGCCTTGATTGCAGCTTGTGAAATACCCCAAAGCAGAGGACCCTGATAAATTGTGTTTGGATTTCTGGCCCACAGAAACTGAGATTACAAAAGTTGTTTTAAGCCATTAGGGTTAGGGGTAATTTTTTATGTGACAACAATAGATAACTAACACACAAGAGCTACAGGGATCATGTTTTCATCTATACTAGTTGATCTAACAGTAGGTGAATTATATGGTATGTGAATTATACCTCAATAAAACTGTTTAAAGATTTATATCAGGACATTTGTTAAATAGCATAAATAATATTAGAAATGCATACATTTGTGAAACGAGTGGTGTATAAAATATGTGAGTTAACTAGAAATAATGGACAGCAGAGTACCTCTGGTTTTGCATGAGAGGTATAAGAATGTGGAAAGCCCAGAGACTTGTACTCTCCCAAGTGGTACCCTAGGCCCAAGACTCTCATTCAGTCTTAGATTTGACCATAACATCGAGGGATTATGTGACTTGATTGGACTCAGGTTAGCTAAGATCTACTGTTAGAGCACAGTGGCCTTTGCCCCAATCTTGTATTCAAGAGCCTTTGGTTGGCCTTTGCCCCAACCAAAAAGAAGTGGACAATTGTGAATGACCAAGTTGACTCAAGTCATTCTGCAACAGAACTGATGAGACAAGAAGTCGACGCATAAGACAACTGACTGCATCCCTTGCAAGGTAAGTGTGCCCCTTAGCGTTTGTCTTTGTTGTGGCAAAATAATTAAACTGGCCCCTCAGCCCAGCCACCAGTTAATTTAAGCAATGTTAGAGGCACAACAATACCAGTCGTTCTCTCACTCAAAGACCTTTCATGGTATCTTATTTTCCAAGAACTAAGTCCAAGTCCTTTGCTTGAATACAAGGCTCTTACAACTTTTGTTTTCTACTCTCCATCATACACTAAATTGAACAACTTTGGGAAATTGAACAGTTGTTGTATTTTCTTGCTTCCTTATTTTTGCTCATTTAATTCCATCCATCTGAATGATCATCCCATCCATTAGCTTTGGACAAATAGTGTTTAATGTATTTCAGGCCCTTGAGTACAAAGATAAACAAGGCACAGTCTTGTCCCATAAGAATCTTATTTAGTGTGTGAGTGTGTGAGTTGGCCATATCAACAAGCAATTCCAATAAAATTTGGTGAGTGATTTGATAAATTTCTATGGGTAGATTAACTATGGTCACCAATTCTTTGTGGCTTCTCTTACATAAAAAAGGATTCTCTCTCACCTCCTTGGGCCTGGGCTTGTGTCTTGCTTTGACCTACAGAATTCAGTAGAAGTGACACTGTTGTCATTTCTGAGCCTTGGCCTCTAGAGGTCTTGCCAGCTTCTGCCCTCCCTCTTGGATCCCAGCTGCCGTATCAGGACACCCAGTGAAGTGGACTGGATAATGAGAGGCCACTCGGAAGAGAATGGAAGTGGCTCAGCTGATGACAGCACAGTATTAATCATGTTTTGTATTTTCTGTATTGTTATGATGTTTGGACATCTTGCAGGTCTTTCAGACCTGGGGAGACACTGCCCCTTGCAGAGCTAGCTAACTTCTGGGGGTGTTGGCCTTTCACACAGAGGCTGCTCGGCCCAGTGCTGTCCCCCAACACCCTTCACCTAACTCCCACACACCAAGCCAATATCTCCCCCATCCTAAATCAACCCAGGGCCAGGTATCAGACAAACAGGGACAGTCTTCATGTTTCAAAGCCCCCCAGAATTATTCAAATGAGATGATTCCAAGCTTTGACTCTGTCTTTCCTTGTCTTTTTGCAAAAATCTCAATAAAATCTCAGGTCTAGGCTTCCCCCTTACTCTTATTTCTGCCTCTAAATCAAAACCTAGTTCTTCGCCACGTGGCCCTGCGTGATTTGATGTGCCCCCTTCTCTGGGGAAATGTAAGTAACAAAAATCTTCTCTCAAGGTCCTTAACCTCTCCATGTTGTCACTCAGTCTCTTCTGTAAATTAAAACCCTGTGGGTACAAATTTTAGAACCAGCACCAATTGGTTGGGGGCGCTATCCAGCCTCAGTCAAACCTTCAGATAATCATAGCCACAGGAATGATCTCAGGTGAAACTAGCAGAACTTCCCAGCTGAATCCAGCCCAAATTGTAAAGTCATGAGAAAGTGAATGTTTGTGGTATAGGCAAGAAATTCAATGGAAAACTAAGCATTGTCTACAGCACACCCTTCCAAGTTACCAGATTCTAATTTTATAGGAGCTATTTCACAACTCTGTGAAATTGTAAACAACTGATCTCAATCGCAAATAATTCTTGTCTATACACATTTAAATGAATTCTGCCCAGTGGAGGAACAGCACTCTCTTTTCCTGCAAAAGTCAGTTTTGTCCCATTTTTGCTTTCATTTCAGCATTCCTTTGCTCCATATAAATGTATGCTTCTTTGACTTCTTTGAATTAGTTACACCATCTCTCTGCTTCCTTCATTTTATTTAACATGTGCTCATCCTATACCTACATGAGATTATGGTTTTGCCTTATTTTGAAAATTATCCTTTAACATAGCTATCTTAAACCATTAAGTTTTGTAGTGTAGCAACAGAAGCACGAAGGCAATAATGGAGAGCAGAATCAATTGCTTACCTCCCATTGGCTTATACCTCTTTGCTATTTATATTACTAATGGAAAAATGTCACTTCTTTGTGGCATAGACAATCAACATGTATAAAGAAAAATATTGGAAGCACAGCCTGGAACGCTGACTAAAAGGAAGCTGTGGAGTGATGAGGTTAAAGGTATGAGTTTTCCTCAATCAATATGCTTGGGTTCAAACCCAGACTCCACCATATACCAGCTGTGTAAACTTGGGCACATTTGTTGATATCTGTAAGTCTCAATTTCTTCATGAACCAAAATCATACACACTGCATAGTAAGCACTAAATAAGACCGTGTAGCAGACACCTTTGATTGCCCACCTGACATCCACTTCCTGATTTCTGAACAGAGCCCCAGGTTCATCTAGGTGTCCACATTGTCTCCAGCTCCACAGAGGTGTTCTGAGCAATGTAAACCAAGAAGCCTGTGGTCCTTCCCTGGCATCTGCAGTTGTTTAGGAGAGGGCACATGATTGAATTGACTCAACCATTCAAACAGGAATCGTTTGCATCCCATGTTGGGAGAAAGTGTTCTTTTCTTGTTTTTGTCCTGTTGGGTGGAATCAGGACACATATGAATGTTGATTGCTGCAGGCAGCCATCTTATAACCTAGAGGCAAAACAGCCTTGAGACAGAGGCTCTGTTGAGAGTCAGAAGAGCAGAAGGACCAAAGCTGTGAGCCCAGAGCCTGGCCTATGGTCAGTGTTCGGTCCACGTAATCTAAGCAGCAGCCTGGGTTCTGTTGATTTGGAGAGGAACCTTCCTTTGGATTTGTACCAAAAGGATTCTGGCATGTTGGCCAGTAAGAATTGGAAGGGCTACTCTATTTCCCGTAGATTGTGTAAGAAAAGAGGAGTTTTATCATGTGACCAGCCCTAAATGATTGTTCCCCTTAAAACCAAAACTCAAATACAATTGAGACATTGGCCTTTGTATTCAATGCCTGTAGCCATAATTCATTTTCTGTCAAAATACAGGGGTTTTTTTCCTGCCAAACCATTGAAATCATAATTTTCAAAAGTTTGGCAAGGAGCATTTTCCCATCAGAGATAGCATATTTTTATGGTGATTTTTGCACATTACATTATAAAACAATAATAGCCAAAGTCTTGCTTCTGGTAATTGAGTACTCTGAGTATCTGCTAGCACCACCACAAAGTGACACTTCTATTTCAAGCCCTCTTTTGAGGATGTGATAACAAAGTGGAAAAATTTTGCTACTGTCTGTAATTTGGCAGATTAGATTTGAGCTTCCAAGGATTCTTCTCAATACAGTTTTGCCAAAATTCAGACATACACACACACACAGCTTGTTTTTTTTTTTTTTTTAAGAAAATAAACAAAAAACTGCATGAAGAAGAAAGAAGCACACCCTTCTACAAAGTGCTGAAATCTCGCTTTCTTCTAGTCTCTCATAAGCAATAACCTGGTTTTAAGATATGAGACAACTCAGGGAGTTCATCCAAAGTGATGCCCTCCCCCCACCTTTTTTGATGGAGTTTTGAACTATGGAGACTAATTAGTAAATATTTAAAGTTGAGGAAAATGGCAAAATTTGTATGCTTTTGAAAGAGTCATAGAATTCATCATTGTGTGATCTTTATGATGATTTGTTTTATCTCCTAATGAGAAGAGAACCCATGCTTATTTGGCTTGCCCATTCAGGCAGGTCTTTGCATGTCCCAGTAGTATCCAGGTGAATCTCCATGGTCCAATGTCAGCTTGGCTTCTGCACTAGCATCTAGTCCCTCAATGATCATCAGTGTCTGAGAAGTCTGAGTCCCAGTTAAGGTTAACTGTAAAATCCTGTCTGTTGGTACAATTCATTAAAAGACAATTTACCTATAATAGCTACTTAATGTGTCTGTAGTATATTTTCACCATAGACAAAATCAATAGAGACGATCAATAAAAAGAATTATCACAAATTTCCTGACAACTCCATGGTGGCAGCAGCTGGGAAGCCACGGCAAAGGGGCGGGTCTGTTGGTCGGGCTGCACTGGGTGAGAGTTTGTCTCTCAGCCCTCGGAAGACAGTCTAGACTGGTTATCTCGTAGTGCCAGCCTTGTGGCTCCCCAAGAGAGCTGCCCACAGTTCCTTTTCTGGTTTATCCACAAGACCCATTACCTTGATCTCCTCCTACTTCCTCCCCTGGCTCTCAGCCCTTCCCTGAGTAGAGACGGGATGCGGTGAGGCTTTGAGTCTGGTCTGTTTTGATTTTCATTCTTGTTAACCCCAACCAGGAAACTCTCCACAACAAGGGCAGCCAGCTGCCCATTCACGCACAGTGAGGTTGCCCTGTGGAGTTATAGTAGAACAAACAGATGCTTTCATTCCTGAGTTCCCCATATTGTTTATTTACTTGTGTTTACCTACATTATCCATGCACAAAATATTTGAGCCATCTTCCTATAATGACAACACATACTACATAGTACAAATGGAATAAGAAGTCAAGGTCCTGGACCAGGACACACGGGACTGTTTAGTGGCTACAACAGAGTTGCACAAAAGGAGATAATGATTGCAGACACAGACTCCCGAAGCCTTTGCATGCTGAATCTACCTACCATGAGACTACTCTCTCAGGACTTATGGATATGTGAGTGAATGAATGCTTATATTATGTTTAAATATTGGAAATTATGTTTATTGCAGCCAACCATGTCTTACTGGTACAGATACTCCCACTGGTACAGATTATCTCTGTTGCATGGGTGAAGGCAATTGAGGTTTGACAAGTTGACTCAGCTAATGAGTGGCAGTATTTGGGCTTTTTCCTCCTGTCTGACCCAGAGTAATTTTTTAACTTTCCCTGGGGTCCTGATAAAAAATGCAGATTCCTATACTTTACTCCCAAAGATTCCATTTAGGAACTGAGGTGGAGTCCCAGGAATCTCCATTCTAAGGAAGCAACACAGATCGTTCTGATGCAAGGGCTTCTTGAACCCCATTTGAAGACTTACTGCTCCATGTCATCCACCCCCTCAATCAAGCTCATTTCTTTCCAAAGCCTATTCTTTCTCCCACCATTTTGGGCTGACATCGCCATAGCATCCACACATCCACTCCTATCCCTCATCCCAGTGCCGGAGTAAATGCAGACACAGGTCTGCCTCACTATAAAAACTGAAGGTCCTGGTTCTCTGGGATCTGAGGTTAAAAAATATGAACAATCCGGAAGGGTCGGAGGGTGGGGGCACTGTCTCCTCTTCCCTCCTCTTGGGAAGTATTTGTCAAAATGGACATCCTGGGTGGTCACAGATTGACCCAATCAGCTTTACTTATTCAACCAACCAGCCCGCTCATTACTTGGGTGTCAACTTCCTGGAAAACAGTGAAGTGAAATGTTCATGAATCTTTGTTTGTGGGAAGGAGGAGGGGAGGAATGGGGAAAATCGTGCACACATTCATTTTTATTTCAAAAGAAACCCACATGGTTTGTTGTCATTCAGCTCTTTGGCTTTGCCTGAGAGACACAGAATCCAAATGTAATATGGTAGGAAGCTGTGAAACCAAAGTTTTGAATTTTTCTCAAGAATTTTACTTTTAATAATAAAAAATCACCAAGCCCATGTGTCCCATAAAAATAAATGAACGTTTTCACTCATGAACCAATAAAGCAGATGAAAGTTGGAAGCCACATAATACTTTCTCTGCAGCTCATCCAGGCCATGCAAGGCCTTGGAGAAGAATTCATTTTATGTTTTGCAGATGGGGGAAACTGAGGAAGCACCAGGTCCATGTGCCTGGGAAAGTATCCTGCCAGCTGCTTTAATTTGGAAGAGCAGCTCTTTGGAGCGTTGGAGAAAAGCCCAGACCCTGTAGTATGGCATGCATCCAGCTGCATTTCCGGCTGGGACCTTCTTGCCCCTGAGAACCTGTGGTTCTTCAGAGGGTCATGTTGCTTCCAGCCTTGTCCCTGCTGCCCTTTCTTATGGAAATATTCTCCTGCTGTTTTCCAGATAGCACATATCCACTTGTCCCTCACTCATCACCAGAAGCTGTGGGTCCTCCCACGTGGCTGCATTCTCTGGCCCTGCCACAGCACTTTAACACCCACTGACATTTACGGCCACCCCGCCATCCCCCCACCAAACACACATGGAGTCTGTTGAAGGATCCTGCTTAATTTATCTTCAGGTTCCCAGGACCGGTCACATGGTCAGGCACATAATACATGCTCATTAAGTGCTTGTTGAAGGGATAGGTGAATAAACCCATGCAGGCATGGGGTAATGTGAGGAAAAAGATGACACCTTCAACCTCTTGTTCTCTAAAAGAAGTTGGAGGAAGAAACAGGAGGGAGGAAGCCCATTCAAGTTTCTGGCCAGCCTTTTCCCAGGGGCTGCGTCTCCTCACTTGGTTTCAGGAATGTAAACACTGGAAGTATAGTTCAGATTCCTTTCACTGGTAAATAACTTCTTCCACTAAAAAAAAAGGAAAATGGAAAACTGACAGTCATTGGAGGGGAGTGATTCTTGCTGTGCTGCCAGGGAACATGTTTGTGACTGTGATGAGTATTTGGGCAAAGACCCTACACAGCGGGCTGGGATCACTTAAGGCCTACCCTATTTAGGGGGAGAATTTTTGAAAGCTTTTTTTTTTTTCCTTGCGGGAAAGACTTACACCCCGGCAGCTGCTGTCATGCTACTGCCAGTTTAGTCCTGAATAAGAAACCCCCAGGCTCTGACACAATTAGCTCTCTTGCTCCTTCTCCACAAAGGCTGGAAATTGAGTCCCAGTCCCACAGTAAGGGGGATGTTCCTTCTAGCACGCAAGTGTCAGCTTCCCCACCAGGGGGCTGGAGCCAGCCCAGGGCTGACATATTTACCCAGGCCTTGAGGCAAGGCAGCCCACTGTGACAGGGAGCTGCCCCCTGCCTACCCTAAGCTGTCCTGCTGACTTTCTTCTCAAGGATCAGGTAAGCCACACTATCATCAAGCATCCTCCCCTCAAAAAAGACTGAGATAGTTGAATTTCCATTGTGGGAGACTGGAAAATTGGGGATGGTTATTGATGGGAGAGGTTTATGAGATGGAGCTGGGGAGAATGTTCTGAATCTTTAGTAGAATGAGCTTTGCTCATTTCAGGGAAGCCCATGATGTATGAAGGGGAAGGAGGGGGTGAAACAGAACAAGGAAGGGAATTAGCCTTCACAAGAGTCTGCTGTGGTAGTGCTGCTTTATATGTATAATCTCACTTAATCTACCCCAATTCCCAAAAGACTGGCATTACTATCTGCGGTACACATATGACAAAACTGAGGCTAAGAGGGGCCAAGAAACAGCTTCAGGCGCCACAGTTATTAGGTTGGTGCAAAAGTAATTGCTGTTTTTGCCCTTAAAAGTAATGACAAAATCGCAATTACTTTTGCATCAGCCTAGTAGGCGTGGGGGCCAGGGTGTCAATGTGATCTTGGTCAATGTGACCAAGACTGTGAACAAAGTATAAGGAGTAGGAAGATAGTTTAAAAATCAAATAAAATAGAATGGTGCTAGAATAGTTTCAAATCAGGTCAGCTTATGTTTCCTAAGTGGCTTTTCTCTGCCGGGCATCATCCCATTTAATCCTAATAACACTACCATAGGAAATTTTGATGGAAAACTGAGATTCAAAGAGGTCACTTTATGTGTCCACAGTCAGAGGGCTCAGCATTCGTGGAGTCAAGACTTCAACTTGGCGGCAGGAATTCTAACCACTGTAGTAAGGCAGGGAGGAACACATGTCTGCTGTGACATACAGGAACAAGAGAAAAGGAGACTGGGACTGCAGACTCTGATGAACCCCTAGGAAATTAATGCCCTCTTAAAGACGCCAAGTGAGGTGGGGCAGAATCCACAGGGTTTCAGAAAATAAGTGAGGGGAAGAAAGGAGGAGAGGAAAAGGAGCCTGGATGCCTGCCACAGTTCCTAACACCTTCCCACTCTCCTCCCAGATCCCAGGGTAAGTGCAAGCTTCCCAAATCCCAGGATATTTTAAGCTCTGCTGTGGCGGTTTTAAACATGAACATACATTATTTGACACTTGTCTCAGTGAGAGGGAATTTTATGTCCCTGCCCCTTGAGTCGAAGTAGGCTTGCGACTTGCTTATTTATAACTAAGAAAATGCAGCAGAAGTGACAGCAAGGTTCCTCAGGCTCGGTCAGAAAAGTCAATGCAGCTGCCACCTGCAGAGGCCTGAGCTTCTGTGTGAGAAATCTGACTACCACAGGGCTGCCATGCCTTGAGGAAGCCCAAGTCACATGGAGAGGTCATGCATTGGCTAACAGCCCCAAGTGAGTGTCAGGCCTCTGAGCCCAAGCCAAGCCATCGCATCCCCTGTGACTTGCACGTATAAGCCCAGATGGCCTAAAGTAACTGAAGAATCACAAAAGAAGAGAAAATGCCCTGCCCCTGCCTTAACTGATGACATTCCACCACAAAAGAAGTGAAAATGGCCAGTCCTTGCCTTAACTGATGACATTCCACCACAAAAGAAGTGAAAATGGCCGGTCCTTGCCTTAAGTGATGACATTACCTTGTGAAATTCCCTTTCCTGGCTCATCCTGGCTCAAAAAGCTCCCCCACTGAGCACCTTGTGACCCCCACTCCTGCCCACCAGAGAACAACCCCCCTTCGACTGTAATTTTCCTTTACCTACCCAAATCCTATAAAACGGCCCCACCCTTGTCTCCCTTCGCTGACTGTCTTTCGGACTCAGCCCGCCTGCACCCAGGTGATTAAAAAGCTTTATTGCTCACACAAAGCCTGTTTGGTGGTCTCTTCACACGGAGGCGCATGACAGTGAGGTCCCAACAAACAGCAACCATAAACCACTAGACATGAGTGAAGGATTTTCCAGATGATTCCAGTCCCCAGCTGTCAGGCCACATCACCACCCTCAGCCCTGTCTTTGTATCTTCTCAATCCAGGCCCCAGACATCATGGAGCAGAGACAAGCTATACTACTGTGTCCTATCAGGATTCCCAACATACAGAACCCACGAACATAACAAATTGGTAGCTCGAGGCCACTAAGTTTTGGGGTGGCAGCAATCGTCACCAGAACATCATCTCACTCCATTTATTTTTTGAGGGGAGCTATATTCCCTCCCTTGTCCCCCAAGGTGGGAAAGACAAGCTTTTATTTTTCAATAAACTGTGGTGGATACACATGGTGACACTCCTCCACAGTCTACGTGGGCTGATTGCAGTGGCATTCTTTCATGAGGACGCTTTCAGCCTGGCTAAAATGAGCCAGCTGCTTTACAACTGTCCCTCCTATCTGGGTTCCCAGGTCCCACTCTCAGCCCCCTGCCCATCCTTCACTTCCATCTGACAGCTCCTCACCCCTCCCCTGCCTTTCCCATTGGGATGGCAGATGCCTTTCTTAAGTATTCAGCCTCCAGGGCGAAAGCTTCCAGTCAACTCTAGAGCCATTTAAGTAGTTCATGGTAGTTCATGCCTCCATTCAACACAACCCCTGGAAGCAGCTACTGGCTCCTGCAGTCTGGCCTTTTGTGAAAGTGGCTGAGTATGAAACCACTGCAGTGAGTATCTATCTGGCTCAGGTTCTATCCTACTGGCGCAATTCCATGGTTGTTAAAATTCTTCAAAGAGCTAGGTGAGCTCATTTCTCCTAAATTAGTGCCTGGTAGGAAATCTTTCATTTTCCCAGCACAAAGTTCATTATGGTGCCCCAGTGCTCACTCATTATTAGCATCCCTTTTAGCCACTAAACAGAGAAGAAAGTTTAGAGTCCAAATCAGGCTTTTCTTGCTCTCTTTTATCTTCTTTTTTCTGAGTTGACCCTGAAACCTAGCATCTTCCCTGCATGATGTGCCAGTAAGATTCTGGATCTACACAGATTAACATCTCTTTACTAAGAGTGCCCTCACCACGTTACATAAACTGCCTGAGCCCCAGTTTCCTTATCTGAAATATGCAGATGATAATTCTTTTTTTTTTTTTTTTGAGACAGAGTCTCGCTCTGTTGGCCAGGCTGGAGTGCAGTGGCGCGATCTTGGCTCACTGCAACCTCCGCCTCCCAGGTTCAAGCGATTCTCCTGCCTCAGCCGCCTGAGTAGCTGGGATTACAAGCGTGTGCCACCATGCCCGGCTAATTTTTGTATTTTTAGTAGAGATGGGGTTTCACCATATTGGTCAGGTTGGTCTCGAACTCCTGACCTCAGGTAATCTGCCCACCTTGGCCCCCCAAAGTTCTGGGATTACAGGTGTGAGCCACAGCGCCCAGCTTGCAGATGATAAATCTTACCCAGGGTTACTGTGAAGATGGACTGAGATAACACTGATAGCCAAGCCTGCCAGAGGTTAGGCTAGTTGAAGGACATGGTCAAAGACCTTATTATTTTTGTTGTGGTTGCTATTGTTTGTGGTTATCTTTCAGCAAATTTGATTGCTTTACCTTCCAAATAAACCCCAAATCTAGCCATTTCTTACCACCTCCCCTGCCAATCACCTGCTACTCTCCTGTCTCGTCTCCTAATTTCATCCTAGCTGCCTTGTACCTTTGCACACAGGAGCCAGAATCATCTTGTTAAATCCTGCCATGTCATCAATCCCAGACTCCAAACCCTTCAATCACTTCCTTCTAACAGTTTTTATAAACTCTCGTTACAAAACTTGGCCTACAAGTTTTTAACTGTGGCCTACGAGTCTGTGCAAGATGGGACTCTTAGTACATTCACACCTTCATCTTTTTCTCCTCTTTCTTCTTCTCTCTCCCTTTTTGCTATTCCTCAAATAGCACACACCTGCCTCAGAACCTTTACACTTTCTATTTCTCAGCCAGAGAATGTACAACTTGTGCCTTTACTTCCCTCCGGGCTTGGCTCAAATGCCATCCCCTCACTGAGTTCTTCCCTGACTATCCTATTTAAAATAGTTTCCACTGCCTCTATTCTGCTTTATTTTTCTGCAGTTGGTCATTTTTTTAATTTATAAGGCTTAATTTATTGTGTATTTCTCCCAACTAGAATATAAGCCCCATTAGAGTGAGGATTGTTATCTCTTTTGTTCGTTGTTGTGTTTCCAGTACCTAAAACAGTACCTGGCACATGATAGAGCCTCAAGTACAAGGTGGAATTGACCACAGAACATAGAAATAACTCAGTTAGCTGTTTGCTAATATTTTATCTTTTTTTTTTCTTTCTCTTTTTCTCTTTTGGGATACAGTGTCTCACTTCTGTTGCCCAGACTGGAGTGCAGTGGCATGATCACAGCTCATTGCAACCTTGACTTCCCAGGCTAGGTGATTCTCCTGCCTCAGCCTCCTGAGTAGCTGGGACTACAGGTGTGTACAACTACACCTGGCTAATTTTTTGTATTTCTAATAGAGACAGGGTTTAGTCATGTAGCCCAGGCTGATCTCAAACTCCTAATCTCAAGCAATCTGCCCGCCTTGGCCTCCTGAAGTGCTGGGATTACAGGCATGAGCCAGGGCATCTGGCCCTGCTAATATTTTATCTTAATGCAAATAACTCCTGTACAATCACTGCATCAGCAACAGTTTTGTTTGATAACATTGCCACTGCGCTGCCCTTTTCTAGTTTGAGAACATGCTAGTAATAAATGCTGTGAGTAAAAATCCAGCTGAAGTCAAAGGATGCAGGAATAACAAGGCCTGGGTCTTCTACTTGTTGGTTTAGAAGGCCCCCAAGAACCAAGGAGAGACTCTCATTTTCAGGACTGGCTATATAATTTGCAGGGCATGGTGCAAAAATAAAACGTGGGAATGGCCCCTTGTTCAAAGTTATTAAGAATATCAACACAGCTGTGGCAAAGCAGTAGACCAAGATGAGGGCCCTGTGACTGCACAGATCACACCACCAAAACACTGGTCCTGCTCATTTTCTACAATTGTGTACGCGCACGCGCGCGCGCACACACACACACACACACACACACACTTGCATTCAATAAAAACAAATCTTAGCAGATTTGCTTATTTAATGAACTTTATCCACATTATCTCTTCAAATTGCCAGGAGGCTGGAAAAATTAAGGGTATTCACTGTGCCCAAAGTCCACGGGTATTCAGGCTTCAAAATTTTTTTTCTTTTTTTTTCATTTTTGTCTTTAACGGGATTGTGAGACAACTGCAGTTTTAGTGCAGGAAGATTAAAAGTTATCTGAATTATTGTCCCTACCCCTTGGGACAATACATTACAATCTTACTGTGCAGACAGTGCTAAGTGCTGAGGCCAGAAGTGTTCAAGGAGAGGAGCAGAGGGAAGCAGGAGTTCCTGCTTCATTTCTGGTCCACTGACTGTTAACCCGTGTCTCACCATCAGCATCAGTGGCAATCTTTGGCTTACTGGTTTGCAAATACAGAGGAGCCAAAGAGAGACAGCAGGAGCCTGAGGCATGGCCCAGGGTGGAGGCAGAGCCTGGGGACCAGAAGCCATCAGGTAATTTAGTTAATGATGGTGATACCTGCTAGACCACGCTAAGGAATTACTGGGGAAGTCAGCTCCCTTCCTTGGAATTTATTTTCTTCATTTTTCAAAGAAAGACCATACTGTTCAGAGGTTATTTTTGAATATTAACCAGACTTCAAACATTCTCTTGCATTTTGATTTTTTTGGAGTTAGGCATTATAAAAAACATAAGCCACTGGTCCCCTTTATTTACATTTTCCAGAAAAACAAAGAGAAGCCTTTTGCATATTTTCATAACAGGTCTGTCTCAACATCTTAAATTAAAAAATGACCTGTTCTTTGGCTCTGAATATGGTTTGGATGATTAAGTCTGCTTCTAGGCTCTCCCATGAATATTTTTAAAAATGTAATTGCAAAAATCACAGTTGAGTGTAAGAAATATGTAACAGAAACACGTTATTTAAACCCTAAGGTTTCCAGATTTTCAGAAAATTCCAAAGATGAGATGATTTGGCTACCAAGGTTTTAAAAGTATTAAACGAAAATGTTGAAACATTAGTTCAACACTTCAATGCCAATTTATCACGAAGTAAACGGATTTGAGCCTTTGGAGATCTTTCTTACAAGACTTCAAAGTCTTTTTGTAAAGATAACTAAAATAAATCTCATACACTATTTAAAAAATTCTATCTACACTTAAATCTTAAAGTGAGTTGCCTTTGTAGGTCATAAGTAACTTATTTGTATGAGAAGACATATGACCATTTATATTTACAAGAGTAAACTTCTCTTTGCTTTCATTTTTGTCTTTGATATGGGCTGTTAACAACATTTCAAGGCAGCTTGGCTTGTAGTGATTGCTTAAATGTGTTCATTAAACTGTGGGTGTCAGTTTAATAAGAAGAAAAATGTCACAGGGTACTAGAGCCTCGTATTGACATAAGAATTCTGCACTCAGCTAAACACGTTTGGTTTCTCTGGTTCTACACTGGATTCTCACAAAAGTAGAACCAACTTTCATTTTGATCATTCTGATTGTACCATTGACTGAGGAAGAAGAAAACTTGCTCCAGGAGTGGGAAACTGGGGCAGGAATTGCCTTGTTCTGTATAATCTTAACAAAATTGCTGCATTTTTTAGGGAAGGCTAGCTGAGCACAGGAATTCCGTTCCCTGAAGAAAAGTCCACAAGAGAAGCTGAGTTATCTGTGATTAAGGGATCAGGCTAAGTTGGGTTAGCTTAATGGCCCCCTAGCCTGGTTCATCTATCTCTGCCAGGCGAGCTCTCCCTGCAGCCCAGAGCACAGGACCAGCTTCTGTCCTGGCTCAGGCTGCGATTCTCCTTTTTTAAGATTCTAGGATCTATCAAGACCCTCTTCTTCTTCTGATCTTCATATTCTTTCTTTAAATGTGTTAACGTTCCCTCCTCACGTCTCTATCTCTCAGTCTCCTTGAGGGGATTTTATAACTCTGCCTAGATTTTGTATGGCTCCTGTAGAGTTGAAGGCTCAGAGGGTCACCTGGTCGCCCTGTTTCCAAGTTCAGATGAGGGTTGCAGGCAGAGGGTCCCACTTCTGTACCTGAGACATGCCTGACAGGGGTTTTAAAGACTTCATTCTTGAATTGTGTTAAATTCAGGTCTAGACCCCAAAATAATCATTGTTTTCATAATAAAACCTATTGGGGCAAATCATTGAAAACTGCCAATATTCAACTTTCTTTTCTTTCTTTTTTTTTTTTTTTTTTAACAAATATAGTAGATTCATATGGCTCTACCCAATATGGCAAAATGTTTAGAGACATCAATGTAGAAATGTTGAAAGACTTTTGTTTAATCTTTTTATTGCATGTCTCATGTCCCCTAACGCTTTTCCCTGTACCCCGCATACCTGTACTAAGACTTAGCATGCTCACACATAAACAGGCACACACATGACTTATTCTTCTGGGACCTTATAGAGGTGAGAAGTCAGATGATAAAGAGGTGACACATTTGCATGAATGAAAGGTTCAGGAAGTTCTACTTACAACACTCTTGTCCTTTGTTCAGGATATCCACCCCCGACTCAGCTCCACACCCCCACTTCCAAGCTCTGCCAGAAATCATGTTATTAGCTTCAAAGCAATGAAGACAACGTCATCCAACAGGCTTGGTGACAGGCTGCCTGCGTATGGAACAAGCCCCAACTTTGAGTCACAGAGATCTGGCTTCTGCATTTGATTTGATTATTTCTTGGTGGGTGATCTTGGGCAAGTTACTTTGCCGCAGTGTATTTCAGTTTTCTTATATGTGAGATAGGGATAATAACATCTACTTTATAGAGTTGAGGGGGCCAAATGAGATAATGTATGTAAAGTGCCTGAAATGTTGCCTTAGACGTACATAATAGGTGTTCCAAACTAATGTGAGAGCAAGAAAATGGAATTTCCTACTTTCTGGACGTTCTAGCCTCCATACCTACCCATATCACACGTGGCTCAGAAATCAAAGAGCTGCTTAACTTGGAGAGACACGTGGCCTAGGACAGTGGGTGCCTTAGTGGTAAGCAGTTAGGTGAGTGAGTCATGACTGGCAGCTGCTTTGGGAAAGGAAACTTGCAGCCTAAGAGGCACAGAAATAGTGTTGTGGCATTAGTGACATTTGGACTGTCCCTCAAGATAGTTAGGATTTAGACATCCCCTAGAGGCCAGCATAGTCCCACTAAATTTTCTGCCATGATGGAAATGTGCAAAAATCTGTACTATCCAAAACGTGGCTACTGAGCACTTAAAATGTGGCTAGTATGGTGGAGGAGAGAATTTAAAATTTAATTTTAATGCATACAGTCACGTGTGGCTGTTGATTACAGTACTGACCATCTCAAAACTAGGCAGAGGAAACTGCAAAAGTGAATCATAAGAGCAGAAAGTCCTGGGGCAGACATGGGGCAGCTGCAGGTGATATAGCTTGGCTGAAGCATAGGCTGTGGGAAGGCAATGGGAGAGAGATGTGAGGCCAATTCTATCACCTTAAAGAGTTTAAATGTTCTTTTCTAGGCAGTGGGAGCTACAGAGGGTTTGTGAGCAAGGGAGTTACACCATATGGCCCTACTTCAGTGTGGTTAATCTAACAGGAGGTAGGGGAGTGGAGTCTCTCTGATGAGACCAGATAGAGGCTGGAAAGGGAAACCCTTAAGAGTTTTACTACAAAAACCAAGGTGGAGCTCTCACAGCGTGCTGGGCATCCTACAAACAGCTCTAGCTGGTTTATTGTTGGTTAAGTTGCATGCCCTCAAGTAAGCATAAAATTAAAAATCGGAATCAAGATTTTTGTTTCTCAATGGGCAAAGCCCATTAAAAATGCATTTGCCTTCACTATACCACTGTTTTAGGTCTCCTGGGAGGAAGAAAGGAAAGCCGGCTTCCTCTGGCAGTGTAATGAGATAGATGACAGGGCTGACACCTAGATTAGGCCTTGATGTTAATCTGGCTGGATGTGGCTTTTCTCATGACTTGATAGGACTCTTTTTTCTTTCCATATGCATTTCTGAATGAGACCCCCTACTTTGTTTCCAGACCCAAAGCCTTCTACCTTCCTACTGCCTTGAGGAAAGGCCAAATGATGCCATTGCAGAGCCCAGTAACTTGATGATTTGTGGACCAGTAGAGTTATTGTCTGCATTTGAGGAACTCTCCAGAAAGGTAGAGATATATTTTCTCCTTGAGGTCTCTTCAGTTTGCAGGCAATTACATGATGGCTTCCTCCCCCCACCCCCTTTTATAATCTTCTCTTGAGGGGCACTTCAAGAATCAGGCTGCCTGGGTTGGAACCCTGGCTTACTGTTTGAGTTTGTGCAAGTTACTGACATTACTACCTGCCTCACGGTCTGGTTTTAAAGACAGTGAGTTAAGGTACCCAAAGTGGTTAGAACTGTGCAAGACATTTACTGCATACAGGTTTATAATTATTATTACTAGGCAGGAATTATTTGTATACATGCCCTGACCTACCAGTTTGCAGTGGGGTACAGGCAGGGGTAGTCTAAGAGGGGAAGAAGCAGCAACTATCAAAAGATCATTTACAATATTTGGATGTGAATCTAAAGGAATTGATAGCCCAGTACTACAGCTGAAGCCTGTAATGCCAGTGCTTTGGGAGGTCGAGGTGGGAGGATTACTTGAGCCCAGGAGTTCCAGGCTGCAGTGAGCTATGATTGTACCACTGCACTCCAGTTTGGGTGGCAGCTGGGAGAGAAGCCACAGAAATGCTAAAAAATGCAGAGGAATTAAGCTGGAAGGGAAGGGTAGAGGATATCTTTCCAGGAACTGGAAAGCACAGTTTTTATACGCGTGGGAGCAAAACTTGCATGTTCAGGCAGATGACCCCGGCTTAACCACCGTCAGGGCGCTTCTTGAGTTGCTGCAACCAGGGCTGTGCGTCTCCGGCGGTCCCAGTGCTGCCACCTACAGGGTCTGCGAGGCAGAGCGCGCCGCCCTAGTGTCTCCCGGGAGTCTGGGTGCTGGGCAGGAAGAGCAGGACCAATAGGCTCCTCACCAGCCATGCCTTTAGCTCCTTTCTCTCACAGGCTTTGAATGCATCTGCCCCTAGACACAACAGTTCTGGGACACATTTCTAAACATTATTTCTTTTTCTTTTTTGGGGGGGAGGTTTTTAATTATTATACTTTAACTTCTAGGGTACACTTGCACAACGTGCAGGTTACACATGTATACATGTGCCATGTTGGTGTGCTGCTTCCGTTAACTCGTCATTTACATTCAGTATATCTCCTAATGCTATCCCTCCCCCATCTCCCCACCCCATGACAGGCCCTGGTGTGTGACGTTCCCCTTCTTGTGTCCAAGTGTTCTCATTGTTCAGTTCCCACCTATGAGTGAGAACATGCGGTGTTTGGTTTTCTGTCCCTGCGATAGTTTGCTCACAATGATGGTTTCTAGCTTCATCCATGTCCCTACAAAGGACATGAACTCATCCTTTTGTATGGTTGCATAGTATTCCATGATGTATATGTGCCACATTTTCTTAATCCAGTCTATCATTGATGGACATTTGGGTTGGTTCCAAGTCTTTGCTATTGTGAATAGTGCTGCAATAAACATACGTGTGCATGTGTCCTTATAGCAGCAAGATTTATAATCCTTTGGATATATGCCCGGTAATGGGATGGCTGGGTCAAATGGTATTTCTAGTTCTAGATTCTTGAGGAATCGCCACACTGTCTTCCACAACGGTTGAACTAGTCTAAACTTTATTTCTAAAACCGGGGAATAAAGAAAGAAGACAAAGTTCTACACCCAGAAGAGAAAGTGCACATTGACATGTCACCACGTGCTGGGTGATGAGTTAGTGGTTTGGCATACACGTTATTGCATTTAGTCCACAAAATAGATATCATTGATATTGTCATCCACGCTACAAGGGAGGTTAAAGAATCCAATACACAATTGTTTAGGGCCTGGGTCACTCAAATTCTGAGGTCTGTATATGTCAGAACACACTACCTGACTTAAATTATTGTTCTATCCTTCTTAAGTATAAAAGCACACATAATTGAGTTGACCAAACACGATCTTTGCACATGGTAAATGCCTCTTACCTTGACCTCTTGCTTTAAAAGCTGAGATATTTCTGATGAAGATGTTTTAGCAGAAATAGTCACTTACATAAGTGAGTCAGCTTCTTCTATGCCAGGGCCTAAATCTTTGTCCATTAGCACATTATTTTTTATTTATTCAAGCCAACTTGAATGAATTAGTGTTGGAGATAAAAATACCAAACAAAGTGCCCTTTCTGGCCTTTACTAACTCAAACTGTCTATTAATTAATTGACATCTGGGCACACTTGTACTACAAATTGACCATCCTGTGGGAGTAGCAGTGCTTCTCAAGCTTTAAAGTACACACCAATAACCCAAGAATCTTGTTAAAATGCAGATTTGGATTCAACCAGTCTGGAATGGGGTCTGAGATTCTTTAATCTCCCCAGTGATGTAGACGTTCCTGGTTCAGGAAACATATTTTGAGTTTCAAGGAGCTAGAAGATCTTGAAGTTCTTTTGAATCATCAAAATAAATTTTAATTGATTTGCATGTTAATTATGAAAGCAATTACATTATAATTTATTATATTTTATTGTTTTCTAATGCTTTGAAAGTCAGTAAACTATATATTCCACCTGCATATGTTCATTGCAACACTATTCATGATAGCAAAGACATGGAATCAACCTAAATGCCCATTAATGATAGACTAGATGAAGAAAATGTAGTACATATACACCATGGAATACTATGCAGCCATAAACAAGAATGAGATCATGTCCTTTGCAGGGACCTGGATGGAGCTGGAGGCCATTATCCTTAGCAAAGTAACAGAGGAACAAAAAAGTAAATACCACATGTTCTCCCTTGTAAGTGGGAGCTAAATGATGAGAATACATGGACGCATAGATGGGAACAACACACAATGAGGCCTATTGGAGGTTGGAGGGTGGGAGGAGGGAGAGGAAAAGGAAAAATAACTAATGAGTAGTAGGCTTAATACCTGGGTGATGACATAATCTGTACAACAAACCCCCATGACATAAGTTTACCTATGTAACAAACTTGCACAGATACCCCTGAACTTAAAATAAAAGTTAAAATAAAACAACCTTTTTTTAACCCATTAGGACATTGAAGTTACCAGGACATTCTATTCTTTCACCTAGGCTGAATTACCAAGTGTTGTCTTTAAAAACTCTGTGGCCTGAAGGAATTTCGCCTTCAATCAAAGAGTAATCTAGGTACCATGAGAATTACTTTCCAAACTATAAGGGAAAGTAATGACTATACTAACAAGTTGTCAAAATTAAACTTCCAATTTTTCAGGTTTTTCAAGCCCATTCTTTTGCCCCTGAGGGAATTAACTGCACAGAAGAATAGAGGAGGAGACCCTGTGGCCCACTTTAAAACCAAGACGGCAATCCGATATCACCTAGATCTTGGGGGTTCATTAATGCTTACACGTATCAGTCTCCAGATGTTCACAGGCAAAAAGTAACATATTCACAAATGATACAGAGCAAACACTTATTATGATGCCCAAAGAACAAAAGCTATTGGTAGCAGTGAAGAATAAAGTGACCCACAAATAGGCTGCTATTTACTTGTTTGTTTTGTCTGCAGCGCATTTAATTGCATCTGTTCTCACTACAATAGCTAATGCCCAGCCATTATTTCCATCATAAACCTCACTGGGGATGAGAAATGCAATAGACTGAGATCCTTCTCATGAAATTGATTTTTTTTTCCTCCATCAGTTAAAATATTCAGCAAAGGTGTTGGGTTCTCCCCGACTGCTTTCCATTTACACAAATAAAAAAAATATATATACATTTAAATGGTTAAAGGCCATTTTATAAACATAAATGGCTGCCTTATATGTTTTAGAGAATATAATGTCTCAAATTAGAGAAGTGGAAGCTGTGGGACTTTAATGTGAACAAAATGAATGTATGGCAAATTTAATGGGAATAAAGTACCTGCATGCATGCAGTGGTTTTCAATAAATGTGTATGTATTGAATTGAATGGACTTAGGATTGATTGCTAGGTTTGCCTAGCAAAGACTGACATGGACTGTGAAGATAAGGGCAGGCTCCAGCATGGAGAAAGAGGTTGCTGACGTCCATGCCCTGTGATCTCAGGGATCTAGCAAGGCCAGCCTTTCCTGCTGTCTTTCTTCCTCTGCAGTTCTCGTTCTAGTGCCCATATGTCTACATATAGCTTTAGTCCTTTAGTGGAGGCATTGCTTGTAACAGGTGCTATAGTACCTAGATGTTGGCTGTATTGATTTTTGCAATATTATTATTGTCAATAATATTTATGCTGACCAACATTTACTCAGGGTCACCCATGTGGCAGACTTCAGGCAGGCAGGAAAAGGTACTTTCTCCTCAACTCAAGTTCTAAAAATCCAGGGGAAGAGCTGAGGTCACATTCCAAATCCTGGAACAATAAATGTGGTTAGAGAGATGAGAGGCTGGGATTGGCCCAGCATGAAACTTATGACTTCTGTGTTTGCTGGAAGTGGGGAGTATAATGGAGAGTACAATGATTTTGGGAATGGGGAGTATAATGATTGGCAGAGATCTCACTAAAACCACATATTTTGAGGAATATTTCCTAAAGAAGGTGTATGCTTTTCTGGAAAAAAATTCATATACACCACAGCTTTGGGCAAATTCTTAATTTATTTGAACTTCAGTAGGATCGTTTGTAAATGGAGAAGTTGGATTAGATGCTTTTTGAGGGTTCTTTAATATCTAAAAGTCTCTAGTTTTGTTACCTTCTAAAATATAACGTTATATAAAATAGTTTCATATTCATCCCTGACAAGCAAGCAGAGGTGATACTATTTCATCCTATTGAGTGGGAAAATTGAGGCTCATAAAGTTAATTAACTGGCCTCAAATCATTAGAATGCCAAGTGGCAAAATTAGGACTAGATATTAAGTCACCGGATTAGTTCCAAAGAATTATCTTTGAATGCTTCCCACATTAGTGAAATTAGTTTCATTCATTCCATAATGACCACTAACTAATCCAACTAGTGGTTAGCTGCTATAAAGTAAGCTAAGGTTGATGAGATAGTTTTGATAAATTAAATCTTGGGCATTTGAATGTATTATTTGGCTGCCTCCTGAGATATTCTGAAGTTGTTCATTAATGTGATGTCTTTCTAACGGGAGATAATATAAAGCATGGCTCAGGGAAGGAAAAGCTACTCAGAATTCAAGCTGAAGGCAACCGCTTTTAGGAAAACATTGAGGTAAAACATGGGAGGAACTGATTATGATCTTCCAGCTCCCAGACACTTGATATTATACCACAAAGCTGACAGCGGTCAAATAAGTCACTGTTGTTTGTTTTAGGATTTCTCTAAATAAATATTTAAAATACACAATCAATGAAATCTAGAAAGTCAATGGAACATGTTTTATTTTTAATAAGACCTACTTTAATTGTACATTCTCTCACCTACAAATATCTATTAAGGAAACTAAGAAATAGCTTAGAGGTCCTAATGGCTCTCTTTTTTATGCTACATTATGTAAGTTTAGCATCAAAAATATTAAGTCCAAAAGAGACAACAATCTGTAATTAAGAATTACAAAAATGTAATTCAAAAGTCTTAATACACGTGCCTTTGGTCTGCTAATTAGTGAATTTATTCTTAATGAAATAAATATGAGTCTTAGAAAGATGTTCACTGAAGCATCTTTCATAGTAGTAAAAAGTTGGAAATGACCTAGGTAGGAGATTACTTAAGACGATTATAGTACCTTCATCACATAGAATATGATACAGTTGTTAAAAATGATACTGTCAAAGACAAAAACATTCACAATAGCTTAACCAATAAAAGCAGGAGCTCAGGAATCCACCTGGATTCTGATTCCAGCTCAACCAATTCCCCATTGTGTGAACTTGGACAATTTCTTAAGTTTTGTGTTTAATTTTGCTTGTATGTTCAATGGGACTGACAATAGTACCTACCTCATAGAATTGCTGGGTGAGATGAGGTGATGTATGTTAACTGTTTAGCCAAAAGCCAGATAATAAGGTTATAAAACAGGAGAATGTTTTGTTTTTGCTAATCTGTATTTCCAACTTTTTGGCCAAATGATTGAATGTTAATTTGGTAGCAAATAAGAAAATATAAAAGTTTTTTATTTAAACACGTTTTAAAAAATTTAATTATGGTAAGATATATGTAACATAACATTTAGCATCTTAACTGTTTTTTGTTGTTGTTGTTGTTTTGTTTTGTTTTGTTTTTTGAGATGGAGTTTCGCTCTTGTTCCCAGGCTAGAGTGCAATGGCGTGATCTCAGCTCACTGCAACCTCCGCCTCCCGGGTTCAAGCGATTCTCCTGCCTCAGCCTCCTGAGTAGCTGGGATTACAGGCATGCGCCGCCATGCCCGGCTGATTTTTGTATTTTTTTAGTAGAGACGGGGTTTCTCCATGTTGGTCAGGCTGGTCTCGAACTCCTGACCTCAGGTGATCCGCCCACCTCAGCCTCCCAAAGTGCTGGGATTACAGGTGTGAGCCACTGCACCCGGCCCATCTTAACTGTTTTTAAGCGTGCAATTAGTACTGTTAAATACTTTCACACGATTGTGAAACCAATCTCCAGAACTCTTTTCATCTGGCAAAACGAAAACTCTGCCCATGAAACAACTCCCCATTCCTCCCTCCCTGCAGTTCCTGGCAACGACCTTTCTTCTTTTTGTCTCTGAATTTGCTACTGTAGGTGCCTCATATAAGTGGAATCACGCAGTATTTGTCTTTTTGTGATTGGCTTATTTCACTTAGCATAATGTCCTTAAGTTTCATCCATATTGTAGTATGTGTCGGGATTTCCTTCCTTTTTAAGGCTGAATAATATTTCATAGCATATCCTCACCACTTGTTGTTACTTATTCATCCCTTGAGGGGGACACTTGGGTTGCTGCCACATTTTGGCTACCACGAATAATGCTGCTGTGAACACGGTTGTACAGATATCTAAAAGTTGTTTTTTTAAAAAATAAAGAACATTGGAAGTTCCCTTAAATTTCATAAGATAGATGTAAATTACATAAAATACTTATATCTTGTAAGATCTTTTTCTTGACTCTGAAAGTGCCTGAAACATTAATAAATACAAAAATATATTAATTAATTAACACACATAGGTATTTACTGAGGACTTATTTCTTGTCTTTGGTATGTGCTAAATGCTTCAGATAATTTCAGGTTTAGCTGCCAAGTAAACCTGAACATACACACACACACACACACACACACACACCCACGCGCACACACACACACACACAAGCAAGCATTAAAATAATGTAGGTGTTACTTTTCCACTCGCATTCAGGAAAGCCAGATGTATCAGCCCAGGCTCCCATTGCACTCCATGGTTTCAGAGTCTGATCTCATTTCTTGCTTTGCCATTTCCCAGAGACATTTTCCCCAAGGTATACACAGGGGAAAGAGTTTGCTGGAGCCTTACTTACATTATCATGTCTGTATTCCAGCCATCAGATTAGAGGAAGAGAAGAAAGAGCATGTCCTTCCTTTAGTGACACTTCTCCATTTCTATCCTATTGGCCAGAAGTTAGTCATGGGATCACTACTACTTGTATGAAAGACTAAGAAAAATGATCTTTATTGCTGAGAGCCATATGCACTGCACAAACTGGGGGGCTCTATCTTGAGAAAAAAGGAAAGACTAGATGTTGGGAGACAGCCGGGAGTCTCTCTGCCAGAACGGCCATACATGTTAAATATCGACCTGGTAGTATATATCCCTACATAAGTAAAGTTGAACTGTTTCTGAGTCTATAGATAATCTTGAATAGTAATTCTGCAGTAACGTTGATTGTTCTCTCCTCTGTTGATGTTTACTCCAATGAGATCAACTTAAAGTCTTGAAGCAACAGAGCTTAAAGTAGAAGAGCTAGTGAAACCTAGAACAATAGGAGGGAGGCATTAGCTTAATATTCTGGTACCCTGGGTTGGTCTTGAGATCTCCTTCGCCATCCTTCACTTCGGATAGATGGGGCTGCCGCTTTGGTGCCAATGAAGCTGGTGATTAGGTAAGCTTGTTTTGGGGAGTGACTTCTGGATGGAATGTGGAGAAGAGAACTCTTTTTCAAAGATCATTATCTATGAATTGGCAACATTGCTGCCTCTCTGACCATGAAACCAAATTTGTATCTGATTTTTATAGCTTCCAGTATCAAAATGACTTATGTATTCAGCAAGCCCCTGAAGATGAATCAGTACATAGAAATATTTTGGATGTTTTGATGGAAATTGTTAAAATCTTTGTTTTAACTATGTAACTTCATTTTATTTTAGTTGTATAACTAAAGAATTTGTGACACTCCAAACCAGTTAGTTTGGCTCATGGACATTTAAACGAACGAGTACTGTGTGAAACAGCAAACATTACCCCATTACTCACTGCATACCATTGTCCTTGAGGCAGGGATTGGGATGGGGTCAGGGCCAGGGAAAGAGTGAAGGGGGCTTTTGAAGGGGACTTTATTTATTACAATACTAATTTTTAAAAAACATAGTAATTTTGTTATATCCATGCAACTGTGTTTAAAAATGTCAGTTTCCTATCATTCTCATCAAAATGCCCTGCTTTAGAAATAGATAAACTCTGTAATGAGTACAATTATATGAAAAGAATCTTAAGGCTACAAAGAATGAAGAAAAATGATTAAGAAAAGATCAGGCCAATGATTTAATAATTTAATTTTAATAATTATCATTTATATAAATTATACAATATCATGAGAATGATACTTTTATCATTGTCCCTACTCCCTCCTATCTCCTCCAAAAAATGTCATTTCTGAGACTCTTATTTTTTGGAATGGCATTAAAGCCCCAGGCAGAATCTAGAGGACTCACCAGCCTCAGTGGTGCCCACCCCTCTCTGAAACTAAGCGAACCTGTAGCAAAGCCTAGAAGAGAAATGCAGTTCTTCAACATTTTAGCCAAGTGACTTCAGAATAAACTCAGTTTAACCAGTGAGCTAAGTTGTGGTCAGCTTTTTATGGTGTTACGACTTGTATTCTTGGTACCAGTTTAGTTCAATAAATATTTGAGTACTTATTTCACCAACTCTGTAATTTTAATTTGCATCATATCTAAAATATTCAGTGGCCCTTTCCTATAATTCTTATGACTCATAATCCAAGAAGGCAAAACATTTATAATGGTAAACATCATGATCAAGGAGCCAGAGGAACCCTGTTTAAATGGATTATGCCATTAACTAGTTGTATGACCCTGGGCAAGTCATTTACCCCTTAGCTTTTAGATTTCTCACTTTTAAAGTGAAAGGGCAGGGAATTGGTTTATATGAGGTCTAAGATCTCCAGTGCTTTAAATAGTTAAAAGTGGCATTTCTACTTTCAACCCAAGAAGAATCATATAGCCATAGCTAAAGAGGTTGAGAAATAATGATTCATATGTAGAATCCACTCCATCACCTTCAAACACGCGAAGGTGGAAATGGTGCTCTCTAGTATTATGCTGACCACGTGTTCAGATTGCTGAATACACCTGCAGAAAAAAATTTCCATTCTAAAGAAACGCAGTCTGGTTGTTGCAAAGAAAAATTAGGTACTTACTGTATGGTAGATTTCCTGTTGGTCACCAGGGAGTGAATCCTTCAAGAATCACCTGTACATTTCTCCTTGTCTCCAAGCCTCCCAACAGCTCCAGCTCAGTGGGCAGATGGGGCCAACAGAATACCTGTTCCCTGTTCTCTTTGTAAACCCTGAGTCTCTCTGTTGTTACTCCTTGCTGTGCCCAGGCTACCCTTCCTTCACTAGAGCCTGCCCCTTCATTCAAAGCTCAGTTTCATATGCCACTTCCTCCAGGAAGCTTAAGGTCCTCTTTGAAATTTTCATGGCATATTATCTTCTCTTCTTACCTTCACTTCTACCTTTTACTGTATTCATTATAAACATAGTTTATCCCCTTACTAGCCTGTAAGATCCTTGGTAGCATAATCCTTTATCTTTATCAAGTCTAAATGCCTTTTTTAAGGTGTAACTTTCTCAACTTTATGAAATACCTTGCACCCTGCCCTAGTGGTAGGTATCACAATCTCTTTACCCTGTTTCCTTTTGGAAGGGTCTATTTGTTTCTATTTTTAGGAAGCTGGGTTGATACAATTTCTCTAGAAGCATCTTTCAGACTTGAATCCACGTGACTAAGTTGTATGTTCAGTTGAATTTTTCAGTGAGAATTTAGCATCATAGTTTTGAGAGGAGATGAAGACAGTTGCTCTTACCACAGGCCTGGCCCCTTTTAATCTGATTGGGTTTCACAGTTTATTTTCCAGACAAAGAGATAAGACAGAGTTTTGTCTAATTGAGACTGGGACAGGCCCAGAGTTAAATATTGGTCTTTGGGCCCCATCACTTCTTTCCCCTTGAAAGATGTCATAAGCAGACCCAAACACACATTTTTTTCCCCCTCATTTTGATTTCAGCCAAGGCCATTTTTGGGATTTGGATGGTACCGCATTTATTTAGTTAAACTGTGAAGGCAGATCTATGTGCTTTTCAGTGCAGGCGTTCTTTTTTCTTTTTGACCCTGGAATATCTCCGTTTTGTGTAGACAGAGACCAGTTGTCAGCTGATAGACTACCACTTGAAGGGGTGGTGGCAGCAATAGATGCACTGGAAAACATCTTGATAAGGCCTTGGAGAGAAGGCTGCTCTTTCGGAAACAGGGCCCATTTGCCAAGAAGGCAGCAAGGGAAATCGCTGGTGGCAGAGGCTTATAACAAACAGGAAGAAGAGACAGGTTTGCCAAAGGCTTCTGTGCATTTTTCCCCTTTGCAAACTTTCAGGCAGATGAAAATGTTTTTAAGGTGGTTTTTGGGTTTGCACCTACAGGGAGAGTTCCAGTGCATTCCAAAGCACCATGATGCACATTATGGAAATGCCACACACAGCTAGATTCTGTCATAAAGAAATTTGTCATGCAAATTCTGAGGATGTTTGGCTGGTACCAGGGAGGGAAGGCATATCAAAGTAACTCAGGCACACTCTTCAAATGTCTTGCAATTTCATAGCATGCATTTATCCAAATTTACGGCTAAGGCAACAATAGGTCTCCCAGCTTCCTTATTCTTCAGCTTTCCATAATTAAATTATGACAAACAACTTTATCTAAAAGCCTCATCCAGGGACAATCTTTTTAGATAGAGGAGATAGTGGTTTCAGCTGATTGTACTTATCTGCAGCAATAAAGGTTTTTATTTATTTGATTTTTAATTTTAATTTTATTTATTTTTTAATGAGTCCCTGGGAAGTAAGGCTGCATTTAGAGGTTTTTCTCTTTTTGCATATTATCTTTATGATTAGTAAATACATAAACACACTGGTTTCCGAGAAGCTGCCTGGCCATGGCTTTATTTGGGTGGGGGGAGGGAGGGAAGGAATCACACATCACCCTTCTTCTCTTTTAATTTAAATTTTACACTAAGAATCTATTTTGAGAGGGAAATGGAGCATGTTAAGCTAACGACAGCTTTCCCTTCTCTTATTTTTCCCACGTCAGAGCAACGTGCTCGGATCAGCTCCTCGGTGTGTCGCGATGTTGGCAATGCTGTACCAATTATGTCAAGTCTCCAAATCACTCGAAAAAACGAATAAAACAAACAGTCAACGAGGCAGGGAAGGGTTAAGGTGAAGCGAGATTAAACCTGTCAGCAAACAGACTCATTTATTTTCAAAGCTATAGTTTCCACAATGGAAACAATCCACTTTGCCTGGAGACCCTTAGGTCCGTTCCGCGGGGACCCGGTTTCAACTCTTGGACAGAGGAAGTAGGTGGTCCACCGTGAGCTCAAGGACAGCTAACTGATCGTCAGATCCCAACACTTGCCAAGCGTCCCTCACTCCCACCTCGCGCTTTCGTACTTTGGTTACAAAAATTATCTCTGCGATTGCATCCCTTTTGAGTAGAGGGTGCCACTGCGTGGGCAGGAGGCGGCGATTCAGCACGGGGATCACAGGAGCTGACTCCCCGGCACCCAGTGCTGCAGAGGCGAGAGGGCGCAGCCGGGCTGAGGGAGCGACCGAGCGCCGAACTGCAGGGGCCGCCGCGCGGAGGCCCCAGCCAGAGATTAGCGGCGGGGCGGGGGTCCCTCCCTCTTTTCGGGTGAATGAATGATTAGTCAAACACCACCTCCCCTCCCGGTCCGCCCGAGATTGGAAGGGAGGAGTCTCGGAGCGATTGCTCTTTTTTATAAGGACGAAAGGCGTTTGCCTCAGTACGTTTTTAAATCGACCTTGTGTGTCGTTTCAACTTCGGTCATCCTTAGTGTCAGGACGCGCAGACAGATAAGCACAGAACACAGATCTCTAAGGCCACTTGCCCCTCTGTCCGCTCAGCCCCCTGAGTTCGCTGTCGCGTCCCCGCCAGAAGGAAGCAAAGCAGGGCGTGAAAAGTTGCGGTGGCCCTATTGCCCCGGGTGTGTCGCTCCCATCCGGGAGCCAGCAGGGTGGTGGGGCGCTCCTGCGTCCCGTTTGCTGCTCCCTCTAAGGATTGGGGCACCCGGGCCTGAGCTCTAGTGTTGCGGCATCTCCCGGGTTCCCCCAGGAAAAGGAGGAGGCGCCGCGCTCGCCGTGCGGTGGAGACGCGCCTTCCCGGCTCTGGTCCGCGCCCCGCGGCCGTGGCTTCCCTGGAGGGGCTGGGGAACTGGACGCTGGGCCGAGAGGGTTCGCGCTGCCGCTATAGCGCAGTCCCTCCTGCGCCCGGGCGCCCCCAGCGGGTTCCAGGAGGCGCCCGGTGAGCCCCTGTCTCTCGCGGCGGAGCGAGCGCGCTCCGGGCGGGCCGAGAGCCGGCGGGGCTGGCAGGAGGTGGGGAGTGCGGGAGTGGAGGACGCTGCGGCAGCGACAGCGACAGCCCCCGGAGCAGTAGCTGCAGCCCGGGCGGCGGCTGAGCGGCAGTGCGCAGTCTGCAGCACCGCGGCTCCTCTCGGTCTATCTCCGGCTGCCGCAACACCCCCTCCTCCCAGCCCCCTCTCCGGCGCGGAGGGGCTGACTGCTAAGCCACTGCAAGCAACTCCCTCAAAAAAAAAAAAAAAAAAGAAAGAAAGAAAAAAAGAAAAAAGAAGAAGAAAAAAAAACCCGCATCGGAGGAGCCTGGCCGCAGGACCCCTCCTCCCCCGGCGCCCCCCACCCCTCGCCTCTACCCCCGCCCTCCCTCACACCCCCCCGCCCCCCAGCTCCCGGGCGCCCGCCTCCCTCCTTCGCGGACTGTCTCCCGACACGCCGGCTGAGAGTCCTTTTTGACTGCGAGCTGCGGCAGCTGAGCAGAGGCGGCGGCGCGGGACCTGCAGTCGCCCGGGATTCCCTCCAGGTGACGATGCTCTGGTTCTCCGGCGTCGGGGCTCTGGCTGAGCGTTACGGCCGGCGCTCGCCTGGGATTACCTGCTGCGTCTTGCTGCTGCTCAATTGCTCGGGGGTCCCCATGTCTCTGGCTTCCTCCTTCTTGACAGGTAGGGGAGGGGGCGGGAGGGACCGACCCTCCGGGACGCCGGTTTGGTACCTGGGAGAGGTGGCGCTGGCTTGCCCCGGGGATGGGAGGGTGGAGAGCGCGCACCTTGGCGCTTGCCCTGCGCTGGTCGATGGGGATGAAGCAAAACCCCGGGAGGGCTGGGAAGGCTGGGAGTAGGTGAAGAGGTTGCGGGCTGAGAGGCTGTTGCCTTCAATGTAGTAATAATAGACATTCTTCTATTTGAATTTGAGAAATTATTTTATTTTTAATATTTTCCTCAACTTTTATTTTAATCTTTATCTCTCTCTGTAGAACTCAGGAAAAAAATTTGTGCAGTTTTCTGCACATCTTCCTTTCTCATCTTTGGGGTTCCAATACATCCACTGTGCTAGGAGTGCTTTTTAAAGCACTGGCTCTCAAGACCTTGAATTTAAAGAAACTATCATTTAAAAAGGGCACTAATAGCCGGATATAATAATTATAAATGTTTTCAGGCAGGTGAAGACCTCAGCTGCTATTCTGAAGGACATACTTTACTGACACCTGGTGCAGAAAAGAAAATATCGAGTCAATTTCTAAGAGAAGGGAAAAGAGGATTGCGTTTCAAACAGTGATTTAAACCTAAGACAATGCGAGAAAGATCCATAGAAAGGCCTGTTCCTTGACACAGTTCTGAGTTTTGGTCAATTTAAAATCTGCCCCAATTTGAGTTTTTTTTTCTTTTTTTCTTTTTTTGCATATGGGGCTGTGTGCTTAGTTGAAATGTCTTCATAAAGGAGGAGTGTTATTAAAAATCCAGTGAAATACTTGGAATTGTGCTTAAACCATCTGGGAACAGATAATTTCTCTTTACATCATAGTCTTTTTAAAACCTGTTTAAATAAAATTATTGAAAATAGAGTTTGGGGGGAGGAGTTTTGCTTTGGTGAATTTAATAATTTTAACTACATTAGGAATTCTGAAGTTTGGGTAGAGGTTTCAAAAAAGATTGGTGTAAAAATTTTAAATGTTGAAATCATGCTACTAAGCTGACTTTAAATGAAACTTTTTTCCCCCTGAATTTCAGGTTCTGTTGCAAAATGTGAAAATGAAGGTGAAATCCTCCAGATTCCATTTATCACCGACAACCCTTGCATAATGTGTGTCTGCTTGGTAAGTGTGGAGATCAGGTAATATGAACTCAGTTGCTCTCTCTGATAAGGTGAATCCATTAAATGTGATAATATAACCAGATCTTACAAATTGTCTTTAGTCATTACAAAATTGCACATAACTGTACCTACTTTGTGAGTTGAATCCAGTTAATTTCTGAGTTTTATGGACTTTGGCAATTTCCATTTCATCTAGCTGGAAATTCTTATCTTTGACATTATCCTTATAGAAGTAAATTTCAGATAGGCTTTGTATGACGTCTCAGTGAAAATTGCAGTTTGTAATGTCTGTTTCCAGTAATGATTACTACAACCAAATCCTTGGTACAACAAAACTTTCTGCATTGGTTCTGTCATCTAAGCTCAGCGGGAAAATGATGAGATAAGATTTAAGTATGAAGGTCCGGAATAAGGTATGCAACAAAGGGAAAGAGAGGTGACAGTCACAAAAAATGAACATGAGGAAAAGATGTAATTCTGGATTTCTTTCTTGGGTTTCTTTGCCTGTTATACCCTAAACTCTCAAATACTGTCTTTATTTCTTATTTGGAAGGGTGAGTCAGAAAGGACAATTCTGTCCTTAATAGAGAATGACACTTGGCTGTCAGCTGCTTAGTTAACACTATCAGTGGTTAGTAGACTCAAAAAATAATTTGTTTCCATTTATTTTAGTTTAGTAGTCAATGATAAGTCTAATAAGTAACCACTTGGGGGAGATTAAGCAATGTGAATAAGAATTTCTGAGATGAAATACAGACCTACAACATAAACATTTTTGCTTAAGAGTGTTTTACATGCCAATCACTTTTGGCAAAATTTGGTTAGAAACTACACATTATAAAACCCTGTTGGAGATACATTAAGGCAATCAAATGCGAAGCCCAAAAATGATAGAGGACTACTTGTTACTAGATCAGCGTGCTGTGTGGAACTGGAGAAGGAATTCATTTTGGTTTAGGCAAAAGCCAAGCCATCTGAGTTTATACTACCTAAACTTTTTCATGACAAGGGTTGAGGTCAACGTTTTGAAATCATAAATGGGTGACAGTAAATGGCTGTATCAAATGATTATCAGGTTTGGAAGACTAAGGAAATCAGCAGAAACAAGTAAAAATGCACTGTGTTTGCTGACACAATAAATATTGCTGTCTAATAAAACAGAGCTGAGAGAGGGTGTATTATGATTGCGTATTTATGGGTTGCCGTGTTCATTGATGATCTTTTACTAAATAATTTGTTGAAAAGAAGCTTTGAGTTTAAATTTTGACTCAGTTGTAGATTTACAAATGCAGTGTGTATGTATGTGTGTTTAATCTTCCTTTTTTTATTTTTCTTATCTGTATAATGTGAGCGAATTATTTTATCTTAATCTATTAAGATTTCAGAGGAAATTACCCTGACCAAGTAATATTTAAATGTGCTGAGAGCTTCGCATATAAAATACTGTTTTTCTCTTCAGCGATATTACTACTTATAAAGTTTACGTATGTAGTTTGAGTTTTGTAAACTGTTCCCAAATAACATTTTGAGAAATTCTCACCACAGCATTCCCCCCTTTTCAGTACTCCTACCCCTGCTAAAAATAGTGCCTTTCTCTGAAAGTGGGGACTTAGTGATAAGAAGATAGATGTTAGAGTCCTGCAGTTTTGAAGGTAAAGAGTAAATCTGAAAAGATGCATCGGTTGGAATTCAAGTGGGAATGATATTTATTCTAGAAAAGTATCAATTAAATTCAGAAGGGCAGTAGCTTCATTTATGTCTTTAACGTTTAAGTAACAGTTGTAGGTATCTGCCTTGGGTGAGCGCTGTCAGAAATCCTTTCTAAATATGTAATATTAGGACTTTGGCTATCAGCTTCACCCGTTACAGAGCTCTTTCATTGGCTGAAAGGCTCAGTGATATGTTATCACGACCTTTGCAGGGGTTTAGAATTATGGGGTCCAAGTTGTCGTAGTCATTGCTGCATCCTAAACATTTGTAATGACTTGGTAAAATTGAGTAATAATAGATGGATGACCACTTCTCTCTTCGTATAACACTCTTGTACATTTCCACGAACCTACTGCAGTTCATGGATTTCAAAGCACTCCAGACAGCCAGGAAGCTACTTGGCATTTTTGTACCTAGGCAGGAAGGTAGACCTATTTAGCAAATTGATAATGTTAGCAATGGTAAACATTTATGTTTACTATTTTTATTTTATTTTATTTTTACTTGTAGGGCCTCATCTAAGCCTGCATTATTTCATTTTATCTTCACAAAAATCCACTGAGGGCTTTTACCTTTATTTTACAGATGAGAAAACTGAGGTGTAGCGGGCTAAGTAACTTGTGAAAGTTGCATTTGAGTAAATAGTGGAGCTGAAACTATCTCAGTTTTGTCTGCCTCTGGAGCACATGCCTATAACCATAAGAAACAGCCTATTTGTTGAGTTAAAGACGTGGGAAAGTAAGGAGAAAATAGAAAGAACATCCAAATTATTTTACCTTTTGGCGTTCCTTGGGTTATTTTGTTTTTTCTTTTGAGTCTTTCAAGAGTTCGGTTAGTTGACATTTGTTAATCGCATTATATGAAAGGAAAATCTCGTTATGATTTCAGTTGACCTGCAGGGAGCGTTAGTGGTGAGCTGGTTTTATGTATGTACATTAAGAGGGTATGTAATAGTCTCAACTGTACTTTGGATAAAGAAAATAGTCATATTTAGTTTGTGTTGGTCCAGCCTTTTGGCAGAAAGGTACCTAAGGCTGAGTGTAAGCTCATATCTTATTTCATAACATGTACTAAAAAAAAAAAAAAAGAAAGAAAGAAAGAAAAAGCTAACGTCAACGTATGCTTAAAAAAGATGTAAAATGTTACAGTTGGGAGGAAATAGGTGGCACAAAGTCCCGTATATAATTACAGAGTAAAAGCTTAAAAAACTCCACAAAAATCAACTTGGCCTGATTTAAACTTTTAAGCTGTGAAATGTTTCAGAGGTTGGAGTGAGCTCATTTCTGTGGAGTTTTTGAGGATGACAGTGGGCACAGTGGCCACCGTAAGCAGAGCTGAATAATTTTATTCTCATTTATCATCCTCTGCGTAGAGCCGAGCATCTTGCCAGAACCAGTCCCAGTCCAAGAATAACTGGTTTGTTAGCTGGTGATGGAATCTCGTTTTAAAGTGTGTGGCCCAAAAAGCTTCAGTTCATCTATTTAAGGGGGTAGGTGAGAAGTTGGATCATGGTCCTAAAATCTAGGGAACTGGGTAAGCAGTTTAGATTAAACTGCATGTGCTTTATTGTTTAGTCAGAAAGCAAAGCATAACTTTACAAAATGGTCTTTTATGGGGCCGAGGAAGGGAGGCCAACACTTATTACTGTTTTTGTGTGATATTTTCCCCGCTTTCTTGCTAGAATTATTTTTCCCATAATGTCTAGGAAAACACGTTGGTGCCTGCCCTGGAGTACAGCTGAGAGGGGAGCCAGCCACACCCAGATAAATGAAGCTGAAGCCATTCTCTGATCTTTGGGACGTCCCCAGGTCCACCAAGCACACATGAGAAGTGGTGCTTGATCTTCTCAGCCTTTTCCACCTAACTGTAGAATAGGAGGACATGGCGGGAGCCAGTGAGTTGGGCCCAGTACTAGAAACCTGAGAAAACTTTGGAGGCTGGGACTCAGAAAACCCGAAGTCAGAGCTTAGTTTGGCATACATTTTGTTCAGCAAAAAACATTATTCTGAGGTTGAAATTTCCTCTTTTAAATCCAGAGGTGCAATGTAGAAACGGACCCTTTGCTCATAAAAAGCAACGTGAAATTCAATGTTACAAGAATCAGGGCCCCACCTGTCTTGGAGCCAACCAAATAGTGAAGACAGAGAGACCTTGTCTGCTGTCTTCTACTTTTTTAATCACAAAAATCTAATATCGCTCAACAAGGAGCTCCCAGCATGTTAGATTCTCTCGGGTGCCTTATCTCCATAAAATCCTCATGTTCTTCATTGTTCAGATTAGCTGGCTGGAGAATAGATATCTATTATCTAAACAAGTGTTAAGCACATGTTTGAGGATGAGGGAGATAACATTGCATGAGAATTCAATTCATGTGTGTGTGCATGTATGAAACAGAGAGAGAGAAGCCATAAAGTAGACCAGATGTGTTCAGAGAGGTACCGCACTCAGTATATGCACAAATACATAGATTGCCATACTTTTTCCAAGTTGTTTCAGGTCATTTCAAGACTTTGGATGCTCAGTAAGGAAGCAATCAGATTTATTTATTTTTACTCTGTTTAGAAGGTGATGTGACCAATTACCTTTCAACAGAACAGTTTTGGGGAAAGGTAACAGTTAATGTATAGGATTGTGTTGGCAAATTCACAAAGACTAGTTCTGAGAGTCATTCTTGTTCATGCTTTATTCAGGCTCAAAGAAGTAGAGCAAATCTCGTGAGATCACACAGTTACTAAGAGACAGAACTGGGATGTGAAGTCAGTTTCTTACTTGCTAAACTAGAGTTTCCTTCTGCTGGAAAAGTTGACTACTTAAAAACTTCTACAGATACCTTCAAGAGCTTCAGAGAGTCTTTTCAACCAGCACAGAGCTAATGTAGGCTCTCTATGGAGGCAGTTATAGTGGTTTCGATCTTGCAACCCAAACCGTCTAGAATTTGGAGAGCCCTTCCAAGGAAGACATAGGTTTTGGCTGGCATCATAACATTTTGGCAAAGAACTTTGGCCCAGACATCAGAGAGTCTTGGGTTCAAATCAAACCGGTGGTGAAGTTGAGACAACTACCTCACCTTTCCAAACCTCAGTTTCTTCATCTGGAGAGTGGGATGGATGTCAACATCTAGTTCACAGAGTTGCTGTGTGAATTAAGTGAGATGTAGCACGTAAAGTTTGGCCTGGGGCTTGGCATTGAGTAAACCCTCTGGAATGATTTTTTATTGCTGTTATTGATGATGGCATTATTTTTAAAAATTCTTATTTCCTCACATGGAATAGGATGCAAAGTTTCAAAAGAAAATGATAGAAGGGACGACGGACGAGACATAGGGATAATGATGGCAAACCCACCCATTGTTGTGCATGAACAAGGTTTGTCAGAAATGTTTAGTGAGTTTTTCTGTCCCTCCAGGCTTGGACTGGGCTGATCTAGGCTGCTTCCTTATTGGTCCAGTGATCTTTGGCCCCTGGTGTAAGTTTTCCCCTCGCTTTCCATTAAACACACACACCCACACAAAAAAAAAGAAAAAAGAAAAAAAGAAAAGAAAAGCTTTCCGTGGAAGAGGGGCCTGCTTTCTTGCAGAGTATTTACATCTCTATGCCTGTGGGGTCACCTTCACTTGTACTTTTATTGGCAGAGGGATTGGGTTGGGACTCGGGAGCGCTGTAATTCTGGAAAAACTGCCTCGTGGCCTGGCATCATGGGGATTTTCCTGGCCCGCCTTGTGGAAGTCTCTCGACCCCTTTCCAGCCCTGAGTGTGTCTTTGTTGCCTACTTACTCACTGCTCCCCTTCCCCATCCCATTCCAAACACTGTTTATTTTGTTTTGAGGCACTGGACTTGACTGTGGGTATCAACAGTAAATTGTGTTTTAAGTGTAGGAAATAATGTTGAGGAAAGAGAGCCCTTCCCCAGACTAGAATGCAAATAGGGGGAGGGCAGTAGAATAGGAGATGATGGGAAAAGTCAGGCAAGGCAAAATGATGGAAAAATAAAACCAGTTAATACGAATTTGTTGAGTAAATAAAGGATATCAGTTTTTCACACCCTCTTCTATGGCCCTTCTGTATAAATGATGATATATTGAGTCCTTTGTGCTATAAAAGAATATGAGTAACAAACACCACCTTTCATGGCACTGGGAGGTCAAGTGTGCTTGTTGAACTTAGTTAAGATCAGCAAATGAGCTGGGTGTATATTTTAAGACCTGTTGATTCCCAGTTCTAATTTTATAAAACACCACTCAAGGCACTAGGGATCGCAGGTTATAAATTCAATAATATTATTCTTTCTTCCTTCTTTCCACACTTCATCCCCTCTTCCATTTTATTTTATTATTTTTAGTCCTTTCTGTGTTTGAAGCATTGTGCTGGCTGGGGACCTTTGAGGAGACAAAGACCAACAGGACAGATTCTTGCCCACAGTCTAATGGGGGAGATGAACACATGCATAAATAAGAAACTTTATAGGAGTGACAGAAAAGCCCTGTAATAGACTCAAACCCATGTACTAAGGAGGCTGCCAATGAATTCTGACTAGGATATCTGTGACCATGATGTGGGGGGAGAGATGATCCAGGCAAAGCCTTGTTGGAGGAAAGACACAAAGAGAGTGTGCTTGGGACTGTGGAAATGGCAGAGTCTACTGTGCCCAAAGCTGTGATGGAGCTGGAGTTAGAAAGCTCCATGAGAACCAGCATGGGGAGCACCTTGAATGTAATAATAAGGATATCAGTGTGAAGGGTCTGGAGTCTGAACAACAGACTGCAGGGATATTGTGTGGTCAGGTGAGCACAAGCAGCCTGGGCAGTGGGAATGGAAAGAAGGTGTTGGGATAAACCAGTGTTGCTTAGTCTTTTGAATCTTTGACTACATTCCAGTTCTAGAGTATTTACGTGAATACCAAAGGTATTGAAAAAAAAATATGTCGATAGAAAAACTCCAAACCATGCCCAGCAAGACACAGTTGGTAAAATTCAGCAGCAATTACAGTGGAGTGATTGGTAGCACAGCCACTTTGCTCGTCACTTGGTGCCTCTAGAGTAGTGTGCTGCTACTTGAATAGAGTAGTTCTCTTCCCAGAACTCACTCTCGAAATTCTACTTGGGGCACCAGCTCTCTCCTCTTACAGTGACACCCTGCCTTACACTGTTGCATGGTTCATTTGGTAAATTATTCAGTCTGGTAGGTGTGTTTATGATAGTATGTATGCTCACTTTTAGCACAATTTTTTGTTGTTATTCTTTTTCTGAGACAGAGTCTCGCTCAGTCGCCTAGGCTGGAGTGCAGTGGCGTGATCTCGGCTCACTGCAAGCTCCTCCTCCTGAGTTCACGCCATTCTCCTGCCTCAGCCTCCCAGTAGCTGGGACTACAGGCGCCCCCCCACCACCCGGCTAATTTTTTTGTATTTTTCGTAGAGACGGGATTTCACCGAGTTAGCCAGGATGGTCTCGATCTCCTGACCCTGTGATCCACCTGCCTCGATCTCCCAAAGTGCTGGGATTACAGGCGTGAGCCACCGCGCCCGGCCTTTAGCACAATTTTTATACATTAATCAGGATTGGGTGGCTCACCTTTAAAAAGTGCACCAACGTGCCATGACATTGAGAACCACTAGTCTTGCAGAGGTGTTTTGGAGCCCACATTTATAGTACTTGGCAAGAAAATAGATGGCAGAGGTGAAAGATGGGAAAAATTGAAGGGAATTTTGAGAAATCTAGCCAATGTCATAGACACTGTAGGAAGAGAAGGGGTCCTGTGGGTGGGTGAGTAGTAATCAGTTTAGATGTAATGTGTTGGGCTTGATAGACCTTCAAGGTAGAAAAGCCATGTAGGCTCTTAAAAGATCGTGAGTTCAGTATAGAGAAATCAGGACTAGAAGTTAACAATTTGTTACCTGTCTGCATAGAAATAAACTTCAAAACTTTGGGAATAAATTATTTGCCTTGAGGAGGGGTCTAAATTGAGATTTAAAAAAATGGGCCTACAATATTAACTATAAGAAGGGTTTTGTCTAACAGAAGGATAGAAAAGGAGAAAGCTATGAAAGAGATGGAAAACTTATAGTTATAGAGGCAAGAGGAGAACCAGGAAGGCACAGGCCAAGGCAGAAGACGTTTGAAGAAGACAAAGACTATTGGCATTAAACATTGCAAAGAACTGGAAGATTCTAGGAGAATATCAAAGAAGGAACATTCTCATCTTCTTGGACTCTTTGAAACAATGAACAATGGTCCCTTCCCCCCAGACCCTGCATATTTGCACATGGGATTGAATTGATCATAGATGAGATTCAGTGCAACCCCAGTTGGCAGGAATCCAAAACTAAGATTGCTGTAGGGGTTTTGAAAATTTAATGCAAAAATCACAAATTTGCCAAACTTTGACTTTAAAAGATCTTAACAAAAGTGAATAAATACCACATGAAATTTTAAAAGGTACCCAAACAAAACTAATTTCACGGATAACAGTAATACACTTTTTGCAAACGTCATTGGAATGTTTCTATAGTTAAATGTAAAATGGTCCAGGCCACATTGAGGGATTTTTTTATTAGGAATAAAAGCAACAATATAAAAGAGTCTGACTAATATAAAAACTTACTATTATAAACTTTTAAGTTTGCTCTATTAAACTGTTAATGATGCTTTAAAAATATTATGATATAATTTAATGTCTTAAATTCTAGGTCTTCAGGTAAGATATTTTCTTTTCTCATGAAATGTTTAAAGCCCATTTTGTCAGTGAAGTACAGCTGTGGTGTGGGGGCCGTTGTGTCTCAATGTATGGGTTTGAGTCTCACCTGGGTTGCCTGGCAGCTGTGCACCACTGAGCAGACACCTTACCTTCTCTGAGCCTTCATTGTGAAGTCCCAGTGGTATGTACCCTTCAGCAGACTTAAGTGGTTGGCTGTGGGCATTAACTGGGGTGACTGGAATGGGTTAAAGGCCAAGATGCGTGTGAAAGCTGTTTGTAAACAGTGTAAATGAAACTGTTATTAAGGGCCAGAACTTGAATAGAAGAAAGTGAAGTGTATACCATAAACCACTTTTCAGCACCTAATTCAGTGAATATACTCTTTGGGAATGATAGCTTAGTGGTTCTCATTTCTACCCTTTAATAGTTGTATGGCTTTATGTAAATTGCCTAACATTTCTATATCTCAACCTCTCTATCTTCATCATGAGGCTCTTGTCAGAATTGTAAGTTACAACACGAAAAATTCTTAAAACATGGTCTGGGCCGTGGTCATCACTTTAGAAATGATAGCTGCTTCCAGCATTGAAGTGTCATGGAATGACTGCCTTTGCCATACTTTAAATTAAATGGACTGTATTTATGGCAATTTATTGTCAACACTTATGAAATGTGTTTATTCTGAATTTTTCTCAGGGTACACAATGGAAGGTCAGAAGAGGCTACTGCTGCTTTTCTGTTAAAGATGGAAAACCCTGTTAGTGTTTGGGGCTTAGGAAGATGGGTCGCTTCTCTATTTTTTCTTTTCAAAGCTTCACCTGCTTAACTCGCGCCAATTTACAAACAACGAATCACAGTGTTGTTTTCTCAGTGAGGCCCAGTTGTCCTCTGCAGTCCTTGCCATTAAATCAGGAAGTGGCAGGTAGGAGGCAAAAATGTTAAAGTAGCGACCAGTGGGCCTGCTGAGCCTGAAGCTTCTCAGTCCTCTCCGTTTTAAAGAGTGTGATGTGGCCAGCTTCCTGCTTTCCAGCCAACCACAGGCACTAGTGCATACCTGTGGGATTGGGCCTCCTTCTAGAAAGGGCAAGCCCAGATGAACTGGTGTGACTGGATTTGGACATGTGGGCCCTGCACATTCATACAGCCTTCTGTGCTTGGGACTAGAAGTCCTGCCAACTCCTCTAAGAGCCTGCTGCTTCTTCTCGGTAATAGCATGTTCTGCCTTGTAGTGTAGTGAGTTGGGCGAATTCACTTCTTAAGGGATGGTGTCTTAAAGTGTAAGAACCTCGTCACGGTAGTCTCCGTCAGCTCCATAGCTTCAGCAAGAGGTCCACAACCTTGGGACTTGAGTGGGAGTTCGACTGGAGTTTCCTGTTTATAGTTGGGGTTGTTAACACTTGGGATAGCTGCCCCCAGAATGGAACTCCAAGTTCCAAAACATGATTCTCCTAGAAAGTTTATCACAGAAGGTCAACCTCCTCTATAAAAGACATCCTAAATAATCATTACATAAACACTGTCTTTTTTTTTTGAAGGGAATGTAATCGTATTTGAAAATATAAGATCATATTGATATTTACATCTGCTTTTATTTGTGATAAAAGGAACATTCCCTTTTATAGAAATAGATCGTTGTCAAAAGCAGAAATGTCCCTGACAAGGCAGGAGGTATAGACAAGGGAGGTTCTGGGACGATCTGGCTTCCACTTTCAAAAAGTCACAATGAAAAATGTCTCCCGATCCCTGGGGCTGGCGTTCTCCAGTCATTTCCAGCCCCTTTCAGTGAGGCTAACTCTGAAATCTTGACACAAGCCTTCATGTTTATATTAGGTTTTGGATGTTAGCTCCCTTGGCTTCTGGGAGCTGACTCTGTTGAAAATTATGTTTTTCTTTTAAGGACAAAGGCCTTATTGTATGTACATGTCGTGTAGTGTGTAATGAGCTTTCTTTCTTTCTTTTTTTTTTAATGTTAGGTAATGGGTGGTACTAACCTACGTCTGCCAAATGAGCAGTTCAAAGATCTGTAAACTGACGGGCAATTTTAAGGTTTCACGCAGGTAACTCAGCAAGAGAAAATGAGAGGGCGGGATGGGTGGCATCCTCACTGACCACAGCATGTCCCCCACATGCCCTGCTTCAAGGGAATAGACGTAACAGGACTCTGAGCGAGGATCTGCAGATAAGTGATGGTACCCAGAGTCACTTCAAAGAGAAGGATGGAATACAAATAATGAAGATAATGATCATCCTGTTTTAACTTACAAAAACACGCCTTTCCAAAACAACTCTTGTATTCTTAGTCACATATATAGTATTTGACCAGACAGTTTTTCATAGTTGCTAATGCTGTCGGCATAGGCCAAGCACTTTAGTTTTAGACGCTGTGTGATCAGCTGGCCACTCTGGTGGCACTGCTGGCCTCTTTGACTGTGGGTGACCTCAGGAAGGTTATTTCTAGTAGGGACAGCTTGTCCCATGGAAAGGAGGTATGAAAACTCGAAGCTGCTCTTCCATTTCTTTGGGCCTCTGTAAGAGACATTTTTAGCATCTTTTATTTTATTTATTTATTTATTTATTTTTGTAGAGACAGGGTCTCACTATCACCAGGGCTGGTCTCAAACTCCCAGCCTCAAGCGATCCTCCTGCCTTGGCCTCCCAAAGTGCTGGGATTACATGAGTGAGCCACCACACCTGGCCAGCATCTTGATCTTAATTGCTTCCCCCTTTCTCCTTTTAAAAACCTATTTTCTGAGGTTCCTCTTTGAGGCATGTCTATGGACTGCAGCAGTAACGTTAATGAATGACATTTTCATTCTTCGCCATGTTGATTGCTCCAGGTCTTATTAAAAGATGCTGGGGGATTCAGTTTCCATTATTTTCTAATTGAACAGAGCCATTTGTGCCAAGATACTAAAATTGCTCCCACTTTTCTCAGAGGGCAGAGGCTGCTCTGCATCAGTGGCCTGTGGGGTTTGCAGCTTCTGCCTCCAGTAAAGCCTGCCTCATTCTGTTCCTTTACCACCCAGAAATTCATGAATTCCAGAGACACCCGCAGCCTGCTGGGTCTCTCCAGCTTTGTGGATTTATGGTGTAAAAGCAGTAGCATCAAGACATTCACATAGCCGTGTTTTTTTTGGTCTCGGGAGAACACTATTTTCCTGAATGAGAGAACATGAAAGATGAAGCAGATATTCTCCCACTTGGGAGCCACTATGCCAAAACAGTTAAGGTCTTGCCATGGGCTTGTGTTTATGCCCCTTGAGGGGAATGGGGCCCATTAGGCTTGAGTTGTGGTAATTTCCTGTTTTCAAGCACATGTGAAACAATGATTCTGATGCCCAGTGGGACCTACCAGAGGTCAGCTAGCTGCAGCTCCATTAGCACATAGATGAGGACCAGGATGAAATTCCTTGTCTCTTAGAGGTGACTCAGATCAGAAGTTGTGGAAGAGCTGGCTGTCAGGGAAGGGGGCAGGAATCTACCCTTTTTGTGCATCTCATTAGTCTGGGGTGGTTTCTGTTGGAGGAACCAGCCCTTTTCTCTCCCTGCTGGGATGTGCTGGAAATGCATGTACCAGATGGCGTTGCTTCCTTTTCATCCATAGGTGCATGTGTGTGTAGGGGAATTGTTAAAAACTGTGAATTTTTTTCTGTTTCATGTAAACCATATACTGACCAAGGGCAAAAAAAAATTTTCTTAAATTACTTTGCATGCTAAAGGGTCATATTATAGAAATCTGGAGTCCCCAGATTTTGGAGTTACGAAATTTTTGGTAGTTGTCTGATGTTGACCTATAGGAGCAGCAGTTTTATGTGGTTCAACCTAATGTATGCTTTGAGGACGTTTAGACTTTTGCAAGAGAGATATTTATCCTCCACGTTATTGCAAGGGATACATTATCCTCCAGGTTATTGCAATGTACCTGAATGAGGGGATATTTAAATTCAGTGAATTTGCACTGGGTTCATAAACTAAAGCCAAAATGTGGCGGCATAGTAAAACGCCTCTCAATCTGTGAACCTCCAACTCTGAATTAATGGGCTCTTCTGTATATCCTCAAGACCCCTCTGAGGGTAGTGGGGCAGTGGGGGAGGGAGGGGAGAAGCAGCACCCAGCTTCGGTTGGGAGCACATGGTAGGGGCTCTGCAGGAAATGTGGGAATGGCATTGCAGGACTGGAGTAGGCAAATGATTGATTGATGGTCATTAAACTCAGCACACATTTATTGAGCATTTATGTTAATAATATCCTGAGGCACTGCAAGACAGGAGCAAGGCTTCTTACATGAACAGAAGGGAATTAAATTATGGTTGAGATAGTTTTGAAGTTAGATGTCTTTTATTGCTTTAAAGTTCTTTGAAAATTGATTAACTTATGCAAGCCAGAAATATTAACTCTTGTTTGAAATATTCGATTAGTCAGAGCAACCTGTTAGTCCTTGACTGTGCTAGATTTTATAGGGTTATGTATCTGTGTACACACACACACACACACATATATATACATATATACATATATATGTGTGTGTATACATATATATGTGTGTGTGTATACACATATACATATATATGTGTGTGTGTGTGTATTTATATAACATTTGGATAATGGTTTTAGTTTGGAAACTACCCTCTGTCGTTAGAATCTTAGATGAAAGTGTGAATTAATGTGTGATGAAACTGATACTTGCATATATGTGCTGGGAGCCCATAGAATGAAGCCTGAACACTAGTGACAAGGGGCATGCAATTCTGTTGCCTGATGTGTTCCCTTCCCTGGGCCTCTGCCCCTTCTTCCCTCACACACTTCAGTTTGGCTACTTGTCTTCTCTCACACAGTTGTAGGTCGTTAACAAGTCAGTGGTTAGAATTTTGCCTTCAGTTTCTTCTGTTCTCCTAACAGGGGCCCAGCAGTGGTGGCTCTCAGATTTTAATGTGTGTAAGAACCACCAGGGAATTTGCTAAAAAATGCAGATTTCCTGTGTCCTGGTCCAGAGATCCTGATGGAGTAGGTCTGGCTGGCTCCTGTGCAGACCAAGGAAGCTCCTTTTTTTTGTTTGAGATGGAGTCTTGCTCTATGACCCAGGCTGGAATGCAGTGGTGTGGTCTCAGCTCGCTGCAACCTCCACCTCCCGCGTTCAAGTGATACTCCCGCCTCAGCCTCCTGAGAAGCTGGGATTACAGATGCGTGCCACCATGCCCGGCTAATTTTTGTATTTTTAGTAGAGACGGGGTTTCACCATATTGGTCAGGCTGGTCTCGAACTCCAGACCTTGTGATCTGTCCGCCTCGGCCTCCCGAAGTGCTGGGATTACAGGCGTGAGCCACTGCGCCTGGCCAGAAAGCTCCATTTTTAATAAACCCTTCCCGTGACTTTTATGCAGGGGCCAATTTTTGAAGCACTCTTTCCACCTGACATGTAATGGAAAGAGAAGGGTATATGAATATAAACATAAACATATGTTTATATTTAAATCTTGGTTAGGTACAGTTGAAATTCTGTTATTGGTATAAAACTTGATAATAGATCCACTCTCGTTTACATAATGTTGCTTTCGTGGAACTTTTACACAATTTTCTTGCACATTAGCTATCTTTATTGAAGTGTTCTTTTCCTACTCATGTCATCTTTATCAAACCTCCTTTAGTCACCCAATCAGAATGAACTCACTTGTTCCTTGAAGACTTTATATTGGTCACTTTTTATTATAACCCTTACTCCTCTCGCCTCTAAATTTTTATTAACTAGTTACATGACTTTCTCTTCTACTGGACTTGAAGCTTCTTCAGGGTAGGAATAGCATCTAATTCTTCTCATGATCAAAACATCTAGAACAGCGCCTTGCAGACTTTAAGTCTTAATAGATATTTTGCGAACAAACACTATTCATAAGCTGGGGACAGTCCAAAGTTCATTTTCCTCAAAGACACCCTGTGAGGTAGGGCCGGCATTCTTAAGAAACCAGTTTCATAGTTGAGCTCATTAAGGCTCAGAAAAGGAAAAGCAAGGCGAAAGTCCCACCACAATCAGCGAGAGTTGGAACTGCAATTCAAGTACCAGATTCCTGTCCCATCCGGGGCAGACTCCACAGAGCTCTCTTTCAGAGAATGTCACCTAACCACAAGGGTTGAGAGAATACCCCCTGGGGTCAGTGAGAGAGACCCAGCAAATAGCCTCCCTGGGGATTATGTTTTAACAGTCCTTGCAGTCCAGTTAGGTAAGGTCCTGCCTGGCGCCTTTGGGTGGGAGAGGCTGACCCGCTGGGCTGCTGCCAGTCTCTTCATGGGATAGATTCCCACAGGGATACACTCTGTTTCCTGTGGTCTTTCTGGGATGGGTAGCAGCTGCAGGACGAAGCTGACATGACGTTATGTTTGTTGCTTCTTCAGCATGAGCCAACTAGATGGAGCAATCTGACACAAAACCCAGGGTTTTATGACTGACCTAGTGGGATCCAGCCGCATCTGGAGGAACCAGCCACAAACAAAGCAGAGTTGAGGGCCAGGTGAAGCGGGATCCAGCTCCCCACTTCACTCCAAAGTGACTCCTCAAAACCTCTGCAAGAAGCTGTTTCCTTCAGCTGGCAACTTAGAGCCAGCAGGTTTCTTCCTTGTGCAGAATAAAGCCATTCTGGGAAATCTTAGTTTTCTTCTCTCCCTTTTGCTGACCTGTTTGTGCCCACACCTTTCTTTCCCTGCTGAGGGAGAGTGTAAAGTCAAGTTGACCAGGCTCTGATTCCCATCACCTTCACGGAATTCTGGTCATGTTGCTGGACAATTTCCCATACTTTAAATGGGAATCCTTTAAACCTTTTTTTTTTTTTTTTTTTTTTTTTAATTAGCCTGGCATTCCATTGTTCCAGGGATTCATCTCCATCCTTATTATTTTTTACCATGTTATTTTCTTTCTTTGTCATTAGCGCAGAAATTCCATGATGTCACCATTCCCCAAGTTTCGTGTCTAGTTTTTCTCAGTCTCAGCTTTTAATTCTTGAGTTCAGCCTGATACTGAAATGTACAAAAGGCATTACAGTGGGCTGGCTGTTCCTCCTCCACGCAGCATGGCTCAGACATTTGTAGGGACGAGCTTGTCCAACTCACCTTATTTTGTTGTTGTTCTGTTTTGTTTTGTGTTAGGCTTTTAGAATCCCGAGGTCGTGGTTTTTAGTTTCGGTCTCTAGTGATAAGCAAAAAAGAGGGATGAGGAAGGGGCTTTACTGGCCCAACCAGAAACAGAAACTAAGAACCCACGACTGTATTCTCTCCCTTGGACACCTCTCAGTGTGCCACGTGGAACTGCTCTCTAGGCAAAACTGGATGATCTGGTGGACAGCTGGTGGAGACCCATCTGTGATCTTGATCAAAGGCTCAAGAGAAGGATTGCTGGGGTGAGCTAACGGGCCAGCTTGGAGCAGTGTCAAGTGTTCAGGTGGGGGTTAGTAAATATTTTTTTTTTACTAATGATGATGTGCTGATATAATTTAGCCTGGTGAAGATGATGCCCAGGGGAGACTTTAACAGCCTTCTAATATGTGGGAAGGAAATCTTATGTTGAAAGTACAGAGAGGAGTACTAATCCCAAAATTGCAACACATTGCTAGCTTGTTTCTCCACTGACCTCTGTCTCATACTCGCTTCCAGAGTGAGTCCCAGGATGGTTGTGGGGTCTTGGCTTCTCTACTTCTTGGCCAGTGCCTGCCTGTATGTGTAGACTCTTCCCTAGATCCTGGATCCTAGTTACCCTGCTGTAGATGAGTATCATGGTCCTAGCATTGAGCCATATTTTTTGGCATGAGGCATTAAAAGAGGCCTCTGACTGTGGACTCTGTTCACTTCCAGGCTATGGCTTCAGGACTCCGTATAACAGAGAAGAAAAACTTAAGTTGAGATATTTTCCCTCTCCCTTTCTTTCTGTTACTCCCAAGTGTTTAATGTCCCCACCCCCTCCCCCCACCTGCCACACACACCCAGCTGCAATACTCACCCAGCCTTTGGTCACTAAGCTCTAGTGGGTTTGTGCCCTCTTGGGTGGGAACATTGGTCCTAGACCTTTTCCCTGGAATTCTTAGCTCTTCTAGCCAACCAGAATTTTCCTAAACTTAAATCAAATCAGTTTTCCTCTGAGACGCAGGTTGGCAGGTGTGATAATTAGTAGTAGTGGGAGTAAGGAGTGGGCAGCAGTGGTCTAGGAAGCCTCTCTTGTGAGCCTCAAATAGTGGGTAGCAACCCTCCCATCCTGGGGTATCTTGGTTGCTAAAACACCTGGCAGAGTGGCAGGTGCTGATAGAAGGTGACCTCTGGTGGTCACTGAATTAATGTAATGATCACAGCCAGGGTAACTTACAGTTGTCTATGCACACATTTGTGTGTCTTTGTGGGTAAGGACTCATACATATGGCGCTCTCTCAGCGTTTGTGTGATGGACTTATAAGAATTCTGTTTTATTGGCTTATTTTTCTTTTTGGTGGATCTTCCTTATCTTTTCAAACTTTAAATATTGGAGGGTCCCAGGATTCAGCCAAGACGTTTTCTCTGTTTATATTCATACCCTAAGCAATTTTATACCGATCCATGGCCCAAAACCACCGGTATGCTGATAGTTTCCACATTTATGTTCCCACACCCCACCTCCAGTCCAGCTGCATCTGTCCACATGTCTACCTGGTGTCTCCACGTGGATGTTGAGTAGGCATCTCAAACTGAAAATGGCCTGAATGAGATCTCCTTTGTCACCACTCCTTAAACTTAGTCTGCTCCAGCCAGTGACATCAGCTGCATGGATCCATTTTTTAGGCCATCCATCAACCATGGGGTCCTGGATTCCTCTTTCTCTTGCATCCCAGGTTCCATTCATTAGCAGCTCTTGTCAGTATAGTCTTGAAAATATGTTGGATTATTTCTAACTACCTGTTACTGCTCTTGACTTCGGACAATATGTTATCAAGCAGTGACCATTTGAAAGTATACAGATTATTTGACTTACTTGAGCAAAATCTTCCCGTGGCTTCTCATCTCACCCGGAATCCAGTTTGAAGAATAACCACGGCCTACGCAGACCTGCACGGTGCGGCTCCAGACGCTATCTTGGCCTCAGCTCACAAAGCACCCTCCCCTCTCACTGTGCTCCAGCTGCGCACTGGGCTCCTCCTCACTCCTACAGGATACCCAACGCCCTCTCTACTGGGGTTTTGTTCTTTCCTGTGCCTGGAGCACACATATCCAATATATTTACGTATTCTCTACCGAGGTATAGGAGTAAATGTCTTCTTATTAGAGGGTCTTTTCCTTTTTTTTTTTTTTTTTGAGACGGAGTCTTGCTCTGTCACCCAGGCTGGAGTGCAATGGCACAATCTTGACTCACTGCAACCTCTGCCTCCCCGGCTCAAGTGATTCTCCTGCCTCAGCCTCCCGAGTAGCTGGGATTACAGACACGCACCACCAGCTAATTTTTGTATTTTCAGTAGAGATGGGGTTTCACCATGTTGCCCAGGCTGGTCTTGAACTTCTAACCACCTCTGATCCACCTGCCTCTGTCTCCCAAAGTGCTGGGATTACAGGGGTGAGCCACTGCACCCAGCCTAAAGGGTCTTTTTCTGATCACTGTCCCCAACAGCCTCACACCTTGTCATTCTGTTCCCTTGTCCCGCTTCATTTTCTCAGAGCCCTCCCCAGTGCCCATGAGATCCTGCTGCTGGAACGTCAGTTCTGTGAGGACACGGCCCTCCCATGTCCATTTGTACCCAACATACCTGGGACAATGCTGGGCTCATTCAGAGCGTATTTGTTGGGCGAATTCATCTGTGCCACTGAGTTTAGTTTTTTGATTTGGCAATTGGAAGATCTAACTATTTCTCTTCCCCAAAATAAATGATGAACTTTTCTTTCTACTCCAAACTTTGCTTCTTCTGTCATGATGACTTGCCCTTTTCGTAGCTTACATTATTGTGGGTATCATGTTTGATGGTGCGAAAACTAAACAAATCCACTGAAAGATGAAAAGTTGTCTCCAATGAGCACTAATGCTATCATAACAAACTGTGCAATGAGCAATATCATTCTAGAATAAAATTCTTTCCTATAGAAAACCGTTTTTGAAAAATAGATATTACCACTCATGGTGGACTTGGCAGCGTGGTAATTATTGGTTTTAGAATGTAAGTTAAATTCCAGTATGTTATGTTTTATATTTTACCTAAAACATAGATGAAAGACTAGCAAAGTGTGTTAAATATTACAGTTTCATAGAGCAAGAAAATCATGGCACAAGATAAGCACCCCTTATTTTCCTGTGATATATGTGAAACAAACTGTTCTACTCAAAAATACCAAGTAAGGTTGCTACACTTCACTTGGAGTGCACTGGAATGTCATCATAGAAGAAGATTCATTTGTGAATTGTCAGTTCCAAAATGCTGACAGATGTAGGTCAAATTCTGTCTCAGTGAGATAATTGTATAATATAACTTTGGTAAAGGCTCATTTCAGTGGGCCACGTAGTGTCTAAAGAACCAAGAGACTTTGGATGATTTTTAGGAGTTTGTGGCAGTGGAATTTGGTCAAAACTGACTGTTCCCGCCTCACTTCTGAGCTTCTCTGAGCTGGTAACCGGCACTACTTGCCCCTCATGTTGCAACATGGGAGGTGCCTGTGCTGTGTTTATGCTTTAGTCTCTCTCCCTCTTGGATTGTAAGCTCTTCTAGGGCAGAAGATGAGTCTGATTCATATTTTCTGTTCCCATCAAAACCTGGCATAGTGCCTGGCCTGCCGCAGGGGCTCAAAAATATTAGTTAAACAGATTTGTGGATTTTTGGTCAGATAGATCTGAAATCTGCAGTGATTAACCTGCAGAAAAATCCAAGTTTATAGCCCCAATGCCACATGTTTCTAATAGCCGTTTGTTTTTCTGCAGATACTTTTGCCTTATTTTAGATATGTGAAAGCTTCTGGAAGCTGTTTTGTGATGGAACGCTTGTTAAAATTAATGATTAAGGATTCTAATTATGGTTGATATTTTCCTTTTAAAAATGGGCACATGCTGTGAATCCCTTCAGCAACGTTTATGTTGATAACGTTTTGTGTGTAATTGACCACTCTCGTTTCTTTATAACACCTTAATCTCAGAAAGGGATTATTTGCAAATCTGGCTTTCTTTGATGGTTAATGAGTTTGCAAATGGACACTAGTGGATTAAAATTACATTCTAAACCAAGGAAATAAATCTGTGGCTTCTTCAGTTTTCTTCTGACATCTGCATGTGACCCTTGGGAAAGCTTTGGTGAAGAGAACACAGTGCTAATGGCCTTCGTGAATGAGTCAGACAAACCTTAGCTCACAGAATTGCCTTCATATGGGGGATGCTGTCCGAGGCTGACATATTCAGTTCTGTGAACTTCTAGCCAGCTAGAGAGCTCCTATTCTCTTGCTTCCCTACCTGACGTTACTTGGGCTAACTGGACAACCTCTGTAGTTGGCACCAATGTAAATACAACCTGGGAGCAGAGATCTTTCCAGCAACTGAGGTGTCACCCTGTTCTTACTGTTACCCGGAGGGAGGACTACAGGATCCAGCTCTAAAGCTGATTGGCTTTTCGTCCCTGGGGTACCTTTGAAAGGCTCTGTGATTGCCGGTGGTCGGGGTCAATTGTGCAGATGTCTTTAAGAGTGTCTCACTGGTGACCAGAAAGTTACTTTGTCAAAATGACAGATGGGCTGTGAGCGGCTCCTCCGCCCTGCCTATTCCCATGGATGTCAGCTCCATTTACTTGTCAACATCAGGTATTTTTGTAACTCCTAACAGCGCGCGGGCTTTCACGGGGCAATCCATGAAAAATCTGTTTCATTGGCTCTGTGGCTTGTTGTTGACCCACAGGAATGAGGGACACCTGAGGACCTGGTGGGTTCACTGTAGGTACGTGATCCAGGAAGGAGACGTGCTGACTTGTGACAAGAGTGACAACCTTCCAGGGCTGGCCTCACAAAGAAGTGGTTTTGCCACCACCAATTGCCAAGGGAATCTAAGACATTTGGTTTCTGTGTTTTGTACGTGCTCACTCTTCTACCCTTGACGGAGTCATTTCTGTGCACATTTAATTTTTTTTTGTTTGTTTTTTTGAGACAGAGTCTCACTCTGTCTTCCAGGCTGGAGTGTAGTAGCGCCATCTCGGCTCACTGCAAGCTCCGCCTCCCAGATTCACGCCATTCTCCTGCTTCAGCCTCCCGAGTAGCTGGGACTACAGGCACCCGCCACCACGCCCGGCTAATTTTTTGTACTTTTGGTAAAGACGGGGTTTCACCGTGTTAGCCAGGATGGTTTCGAACTCCTGACCTTGTGATCCGCCTTCCTCGGCCTCCCAAAGTGCTGGGATTACAGGCATGAGCTACCACGCCCGGCCTTCTGTGCATATTTAAAAGGCCCATTGAGTCATCTGTCTTTTGATACCAGACAGCCCAACTTCCTATATTGCAGTAAGTCAAGAAAGGGGCTGTCAAAATAATATCTCCAGCTATCACCTTCTTTAATGTCAGGTCTCACGCTTTCCTATGGAGTTACCTAATTTTATTACCACTTTTAAACTCTTCACTCCCACTCCCCACTCTCTCCAAAACCCCCACCAACCTGGCCAGAAGATTCTGCACTGTCCCTCTGGGACTGGAAAGCCCCATTAATGCCTTCTGAGCCCCGGATCCTACAGGTACTTGGAGTTGGACCCCGAAAATGTGGTTTGTCATCTTCTACCTACTTCAAAAGAACTCACCAGAAAGGTATAAAAGTATTCATAGAATTTCATCGCCCCAGCCGGGCGCAGTGGCTCACGCCTGTAATCCCAGCACTTTGGGAGGCTGAGGCGGGCGGATCACGAGGTCAGGAGATCGAGACAATCCTGGCTAACACGGTGGAACCCCGTCTCTACTAAAAATACAAAAAAAAATTAGCCGGGCGTGGTGGTGCGCGCCTGTAGTCCCAGCTACTCGGAGGCTGAGGCAGGAGAGTGGCGTGAACCCGGGAGGCGGAGCTTGCAGTGAGCCGAGATTGCGCCACTGCACTCCAGCCTGGGTGACAGAGCGAGACTCCGTCTCAAAAAAAAAAAAAAAAAGAATTTCATCGCCCCTTTCTTTTCTGTTTTCCTTTTGGGCAGAGGAAGAAGCAGATTTATTATTCGTCATGTGCTGAAGGGCGCCCAGCAGTGTAAAATAACCAGAGGTGTTGAAGAGGCAGCCGGGCCTCCTGCGTGTAAAGCCGCACTGCTTTGCAGGGCTTCCTTCTCCCTCACCCCTGGCCTGCAAATTCTTCCCAGGAGTCTTTTGGAAGTGTTCTCTGCAGCACCCACCCCATCCCACATCCCAGCTGTTGGAGTCCCTTCTATTAGGAAGAGAGAAGGGTTGACTGAAGCATTTGGGCCAAACAAAGGCAGGACGCCACCATGATCCCTCTCGGTTCACACACCTGGCAGAGTGAGATGCCACCTCCCTGTTGGTTTTTTGGTTTGCTCTTGGGAACTGAGCACGGTGGCAGAGCTGCATCTGTGGCAGGGCCCATGGGGCTCGATCCCTGGCTCTGTGTGTTCCCTCCATTCCTGTTACACGAATGTGCTGTTGCCAGCAGACCCTTTGCTTATAGGACGTGCAGTCTAATAAAAAGCAGGCAGTGCTACTCTCTTTTGGGCTACTATTTTTATTTGGTGGTTGTTTTTTTGTGTTCTGCCATCCCTAATGTTTTGGTTCTATTTCAAAATATGATTAAACAGAATGAGGAGCCGTTTGACACTGCCCTGTTTTAAATCAGACTTCTACTTGAGCAGCCGGGACACTCTAATGGACTGTGTTTCTTTGTTCTGTGAGTTTCTTGAAAAAGCCAAAAAAAAAAAAAAAAAAAAAAAAAAAAGAGACAGACCTAAACCCTTAAACAGAATAGGACCCAAAACAATCCCTCCAACAAACTAAAACCCATTAAAAAAATGGAAATGTTAGGTAACATAAATATCAAAAGGGCCTCCTTATTAATCCCCCATTGCCTCTGCTGGCACGTGTCATATTTTCAAGGTATGGGATCAGGAGAACACTGTCATTTAGTGATGTATTAGGGCCATATATCATCAGAACATCGTCTTTGTAGGGGACATGGGTACTAAAAGACACGATTCTGGCCAGACAGAACCGCAGGGGGTCTTACTTCTTTCCTCCACCCCCCTGCCTTTTTCTTTAATCTCCCTCTGTTTTGTGTTGCAGAGAAGTGAATTTCTTCATGGGATATGACTTGTTGCAAAATAATCGGGGGGCCCCAGTGGGCTTCATAAAGTCTTTTTAAATGGCCGGGCTTCAAGGGCAGCTTTGTTCGGGGTTTGCACTGTGAGTTGGGCTGGAGGAGGCGGTGTTTGCCAGGGCCTGGGTCTCTGGGGTAAAGACTCGTTGAGCCTAGACGGGAGGGAAAAAGAATAACACTCCCAGATGGAGCGCAATGAATTGCGTGATGTTCTTGCAAGACAGTTTAACATTAAGTCTCCAAAATTACGGCCGTGAGATGCTGCAAGTCTCACAGGAGAGTACACCCTTCTGCTCAAATCAAAGAAGAAATGAGAGGACTGGGCAGGTTCGGGTCCAGGTGGTGGTCAGCCTTGCAAAGGACCAGGCACTCAGAGACTGGGACTTGTTTTGAGTTTTTAAGTCAGAGACTTAATCTGTCTTTCCTAAAAGGCACTATTTTTACTTGTGTGTTCCAAATGCAACCATAAAGCACCAAGGTTTATAAAGGTCTGAGAATGGGGTGCTTAACAAAGGCAAACATTTAAATTCTTAGCTGCAAGGGGAAGGTGGCTCACTTAGCCTCTAAATGAAGCTGTATAGCATAGTGATGAAATCATAGGATTTGATATCGGAGTCCTGGGTTTGAATCTCTGCCCTGGCCAGCTATGTAAACCTGGGTGAGCCATTTAACCTCTCCGTGCCTCAGTTTACTTACCTGTAAGATGGGGTGGGAGGTAAATCAGTACCTTCTTCAGGCTTGTTTGCAAGGGTTAAATGACAAAATACACAAAACATATTCAGCATGGAGGGGCATATAATAGATTTTCTATAAATGTCAGGTGTTATTCTTCTTAATAGTTCAGCAGCCTGCCTGGAAAACAGTATGTTACTTCATTGTTTGGTTAGAGATGGATCAGCTTTGTTTGTGGCCCTGACTATGGAAGGGATTTGCAAAAGCAGTGGAGGTTGGGGTTGCAGAAAGGTCTGGAAATGCCGCTTTATGTTAAAGGCGTGAGGTATATTGTGCAAAGGCTACAGTTGACACCTCCCATCTCTTGGACTAAACTCAGTTGGGAAAGAAGTCTTGGGGGAAACCACTTATTTCATCTGGGGAGTTTGGGTCCTTTTCCCTTTCAGCTTCATGTTCTTCATCTTAGAAATGGATTTCTTCATGTTGTCTTTCTATTTTTTTCCCAAGTTCTGTTGAGTTGAGAGACATGACCCAGAGCCTTGGACTTGTACACTTACGGTTTGTGGCTGACCAAACTGCCTTTTATTTTTTTCTTCCAGATATTTCTATGTAAGAGTTATAAGAAAGTCAATTTTACTATAAATAATGAAGAATGAACAAGCAAAAGCTTAATTAAAGTAATAAATTATCAATCAATTTTAATACTGCCATTGGCAACCACTGGGCTATCTCAGGGCCCCCCTACCCATGCTCCATTATTATTTTCCGAGAGATTGAGAACAGATTTTGTCCAAAGGGGACAGGCTGGAGCAGGTACAAGCTTGCATTCTCTCCTCTGTGAGTTCATGCTCACTTGCTCAGGATTTCCCCTGACCGAATGTTCTAGAGAGGTCATCACTTCATTTGACTATTTCCAATGATCAGAACTGCTGATAAGCAGTGAAATCTCACTGGGTGCAGTGGCTCACAGCTATAATCCCAGCACTTTGGGAGGCTGAGGTAGAGGATTACTTGAACCCAGGAGTTTGAGACCGGACTGGGAAACATAGTGAGGCCTTGTCTCTACAAATAAATAAAAATAAAAATAAATTAACCAGGAGTGGTGTTGCATTCCTGTAGTCTCAGCTACTTCTGGAGGCTGAGATGGGAGATCGTTTGACTTTAGGAGGTTGAGGCTGCAGTGAGCCATGATTGTGCCACTGCATTCCAACCTGGGTGATGCAGCAAGACCCTGTCTCAAAGAAAAGCAATGAAATCTGGCCCCTTTGGGTCTTTGGTTGCTGCCAACGCACTTCTTTTTTCAGCTTTTGTTTCCATCTCTTCATTCTAGAACCTTGAAGGCTTTAAGTCTGGTCTGCTTGCCCAAGTCCTGGGTAATCCCTTCCTTCCATGGCACCTTTCATAGGTTACCTCGTACCAGGTGGCCTGTCCAGAAAATCTGCAGACTAGCTTAACTTACATACTAGTCTATTTCTAAAATCTCAACAGCTTATTGGAGCTAACCTAATTTGGATATGACACTCCTGTACATTTTAGTGCTGTGTGCCTTACAAACTAACCTTCCCAGCTGGTCCCATAAGCCAGGCTGGGAATTGGGTTCTGTTCCTGGGTTCAGTGCTAGCTGCCTCTTTGAGGGATCTGAGACAGCCTCATTGTGTGCCATTTCTCCATCTGCAAATCTTAATAAACCTGTGAGGATTAATGAAATAATGTCTACAGAGATCTTTAGAAGAAAGTGCTATGTAAACCTGAAGTATTATTCTTCTGTTTATGAGAAGTGGTATAATATTGCCTGGGAGAAATCGTGACCTGTGTTCAAAAGTGCTAAAAATTTTCCTTTGGCTCTTTGAGATCTGGAATTGGGTTACAATGGGGATACTTCAAGGGAAGTTGATCTCTTTGACTTCATACAGAGAGAGACTAGAAATTCCAATGAGAATATACACACTGATGTGGGATCAGCTTCCCCTGCTCCCTCCTCCTTGGGACACTTGAAACAAGACATCCATATTCCTAACAACAAATTCCTATTTGAGCCATCTTGAGACTCTCCACATGGAACACCATTGTGTAAGTTCTCTGATAATAAAAATTTGAGTAAGCATCAAAGTGTCCTATTTGTGCTCAGCAACGATGATGGCTTTTGAATCAAGGTGAAGTTCTCTTTCGTGCTTCTCACTGTGCCAGAAGTCACACCGTCGTGTTTGTGTGATCTGCTGATGTCTGTTGTCTTATTTTCCCCAAGAGCTTGTAGGTTTCTGGAGACTAGGAACCATGCTGCATGATTTCTGCCTCTCTCCCGCAGCACTGAGTATAGTGATACGTGTGCCAAGGCTTTGTTTTTCAGCTTTGGAGCCTCCACTGCTAAGCAACTTTTCCTCTCAGAGTCGCCAGGGTGGGGCATCTATCCCAAGAAATTGGCAATTTGGGATGAATGTGGGTCTATCCCCAGGGATATTTGTATTTTGGTGGAGAATTCTTGAAGGTAGCAAAATCTGTAAGCTCTTCCCCAAAAAAGACTACCGCGATGGAATAACGGGACTCTGCCACTTCCTGGCCCATGTGCTTCATTGACATATTGAGTATTGTTCACTCGGGCAGAAAAAAATACCACAACCTCACAGCCTTCTTGGTTTCCTGAAAAAGGATCTGTCACTTTGAATTTGCTAGTTTGCCAAATGACAGCTGTTTGCTTCCCAGGCAGGCTTTGCTGTCATCAGAGACAGGGATGGAGAGAAAATAATGCCATCATCTAGGGGAAGGGTCTTGTGTGGATCTGCCACCTTCACAGCATGGCTGACCAAATGGACCATCAGCAGACAGGCACGAGGTCTTTTCATTTTCACTCTTATTTCGAGAGATTTGTGATGGTGTTTCATAGTCTAAAAATAAAGGATCTGCCAGCAGACACGTCTCCCTCCACTACCCTTATCATACTAGCTGCTGTATTTTCCTCTTCAGATTTTGATTATTTTTTATTATAAATGAAAGGTCAAAGAATACTTTTCGTATTCCATAATAGTAGATTGGTTCTGGAAGAATCTTTGAAAAAAAAAAATATGTTCAAGACATTGGGGCTTGGAATAGAACAGAAGCATCTCAAAAGCGTGTTTTTCTGGTCGACGAAAGCACACAGGAAGGTTTCACGGCGGTGCTCTGCTATCTTCTCTCTACACCTCCGCCCTATGCTCATGGGAAAGTTCATGTCCCTCCCCACCAGACACTGGGAAATACTCCCAAGGCGGCGCTGGCGGTCTCAGGGCTGCAATTCCTGAGACCGGGCACTCTGTGCTGCCATCTCGTGGCAGATCTCAGACACAGCAAGCTGACTGCCGGAATCCTGTTTGAACTTGGCCTGCGGCAGGAGCTGTGGTTTGGCTCACATCCTTATAGAGCTTTGTTGCCAGTCATGTTGATTTTTAAAAAATGTTTTACTCCCTATGCCCCCCTTTTAGTTTTTCATGTTGGCACTTCATTTAATGTGCCTCCAGAGGCTACGTTTTGGGTTTTGATGTATTTGATCAATGTTAGAGAATCGGTTAACTATCTTCCTTAAAGGAGGCAGTAATGCAGACAGACGCTTTTGACAACAGGTAGACCACTGGCTGGCAACCTTAGAAAGAGGGACTCACGGGAGACTGAGAGTGAAAGATGCGGTGGGGTTTATTGCTCTTATTCATTGGTTAGGGTTTTTTTTTTTTTTTTTTTTAAGAGTATTCTGACCTTTTCCTTGAGTGTATTTTTGCCACCATTTCTCTTGTTTAGATTCGGAGAGACTCAAACCCAAGCTGGGATTTGGGGAAAAGTGTTTGAGGATGCCAGTCTGGCTTTCAGAGGCATGATAGTGTCATCCCTGTTGCTATCCAAATTGGAACAACTTTCTTTGTTACCAGCAAACAGCTGGTGTCTGCAAACCTTCCCGTGGTTGGCCATGACACAGGCCCCTGGAGTTGCTCTGCTCTAGTTAAGAGAGTTCCTGTCTGGAGCCACCAGGAAGGCACCAATCTCCCCTGCAGCCTGAGGGCAGGAACATTATTTTATTCTCTTCTGCATCCTGAATGCCTGGGAAGTAGCAAAGTGTGGCATTTAAATGACAGACCTCTATTTATATTCCAGATCTGTCTCTTGGGTGACCCTGGGCAAATTTCCTAACCTTGATCCCTCCTCTGTAAGATGGCCATCATGAGGAATTTTTGGTGAAAAAAATGCACGTAAGATTCTTAGCACAGAGCCTGAACACGCAGAGAACGAGTTCAGTAAGTGTGAGCCCGTATTAGAAAATGTTTCTTGAATGAAGATGTGAACGGAATGAGCCCTGACCTCGAGTCACAGTGGTGACACGTAGTGCATGTGGGGATGAGGCAGCCCAGGGGTGAGGCAGTCCTGAAGGCATGGCTTTGCGTGTGTCACTTCTCACCAGAGTTACTGGCTCGAGGACAAGTGTTTTTGTCTCTTGGCAAAATTGGGAAAGCAAACGGAGTGGTCTTAATTAACCTGTGTTTGAATTTACTCTGTAGCTGCTGGACTCAATTAAGGAAATGGAGGAATCAGGCTCTCACCAGCAATTCCCTGAGCTTTTAAATTTTCTTCTTGGAAGGCCTGGGATTCCAAAGACATACTCCACATTCACACCAATCAGACACCAGGGCAGTGATCAGATATGGCAGTTCCGTACCAATGTGACCGTTGATAGAATATTTAAAAACTCCCAGTGGAATAAGAGGGGGAAAATCCCACTAAATCTACAGCTAAGGTTTAGACTTGTTCTATGTGTGTGTACCAAAAAAAAAAAAAAAAAAGCCAGATGTGAATCTACAAACCATCTGGTTGGAATAACTGTTGTGCTGGACTATAATTACAAGCTATTTATTATGAATCTTGAGATCCTGTTATGGATTTTGACTGGCTCCCAGGTTTCTAAGTCAGTAAAGAGTTCCTATATTTAAGTGAGTGTGTGCCTTCCTATTTATCAGATCCCAGATTGTGTCTTCACTTTGACTGCCCTGAGAGCTTTGAACTGTCTGTATCTGAAGATTCTTCCCTTAAGAAAAGAGATGCACTTGGGAGTGGCCCTTGGCTAAGGCTGCAGCCAGGTTTGCTGAATGCATAAAGCCATAAAGTCCTGGTAGCAGAAGCTCTGTTAATGAAGTTTCTTTCACAATTTTCCTGGGGTAGGAGAGTCGGGATAAAATATAGCTTGCAAGAACTACGCTTTTCAAAACGAAGTCTCTGTCGACAACGCCAAGCAGCATACATACCTGGTGGTTATCCTTGATGACTTTGGTGGGAGTTGGGGGAGATTATTAATTTTTTTAAAAAATGTCTCTTTAATTTGAAGGGTGACCATTACATTGTATGACCTTTGTAGTTTAAGCAAAAATTATAAAAATCAATCTAAGGGCCGTGCCTTAGAGTTAGCCTTGATGCCACCATTGTCATGGAGAAGAGGGGGTGAGGGAAGGAGTTCTGGGGAGCGTGGGGCCAGCATGCTTGGCTTCAGATTATAGGTCTGCTGTTCACAAAGGGACTGTGGACAGCTCCTTATCCCGGCTCAGCCCCGGCAGCCACAGAAATACTCTCCCCTGACAGCAGTGGTTCTCAGCCCTAGCTGAACACTGGAATTACCTGGGAGCTTGAACAAATACCCATGCCTGGTCCTTAGATTAACCAGATCTGAGCTGCAGGGGGTGGGAAGCCACGGCAGTCTTTGTTAAGAATCCCACAGGGGGTTCTAATGTGCAGCTAAGGATGAGGGTCACTGTCTCACAGGATTTTAGGAGTAAATGAGGTCAGTCCCTTGAGAGCATGTACCATATAACAGATCCCAAAAAAGGAAAGAGAGAAAGAGAGAGAGAGAGACAGACTGGATGACTCAGGTCACCCTCCCGTCATAAAGACAACCAGTAAATGAGAAAACAAAGCAGCAGCAGCCCCTGCAGGTGTGGGGTGCAGGTGGCTGTGGATTGATGTCCTTTCTCTGGGTGTTGGACAAGTCCTGGGACAGTTTCGGGAACATTCACCGCATTCATCCCAGCGTTCCTTAGCTGAAATGAGCATCGTTTTCTATGTGTGCCATTCAGCGGACAAGTTTGAGCAACGCCGGTTGTGGCTCATTATTTCTATGCCTCAGTTGCCCTTGCAAAAGCCACGAGGGCAGGGAAATAACAGGACTGATGTGGAGACAGCTGCGGGCAAGGCAAGGCCCAACCCTCCCCCGTAGAACTCACTCTCAGGCAGTTGGGACTGTGAGTCGGAGGGAGTGGGGTTCTGGGACTCACAGACGTTCTCATCTTTGAAAGGAGAGGGGATGGCAACCTGGATTTATTTTAGAATTAGACCCTGGGAGCATCTTACGCTCTGGAACTCCCAGAAAATTTCAGGGCAGCATAGAAGGTGACACGTTTTATTTTGGAACTGCCTTGGGGTTGGACTATGGTGCATGAGCTTTGCTTGGGTTCCCAGACTCCAACACAGACACACACACACACACACACACACGCACGCAAACACACACGTACACACACACAAGCTCGCAGGCACTTATGCATATGCACATGCACACACACACTCCTGCAGGCTCGCATGTGTCTCCTTGGTTCTGAGCAAGAAATGGTGAGATCTTCTTAGTCTCGTGACGTGGAAGCGTACTGGGTACACTTGAGAATCTTCTCAAATTTGTTGTCAGGGCTGAGTTTGGATTTCTTCTTTATTAATACATATTCAAAGAGAGTTCTAGGTTCACTTCAAGGTGAGCAGAGCTGGCCAGTTGCTCCTCTCCAACCTGCCCCCAAATGAGGCACTGGTAGTGCTTGCTGTCATCCAGGGAAGGGCATAGGTGTGCACACATTTATGTCTTCATCTCGAGTTCCATCCCTCCCACTGGAATGCTGGGTAATCTTGGAAAAGTCAGCTGCCTTCTCTGAGCAGCAGTTTTCTTGTTTGCAATATGGGGATAATGATAGTGACCTCACAGAATTTTGGTGAGAATGAAAGCCACGGCACCTAGCATGTGGTCGCCACTTGGTAAATCTCACATTTTGTTGAATTTTTTGAGACAGTATTTTTGGTTCAGGTGCATACAATCCATATATAAACAGGCATATCCATCACGTTTGTATCTTCTTTAAGACATTTTAACAGCTAACCTTTCAGGAAGAAACCAAAGATGCAAATGTTCACCACACGTTCATTAGCATACGTGCTAATATAACGCAGCTGTCCCACAGCTATAAAGCACTGACGTCCGTGTCTCTGCTTGGCATGGAGAATATTATTTTTTCTTTTACCAAGCCGATCCAATACTCAACTTTGTCATTATTTGAGTTGGAACTTTAGATTGCTGCATTTTAATGCACTCTACTATTAAGGATTGTTGGACAGCCATGTGAAAATATTTTTGTTCTCACGATGCAGTCCTGGCCCAGGTAGCCCAACAGGCAAAATATGGTTTACACAAATATTATCGTTTCTGCAGCGTGTACTAAAAAGAAACCTTAGAATCTGAAGGAGCGGGAGAGAACTTCTCCCTTGGCAATCGGTTATCTAGGTGAAGCTGGCTTTTTAAAGAAGGAACTTTTCATCTCCTCTCATCTGACTCTGATCTCCAAAGTCCTGTGTTCCTGGATGGGCGTTTCTGTTTCAGAGACAGCAAAATCCTATTTGCTCTCACAGCGTTTTCTTGCCAAGTGAAGGCAAGATAAGAGGGGGGCTGGGAAAACCTCCGTGGTGTGTTAGGATTTGGGGAATTCTGTTTGATGTTTATTTCAAATGTCTCGTGTCTCTTTTTGCCTAGAACAAGGAAGTGACATGTAAGAGAGAGAAGTGCCCCGTGCTGTCCCGAGACTGTGCCCTGGCCGTCAAGCAGAGGGGAGCCTGTTGTGAACAGTGCAAAGGTGATTGATGTCTTGGCCGTCTTCTCTCCTGGCTGCTGCTTCAGGCATTTTTATTTCTCTTTCTCTCACCTTTCTTTTCACTCAGTTCTTGGCTGGGGTGCACATGGGTGGGGAGGAGAAGTAGGGTGTGTGTGCGTGTGTGTGTTTGTGTGTATGTGTGTGTCTGGGGCTGGGAGGAAGGGGACTGTCCTGGAGGAGGGATGAAAGTATGTGAGCATCTGCATATTTGGTTTATTTTCTAAGGCAGGTTGTTAAAATGTTGTAGCGAAGAGGCAACCACCATGCCCCTGCATATTTGTACACACGCACATGAGCATATTTTGTCAACAAGTTTCAACACTCAGTTTTTCCAGGCTCCACACTCACCCTTCCCACCTCTCCTGGAGAAGTCTTTATGCCTGTATTTTATCATTTTGGTCCTCATTAAAATTTTCCTTTCCTTCCAAATTAGATCTAAATCCTTAATCCAGCCTCATTTTCCATCGCCCTCCAGCCCCATGCTCCGTTAGGAATGTACTGTTCCTGCTCTCACCTCTCTCTTGGCCTTAGTGTGGGTCCTTTTTCCCAACCTGTCTGGGTGCTGCCTATGCTCAAGGTGCCCAGCCCTTATCTGCCACGATCCCCTTTAGATTTCCATGGCGTCCAGAAGCCCACATGGATACCGCAGTGGTGTGATTTTCCCTCTCTGCGGTTTCATGTAGATCGTCAGCTCCCTGGGGATTTCACACCGTCTATACGTCAACAGGGCTTCACAGTGTGGGGCCACGCAGGAGGCAGCATTAGCCCAGTGTTTGGGTGTGGGCTCTGGAGTCACCCTGCCGAGTCCCAATCCAAGTGTACTGGCTGGCAGAATGTTTCCCAAATTTCACGTCTACGTGGAAGCTCAGAATGTGGCCTTGTTTGGAACTAGGCCCTTTGCAGGTATAGTTAATTAAGATGAAGTCATACTGAATTTGGGTGGCCCCAAATCCAATGTGATGCACAAAGAGTGGCAGAAGCTGGCGTGATGCTGCCACCGGCCTAGGATCACCCAGGGCCGCCAGGGTCTAGCAACGGCAAGGAGTGATTCTTCCCAAGTGCCTTCGGAGGGAGCATGCCCTGCTGACACCTTGATCTTAGACTTATAGTCTCCAGAACTGTGAGACAATCAATGCCTATTGTCTTAAGCCTTGGGAAACTCATCCACCACATTTCCATGTGAGCAGGGGGAGACATGGATCCTCTCTTGATCTCATCACCTCATTTGTTAAGTGAGGACAGCAGGTTGGGCATGGTGACTCACACCTGTAATCCCAGCACTTTGGGAGGCTGAGGTGGGCAGATTACTTTAGGTCAGGAGTTCAAGACCAGCCTGGCCCACATGATGAAACCCCATCCCTACTAAAAATATAAAAGCCAGGGGTGGTGGTGGGTGCCTGTAATCCCAGCTACTGGGGAGGCTGAAGCAGGAGAATCACTTGAATGCAGGAGGCAGAGGTTCCAGTGTGCCAAGATTGCACTACTGCACTCCAGTCTGGGTGACAAAGCAAGACTCCATCTCAAAAAACAAAAACAAAAAAACAAAGAATGAGGACAATTGTGTTGGAGGGACTAACATGGAAAGATGCATTCACCGTACTGCATGTCAACATCTCTCAGGTAATGGAGGTATAACTGGTGCCCTTCGCATGCTTGACAGGCTTTCGGTTTGCTTCTCCACGATTGGTCGTGCAGAGGGGAGCTTTTTCATGCTGTAGTGTGTAGCCTTCTTTCCTTCTTGACCTGCTAGTTCCTTTATCACCACCCTTTCCTCGTCATATCTTAATATTTCAAAGGAAAGAGATACCCAAGACAAACACATTTCCTGAACATTCTTTTTGAGCTTAAGATGATAAGCCTCTTCTAACCAAACTGGACCCAAGGATAGGCCAGCGAGTACAGTGTCCTGAGTTCTCTTTCTGATGGAAATTCCAAGGCATTTGTGGGGGGGGGGGGGTGGTCAAGAATCCTGCCCTGCCCTAAGGTGGACCTTCATGAGAGGGACTTCTGAATGGGTGATAGGGTTTGGCTTTGTGTCCCCACCCAAATCTCTTCTTGAATTGTAATCCCCGTAATCCCCATATGTCAAGGGAGGAGACCAGGTGGAGGTAATTGAATCATGGGGGTGGTTTTCCCTTATGCTGTTCTCATGCTGTTCACAAGACCTGATGGTTTTATAAGGGGCTTTTCCCCCTTTGCTTGGCACTTCTCCTTCCTGCCACCTTGTGAAGAAGGTACCTTGCTTCCCCTTCACCTTTTGCCATGATTGTAAGTTTCCTGAGGCCTCTCCAGCCATGCTGAGCTATGAGTCAATTAAACCTCTTTCCTTTAAAAATTACCCAGTCTTGGGCAGTTCTATGTAGCAGTGTGAAAATGAACTAATACAGTGAGTCTGACTTTTCAGGGGCCTTAGGGTGGATGTTAATATGCACCCTTTGTTTTCTCTGTTTCTACCTCATAATACAGTGCTTGTCTCAAGGGTTTTAAGGGACACAGTCCTGTTCACTCTTAAATACTGGAGACTCCCAGTATTTTGGTGAGGTTTTTTTTTTTTTTTTTTTTGGAATTGCAACTTATGCTTATAGGAGAAGCCTCAAAAAATAGTCTAAACTGTGGAAAAGCAGGAAAAAAATATAATCTCACCATCCAGAAATAACAATTGTTATCATTTATTTATTTCCGTATTTTCCCATGTAAAAGTGTTTACAGGATTGATATTTTACTACTCATATTGGATTATTTATATTTTTTCCTACTTAAACATTAGGGCGTAACATCTCTGTTATTTGGACGTATTATCCTTAATAGATGCATAAGATTCTGTTGTAAGAGTGTACCAAAGTTCATTTGGTCATTTCTGACCATATCTTTGGGCAGTTAGGTTGTACCTTGGGTTTTAGCTTTGAATGTGAATAAAGGCAAGAAGCTAAAACCAAAGAGCCTTGTGTAGTAAAGGAATAAGGACTGGAGGGAGACCCTTGGGAGGACATTCCCAAGGCCCCTCAGATCTGAGTGTTAACCCAACCTGGGTTTGGCCTCCCAAGGAATCCCAGTAAACTTCTCCGTAACTCTTTTGCATTCTGCATTCATATAGGGGAAAACAACAACAAATCAGTGGGTAGCAGAAATTCTGAGACAGCAGTAGCAGCTGCATTTCTGATAAGTCCTCTAACAAGAGCCTGCATGCTCATGCTGAAGCTTTTGACTGTTCTTGCTCAATGAGAGTGGTTTAGCGAGGAATCATAGTAATGCAGAAGTTTGCTGATAATACTTTATAACTAAATCATGTCTAGGCATGATTGCCTCAGGGTCAATGAATTTATATATATTATATATTTATATATAATTTAATATACTCTATATAATATAATTTATATATAATATAATTTATATTATATATTTATAATATATTATATATAATATACTTTATATATAATATATATTTGTATATAATATAATTTATATATTACATATTTGAATATAATTTATATATTATATAATTTATATTATATATTTATATATAATATAATTTATGTATGTTAGAAATAAAAATATAATAATTTTAATATAAATAAATATATGTTTATGTTATATATATGTAACGTAATACGCAATGGAGTCTCCTTAGCAAAGAAATGGAGACTTGTTTATCAGATCATTTAATACAGTGGTTCCCAACCTTTTTGGCGCAGGCACCTGTTTCATGGAAGACCATTTTTCCATGGACCAGGGTTGGGGGATGGTTTGGGGATGATTCAAATGCATTACATTTATTTCACACTTTATTTCTATTATTATTATATTGTCATGTGTAATATAATTATCTAACTCGCCATAATGTGGAATCACTGAGAGCCCTGAGCTTGTTTTCTTGTAAGTAGATGGTCCTATCTAGGGGTGATGGGAGACAGTGACAGATCATCAGACTTTAGATTCTCATAGAGTGCACACTTAGATGACTCGCATGTGCAGTTCACAGTAGGGGTTGTACTTCATGAGAATCTAATGCTGCAGCTGATCTGACAGAAGGCAGAGCTCAGGCAGTAATGTGAGTGATGGGGAGCAGCTGTAAATACAGATGAAGCTTCGTTCATTTGCCCTCTTCTCACCTCCTGCTGTGTGGCTCAGTTCCTTACAAGCTACAGACCAGTAGGAGTTCGTGGCCCAGGGTTGGGCACCCTTGATTTAACACATTGTAACGGGAGTGCTGATAGACTGAATTCTCCGTATTTTGAATGGTATCTGCATTCAGAGGTACTACCTTTTGCAGTTTTTAAAGCTGCTCACCAGGCTGTGTGGTCAGGCCTCTTGAGGAGGTGCACACAGCTTGTACCTAACATAGTGCAGTGGGTGCCAGGCAGAACGGGTGCAGGGCGTGGCTCTATTGGCAAGCATATGGGAAGGTGAAATCTAGTATTGTTAGTGGATGACCAATAGTGAGAGCTTACTAGATGCTGCAAGTTACCCTTGAATGTTGTTTCCTGTTTGTTCTTCCTTTTACCTGAGGGAATGTGTATAAACAGTGTTTCTCAAAATGTAATGGATCACAGAAGCAGCAGTTAGAATGCAGATTCCTGGGGCTTGCCAGGTCAGCAAAATGATCATCCTCTTCATCAAAACAGCAGCAGGTAGTACTCCTGGTGGTACTTACTTAGAGGCAGGCACTGAATCCTCACAAGGTCAGCCCCATTTTATAGATGGAAAAATGGTGACACTGAGAGCCTTAGTGACTTTCCCAATGTCACAGAGCTAGTAAGTGACAGAGATGGGAGACAGACCCAGGTGGTCTCACCATTAGGCTTGCAGGCCTGCTGTATCAGCAGCACCCAGCCTGGGCCCCTGACTGTAGTATTTTTAAGTTTCCACTGAGACCCTTATGCAGACAGGCTTGAGGACCACAGCTACCGGACAAACAACGGAAAAAAAAAAGAGAGGATCGGCTTTCCTAATGGAGAAATGAGAACCACATCCCACAGCTTTTAGAGGCTGATAGTCATTACCTGTCCTGGTCAACATTCTTGAGAAAAATCAAGCTTAAGACCATGTAGGCATGAAAAATCTCTTTACCTTTTGTAGTGGGAGACCATGTTTTCTCTTTGACCCTTTGCTCTTTTCCCATTTTGAAAATCACTAGAATGATTAAAAAAGAAATAAAGGAAAACAGCAGATAATGACCAAGAAAACATCACTCTGATGTTGAAGTGCTGGGGAATGCTTATCGGAAGTCTTTCCCAGTTCTTTGATTGTGTAAGTAAATGGGAGTGGGGGGACTTGAACCCCAAGAACTGGCTCACGTCCTCCCACGATTTGTTGGAACTTTCTTTTCTTTTTCCCTTCTGACTTCTCTCTCATTCTCCTTTCCTTCCTCGGCACAATTATGTTTAGTTCTAAATTTAATTAAACACTACATTAATATATTATTGTACTAAAAAAGTTAAACAAGAAAGGAGAAAGAAGTTCTTCTTGAGCCTGTGAAACCCACTCTGCTCAGAAATAACAACTGTTATCAATTTATTGTGTGTTTTCCGGACCTTTTTCAGTTTATTACGTGTATATGTAATTTTGTCTGTGTACTCTTAGTTTTACATAACTGGAAAGAAATGGTCTTTTGCAGTTTGCTTTGGCCAGGAAAAAAAAAAAAACCCAAACAAAAGAACAAAAAACCCCAAAATCAACAGCAATGTGACTTAGGAACTTTCCCAGGCCAGTTCATGCTTTTTCAATTCTTGTATGGATTTCATAGTATAGATACAGAGTAATTCATCAACACCTCCCTATTGATAGCCATTTAGATTTTGAGTTTTTGCAAAGCTGCAGGGAACCAGCTTGTCATTCCTGTCAGGCCCATGTGTGTCTGTTCCTTAAGGACAGAGACCTAGAAATCGCAGGGTTGAGAGAAAAGGTGTGCATGTGTCAAACTATGATGGACATTTTTACTAAACGGCTCCAAAAAAGACAAGGCTATTCTCTTTCCCTCTTCCCTGAGAGTTTTTAAGCCCTTTCTCCATAAAAGATGATAGACTTTAGGAAGGAAAGCTGGCATCACACGTGGCAAAATTTAGACCTGTTTGGATATCCTTGCCTTCCCTGATTTCCATTCCGTCTAGCGAATTCCCCCACTTCAGACCGCACATTCACACTCCTGACCCAGTTCTCTCCTGCTCTGGATTTCCCCATATTACTGGGGATATGTTCCTCTCCCTTTTGGTGGTTTGGTGAGAAGTGGTATCAAGCTCTGTTTAAAGAGCCTAACTGAGTGCCATCAATTGCTGTTGTGTTTTCTACAATAAAGTGTAGAAAGCACTGACAGTTGTCAATAAGTTAACACTTAAATGGTAGTGTTATCGCAGAATTTGGTCCAGTATTGCAGAACTTCAGTGATAGAATGGACTAAATTTAGAATATAGGCCAGATGAAAAATGTGGGGAATGTTTTACTGGCCTCTTATTTTGAAGAATGATTTTTTTCTTCTATTTTTATTTATTTTTAAATTAATTAATTATTATTATTTTTGAGACAGGTCTCTCTCTGTCACCCAGGCTGGAGTGCAGTAGTGTGATCTCGGCTCCCTGCAACCTGTGTCTCCTGGGTCCAAGTGATTCTCATGCCTCAGTCTCCCAAGTAGCTGGGATTACAGGTGTGTGCCACAATGCCTGGCATTTTTTTTTTTTTTGTATTTTTAGTAGAGATGAGGTTTCACTGTGTTGGCCAGGCTCATTTCCAACTCCTGGCCTCAAGTGATCCTCCTGCATTGGCCTCCCAAAGTGCTGGGATTACAGGTATGAGCCACAGTGCCCAGCCTAAGAATGATTTTCTCAATGAGAAATATTATTGTTATCATTTTTGTCATCCTAATCATAAAACATATTCTGCATTAGAAACCTTTGAAATAGCTCAGAAATTATTATTATTTTTGTTAGTTTTGAAACTTCTAATACAGAGAAAGTATGAGAGAAGAAGGCATGTTATCATCTCATTTTTTTCTTGGTTAGTCTCTTAAGAAATTTGGTTTATTTAAAATTCCTCAAATTACTCTATAGTTAAGGTTCTATTTATAGTTTATTCTATGTGTACTTTATCTGTGTGAGCTACTTCTGTAATTAATGTGCATAGTTATTTATAATTATGTGGAATGCCATTTTATTCCTTTAAATAATTACAGAAGTTTATATGTATTGTAAGTTGGTCTTTACTACTATACCTATTCTTGATGGGTCTTCACGGGTAGTTCCTATTCTTTAAGGCCAGGATGCCGATCAGAATACAGCTCCTCGGCCGGGCGCGGTGGCTCACGCCTGTAATCCCAGCACTTTGGGAGGCCGAGGCGGGCGGATCACAAGGTCAGGAAATCGAGACCATCCTGGCTAAAACGGTGAAACCCCGTCTCTACTAAAAATACAAAAAAAAACTAGCCAGGCGTGGTGGCGGCGCCTATAGTCCCAGCTACTCGGGAGGCTGAGGCAGGAGAATGGTGGGGACCCGGGAGGCGGAGCTTGCAGTGAGCCGAGATCGCGCCACTGCACTCCAGCCTGGGCGACAGAGCCAGACTCCGTCTCAAAAAAAAAAAAAAAGAATACAGCTCCTCAGAGATGACATTGTTCCTGCAGGAAAACATAATTTTATATGTTGATCACCTTCTAGTGTGATGGAAAGTGTTACTGTTTTTATTCTTTTTTTTTTTTTTTTTGAGATGGAGTCTCGCTCTGTCGCCCAGGCTGGAGTGCAGCGGCGCGATCTCGGCTCACTGCAAGCTCCACCTCCTGGGTTCATGCCATTCTCCTGCCTCAGCCTCCCGAGTAGCTGGACTACAGGCGCCAGCCAACACGCCCCAGCTTATTTTTTGTATTTTTAGTAGAGACGGGGTTTCACCACATTAGCCAGGATGGTCCTGATCTCCTGACTGCCTGCCTCGGCCTCCCAAAGTGCTGGGATTACAGGCGTGAGCCACTGCACCCGGCGGTTTTTTTTTTTTTTTTTTTTTTTTTTTTGAGACAGAATCCCACTCTGTCACCTAGGTTGGAGTGCAGTGGTGCAATCTTGGCTCACTGCAACCTTCGACTCCTGGGTTCAAGTGATTCTCTTGCCTCAGCCTCCCAAACAGCTGGGATTATAGGTGCCCGCCACCAAGCAGGCTAATTTTTTTTGTATTTTTAGTAGAGACAGGGTTTCGCCATGTTGGCCAGGCTAGTCTTGAACTCCTGATCTTAGGTGATCCACCCACCTCGGCTTCCCAAAATGCTGGGAGCCACCGTGCCTGACCAGTGTTACTGCTTTTGTCTACCAAGAGCTCTCATCCTGAGGCTCATGAAAACTGTGGCAGCCATCTGCCTGTCCATGTAGTATTGTTGAAGTGCTGCAGATTGTGAGGTGTAATTATCTGGTTGATTTTAAGACCTTTACCTCCATCTGTTATCTTCATGGAAGTACCAGAAGGACTTATGTTCCCCATTGCTGGATACCAAGTTAGTTGGTTTATGCTTACCACTAAGTCATCACAACAGTGATATGATTTCTATCTTATTTTATAGGAAAATGAGGGCCTGGAGAAGTTCAGTCATTCATTTGCCAAGGCATTAGTTACCCAGGATCAAGCAGAGGGTGACCATATCCTCAAGGAGCTTGCTTCATTAAGGGGACACAGAGAAGTACCATCTGGTTGAAAAGTTCTCTAGGGAAAGCATGCCTGAGTGCAGAGGGAAGGCGTTTTAGTCCATTCCCACATTGCTATAAGGAAATAGCCAAGACTGGGTATCTTATAAGAAAAGAGGTTTAGTTGACAACATGGCTAGGGAGGCCTCAGGAAACTTACAATCATGGCAGAAAGCACCTCTTCACAGGGCAGTAGGAGAGAGAATGAGAGCCAGCAGGGGAAATGCCAGACACTTATAAAAACCATCAGGTCTTGTGAGAACTTACTATCATGAGAACAGCATGGGGGAAACCGCCCCCATGATTTAATTACGTCCCACTGGGTCCCTCCCATGACATATGAGGATTATGGGCATTACAATTCAAGATAAGATTTGGATAGGAACACAGCCAAACCATATCAGAAGGGAAGGAGGATAGCTAGCAGGCACGGAATCAGGGATGTGCCTGGGAAGGCTTTCCAGAAAAGCAATGTGTTTATATGAACAAGTGAAAGGTAATCACATTCAAAAAGGGCTGCTCTGCAGAAGGCTCCCAGGTGAAGGTTCTGGCACACACAAAGGCAAGACATAGGTCTTAGTCATTGCCTGCCACTCGAAATCACCTGGGGAACTTGTTAAGGTACCAGTTTCTAGGCTTCCTTGAATTAAACAAATCTGATTTAAAACAAATCTGTGATAAGTTTTTGTTTGTTTGTTGATTGTTTGAGGAGGAGTAGAGGGGTCACACAAAAATATATCAGAATCCTATCATGACTTTTACTTATTTTCCTCTGGAAAAAATGCTGATTTTAAAAAGGCAATGGTAGGAGAGAACATCTGCTTAAGGATAGAAATGTGAAAAGTCATAGTTCAAACGCACACTTAGAAAGGTTTTGTGTGTGCATGCATTTGTGTTCCTGTTTTCTTTAATTGCATTGCTCATATATTCCATTCATTCATTAATTAAACAATTATTTATGAATCCACGGGCCAGGTATTTATAGAATAGTGCTGCTTACCAAATTGTCCTTAGCTTTTATGAAGCCAGAATATTCTTTAAAACAAAAAAGTAAGTAAATTATAACTGATTTCTCTCAGGCAAGTATTTCAGTGTGCTTTTGAGATTATTTTTATGCTAATAATAGTTATGCATTTTTATCCAAATAGCCTAACAACTGGGCAGAAGATTAATCTAATTTGAAAAAACTCGATATTGTTTGATGAAAACAAATGAGATCATCGGGAGTCAAACAGATGGTTTTGGCAGCTTTTCTGTATTTACTTGGACTGAAAATCACCCTTTAATGTGGGGTTCTTTCATGAACAATAATGTGCTTGTTATCTGAATATATATTTGTTATTAGTAGATCATAAATGAATAAGGTGTGTTTCAGGCATTTATAGGTCAAATTCCATCTTCTTTCTTCGTATAGAGCTTGAAATATTAATTGTCCACAAGAGTTTGATGAAGGATTGAAAAAAAAGTCTTTCATTTGTCAAGGGGGGTTTATTTTCCATAACCTTTTCTTGTCTTTGATTTTTCTGTGTTTTGTCTTGTTTTTCTATGGGTTATGATCCCACAGGTTGCATTTTTTAATAGTTTAACTTTTATATTTGATTTTAAAAATCCTATGATGTCTCATGAAAAGAAAAAGGCAAAATATAAATATTTGCACATTGATTTCCAAAATGAGGTCAACTGCCCTAGGTTCTGATAAATAAGAATTAAAGAGCAAAACATGCATTGTGAAATTTAAGAGAATTGAGCTCATTTCTATAGACCAATACTGACCAATGTAAAGGGGGACTATGAATAATGGTAATAGATCAAGCATTATTAATTATAGATTGCCTTTTATATAGTACAAGGTCATGAATAAGGGACCTCTTCTCAGTGCTGCTTCAAGAATGACCTGGAAGATGATCATGCCTTTCAGAATATTGCTATGTGATTGTTTTGGAGGGAACCAGCTACTAACCATATATAGAAATAAACATTTAAAAAAACTCTTATATGAAAATAATCACACTTTCTGTGTTGACAGAGTGAGTTGTTTTATTGTTGAAATGTTTTAAGATGGAAACATTGAGTTAGCCATGTGCCAATCTGGTTGCTTACTTTTAACCAAACTTATTTTGGCAATCATAACCATGCATTGTCTGCTGCCCAAACAAAAGAGTAGTTCTTTCCTCAACCTCTGCTTTCCTTTCTTTTGGACATGGCCAAATTCTCTGGTAGTTATTATATCGAATCAACCTGGATACTCTTTGCCCCAGGTTTTGCCTCCCAAATAAGAAATGAGTTGCCTTTCCCTGAAAGGTCTGTCAATTATGTAAACTATACTGTGAAAGAGGTTTAGAGAATACTTTGGAAGAGAAGACAATGCTCCAATCTTAGGCTTTCATAGACAGAGGTGTATTCAGCCCTGAGGTGGTGGTGATTACTCTTCTGATTTAGCAGACGGGAAAACTTACATGATGACAGAGATTGTACAATTGCTCAGAGGCAGAGGGGGTCTTCTGACTCCCACTGTCCCATTCTTCTTGCTTGGCATATAATATGGTTTGGCTCTGTGTCCCCACCCAAATCTTATGTTGAATTATGATCTTCAGTGTTGGAGGAGGCACCTGGTGGGAGGTGACTGGATCATGAAGGTGGGTTTCCCGCTTATTGTTCTCATGATAGTGAGTGAGTTCTCACGAGATCTGGTTGTTTAAAAGTGTATGGCACTTCTTCCTTTGCTCTGTCTCCTATTGGCCATGTGAAGATGGTGCCTGCTTCCCCTTTGCCTTCCGCCATGATTGTAAGTTTCCTAAGACCTTCCCAGCCATGCCTTCTCTACAGCCAGAGGAACTGTAAGCGAATTAAAACTCTTTTCTTTATAAACTACCCAGTCTTAGGTGTTTCTTTATAATGATGTGGGAATGGACTAATAAAGTATCATACTGCCTGTGAGATAAGCAGGAAAGAGGAGAGATGAGTTGTGATGGCTCTAGAGATAAATATGAGAGAGAGAGAGAGAGAGAGAGGGAGACAGTGAGAGAGAGAGAGAAAGAAATGAACTCGGCAGTTCTTCACCCGGGCACAGCCCCTTTCTCCCTCCAGGACTGATTATAGTCTGGGTGGACCAACAATTTCAAAGAAAGTATGTGGGCAGAGAGGCTTTTGGAGGTGACTGACAACATGTAGCTTAGGAACCAGTGGCTTTTCTTACTAATTGTCCTTTATCTGGGAACCCTCAACTTAATTATTTTTTCCCTCACTAGTACTCATGACTGCTTATTACTGCAGCAGTGTTCCAGTGAGACAATTGAGATGAGCTTTGCTCTTGTGTGTGTATGTGTGTGCTTGGCTGCATACAATATCTTAAATAGGTCATGCAATTACACACTTAAAAACACCCAAAAATATCTATAGTAAAAGTAAGTTTCCCTCCCACTCTTGACCCCAGCGACTTTGTCCTGGAGACAGTCTTTGTACCAGGTGCTTGGGGATCCTTCCAGAGCCAGCCTCTGCATACTCTCTCTCTGCATGCATGTTTCATTTCTTTGTGTGTGTGTGTGCATGTGTGTGTGTGTTTCATTTCTAACAAAATAGAAGTCTCTAGCTTTACTCTTAGCTAATTTAATGCTGAGACTCTAAAATGTCACTTAAAACATCTTTGGAGATTGCATTCCCTCCCCACTATTGAGTTACTCACTTCCAGTGTCACATTTTTTCCATGATATTACACTTAAGAGAATTTCTTACGTGCTTCTTGATGAAAGTTGTTAGATTCTGGAATGCCTGCATAGATAAATTAACCTATGAAGTTTAAATAATTTTATCCACCTGGCCCCAGAAATTTGAGTGGAGGTTGTTAATATGTTTTTCAAGACAAGAAAGAAACAAGACAAAAAAACAAGAGGGATTTCTTTCCCCTGCTCTTTTTCTCTAACCAAAAAAAGATGTATAAAATGTTACAATTCATATATTGGTTACCCATAATATAAACCAGGTTATTCTGGCATTTCAATAAAAATGACCCTATTTGTTTAAAAGGACCTTGTTAACATTAAAATCATACTTCACAAAAAGCTGTTTTTGTTGTTAAAATTAGTAAGGAAACTTGAAACAGAAATCAGCTTTCCTTGTCAAATTTGTCTCAACCCTTTTATTCCTGGGCTTTGTCTTTTAGATTTTGTAGACTTTTGGAAGGCAGTTTGAGGGGCGAGTTTGTGGTTGCCTTTAAGTTAGAAGATTAGATTTCTAAGGCTTGCTGTGGACTTCTGGCGCATCCGTTTTCACTTTCTAAAGTGGGCCAAGTTGTGAATGTTCCTGGCCCTGGTGGAGTAGGGTGGTAGTTCTGGTCTCCCTGATGTCTCATATGCAAAGTGCCTGACAGCCATATCAGAATGGGGGTAGTCTCAGAGGCTCCCAGCCTCCTAGAGCTTCCTTCTGCTGCTGATGGCCGGCGTACTAATTTTCTATTGATGGACAACAAGCTATGACAAACTTAACGGCCTAAAGTAGCATCATTTATTAACCCACAGTTTCTGTGGGTTGGGGTTCTGGGCACAGCTTAGCTGGGTCTCAAAAGCCTGCAATTAAGATGTCATCCAGGGCTGGTCTCATCTGAGGCTCAGGGTCCTCTTTTAAGCTCATGTGGCTGTCGGCAGAATTAAGTTCCTTGCAGCTGCAGAGTGGCTTCCTTCTTCAAAGCCAGCAAGAGAGGACCTTTATGACTTGTAGGCCCTTTCTAAGGCTCACTTAGTAGGTTAGGCCCACTCGGGATAATAACTCAAGTTACACCGGCACAATTTCTGGTCACAATCTAATCATGGGAGTGACATCCATCACATTCACAGGTTTTTGCCCACACTCCAGGGAAGGATTGCACAAAGTAGATGTATCAGGGGTTGGATACATCTTAGAATTCTACCAACCATAGCCAGAGTGGCTTTGGGACACATGGTAAGTAGAAGCATCTATCAAGAATGATACAGCTAGAAGATAGCTTGCCCATCAGTGCACACAGTACAAGCTAGCAAACGCTTGCTTGCTTTTGGCCATTCCTTCTCCTCCTCTGGTTAGGTGGCCATCAAGCCTTGTAAGGTCTGGGTCTTGCTCTCCCCGTCTCCCCGTCTTCTTCGGCACTTCTCCTGGTAGGAATTTTTTTTTTTTTTTTTTGAGATGGATTCTCTCCCTGCTGCCCAGCCTGGAGTGCAATGGTAGGATCTCGGCTCACTGCAACCTCTGCCTTCCAGGTTCAGTGGATTTTCCTGCCTCAGCCTTCTGAGTAGCTGGGACTACAGGCATGCACCACCACGCCAAGCTAATTTTTGTGTTTTTAGTAGAGATGGGTTTTCACCATGTTGGCCAGGCTGGTCTTGAACTCCTGACCTCCAGTGATCCACCCGCCTTGGCCTCCTACAGTGCTGGGATAATAGGTGTGAGCCACTGCACCTGGCCAGAAGGTTTTCTTCTATTTCTTTCAATGTTTTGTACTTACTTCCTGCCGTGGAATTTTGAACATACTCTAACCTTTGCTTGGAGTGCTTTTCTGCCCTATGTTATAGAGTTGACTTTGATCCATTTTTTAGATTTCACTTTGGACATTCCTTCCCGGCATGCATGGGTGCTTGCTGTACAATTAAATATCTTTTCTTCTTAACACTAACCTCAATTGTGATTCAGCATTTTGATTTTCTGGAGCTCCTGCTAAACTGGAAGTTTTGGGAGGGTAGGGATGATAGTATTTTCAGCTCTGATCACTGTGCCTGGTACAGACTGGCTGCCCCCTGAATATATGTTGGATGAAAGGGAGTAAGAGAAAGATGGGAAAAATGGAACTAAGTTTCAAGCTTCCTAGTTCAGCGTGTGTCTCATGATGTCATGAGCATATTTCGCGTAGTACTGTTGACTCACATTAAATGGTTGCAACTGTTCCTGGCCATGGTGGAGGAGGGTGGTAGTTGAAGTTGAGTGAGAGTGATAGGGAGAGAATGAGAACGGATAAATAGGGATTTGAAAAATGACTGAATGTCTACCGACGAGTTCCAGGTCCTTGATATTTTATTGTTCCCTCTTTGAATTCCATAGAGGTTTAAAAAGATAATTAAAACCACCACAGTTTAAGTACATTTTCATATGGTAGTGGCTGTAGTATAGTATAGTACTAATAAACTTACTGATCACCTAAATGTAATTTTTAGTAGATCTTTGTTTTGTGCAAAGCCACCAGTAATATTATGCAATTTGGACTTCGAATTTCCAAGGTACCATAATTTTGATGTGATTATCTGCTTTCTTTTATAACATCATATAAAATGAACCTTTAATGTAGCTTTGGGTTTTCTGCAGCTGTTCTTAAAATGATTCTGCGACTGCTTATAGCGTACCTGCCATGAGGAGTAAATTGCTCAGCACTTTAAGATGGTTTTTTCCCTCCCCCTGTCTTATAGTATATTTCACTGTGAGAATAAAATCACAGTGATGCTTATCGTCTCAAAATGTTTTGGAACCAAAACATTCTTATCTCCTCTGAGGCTTCTAATGACATTGTTTCATGGAGGGCCATAAAGCTGAGAGAATAAAGTGAGGTGTTCTAGGTAGAAACTTGGGGTGCATCATCAGAAACCCCGGGAAAGGAATGATTTGACACTGAAGGCCCTGCAGTCTGTCTAGGTTCCCTTTTATTTGCTGCTTAAATTTGGCAACTCTGAAACTGAAAGTATGTCCGTATATGTGACATGCATCTATTGAGGAAGATGCATGAGTGTGCAGGCATCTGATTGTTATTTTAAAAGTGATCATGATGCTGAATGGTAAATGTTCCTACTGGACTTCAATCAGAGAATGCTCTTTAGTTTCTTCAGAAGTTGATTCCTTTTTTTTTTCTTTTTAGAATTAAATGTTTTAGATTTGTTTTGGAGAGGAACCTCATCTTAGAGCTAATGTGTATTGGCTTAGAAATCTGTCTGCTAGAGAGATTGATGTTTAACAAGACTAATATGATAATGAAGGTAAACAATGTGCATTGGTATGTTCATGAACTTGAGTGCCTCCTTCTCCCCATATGAGCTTATTTATGCCAGAGCCAGCTAATTATGTTTCTAGTAGGTTGGTGGTTGGAGGGCTGAAGATGTTTATCTGCAGACATGCTTGGGCATTGACTGGCTGATGCTGAACACATGAGCCAGTCCTCTGACAGTCCGAGAGTGTCCAGGCATCCTCCAAACCTGCACTGTGAGTTTTTAATATATCGGGTTCCGGGGGATGTGGCATGACCACCTTGATGAGACTGTGAATGCAGAAGCAAGGCAAACATCTTCAGACCTCGAGAGGCAAGGCCACACAGAGGAGCTGAGGGCAAAAGCCCAGCCCGGTTAATATTTTCAGACATCTAGACAGGGAACTTCTAAGCCTTACAGCCTGAGGATTGTATAATAGTCATGAAGACCCTCAGTTATTTGAAGAATGAAGTGAAAAGAAGACAGGACTTGGAATTAGATGGGGAATCAACTCTTGACTCTGCCACTTCTAGTTACTTGACCTTGGCCAAGACGTTTCTTCCAGAACCTTTGTTTTCCCCTCTGTATCATGCAGGGGCTGGACTAGATTAGTGGGTCCTGAACCTGCTTGTGTCTCGGAATTGCCAGGACTGCTTGTAAAATACTCAGAGCCTGAGCCCCACTCCAGACCAAATGAATCATAATCCCCAACGAGTGAGGCCCAGGCAACTGTGTTCTTTTTTGTGGCAAGACACACATAGCATAAAATTTACCATTTTGATCATTTTAAAATATACAATTTGATGGCATTAAGTACATTCACATTGTTGAGCAACCATTACCACTATCTATTTCTAGAACTTTGTCATCATCTCAAACTGAAACTCTGTACCCATTAAACAACATCTCCTCTTTCTCTCCTCCCCTCAGCCCTTGGTAGCCTGCATTTCACTTTCTGTCTTTATGAATTTGCCTATTTTAGGTACCGCATATAAGTGCAGTCAGACAATATTTGTCCTTTTGTGCCTGGCTTCTGTCACTTAGCGTAATGTCTTCAAGGTTTATCCATGTTGTAGCAGGTATTAGAATTTTATTCCTTAAAAGACTAGTAATAGCCCATTGTATGAATATACTGCATTTTGTTTATCCACTTATTTGTTGATAGACATTTATATAGATTCCACTGGGCATCTATATTCTGAATTAGCCCCCTAGGTGGTTCTGATGTTCAGCAGGCTTGGGAGCCCCTGGAATGAATGTTCTCCTGGTTAAACGATGTGTTGTATATACCAAGTTTAGGAGAAGGAGAGCCAGACATAATGCCATAAACTGAAAATATGTGACTGTCAGTATGCTTAAATATTTCTATGTAGGTATATGGAATTAACAGCATGACCTCTAATGCTAATAAAATACCCTAAACTCTACCCAAAAGTTCATGGTCTTCTGTTAGGAAGATAAAAGGTTTCACAGAGCCACTGGCACCTAATGTTAAAATATATAGTGCTATAAACCGTGATGTGCTGATGTGCTTGTCTTCCCCACACTGTTTTTCTTGATATCACCTTAGTTGCCAGGAATTGACCACGGTGGGAATATTCATACCTTGGAAATCAGAATGCGTTTCAAAGTCAGGGCTTTTTCCTCTTAGAGAGCTGGCTGTTAAATATGGGAAGCACACCACTGATTACAAGCCAGGTGTTTGATATTTCTCTTCTTTTTAACAAGAGTTTCTAATGAAAGAAATATAATTTAAAAGTATAAGCCTTTGTTGATAAACTAAAATTCAGAAATCAATGGTTGCTCTGAGATTCAGGGAGTGCGGAAGATTCCAGTACAGCTCCCATGAGTGCCTGCTTTAGCTCCAGCTTGGAGGAGGTGTGGGCTTATGGTGTGGAGCTTTCTCCTCATTCCTCTCCTGGTGTGATCACATGGGTCAGTAGCTGCTTTTCTTGACAGATATTTGGCAGTCTCTTCCACAGCTCCTGCCCATAGGTTAAGGCCTTTATCAATTTTTTTTTTTTTTTTTTGAGATGGAGTTTCACTCTTGTTGCCCAGGCTGGAGTACAATGGCGTGATCTTGGCTCTCCGCAACCTCTGCCTGCTGGGTTCAAGCGATTCTCCTGCCTCAGCCTCCCCCCAGTAACTGAGATTACAGGCGCCTGCTACCACACCAGGATAATTTTGTATTTTTAGTAGAGATGGGGTTTCTCCATGTTGGTCAGGCTGGTCTCGAACTCTCGACCTCAGGTGATTCGCCCGCCTCAGCCTCCCAAAGTGCTGGGATTACAGGCGTGAGCCACCGTGCCTGGCCAAGGCCTTTATCAGTTTTGTCCTGTTTTTAGAATGGGTGAATTTTTCTCTTTAATGCGCGTATCTACCCATGGTTCAAATGTAACAAAGAACCCCTCTGATGTCATGGCATGAAATCAGAGGCAGCCACACAGACTTCCAGAAGACTCTGTACAGTGTTGCACTGTTGAATCAGGTGTCTCTTCTGCTGGCTGCATGGTTCTAAAATCATCCCAAACAAATGAGTCTCAGCTCCGACTCTCCAGCAAACAGCCCAGGTGAAAGAGGTGGTAGATAAGAAGAAAAAGATGGGTACAGGAACGTGTGTTTTCACAGGCCCCCTAGGAATGCCCTTAGTCCTTGGACTACTCGTGGAAAAACGCTTCCCAAAAGTGTACTTGGCAAACATAAGCAGGCTTCATTCCACAGTTAACGAGGCTTCTCAATGAGGCATAGATCAAGCCTGATATTTCCATATAAGCAATTTTTAAAATGGTCTAAAAAGCACCTAGCAGGGGTATTTTGTAGACATAGACAAGCTTATTCTAAAATTTGCATGAAAAGGCAAAGGACCTAGAATAACTGAAACAACCTTGAAACACAAGAATACAGTGAGAGGAATCAGTCTACCCAATTTCAACGTGTGTAGTACAGCTACAGTAATAAAGACGACATGGAATGGACAGAGGGATGGACACACAGATCAGTGGAATCGAATGAAGAACCCGGACTGAGACAGAAATATATCCACCTGATTTTTAACAAAATGCCAAAGCGATCTGATGGAAGAAGGCTAGCTTTCTAAACCCATGGCGCTGGAGCAGTGAGCTGTTCATAAACAAACAAAACAAACAAAAAAACACACAAAAAACAAACACCTCACCTAAACTTTATACATCATATGACTAGATCAAAATTAATCACAAACTTAAATGTGAAATGGAAAACTGTAAAACTCGTAGAAAACATATGTAGGAGAATATTTGCGACTTAGAGCTAGGCGGAGTTTTCAGACTTGACACCAAAAGCACTGTTCATAAAAACGAAAAACTGATAGATTTATCTCATCAATATAGCAACCATTTGTTCTATGGAAGCTTTGTGAGGACAACAAAAAATCTAATTAGAAATGGGCAAAAGATATGAAGAGACATTTCATCAGAGTATATACAGGTGGCAATGAAGTGCATAAAAAGATGTTTAACATCATTAGCTATCAGGAAAATGCAGTTAAAGCTACATATAAAATATTAACTCACTTATCAATATTGCTAAAAATATAAACATCAAACCCTTGGACAACATGGGTTTGAACTCTGTGAGTCCACTCACACACAGATCTTTTTCAATAAAAGTTACACCCAAGTGTCCCTGCCTCTCCTGTCTCTCCTTCCACCTCCTCCACCTCCTCCACTTTTTCCACCTCTGCCAACCCTGAGACAGCAAGAACAACCCCTCGCCTTCCTCCACCTACGTTAATGTGATGAGGATGAAGACATGTATGATTATCCACTTGTACTTAATGAATAGTAAATATGTTTTCTCTTCCTTATGACTTTCTCAATAACATTTTCTTTTCTCTAGCTTACTTTATTGTAAGAATACAGTGTATAATACACATAACATACAAAATACATATTAATCAACTATGTTATTGGTAAGGCTTCTGGTCAGCAGTAGTCTCTTAGTAGTTACATTTTTGGGGAATCAAAAGTTATATTGAATTTTTGACTTCAAGAAGGTTGGTCAAGGGTCAGTTGTAGAGTGATAACACCAAATGCTAGTGAAGATGTGGAAAATCTCTCATACACTGCTGGTGAAAATGTCAAATGATTGTTCGGCCACCCTGGAAGTCAGTATGACAGTTTCTTAAAGAACTAGACATACGCTGACCACATGACCCAGTAATTGCACTCTTGAGTATTTATGCCAGTGAAACAACGAACAAATGTTCATCACAGCATTATTTGTAAGAGGTAAAAAACTGGAAACAACCCAGATGCCCTTCAATGGGTGAGTGGTTAAACTAGCTGTGGTATATCCATACCAAGGAATGGTATGGATACAAAGGAACAAACAATTGATACATGCAACAAGTTGGATGGAGCTCAGAAGAATTATTCGGAGAGAAAAGAGTCAACCTCAAAAGGCTACATACTAGATGATTCCTTTAATATTCTTGAATAACAAAATTATAGAAATGGAGAGCTAACTAGTGGTTGCCAGGGGTTAGAGACAGAGGCAAGAAGCAGACTGAGTGTTGTTATAAACGAATAGCTTGAGGGAGTCTTGTTGTGATAAAACAATTCTGTATGTACGTGGTTACAAGAATATACACGTAATAAAACTGCACAGAAACCCACACCCAGACAGACACAAATGAGTGCGTGTAAAACTGGGAAAAATCTGAATAAGCTTTGTGGATTGCACAATTGTCAATTTCCTTGTTTTGCTGCTGTCCTGTAGTTATACAAGATGTTAACACTGGAGGAGGTTGGGCAAAGGGTGCATAGAACCTCCCTGCATATTTGTTTGCACTTTTCTATGAATCTGTATTTCAGAATTAAAAATAAAAGATAAAGAGTGATGGTGGAGTATTTTTGACAACTTTTCCTGATGAACCCTGAACACCCTATTTAATCAGCCAGAGAGTTTACATTAAGTAATATGCTTTCCAAAGTATAAAAATCATGCAGGATAATGCATTAGTGACACAGATGGTGTTTCATATGTGTGTTGTAGATAACGCATTTATTCTTTACACTGTCACGGATGTCTTTGAAATTACTTTGAGGAAACTGAGGGTTCCATTCTTGACTTTTTGTCTATAGCCACTGTAATTTTTCTTATGAGGTTGTTGGCTGTTTGTTGTCTTTAAAGAAATCTTAGTTTCTTAGGCTGCTACTATGCACCCCAAACTAGAAACATGTTCCTATTATGAAATGCATTAAGGGAGAAAAGTCCTTGCTGCAACTTTTTTTTACATCACCCAACATTCTTGCATTTGCTGTCTTCTTAGCATAAACACTTCTAAATATGGGAGTGCCTGTTGCTCAGGGCTGAATCCCATTGCAAAACATGTTCCTATTATGAAAAATGTATGAATTCACCGTTAGATGTTTGAAGTTGATGCTTTGAGCCCTCATTATTTGTTGCTTTCTAATGTTGAAAGGCCCAAGGCTTAGCATAGTTGGTAGCCAAATGTAAATACATTTAGAACAGAGTTCAAACTAAGTCCTCAAAATCAGCTCTTACCACTCCAGCCGCAAAATCTGCATTTAACCTTCAATACTGGCTTTCTACCACCACTGGAACATCCTTTTAAAGTATCATTGATAGGAAGCATGCCATCTTCCCCAGGGACAACACTTTTACTACTGAAGCTACCACTTTCTGAACTCCTCCTTTGTGTCTAGCACAACCCAAATAGTGAATGGAACATGGCCTTTAGAGGAAGGCAGAAGAGTGGCCATTTGTTCCCAAAGTAATTGTGCTTTTCTGAAGCTTGGTTCCCTTATTTCCAAATATCGGGGGTAAAATGTTATCTGTTGTGGAGTTAGATGTGCTCCCTTTGCACTACGAGGTCCTTATTATCTGTTCTATAGTGCTAGTATGGTTTGTCTCTGTGTCCCCACCCAAATCTCACTTTGAAATGTGATAATCCCCATGTATCAAGGGTGGGGCCAGGTGGAGATAATTGAATCATGGGGGCAATTTCCCTCATACTGTTCTTCATGGTAGTGAATAAGTCTCACAAGATATGCTGGTTTTATAAAGGGGAGTTCCTCTGGACATGCTGTCTCTCCTGCCACCATGTGAGAAGTCCTTTTGCTCTTCCTTCATCTTCCACCCTAGTTGTGAGGCCTCCCCAGCCCTATGGAACTGTGAGTCCATTAAACTTCTTTTCTTTACACTTTACCCAGTCTCGTGTATGTCTTTATTAGCAGAGTGAGAACAGACTAATACAAGTGCTTTTATGAGAGTGAAATTAAGTCCTTTATGTGAAAACTCCAAGTTCAATGCCTCACCTATAATAATTATGCAATTATTTAAATTTTCTTTCTTTTTTTTTCCCCTTTTCCTGTTGGAAGATTATTTGTATAATATTTTTCAAATTGTTTTTGGTACCTCATCTTTGGAAGCGGCCTTCAGTGACGTTTTCCTGCCTTATAATCTCACAGGACTGTCTCTCCTGGTGTAATACTATTTTCCTTCTTTCTCCATTTTTGTTCAGCATGAGCTCAACTTAGTTCTTCCTTCTTTTCCTGTTGAGAGGCAATGAGGGCTGACTGCTTGACAGTGGGGTGCTGAGGGCGGGATGGTTTTTTCAATGGGATTCAGCCCTAAGCAATAGGCACTCCCATCTTTAGAAGTGTTTATGCTGAGAAGAGAGCAAACACAAGAATGGTGGGTGATGTATAAAAAGTTGCGGCAAGGATTTTTCTCCCTTAATGCATTGCATATTCCCTTTATTGTATTAATTACATTAAAAATTCAAAAGTATATTTTATTGACTAGAATCCCAATTTATTTGTGGTTCATAGAATGTATTGTATTACCTTACGGTCAATGGCAGATACTGTATCTATTATGATACTATAAAGTTATGTGACTGAGCCACAATTTCATCACTTTACAGTCTCCAGTAAACACAAATATTAGAAATCCAAGCAAGTCATGTGGAAGTTTTTTTTTCTTCCTTTATACTGGTGAAGTGAGTTGAATTTGCAAGTGATTCACTGTACTTATCTGAAATTTCTGCGTATTTGGGGTTTATTCATTAAATCATCAAAAATTAAGTGAAATAGCTTTCTATCTTTTTTTTCGATTGCCAATTATTTCATTTCAATCACATATTGAATTCCTAATTGGAAGCGAAACTAAAAAAGCAATGAAAAAAATGTTTGTGGTGAGGGAGCACACACTACTATTTAAGAACTCAGTTCATGGGCCTGATTCTTTCTCTTGAGACTGAGGAAATGGTTTGGCTATAAAATTCCCATTAGCCAAAAATAAGCTCAATTGCCTCCAGGATTCATGGTAGGTACAGCCTCGAAGAGTAATAAAAGCCTGTTTTAAATGAAGTCTTAAGGACACTGTTTAAGCCCCAGAATGGATAGTCAGATTTTATGTTTATCCCTTTTGATTATACTTCCATATGTTTCTGGAGAACAGTGTCTGAAAAGTGGTTCATTAAAAAAAATTGTATTGGGCTGGGGTAATTTGGGGCTTATTGACCAAGTCCAGGGGAGCAGGGGTGCCCTATCAGGTGGCCTGGAAGCAGCAAAGCATGGCAGACCTGTCTGCTCTGTTTCCTTGTGCCATGTGGCATGAAATGACTTCAAAGACTCCCAGTTTGGTTTAATTTAAATAAATATGACTGTTTGTGTGCTTATTAAGAAAAGAGTCAAGAATAAACCAGTAGTTGGGCAACCAAAGTAGGTTTTTGAAAGGAAAAGGCACTCTACTGAAAGTTAACTTATCTGAATAGCTCCAAGAAAGCTTTCCTGTTTCTGGAAGAGGAGTTGAATGGGCCCACATACCCAAGAGAAAACAGGAGGTCCAGTGAATGTCACCTTTTCCATGTTCTATTTCTGTGGTTTGTAGGAATAGCTGTATGTTGGTGCCTACTATTTATTACCAATGAAATTAAACATTTTTCAAGTCCTTCCCATAAACAAAGGGACTTGGAATTCACATTGTGCCTGGAGAAAGAACACAGGAGCATACCCTGAGTGGGGAAGTTTCATGGAAGGCTTCCCAGAGACTATGATCTTAAGCTGAGTCTTGAAAAAGGATGAATTAGGCAAGGAAGGAAAGCTTGGATGACCTAGGTTTCCTTGTGGGACAATGGAGGTGGAGAAAATGGATGAGATCCAGGCTTTTCAATAAGGGACCAGCATGTGCAAAATCTTAGGTTGAGATCTTCTGGCCATGTTTTGGAGAATTCTAAGTAGAGCTTCTCTGCAATGGAGGGGGTACAAGTTTGGGAGCAGCAGAAGAGAGGATGAAGAGGTGAGTTGAGGCCAGGCCTGGGATCTCTTTGATGTTTAGTAAAGGTCCATGGTTTTCAATCCTGGCTACATGTTAGATTCCTCTTCCACTTCCTACCTTTGGAAACATTGATCCAATTTGTCTAGAATAAAAGGGCTAGGGGTGGGTGTGCCTGGTTTATACCTCAGCCAAGCTGTGCACCATTGGTCATTGTGAATGATATGAGCAGGCCAGAAAGAGCACACAGTGACAGCTGTGTAGGAGAATGGCTTAAGAAAGGTCCCTACCACAAGCAGAAGAAACAGTCAGTGAGCCTGTTGCAATAGTCCAGGCAGGCGAGAAATAACCAGCAGCTAAGCTGAGGCTGGAGTAGAGAGGCTGGAGAAGTAACTGGGAGAGAGCATCTAGAAGGTGTGGGAGGGCATTGAAGAAGGAAAGCCCAGTCAGCCCTCCACAAAGAGGCTCCAGACAATAACGACTGAGTGTCTTTTTCTTGGGCCCTTAGAAGGCAGCTATAGCACAAAAGAGTAAAGTTTTAGCAGAGGGATGGTTGGGTCGGAAGCCAGATAGCCTTAGCTGAGGAACTTGAACGTGCATTATTCAGAAGCTTGCGAATTCACTGTGAAGGTAACCCCAGGCAATGACATGGAGTTCTAGGGATGAAGGGAAAGAACTGGAAAGGTAGGTTGGGGGCATGTTGTGAAGGCTTTGGGTAGCAGGGCGTAAGTTATTCATAATGGTAAGATCCAGTTCTTTGCCATTTGACTGATTTTAATGTGAAAAATGAGAGGATTAAGACTAAATGGGAGAAACTAGGCACAGCTAAGGCTCATTAGAAGGCCAATGCCATTTTTTTATGGTCCCGATGATTTTTAACAGCTATTTTAACAACAGAATGATGAAAATGTGTGGTATTCTTTCTCCCTGGGGATAATGTGGCCACTGAAAAAGGTCACAACTAATAGGAAAAATGAGTTTTATTGCTTAACTGTGGATTCAATTAATTTGTGCTCTTCCTGTTTTCGTTGCCCCGTTTTCTCAGTTGACTAGTTGACTACGCCAAGCTTCTCCACAAGAATAGGAATGTTAGGACAAATACTCTGGAGTTCTTTCCCACCCTGAAAAGAAAGCCAAAATATATACAAAAGAAAAGCGTAGCTGATTTAGGCTCATTGTTGTATTATTTTAGATGTAAGGAACAACCATTGAGCTTTGAGTGATGGTTTAAATCAGGGTTTTTCATCCTTGGCACAATCGAAATTTTGAGCTGGTTAATCCTTGGTGCGCATTGTCGGATGTTTAGCATCATCCCTGGCCTCTACCCATTAGATACCTATAGCACTCCATATCTTCCAGCTGTGATAACCCGAGATGTCTCCTACTGTTGCCCAAAGTCCCCTGGGTAGGGGTTAGGGTGAAAGGCAAAGTCGCTCTCACTTGAGAACTGCTGGTTTAAAGATATCGTAGTGATTTTATCAGAAAATTACCACACCTCCTGCTGCAGTACTGATGGTTTTATTGAAGCTTATAAAATCTCAGATGCTTTTTGTCACTAGAAGAAAACTCATGAATGTTTATAAATCCCTTGTAGGGAGTTTCTTTTAAATATTTAAAGAAAAAAAAAGCTACTTTACTGGTTGCTGCATATTTACCTGACCAGTCATCTAATTATTCCAGTCACTTACTCTTATATTTAATTACTAGATCTGCTATGATTTAATTTTATATGGACAAATGCTGGTTTTATTCCTGGGCCATGAAATCCTCAAAGCAAAGGTTATTATGCTGAATTGGAAAATGCTAAAATAATACTAGCAATTTAGACCTGGTTGTAAAAATGTAATTTTCACACGGCACCTGGATTCTAGTGTTAGTTTCAAATCTAATTTCTTCTAATTTGGAGTAAGCCCTTTAGCCTTTTTGTGCAAATTTTCTCATCTGTAAAAAGAAGGAGATAAACTATAATATCTGTAAGTTTGCTTCTATTCTAAACATCAACACTTGAATATATTTATATTATTTCATTGAGTTGTTCCTCCTGCTCCCATAATATACCTCTCAATGCAATTAAACCCAGAATGTGTCCCAGAATGTGGTCCATGGTGCTGGTCTACAATAAGATGAGTACAGAAATGGACAGTAAACAGGGATGTTTAATATAATTTGGTAGTGTATTCTGTACCTATTACATGTAATAATATGAGTTAGGCTTATATTTTGTCTCTTTGAAATTCAGTTTTTTTCTGGTAGATCACTTTTATTATATTTTATCAAAGTATCAGTCCACACTGGATTAAAAAACAAAAACAAAGGTAGGGTGCGGTGGCTCACTACCAGCACTTTGGGAAGCAGAGGCGGGTGGATCACTTGAGGTCAGGAGTTCGAGACCAGCCTGGCCAATATGGGGAAACCCCGTCTCTACTAAAAATACAAAAATTAGCCGGGCGTGGTGGCAGGCACCTGTAATCCCAGCTACTCAGGAGGCTGAGGCCGGAGAATCACTTGAACCTGAGAGGCGGAGGTTACAGTGAGCCGAGATCATGCCATTGCACTCTAGCCTGGGAGAGAAGAGCAAAACTCTGTCTCAAAACAAAAACCAAAAAGCAAACAAACAAAAACAAAAACAAATCTGGTCTCTCACTAGAGGGAGTTTGAGAAGCAATGCCTGGATGTATGATGGAAAATTTTGTCTGCATCTCTTTCTACCATGGCCAATAAGAGATAGTATATTCCATCTCTCTGTAATTTAAATAAAAATAGGGCAAGATACTGTCTGTTTACCCTATTAGTAGCATAAAGTTGGTGGCAAATAGAATTAATTGTAAAGAAATTTATCTAACAGAAAATAAGAAGTCATTTATTTTTGGAGTACATATAATGTTTTCTTTGATTGTATGTGTAACTGAGTCTTCATTTAGCTCAAGCTACTTTCATGAATTAAAATAACATGTTTATCTTAGAACATAAACCCAAAGAGCAATGAGAATGTCCTTTCTTTAATTATCTTTTTTTTCTGAGAGTCCTTACATATGAAATCTACTCTAATGCTTGATGTACTGAAGTCTCCATAAGTAGTTGATGGTAGTGAGGGTAGGTGAAGAAGGAAAAGGTGTGGATTACATTTACCAAAGAGATTTTCAGAGATGTTTTGGAGTCTATTCAGTCACTCAGATTCATCCATCATTTGAGAAGATCTGTTATATGGACTCAGATGTGATAGAATGACATGTAAACAAGGTTGGTTAAGCAATGGAGCACTTCACAAAGTGACCTTCGTCCGATTTTCCAGTATTATTGTCCAATATTTCTTTATGTGGTAAAATATGGTGGAGGAACAAGGCTTCCCACTGACAGTTATTTGAAGCAGAAAACACTGTTGGTTTCCTTGCACTGTGGACCATTTATTCCAATACCTTTTATCCCATAAAGAGTGGAATAATTCAGACGGCCTGGTGCTCCTCCTGGGAGCCCTTTGCACATGACCTGGCATTGTTTGGGAACAGTCTCTTAACCCTGGCCCACATGGATTTTATAGTACACTTCCTCCTCTAAAACAAAAAAGGCAAGATCTTTGCCTGCACTATTAGCAGCAAAAAGTTACCCTTTCTTTCAGTTTTTTAATTCAGATGATGAAAATATATAACATATTTGGAAACTCCACTGGCAGACTTGGCAGGCGTTTCATATTTACTTGGACTTAACATGAATTGGCTTTGGTTCTCTGATTTCCCCGCCTCCATCTCTCGGAGCAAGTTATTTATTATCTGAATGAGTCTGTGTTAGTGGATCAGACATGCACATGGCACGTCTCTTGTAAGTGCGTTTGTTCAGTAAGATTTATGCTAGACCAAATTGTTTTATATTGGTTTTCATTGTTGAAAATTTACTGTATTCATTCTCGGTTTGGCCTAAGTATTTGTAGTGTGCTAGGGGTTCCTGTGGTTGAACATTTTATCTCTGTAACACTTCATGCAAAGGAAATTAAAAAATATATAGTGAAAGCATTTCCCTAATGTGTTTCCAATCAGCTGTGTACTTTAGTAATTTGATTTGTAGGAACTAGAAGGCAGAGTATTAATGAGCCCTTTTCAATCATTCATAATTCTTTGGGAATTCAGATCATAGTTCCAAGTTTATGAAAACATCTATTGAGTTTTTTCTAAGTCCTTTGTTATTCTGCTTGAATGTATTAAGAGGCATTTTTTTTTTTAACCACAGCATTGTCTAAAAGTTCTCATGGAAGGAGTGAGTCTCTTCTCTGCGTCTTGGACAAGATAAACGTGATGTGAATTGAGGTTGATTAGCTTGCCAGAAATCAGTCATTGAAACAGAGAGCCAGGCCCTTTTATTTCTGCATTATCACATGTGTGTGTTCCTGCTTCTGTACTTTTTGTATTAAGCAATCCAGACTATGTATTAGTAAATCTCTTTGCCTAATGGGCTTCTAAGGATACAGTGACTATAGGCATTGCCAGGTGCATCTTCCTAGATTGTGTAACCCACAGTGTGGAGGGGTATTTGTACAAAATGATTCAAGACCTAGGCTGTGATTTCCACACTATTGTTTCTTTGGCCCTTTTCCATAGAGACTCAAGCTAACTGGCTTATTTGTTCTTTTGAGGATCTCTGGCCTTTGACTTCTCTTTTTGCCAATGAATAAACATGTGATAATCCATACTTGGGTAGTTTCAGATTTGCTTAATCTAATTTACTACCTAAAAGTAATATAAAAAATAAATATGAAATTATAGTTCTTAGAAATGGAGGTAAGAGTTGAACGTTTTATCTGGTGAAGACAGTAGCTCATCAACAATCTTGGATGGGTATAGAATTTTGCGTTCAATTCCTGTATTTTAATTTTCTGCTTTTATTTTCTATCATATTTTAAGCTTCACTCTTGATCTTGAGTTAAGTTAATCTCATGTAAGATCCCTTTTCATAGTGGTGTTTTTAGTTCTGTTACTCCTCATACATCATTAGGCATAAGTCAAGTCATAAGGTTATACATTTTGGCCATGAGAGTTCATCAATCTATGGCTTTGCACTTAATGATATAATCCAGGACGTTAATCTTTTCAGTAGTCAATGAATTAATGTAAGTGAATGTCAAGTGGATACTTAGAAGGCTTAGTTGTGTTTTGGGAAAAAGTAGCCAAAGAGCATGGTGGTTCCTGTGATCGCTAATTTGGGCTTAGAGAACACAACTTATTTTGCTCCAAACAGTAAAGGAAACCCATATCCATTCTTGGCCTTTCTTCCTGCTTCTGTGTCTCCTGTCTAGGTTGCACCTATGAAGGAAATACCTATAACAGCTCCTTCAAATGGCAGAACCCGGCTGAGCCTTGTGTTCTACGCCAGTGCCAGGTAAAGTTCAACTATTTCTCTCTTTAGTAAAAAGGAATCCATAGAGTCCTCTTTAGTCACCCCTTCACACAGCACAGAACAAAACCCTAAAAAGGCCAAACAAAAATGAAAAACCAATGAAAAAGCAACTTTATTCTTGTGTGTACTTACTGTGACATTCATCATAACGAGACAGGTGCAGCATAGATATTGTGTAGAACTTGCTTCCAGAAACACAGTGGAATTGTCCACCATTGTTCAATTGTGCCTGGAAAAACTCCAGGAAGATGCACATGTCCTTGGGGAAAATTCATGTCTTCCTGTGAAGTCATCTTTGAGCAAAACATGAATTCCTCTTAGCAGAAAGGGGGTTTTGTTAAAGGATGTATGTTTCCCTTCTTTGATTTAGAAAGATTTTGAACTGGATCCAATCTGTAAACTATTACATTGAAGCAATTAGTATACCGTAACTTGATGAGTTCAACCTGACAAATTAAAAAACCACCAATTCAGCAACTAGGGAGTCCACTGTGGCTGATCCTTATTGAACTCTGAAAAGAGCAGTGATTCCACATGGCTTTAAGCCCGTCAGGTGTTAAACACAGCAAGATAAACTAAAGCAGAAATGAAAAGCCTAAATTTTCAAACTCCTCCTTTAAAAAAAACAAGCACACAAAATCTCTTTGTACGTACTCTGTTAAAAATTATGCTCATCTAATTTTGACAAAACTAAAAAGTGCTTCTTTGTACAGAAGGTGCTGTTAAATCATTTTATCCCTAACCCCATTTCGTTGTCCAAGGATATGCTTTTGCATTTAAAGGAGATTGAAAGGTTAATATAATAATGGATGTTTCTCCTTGCTCTTATCTTAAGCATAGTGACATTTAGTTTACTGAAATCTAAATTTTATGTAGTTACACTCCTATTATATGCCACGATAGGTGTGTTCATTCATAAGAACTTCAGCTATTTATTTAGTTAAATATTCAGCTTATTTATGTAGGAAATCTGTTACTTGTTAAAATAAGCAGTAGGTAAACAAATATAAATAATAAGTTATTAAATCAACAAATATTTGCTGGATTTTTGCTCCAGATTACAGGTCCAATCAGTGTCATACTGCAAAGGGATGAGAGCAATAAGTTTCCATAACACCAAAATCCCACATATGTTCCAAAATTTATACCACTTTACCCATGCCCTGACTCTTGACCAGCAAAATTTCCACTCTTTGATAGAGCACTCAGAAAACCAAAGCCATGGTTACAATGCTAAACAAGACAAGCACATATCCTCTGGAGTCTAGCATAGTATTCATATGTGACAGTCAGAGGTTTTGAAGATCCTCAAGTTGCATGGACCAGCCATGGGTGAATTTTGCTGCCTTTGGGTGAAAACTTTGTTTAAATTAAGTGGAAGCTATTATATGGGAGGAACTATTTTGTTGACTGAATAACACATTAAGCCATTATCCATTGTTAACCCTGAAACTCCAATTGCCTAGCATCTCTGGTCAGTAGGGCCCAGAAAGAGTGATGCAGGAATCTCTAATTACTGTTGAAAGAGATCTTAAAGTCCAGCAGCCTTGGAAGTCAGGAGATGCTGACCTGTAAGATGGGGCACAAAAAGTGGATGTTACCTACCCAAGAGGAACTTTGCCTTTCATTTTTCCTCCTTTCTAAAACCTTGTTTGTGCCCTGCTAGCTAGGATAATATTTATTCAATATGCAGAAAAGCAAGCTGCGGTGAAGGGACCTACCAAAGGCTGCTCCTTTGCTCAGCTGGGACCTTCCCTCTACTGACTTGCTTCCTTCTTTAGGTATGAGACCTTATCTTGGAATGCAGGAAATTGCCATTTACTGGCACCTGTCAGGGAAGTCTTCTTGCTTCTCTGCAGAATGACACAATGGCAACCTCTCTTTGCATGCTCTTCTTTTCTCAGGGCACAAAATCAGCAACAGAGGATACAGTGTAGGGCAATAGGTGAAATATGGATTCTGACACTCACATAACTTGCTGCTTAACCTTGCTGTACCTCACTTTAACCACCTATAAAACAGAAATAGTACTCTCTTCAGGGGTAGTTGTAAGCAGAAAGCCAAACTGTTATTAAAAATGCTTCTGGTAGAGCGCCTGCATGGACTGGGTACAACAAGGTCTCAGACAGATGACAGGAAGTCTAACGATCTGGCCTAGATTCATTTGAATTGAATTCTACCTATTTCTTATATCTTCCTACCAAGGGAGCTCTGATGGTGAGAAATTTACCTTTATTTTCCTGCTTTTAATTTCTTATGGGAAGAGGAAAATTTGAAGATCATGGACAGGAAATTCATGCTGGGAACTAACCTAAATCCTCCATCTGGATTGCAGATACTGAAGGAAAATTGATTTGGGACCATGCATAGCTTTTTGCACTGCTTCAGTTACATAACTAAAGCATGGATCTTTTTGTGATGTTATATATTGCTGGTACCTTAGTTGTTTTTTTTCTTTCCCATGTGATTTAAGCCATAACAAATTCTCCAGTGAGTGGAAACCTCAGGCCTGACATGATGTGAAAACATTTAGGATGTAGCCCTTCTTGTTGGGTTGAGATGATGTGGTAGCAGACACAATGAAGAAAATGACCTAGTTGTCAGTTTGTTATGTTTATTTTCAGCCTGTGCCACCCCTCCCATCACAGACAACAACAAAAACCAAACCAAAAATAAAACACAAATCCATTTACAAAATAGGTAGAGAATCTGGAGAAAGCCCTTCGAAGGCCAACTCTGAAAATTAATTCTAAAAATGTTTCAATTGACATTAAGGTGATATTAGAGTCCCAATATCAATTTGAGACTCACTTGATTTATTACTAAGTCCTAAAGTCTCTATTTTGACATATATAATATGAACTTAAAAATAGTTTTGTCTAATCCCTTCCTTTGATGCTTGAGGAAAACTGAGACCCAGGCTCTGTGTGAGGCAGAGTGACATTTCTAAGATTGCAGAGCTGGTCTAGTTATTTCTAGAAGGTTGGTAAGGATTTAGGTTCTCCAGGTGCTAGTCTGGGTTAAGATGCTTATACTCTGTGCCTCACCATTAATGGCTTGACATGAATAACAATGACAGAAAGTATAGGAGTGTGGAAAACCTAAAACAACTGTGAATGAGCAGCTAGATTCTGTTGGGTACTTACTGACAGCAAGAAGGTCTTAAAAACTAGATTTAAAAAGAAGCAAGAAATTAGGGCCAAAGAGAAAGCAAAGACAGGGAAAATAAGAGGCGACAGATTTGCACTGAGTTCTAGAGCATTGATTGGGGTGAGCCTGGATCTCACCTCATTGGTGTCTCATACCTCTTGCCCTGACACCCACCAAGCTTTGCGGTTTTTGTGCTTGGACACTTCTTCTACTTAGGTCACTTTCCAAAAGTAGTAACTCCGTGGGAATTCCAGGCTGACTTTGCTTGTGGTGTTCTGTGTTTCAGGAGGGCGTTGTCACAGAGTCTGAGGTGCGCTGTGTTGTTCACTGTAAAAACCCTTTGGAGCATCTGGGAATGTGCTGCCCCACATGTCCAGGTAACGTTCTTAGGAAGGGGAGGCTGGAAATCTCTGTGTGTTCCCTCAGGAATGCATGAATCTCCCAACCCCTCTTGTTGGAAATTTTCTTCCCTTTACATCTGTGTACCTAATGGGTTTAGAGAGCGAGCTCCTTTGCATAGAAATATCCGCTTGGCCTCCTTGGTGTGCCCAGCATGAATGCAATGTGCTGGAGGTCCTGGCATGCGGGTTCTCCAGGCTCCGAGGTCTGCTTTCCACTCCACAGAGCCACAGGTAATGCTTATTTTGGAAGAAAAGGCTGTGGCTTTCTCTGGCTTCCAGAAATGTCTTTTTACTGCTTCATATTGCAAAATCCTGGCCAGAGCTCGCCGTGGTGATGAGGTGACCAGATGTTTTCTGAAAACTGAGAGCTGTGTCCCTAAGTGAATTTAGCTTAGGGTTTTGCTGGTCTCAGTTTTCTGTGTGGTTCAACAAGGTGAACCCTCTGTCTTTTTTAGAGGGACCTGCTTTCTAGCTGACAGCAAAAGGATCTTTCCTTTGCAGTGGCTGGAACGTTTCCTTTTACTTTTCTGAACAGGATTACAAAGGCCTCCTGCATCTTTTCCTGCGCTTACATACAAGCCTGGGGATTTTGAGGTGAGAGATTTTTCCTGATCTCTTAAGCCACTGGCCGAAAGTCTCCGACAGGTGTTCTGCATTTTGTTGTTGTTGTTGTTGTTGTTTTTTCTGAGTGCTTTTCCTCCAGAGTGGTAATACGACTACTGCTCTGCTTTTGAGGTTAATCTCCAAAGGGCCTTCTGTTCTTGGAAACTTCCTGTGAAGTGGCTAAGGCACCACTGGACACTCTGCAGAGATGAGCTCCTGCTCCATTCTCAGACACCTGTCGCTTTCCTCCATGCGGTCTGAAAGGCATGGTCCCTTTCAGAGTTCAACCTTTTCTCACCCTTGAATGACAAGAATAGCCAGCTTCCACTTATGTCTAACCCTCCTCAGCTCCCCTGGCTGTCTTTATTCAGCTCCTTTTTCACACTGGGATTTCTGTAAAGCTTGTATTGTTCATGAGCTTACATGAAAGCCAAAAACTGGTTGAAAGTAACATTATTTTTTCCATTATTCAGTTATTTTGTGTCTATCAAGCAGAGATTGCTTGAGTGCTTTTCCTTCAGAATGCGTTGAAAGGTTTGTATCGCCTAACTGTATCCTTAAATGCCCACAGGATCTTTATTCAATGAGATCAGTAGTTGTCCAGGCTGCATACTAGAGTCACCTGGAAATCCTTAAAAAAATCAATCTTGATGATCAAGCTGCATCCCAGACCAATTCCATCAGAATCTCTGAGGAACTCTGGGGTCTCAGATCTCCCAGATAATTTCTATACACAGCCAACCCTGACATTGATAACAGAGCATATTTTATATACCATACAGATTTAAAAATATCATAGCTCTTAAATATGAATTCAGTTGTGTTGAGTAGGCTGTTGCTTTATTTTTTATTTATTTTATTTTATTTTATTTTTTGAGGTGGAGTCTCGCTCTGCTGCCCAGGTGGGAGTACAGTGGCATGATCTCGGTTCACTGCAACCTCCACCTCCCAGGTTCACGCTATTCTTCTGCCTCAGCCTCCCAAGTAGCTGGGACTACAGACACCCGCCACCACGCCTGGCTAATTTTTTTGTATTTTTAGTAGAGATGGGGTTTCACCCTGTTAGGGTGGTCTCGATCTCCTAACCTCGTGACCCACCTGCCTTGGCCTCCCACAGTGCTGGGATTACAGGCGTGAGCCACTGTGCCCGGCCGACTGTTGCTTTATTGACACAGAATCAACTCAGAGCTGCCCCCTCCTCATAACCATGGGATCCGTCATGGACCAACAATAATGAAATGGAACACTTCAAGCCCAAGACATCTCACCCTGTAGAACATTCTCCTCACTTAGAAGATAGTCATATTTTCAGGCTGCCTTTGAAACTGTGGGTACACAAACAGCAGAGTGATCTATTTCAGCAATTGAAGTTATATTTGAGCCATTGCTTCTTCCACTCTCTTTTTGGTTGGGTTTCTAGGAAGGAAAGGGCTGAACTCCATGACTGCTCATATTACAGTGCTAAGTCCTCACAGCCATCCACTGTTTACACAAGAAGAAATTAGGCCCACCGAGAATAAGTGCCTGCCTGAGGTCTGTGAGTGAGTAAGGGCCAAAGATGGGGTTGGGATCCAGCCCCTCCTCTTTTCTGACCACCATAGGGCACTACCTCCCATGCCCGTACACACCGCAAGAATTGAGAAGCTTAGGTCCAGGTGCTCTGGGAGGCAAATCTTTAAGAATTGGTGTGCCAGTGTCACCCACCAGCCGTCTGACACCTGGGCAGGCTCTGTGTCCTCAGTTATGGGGTCATGAATCAATTTCATTCCCTCTCCTTAATTTCAAAGGCCAGCCTTTGGGATACAAATTGGAGGATCCAGAAGGAACTGTATCCACGAGGCATTATCTTTTGTCTTGTGAGGGAGTCTTCAGGCAAATCTAGAGAGGGAGAGTCAAGAGAAGCCTTGGATATCCTCCTTGGTCACTCGGAAGGACTGGCATAGATCAGGAAATGGCATTCTGTGTAATGACAAACACGTAATCCGTGGTCAGTTTCTTCCCGAAGCAGATTTTAGGGCATTCTTGGTCGACTGCTCCTTCCTTTTCGCTGGGCTCTTTGCTCAGGAATGGTGGGTTGTGATGGAAACAATTTGCATAGAATTTTCATTTAAAATTCCTTTAAGTGGTCAAGTGTAGATTGTTATAGTTAATCTGGCAATCTGTCTGACAAAATCAGTGGTGCAAACCTGTATGAAAGAACTGAAGCTGCCTTGTTGGAAGTGCACCTTAAAGAGAGACAACTGGGTATTTGCCATAGTAACAGTGCTGAGATACAGCCACTAGGAGGGTCCCACACTTACCAAGCCTTCTGGCATCACTGAGAATACCAAGGAGCTGCTTGATTGCTAACTCTGCATGCCAGTAGCATACAGATCTTATGCCTGGGGCATTTTTTTAAACCATAGTTTCACTTGGTAATGCAACTTCAGGCTCAGTAGCACTTGTCTGCATGTCTTCCATTTAACAAAGGGCTCTGTATCTAGCTTAAGATGAATAAGGTCAGTGGTCAGATCAGGTGGGGGTAATGCCCATTCTTCTTTGTCAGGAACCAGCAGCTCCAAGAGCTTGGTGGGTTCTGCAGATGGCTTTAGCTGGCAGGCCTTGAACACTCATTCTCAGGGGCATGGAGCAGTCTTCCACAAGACCCCGCTTTGGCTAAGTTTTGTCCACTGCTAGCTCTGCTCCCAGCACTGTCTTCCACGGAGAAAGTGACCTCAGCTGTCCTGGCCCAGCACCTTGTGAGGTCAGTCCTGAGAAAAGTGGCTTTGCTGTTAACTCATAGTTGTCCCATGGCCTGTGTGACATAGGGTTCCTGTCTCCTCTGTGCGTCCTGCCATTTATGACCTCTCTTTGGAATTTGGCAGTGTCCCGGACATCTTTCTGAATAGGGGACACCTCCTGGGTTTTGGTCCTATTATTAGCTCAAGCTTGGAGGGGGCCACAGCCCCTTTAACAGAGAGTGTGGGGCTGAAAACCCGTGTGATACCTCCTGTCCTGCCTCTGCCCCTTGTTGCCTTTGTACCTGGTCCTCTGAACAGTGCAGCAGATGGGTCAGAACTGATTTTTAATTCTAGCTCTGCCACCTGCCAGCTGGGGTGAGTTACTTTCCCCTCTGAGCCACATTTTCCTTATCTGTGAAAAGAGTGATGAACGTCCCTACTTTGTAGGATCATTGGGGATATGGAGTGAGGTAGGGGTACCTAGGATGTGGTAGAGGCTGTGCCATTCTTAGGTACTCATCGAGTGGAGCCCCTGGTGTCATCTGCTCTGAGTTCATGGTTGACTTCTCTCCCTTGGCCTTCCATCTGCCTCCTCTGGCCCCTCTGGGTTTGGTCCCTCTGGCAGTGGGCAGCGTGATCACCACACAGCTCCCTGCATGGCGCTCTATGGTGCACTGCTGCCCCTTGGGCTGTCCTGGGTTCCAATGTCTTATTTGTTTTCCAGGATCTTTGGGGTTTTGGGTCCCATGCCCATCTTTTGCCTCTGTTTTTTTCTTTTCACACTATGCAGCAATCTTGTCCACTGGTTGAAGAGGACACTCGGCTGGGTGGAGATAGGCAATGGATGAACTGTGGATAGAAGGATTGTGTCAGGTTGAATGACGGTGGCCGTTGCCCTAATTCTAAACTCTTCACTGCTTTCCAGGGTGTGTGTTTGAGGGTGTGCAGTATCAAGAAGGAGAGGAATTTCAGCCGGAAGGAAGCAAATGTACCAAGTGTTCCTGCACTGTAAGTCCTGCTGTGGATGTTCGCAGGGTGTCCTTCGGGCTAAGCGCTGCTTGCACTCACCAAGAGCACCCCCGGTCTCTACAGCCTCTCCCTCGACTCCTTTCTGGGGAAATGTCAGTCCCTCCTGATGTGGAGCCGAGGGAAAAGCTCATCCACCTGGCTCGGTGCTACTGACATTCTGGGCTGGGAAATTCTTCTTCATGGGCCTGTCCTGTGCATTGCAGGATGTTTAGCAGGGTCCCCTGGCTCCACCAACTGGGTGCCAGTAAACCCGTCCAGCTATACCACCACCAATGTCTGCAGACCACCCATTGGCCCATGGAGGGCAAACTTGCTCCCGATTGAGAAACAACTCCGCTCCGAAGCGTGAGGAAGAGAGGCTGCCTTTCCTCCATGTGCCTCCTTTTTTTGGGGAAAGCATGGATTTTCTGTTCCTCAGGGGTTGAGGAGCTTCTTACTGAGGCAGCTGCTTGTTTTTTTAGTGCAGCCAAATAAAAAGTGATGGGGACAAACACAGCTTGCTTCTGTGCATCCTGAGGGGTGAGAACCTGGTTTGAGGGCTGATCATTTACAGGTTGCAGAGTGGATAGGAGGAAATCCCCTGAAATGGTGGGTTCAGGGCAGAGGAGGAATCAGACGAAGTCATAGGCTTGTCTTTCCAAGCATTACTGAATTCTAAGCCATATACTAACGATCTCTCCAACAAGCTTAGATATAAAAAAGAACTTGACACATGCTATTATTTTAAAGGGATCTTTTTCATTAATATATGTTAAATTTAGGGTGAAGTCAGTGGTGGTGGTAGTGACAGAGAATCTAGTCTTAACCAGCTGCTCTAAGTTATTTACAGTAGGGAATTAGTACAAACTCTATTTTTTAAGCTTTTAATCTGTTATAATAAAGAGCATACATTTTCCAAGTCACTTGTGACTCAGTCTGCATCTCAGAATATTAAAAGGAAAATACATGGGTAACTCTAGCATCCTAATTTCACCAAAACAGAATCATATGTGGATCATCATAAATCATAGCATTTGTTGTTTCTCTACATGTCTTTTCGAAAATCTTTCCTCCTCCCTTCAGTACACATGCACCCAACCTAGAGAATACAGATTAGAGGAAATATGACCAAGGAAATATGACTTTTGTATGGGGTAGAAGGAGGTAAAAAGAAAGGGAGGGAGGAAGAGAGTATATATGTATGTGTCTATATATCTAGATATAAAACATATGCAATATACATAATATACATCACGTATATAATAATATATAAAAAACACAAAGTACTCATGAAAATAGCCATGAGCTTGCATATTCCAACTCAATTGCCATGTTGTTCCTCTCCTGCTAATTTTGATTTTTTATTTTTTGAGACAGAGTCTTGCTCTGTCTCCCAGGCTGGAGTGCAGTGGTGCTATGTCAGCTCACTGTAGCCTCTGACTCCAGATTCAAGTGATTCTCCTGCCTCAGCCTCCCGCATAGCTGGGATTACAGGTATGCGCCACCATGCCTGGCTAATTTTTGTATTTTTAGTAGAAATGGGGTTTCACTGTGTTGGCCAGGCTGGTCTGGAACTCCTGACCTCAAGTGATCTGCCCGCCTCAGCCTCCCAAAATGCTGGGATTACAGGTGTAAGCCAGTATGCCTGGCCTAAATAGCTTTATTTTTTATGTAAATGATTTCTATTTGCCATTAAATATTACCCATTTCTCAATTTTATTTCTTCCATACTGTAAACTACGAAGCTTTCTGATAATTTTTTAAAAATAATCTTATGCTTCTGGGAGTAGGCTGAGAAAAAACAAGGCATATTTCAATAGGAAATTGTAAATGTGCATCTGAATGAACTGCCTTTCCGGGTAAAGGTGTGCCAAGGTCAGGCAGCTGAGCCTCCTTGGAGAGGAAATTTAGAAGGTGGTAAAGAAAATGGAAAGTTCCTGCAGCTGTACCAATGACAGCCAGCCGAGTTCTCCAGTGCTGGAACTGGAAATGAGCTTAGAGATGATATGTACAGGGGTCACAAACCAAAATGTACTGCAGGCATTCTAATTTCATATGTTTCTAAACACAATGCATGATGAATGAAACACCAAGTTTTCCTGCCTAGTGAGTTCTTGGCAGACCTGGAGTCTATTCCTTTCTCATATCCTTGTATTTAATTTCATGTATTCCTGTATTCTTTCTAGTTTTCTGCAGTGCCACCCTCAGCACTCAAAGGGCGACTGATGACTTTGATTATGTTCCTGATATCAGTCTTTAGATTAACAGAATAAATGGGAGAGGCAATGGAGTTCTTGCTTGAGGATAGGACATTTGTGTACCAGGTTGGGTATGGGGAGTGTCATGAGAGCAGTTTTTCTTTTATGAACACACACATTTGAGGTGTAAGCTTGCTTTTTGGCAGCTTGTTAGTAAAATAATCTGGTTTTTAATATTCTTTCATTTTTGCTACCTTTTGATGGAGTACACTAAAATAAAAAGTAATGTCTTGGCAGCAAACGGCCCTCTCTTGAGGATGGTAACTGTGGAGATGTTCACTTTAGAATGGAATATTCCAAATGTATGGCCTGGAGGCATGGAGTTTAACTAGGAGGCGTGGAGTTTGCCAGTGTTGCCCTGGCAGCCAGCTTGGAAGCTTTGGCATGTGAGGTGCGTGCAGGTGTGGGGTGCCGTCTTGCTGCGTGAGGAGGCAAAGCTGAAGAAGGGTTTTAGACGGGACCTGTGCGAGGCCACATGCCGCACTGAGGAGGCTGCCAGAGGGGTGTTCATAATGTTAGGCTGCAGCTTCCCTTGTACAAATGAAGACTGCATGTAAAAACCTGTTTTGCTTTGGTAAAAATAGATGTATATATAGATAAATATAAACCTATTGTGCATTGGAGCATGTATATAGTATTTATGTGACTATATATTTGTTTGTATATCTCTATATCTATAATTGCATGTATCTACACACACACACATATATATGTAAGTATATAAAATATGCCTATAAATACAAATACAAACATATACATTTCTAAGATACTTCTCAACACATTTCTAACATACACATGTTTAAGATTGGATGCCCCAGAAACAGAGCCTGAGACAAGTATATATGTGTAAGTAGTTTATTTGGGAGATACAGAAGGCATGGGCAGAAGAGTGTGGAGGGGAGACAAGGATGAAGAAGCAGCCAGTTGAGGAAATGTCACTAAGTGCTATGGTCTGAATGTCCCCCAAAATTCAGTTGAAACTTAATCGCCATTGTGGTGGTATTAAGAGGTGGGACATTTAGGAGGTGATTAAGCCACGAAGTCTCTGCTGTCATGAATGGCCAAGTGTCCTTATACAAGGGCTTGAGGGAGGAAGTTCATCTCTCTTGCCCTTCTGTCGCTCCCGCGATGTAAGGACACAGTGTTCCTCACCTTCGGAGGTTGCAGCAACAAGGCGCCATCTTGGAAGCAGAGAGAGCAGCCCTCACCAGACACCAAACCTGTCAACACCTTGATCTTGGACTTCCCGGCATTCAGAACTGTGAGAAATAAATTCCTGTTCTTTCTAAGTTACCCACTCTCAGATATTTTGTTATAATAGTACAAATAGACTTTGACACCAAGTGAGCTACCATTGTGTGTGACCAGAGCTTAGTCTTGCTGGGGAAAGTCTGGAAGCCAGTGTAAAATTCATGCCTCAGAATGTTTTCACTGAAGGAGGGAGAGAACTGAAATGTCTACACACCAACTCCAACCAGGCTTTGGTTGAGGGCTGCTCCTGGGGGGTCTTGATTGGGTAGCATTTCCAGCCTACCCCTCAAGTGGCAGAGTGGTCTTTAGCAGCAAGAGGAAGAAACACAAAAACAGATATTTCTCAACTTACAGTGGAATTATGCTCCGATAAATGCATTGTAAGTTGAAGATATCTTAAGTTAAAAATGCATTTAACACACCTAACCTGCTGAACACTGTAGCTTAGCCTAGCCTGTCTTCAGCATGCTCAGAACATTTATATTAGCATATAGTTGGACAAAATCATCTAATACAAAGCCTATTTTATAATAAAGTATTGAATAGCTCATTAAGCTTCTTAAAAACTACTTAAAGTGAAAAGCAGAATAGTTGTATGGATACTCAAAAGTACATATTCTACTGAATCCATACCGCTTAAGTCAAAATATCATCAGGGACTAACTGGACTGGAAGTTAGAAGTGTGGGCATGTGCATGCACCAAGTGGTAAGGGTGAGAGGATGTGGGTACGGCAGCAACAGAGTCAGCTACAACATATATATGTGTGCATATGTGTCCATATATATGCACGTAAACATCTATACATTCATATATTTGTGAATATGTATGCGTATATGTGCAGATGCATATGCATACACACATATGCATAAACACGTTTGGAAGACTAAGCCATTAGCTTTTCCCCAAACCTATTACTCTCTTTTGCCTCCAGTCCTTTGCTCATGCTGCTACCCTGTCTGTAATTCCTTTCTTCTGCTTGCTCACCTGGTGAATCTTGACCTTTCCAAGTCTGTTATCACCACCCCACTGCAACTCCCTGAGAACATGATTCCCCCAAGGAGAAGCAAATGTTTTCTCTTTTGTATTCCTGAGGCTCCATGGCTCTCATTTGCTATAGCTTCCCTGCCATCTTTCTCTCCCTCTTCCTCCGTGCTTAGCACCACTGGCAGGTGCTCAACAATGTTGTCCCCGTTCTTCTTTCCTATTGCTGTCTTTTGATGTAGTACACTAAGAAAGAGTAATGTTTCCTCTTCCATCCTTGTAGCTTCTGCCCTTCCAAGCTGGCCAGCCTATTCTTGCCTGGGAGAGTAACTCTGGTCAGATATCCCCTTATCACTAGCTTACTGTTTGCCTTGGGGGCACACCTTAGGGAGTTGTGTGTGTGTGTGTGTGTGTGTGTGTGTGTGAAGCATCCCTCGGGGGTATTATCCAGCTCCAGTGGATGAACTGCAAACTCTTCATGGTGTCCCCACTGGCAAGTGGCTTGTATATGCCATGTGGCTTGTATTTGTGGTCCAACCCACTTAGTTACACTCTCTGAATTTGTGAAAATCTGTCTACTGATGTTTTTGTGATGTGGTGACAGAGAGGCAGACCACCAGGAAGACACTGACTTATTGAGATGGATTCCTGAGATCATGAAACAAATGCCTCACACATGATTGTACATCCTGGTTTCAGCTGGTCCATCTCAATTCCAGACAATTGAGAACATGATAATGTTTGCGGATTATCTGGAGGGGATTTCACAACCTTTTGCTCTTATCCATTCCAGAAGCAGACCTAACATTTTTAGGTGTGACTATCATCATGACTCACTCAGAAAACGTGGTGCTTTCTTATCACTTGTTAGACTGCATCATCCCTGTTTACCCATTATGGAAATAAAAGAGCCAAGAGAATCACTTCTTCAGAGTCCCGATATTCATCAGGAGAGTGACAGCTTGAGTCCCATTAGCTGTTCCATATAGCAGTCTGAGTCATACTAGAGTGCATTCTTTATGAGATGTGTTCAGTGCAGATAAGCACTGTATTCATTTTTAAATGGAAAGAGGATTCTTTCCTAACACTGAAGCAAACAGTAGTTTATAAAGTATACTGAGTGTTGGTTAAAGCACACCTTGGCTTCCTACCTGCTTAACTGTACAGCAAACAGCTTTGTGTGGCTTTGTTCAGTCAACTTTTCAGGAAACAGAATGGTAGCAGCTGGCACAGACATTTCTGTAAAACCTGTCTTCAATGTTGTGAGACTAAAGACCAAGGTGCCAATGAGAGATGTTTGTGTTCTTTTTACCAAACTATTTTAAGAACCCCAGGGGCTCAGTGTTCTTGGAAATTGCTTACAGGAGGGAGTATAGCCCACAGAGTGCTAGGACACTCTTAAAAGAGCAGCAAGTCCTCTGTCTGTAAAACCAGCCAAATTAACTGGCCAAGATCAATTACTTTTGCTGACAAAGGCGTATTAAGTTCAGAGGAGTTTTACCAATAAACATGGGTTGTTAATGGGCTGTCTGTGATGAAGGAGCTGTGCTTTATTGGCTCTTAGAAGCCCTGAAGTCCATAAACACCTTTGCTCTCACTTACACTTTAGATATTGCAAAGTGCTGTCTCCCAGGGAAAATGAAACTCCAGGGAAGGTTACTTGAAGAAAGCAAAGAAAATGGAGATCCTCATGGCTTCCCTGTCTCTTAGACTGGATTCTTGAAGATGTTCTGAGCAGCCAGGCAGGGTCCAGCCTCTGTCAACCTCTGTGACCTCATCACTGTCCCTCATCCTTGTCCTCTCTGCTCTGGCCACTCTGGCCTTCAGACAGAACCTCTCCATCCTTGCTACACAAAGGGAGGACTCCCACCAGCAACGTGGGTCTCACCTGTGAGCTCGTTAGAAATGCGGCATCTTGTCCCTCTTCCAGGCCCACTGAATTGAAATCTGCCATTCCACATGATCCCAGAGGTTCATTTGCCAAATAAAGTTTAAGAAGCACTGGCCTTATATCTCATGGCTTTTACTTAGGCTGCTTTTTCTTTTTCCTCCCATTTCTCCTTCCCATCGCCCTATACCTAGACAGTCTCCACCCACTCATGTGGCACTGCAAAGCCCAGACATTCCTTCTTTAGGGAAGCTTGTTCTGATTCCCAAGACCGGATCACTTCCTGTTGGGAGACTCTTTTATAGCACCCCATAGTTTACTCTCCAAACATCTAAAATGATTTGTAATTAGATATTTTTGTTTGTGATGGTTTTATTTAACTCCATCCATTAGGGAAAAATGGTGACTGTATCTTCCGTGCTTGGCACATAATGAGTATACATAATAATTTGCTGAATTCATGAACGAATGGATGCTGGTTTTTATTTTCCTTCTTTTCCCCCACTGCTTCTCTTCTGTATCTCCTACTTTCCCCACCCACCCCAAACATTTAGTCTTCACCAAGTCAGGAGAGAAGAGAGAGATGCATGTCATCATGGATGAGCTCAGAAAGGAAGAGGGATTCATGTCAGCTGCTGTAGAGCTTATGATAAATTGTTTGGTGTGGAATGTGTATGACTTCCCTGAGGATGTCTTGTTTGAAAAGTGTTCCTAGGTCTCAAAGATCCCTACAAGTTCTGGTGGCCGGAAGCTGTGGTGGCAGGAAGCAGTCATCAACGATCAGGGCCACTCACTGTGGCAGAGCTTTTGAAAGAGTAGAATCCACTATCCTCAGGTTGACCTTGCTCTGAAGTATATGGGGGACATGACTGACCTCCTCCTGCTCCAGTGTCTCCAGCTCAGATAGCGGTTCTCTGTAGTAGGAAGCAAAGAGATGCCTCATCATTTCTGTGGTCACGTGGTGCCCGACTGTGCTGTTTCTCCTTTGACTTGGGGACTTGGGACCTTCGATGCCTAAACCCTCTCTCATGGCCTCTGCCTTACTTGCAATAGTATGTGCAATTTGATGCATTTTAGTCATAAGCTGTCAATATATCTTCCCTGTCCACAGGGAGAAATTTGGCCACATCTGGGCAATAAATTGGAGAATTGAGCAATTATTGAGCAAATTAGATCAATGTGGGCAGTTTATCTAACTAGTGTGGGCCAAAAAGCCCCAGAGGAGTTTTCAAAACTAGTCTGAAATATTGGTGTAATTGCTGCAGTGTTCCATTTTGCGCTATGGATGTACCATCACCCTGAGGACAAAAAGGTCTTGAGTTTGAACAGTCAATTGAAAAAAAAAGTGTTTTCTTAAAGGTCTGGATAGCACTTGGCCACTAGGAGGGGCCTTCAACTTGCTGAGAAAAGTAGCTGGTGTTCTGCTTGTTTGTGACTGGACAATGAGCTTGTGAATCTTGGTGTTTTAATTAGAAAGAATCCGAATAGTTGTTGTTTACCTGTTGGCCAAGGCTTCTAGCGGAAGGTCTATTGTAATGCCATTGTCATTAGACTGAATCCGCAAATGCACAACTATTGTTATGGGATGTCAAATTCTGGTTTCTTGAAAATACCACCAAAATGACCTGTTTATAAGGCACAGCTGAATTAATTGCCTACCGTAGTCATTGATCATTACCTTGACAGAGCCTTAGTAGCTTTTTGGAAGAAAGAGGGCAAAGTTGGGATGAGGTTTTAGGGGATCTGGCTTAAGAGGGGTCATTCAGTGTGAGGGCTTGATTTGGACTGGGAAAATTTCATGGTATGTTAGTTTAGAATTACAGAAAACAGTAAGGCAAGAGCTTTAAATCACATCTTAAAACGTTCACGAGCATAGTTATCTGTGTTACTAGACTGTACTTTCAGCAAGTTGAGTACTTTTAGCAAGTTCCTGAAACCAGTAGGGGGCTCAATTTTTTTTTATATTAAAAATATTGGGAATAATTGTTATATATTTTAAATTCTACCTCATCCTGGACTTAAATGTTTTCAGGACAAATCCTAAATTTTAACACTCATGTATGTTTTTATTTTAATGGCTTGTAGTTCCTTATGATTATTTCTTTATATAATTTGTTTGTAGCTGAAATATTCTGTAAAGCTATTCTTCTACACCGGGAGACATCGACTTCATAATGAGCACAACAGGGAAAAAGTTGGAAAAGAAATGTTTCTTTGACATTTGAGCATTTATATGAAAATGCATGGTTTGAAAAGAAATCCATAAATGATTTATTTATCGAGGAATTATTGATAATAATAGTTATTATTACTGAATGTGTTCCCTGTGCCAGGTACATATAGTATATACTGTTAATTTTCACAATTGTTCTGCAGCCTAGAAGGTCTTAGCTTCTTTTTTTTAAAAAAAGCCAAACCCAAGCTTCTGAGAAGTTTAATAGCCTTCCTAAAGTCAAAAAGCTAGCAAGAACTGAAGCCCTAAACTGCCTGATTGTAATGCTCCATGTCATTTCTCTCGTCTATTCTCTCCCTGCACCAACCAATGTAATTTTGAGATATTATCTATAATTGTTGGTGGAGATTTGAAACTGGGAAATGGCATTTGAGTCTATGGAGTGAAGAACAACCAGCCATTTTGAGGGAGAAATAATGGTGATGCAAACATTGGGAAAAAACCCAAATCTGGTGCAAGAAATATTAACACAATAAAATAATAAATTACACTTCCTCTCTCCAAAGTTCACATGTCTAAGCAAGTTTAAACTCATACCAGATTTCAGCCTTGGGCATTGAGCCCAAGCCTTTGTCACCATAATGCCAGTGTGGGTGAAGAACACATATCTGTTACCCTCAGGTAAGTTGGAAAATTGAGACATAATCTATAATGCATCTCCTTACCAAGAAGTTATGCATACGTAAAGAAAATGTGATAGTTTCTGGGCAGAGCCACCCTCATTGCCTCTGTGTCCAAAGATAGATAAAAATAAGTGTTTATCCAGCTGGGTACAGTGGCTCATGCCTGCAATCCTAGCACTTTGGGAGGCTGAGGTGGGTGGATCATGAGGTCAGGAGTTCGAGACCAGCCTGACCAATATGGTGAAACCCCGTCTCTACTAAAAATGCAAAAATTAGCCAGGCATGGTGGGGTATGCCTGTAATCCCAGCTATTCAAGAGGCTGAGGCTGGAGAATTGCTTCACTCCAGGAGGTGGAGGTTGCAGTGAGCCGCGATCACGCCACTGCGCTCCAGCCTGGGCAACAGAGCAAGAGTCTATCTCAAAAAAAAAAAAAAAAAAAAAAATTGTTTATCCAGTGGGCTTATCTCTCCCTTGCAGTAGTCCACTGAAGTTTAAGCATTAATTTTGATAGCTCTCCTTGGAGATTTTATGGAGGAGTTGGGTTCACCTAGACATAGCTTTCAGTGGTTCTGAGAATGTAAATTTATCCTCCTGGTAGGTGGAAGGAGAAATTGTGTCACTGCTTTTGAAGTTACTTTCTCTTATCTGTCTAAGAAGTAGATGTGTTTATAGATGTGAGTGAAATTTGGAAAAGGGATTAGAGTTGGTAGAAGAATTAGCTCAACTGATTAAGTCTCACTTCATTGTATCCTTGAAAAGATCATTTCTTTAATTTTCTTCCTCATCCTTTTATTTTCTCTAAGGTCTGTCAAATTATGAGTTCCTTTTATCCCCTAAAAATCCTAGAAAAGATGTGAATTTTACTAAATGCTGAAGACTTTTTAAACTATCTGTCCATTCCTCTTTCCATCTTTGTATCTCTGTCTTGCCTCTACAGCCAGCCAGTCCTTTGTTAGCTTAACCATGTTTGAGGGTCTATTCTGTGTTACACACTATATTAGGCCCTGAGCATTCAAAAATGAAGAGGAATTCACTTTTCCTTTTCAGCCAAATACAATCTATTGACTTGTGAAAATAAAACCATAATGCAGCCTTTCTTGTGCCACATGTAAAGCATTGTGTGATAATTTTTAAAAGCCTAGATATATTGAGAAATGAAAATAATTGTACAACTCAGGGATAACTACTGTTAATGTGATTTAATATGTTTCCTTCTAACTTTTTTCCCTCCATAGGTACATATAATTCTGTAGGTAGTTTTATATCCTTGTTATTTTCATTTAACATTATATTGTGAATATGTCTCCATTTCATGAAAAAGTTGAGAATACTTTTAATGGCTACATAATATTCCCATAAAACCATAATTTCATAATTTTCTGTTATAAAATTAACATTTTCAGTTTTTACTCTTATAAATAATGTGACAGATATCTTTGAAAATTAATCTTTTTGTTTCTCTCATTATTTCCTTTGGCTAAGTTCTATAATTAGTGGGTCATGGAATCAAATATCTTAAGGTATGTGTATGTATGTTGCTAAAGTACTTCAAATCGATGACTTAATTCCCACTCCAGTAAGCAGTGTAAAGATGTATACTATATATTTTCTGTACCATAACTATTTTCCATTTGGGAATCTTGTTTTCATGGCATTTGGCTTCTGAAACTGAGCATTTTCCATATGTTTTTCAAATGTTCCATTTGTGTTTTTTTCTATAAATTGTGTTTTTATTTCTAATTTTTCTATTGGGTAGTTAAAGTTTTATTGAAGTTTATATGTGTATGAAGAACCTTAATCCTCTGCTTGATGTGTTAAGATGTGTTTAAAAACACTGAAACAGTGCTTTGTGTGCCATTTGACCTTAGCGTGCATATGGCATGGTGGATAACGGCATAGTTTGCTAAAATCCCATGTCTTCTTCCAATCTTTACTTCTCAAATCTTGATCCAAATATATTAAAAAACAGAAAAGTGAGTCAGCATTGTCAGTTCCCACATTTATTTGGTCCAAGACTTTTCTTTATTTAAACTCCTTCTTTTCCATCTCTAACTCCTTCATTTTGAGATTGCGACCCTCTGTACCTGCTCCCATACTGATGAGTCATTGTTTTGAGTTTCTATAGTGCTTCCTCTCGTACTCATGGCTCTGCAGCCTCCTAACCTCTCCAGTCTTCTCTCTTTCCTTCTTGGGTCAGAAAGAGAACTATCCAGTATACCCCTACTCTCCAAGCTTGGTTCTCATTTGGGCTCCTCTGCCCGTCTCTTTCTACTTTTCCCAGGATGTTGTTCTGGGTTTCAGATTTTAAGTTCCTAGTAGACAGGCATAATGTACCTCACACGTTGAGTACAGTGTCTTACACATAGGAAACAGTGAATATTTAGCTAAATAGTCTTATAGCTGTTGATTTGAGTATCCATGTTCTTGAAAATGAGTTCTACAGTCTAGAACTTTTCTACCTTCCTAGTTGGATCTTGATGTCCATCTTGAAGGCTGTAGGAAAATATTCATGGTTTAAATGAGCATGGTTACATCAAAGATTCATGATAAATCTGTAGAGGAAGAGGCTCCACACAAAACCGTTGCAAAAGGCTGGTAAGGAGACTTAAGAGTAGCTGTGCGAAGAGGATGGGACGGGGGTGAGCTCAGGGGACAGCATGTCTAAGAATGTATCATTCTGTGTTGTGAGAGGATGAGGATGGAAATATTCATTAATGAAAATAAAAGAAATCTTTTTTTGGTTAACAAAATAGGATAAAATATTAGTCTCAGAGTACTTTAGGGCATTTCCAGAACTTTCTGTTCTTTTTCTCCATTGTTACCCAGATAACTTCATTTAAAAAATCAGTTTGGTACCTCTGGGCCTGCTGCTTTCCCTGCTCCTTTGCTGATTTGTGCTTCATGGCTCCCCTCCCCTCCTGTGCCCTTCCGTTCCTTCTCCTTCCCCGCCTGCTTCCACTTCCTTGTCCCTGGTTCTACTTGAGCTTCCCCTCTTCCATTCCCATCAGGCACTCTGCACGATAGCCTGGTATTAGTAAAGTACCATGACTCATTTTCATCGCTGTCTTAGTCTCTCCTCAAGTAACTATCCCAGAATTTTGCACACACTAGATATTCAGGAAATATCTTTTGAATGAATTGATTACACATTTTGGCACCTTTTAAATGTCATTCAAATGTTCGATTTGGAGGGTGGCAGTGCTTTTGTGGGCCTGTGAATGGCTTCAATTACCACCATTCCCTCAGAGTGGAATTTTAAATGGTACCACTTGTTTGGTGTGTGAGCCTCGATGTGTTTGCATCTCAGGGAGCCACAATCCTCCCTAAAGATTGGAGGATGCTGAACCACAAACACACAAGGAGAAGAATACTTCCTCTGCACCATCCAACCTTCCCTTCTCAAGCCCATCTCTGAGCCTATACTGAGTCATACGCAGTGACTCATCCTTCTGAAATCCACCTAAGATCTCGAGCTGTGGTTTAGAAAAGCCAACTTGAAATACTGAGCAGACTTTGCCATTTGGAGAGGACACGGCCTCTGTGATCTGGGTACATCTTCCATATACAGGGCCCCATGTCAGGTAGAAGTGACCAGGAGTCAGCTCCAGTGTCAAACACATCTATCACAGAATACTACTACTTTTTTTTTTTTCCTCTTGTGCCTCTCTTCTGTTCTCTATGATACACAGAGTCAGACAATGTGATCATGATTAACCACATTATGCTCCAGATGTTAAATTACAAAACTATGTGAGGACTTTTTAAACCTCTGACTATTGCTAGAATTCAACAACAGAAAAAACTTGATATCCATAATGAATAAAAAGGAAAACTATAGTTTATCCACGCCATTCTCTATAGGCAAAAGGAGGGAGGTACCTGTTTCATTTTTGGCTTGATTAAATATAAATGTGTAATGTAGTCAAGCATTAACAAAAGCAGTTACTCATTATGAAGGAGTATCCTTTGGTCATATTTTAAGAGCTAACATTTAATAATAGAAAAGTTACTTTTTAATTTCAAAATGAATATGAAAAACTACTCTCATTACATTATTCATACTGCTACATATCTTAATTTTTGTCATGCTGTCATTTGATGAAACAAGCATTTAGTATCCTGTCACATATTGGATTATAGGGCTGGGTTGACTTTAGGGATCTTTTCCCCACCAGTTGGGGTGATGAATGTGATTGGCAAATGCTAGGAGTGACTCTTTTTTGACATTGATGGGAAATGCATTTCTTTTCAGTGTCAAGTTCAAGAACAGGAGAGGGAGGGGACTCTTGAGAATTTTGGGTTTTGTTATTAGGTTTTCAGCATCCATAATATTCATAAACAATAGACACAGCTGTCTCTAATAACTAAGCCCACTAACTGAACGGACAGAACATATGCCCAGAAAAACATGAGATTGTAAGAGAATTTTTTTTTTCCAACACAGAAATTTTCAGAGATTGAAGCAAGATTTCATTTATAACCAAACTGTGTGTGTATCTCAAACTTCTATCATTAGGTAAAATAATTTGACCAAGACTTAGGAAAAATGCAGTGAAGTGTTTGGGATTTTTAAAAGTTTTGCCTTTGCTGTTAGATTGTTCTGGGCTTTGGGCATGATGATGGATTCTATGTGCCGTGGGGGGATTGTGGTGAACACAAGGCCACTGTCCTGGGAGTGAGGAGACCTGTGGTCCTGTCCTACCTCTACCAATGGCTAGTTATGTGACCCGGAACCTTCCCACTCACCCCTTTGGGACTCAGTTTCCCCACCAGTAAAATAAGGACTTGTTAGAATCTTTTCAGTTCTACAATTCTATAATTTCCCAATTCAGAAAGGGCCTTCACTTTCCCAGGACGCGAATTATTTGACTGACTCTAAATACCAGTTAATGGAAAAATTTTTTCTTATAGGTCACTGATACATTTTAAAACGTACATCTTAAATTTTACTTCTGAATTTATATACTGTAAAATTTACTCTTTTTTTGGGACATGGGAGTTTTTACAAGTGCAGTCATATACATTTTTAAATAGTCAATATTATCATAAATTATATTAAAAGATGCAAAAAGTCTTTACTTATGATTGTGACCATGGTCCAGCTTATTGTATTAAAAAACTAAAAAGACTCTTACATAATAAAGTTTCTCTGAATTACTAAGACATGTGTGATACCACATGTATATCTAGGATAAAGAGCAAGAGGCTTTCATCCATTTTGGAGGACATGAAGTTCTTCACTCATGAAATGGATTTATGGGTTCTGTTTGCAGAAACGCAATTAGAGGTAGAGGAAGCTTTCCTTTTTCTCCTGAAGGCAAGGAGAAGACAATAAAATAGGACAATGTTGAGAGCCAGGATGAGACCTCCTGTTGCAGGACTGTATCGCTGATGCTGCTGAACGGGTGGACCTTATATTTCTATGCTTGTCATACAATCTTATGTTCCTAGCTCAGAAAGGAAAGGCATTCCAATAGCATGATATGCCTCCACATTAGTATAAAACCAGGCCGTGTAAGATTGATGATTTTTGGAAGAGCTTTGAGGTTCTCTAAGGAGACAGAGTCCCCTGCTGTTTTTGGCAGCGTTGGTTCCTTGAGACCTGTGCAGATGTTAAGGTGTTGCTTTCTTCTCTGTGTTAATCCTTGTTGCTTCCCCATTCTAGGTGTTGTCCAAATGTTGTACAAAAGAGACCTGAATTTTGTATGAGTTGGGGTCCCATGATCGGAGTCTTACAGTCAGGGGCCACCTCACAAGTTCCATATATTCTACCTGGGATCTGGCCCCGGTGAGGCCAGGGTGCCCTGGTGGGTGGAACATGGTTTCTGGAGTTGGTCAGACAGGGATTCCATTCAGCTCTGCTCCTTGAGCAAATAAGTGTACAGCTCCGAGCCTCACTTTCCTCATTTATAAAATGGGGTACTGCTTCTTGGCAAGCAATACCCAGGAACCTTCTGTTCTCTTCCTCCATCTCTAACATGGTTGCCGCAGCAGATAGGACCTATGAAGCCATTTCATGCATAAAAAGTTTGATGCAAAACAAAAAAGTTAAGATCCCTTGCTTCTCAACATAGAAATGAAAGAGTTACTTTCAGTAAAACTCTAGGGCTTTGGAATCTCAGAGAGTCCCACCCCCCTTTTTTTTTTTTTTTTTAAATAAAAGAAGACCCAGATGGTTGTGAGGATTTCATGGAATGATACATGTTGTGCCTACTAGCCAGCATCTAGTAGGTGACTCCTTTTCCTGCATAGCTGAGTGATTTTAGCTGTTGTATTTTTTATGGTCACTGCTTAAATTCACTCTTTAGGACACTCAGTTTTATATCAAACCCAAATATTTGAAGCCTAAGTTTTCTGGTTTGGTTTACTGAGGAGAAACCTACCAAATGCCTTCTTGCTGTCTACAATTATTGCCCTTCATACAGAAGGCTATGCATAGGGAGATAGTGGTTTGTAGTCTGAATCATTTCTTTTCTTCATGTAAGTATCGACTGCACTTTATTTAGTACCTGTTTATGATGGGAAGGTCTGCCACCATTCTAGTTATATTCTAATCTTGCACTGTCTGGTAGAAATATGATGTGAGCCATATATGCAATTTTTATTTTTCTGGTAGCTGAATTACTATAACTTTTTAAAAAGTTGAAATAATTTTGCATTAAAATAAGTTTAAAAAGGTGAATAATTTTCATAATACACCATACCTAACCCCATATATTAAAATATTATCATTTCAACATGTAATCATTATAAAAATATTAATGGAATATCTTACATTCTCTTTATTTTTGTACTAAGACTTTAAATTCCAGTATGTATTTCTCACTTACAGCACTTCTTATTTCAGGCTAAACACATTTCCAATGCTCAATCACACATGTGGCTGGTGGCTACCATATTGGACAGTGCAAGTGTAACCAATCTTGAGGGAGAAGGAAGGAGCAGGTCTTATGTTCATGCTCAACAGGACCCTTCCTCCTCCCTCCCACTTAATGCCATCACATCCCATGTTGATATTCTTTACCCAGTTGGTACTGATACTGTGGAGAGATCAGGATGAAAGTGAAAGCGAAAGTTAATTACCAGCCAGAACGATCTTTTCTAAGGGTCATGTCCCCCTCTGCTTTAGATTATCTAATGGCATCATCTATTATTTTTCCAAGTTAAAGCCAGAGCTCCCCTCTGCCCTCAACCTTATCTTCCAAGACTCTCCCTCTGATATCATTTAGCTCTGTGTCCCCACCAAAATCTCATCTTGAATTGTAATCCAAGTTGTAATCCCTGTGTGTTGAGGGAGGGATCTGGTGGGAGGTGATTGGATGTTGGATGCGATTTCCCCCATGATATCCTCGTGATAGTGAGCTCTTACAAGACCTGGTTGTTCGATAGTCTCTGGCGCTTCCCTCTTTGTGCTCTGTCTCTCCTGCTGCCTTGTGAGGAAGGTGCTTGCTTCTCCTTCATCTTCTGCCATGATTGTAGGTTTCCTGAGGCCTCCCCAGTCATGTAGAAGTGTAAGTCAATTAAACCTCTTTCCTCTATAAATTACCCAGTGTTGGATATTTCTTTATAGCAGTGTGAAAATGGATTAATATACTCTCATATACTTATTCCAGACCCTTTGGGCTCCCTGCTGTTCCTTGAATGTGCCAAGCACGTTCTCACCTTAGTTCTTTTGTATTTGAATGTTCTGTCTGGAAGACTCTTCCCCAGATGCCCACATATCTGACTTCTTCAGCTCCTTGAAGGAAATGAAGGAGCCAGATATGCTTGAAAGTCACCTGCATAGTGACGTCTTTCCTATTAAAATGGTAACCCTGCTTTGCTCCTAAATCCCCCTACTACCAGATACTCCCTACTGAACTGACTTTGTTTATTTTTTCCCCATTGCTTATTTATCACCCTCCGATGTGCTTTTTTCCTTTTGTCTTTCTCTTCTTTCCCTGCCCTGGTAGAATATAAGCTCCATTAGGACCAGGACATTCTTTTGTTCATTGCTGTATCTCCACGACCTAAAATGGAACTTAGCGCATTGTAGGTGCTCAACAAATATTTGCTTAGTGAATGAATGAACAAATACTAAGCATTTGATATTTTTAAAGGCACAAAATTCCAATCACAGTATTTATCAGCAGTTGATCAACATTTGGGAAAGTCCTGAATTCCATTCTACTGCCCAAGATAAATGGAGTTACCTTGCTCAGTCTGGAAAACACTATCAAATTATCTGTGCATTATCCTTGTTCTGATTTGGAAAACCCACTAATGGCCCCTTCTGTGGTGTCCAGGTCAGCTAGACTTCGGTGGGAGTCTGGTCATTGCCCTCAAACACCAGTACTGCTTGCTTTTAAATGGTGACTTGTTGGAATGTCAGAGCAGATTCAAATTGGTGAGTTCTTGAATGCTTTTCCTTCTTTGGAAGTGAATACTCAGGAATTCTCAAAACTTAGGCACTCTCAAGTTGAAGATTTACTGGGGGCAGATTGGATTACCTCCTCTAACTTTACAAATCCACAAACACTTCAAACAAACCTCTCCCGTTCAGTTTCAGCAGACTCCCTGAGAACGTTGTGAACAAGAACACAGGGTCAAGGCTGAACGGTGAGCAGGGTTGTTGTTGTTGGCTGGATCTGTGTGGGGAGCAGCCCTAACCATGGCTTTGTGCAGCCAAACAGTGTGATGTGATCCCCCGGCTGCTGAAGGCCTGGCAGACGACAGAGTCTGGCGCAGTGGCCGACCTGCTCATCAGAGGAGCAGCCAGTTTAATTTTTAGAAGCCAAACAACTTTCTTTTGTCTTACTTGTTTTTCTTCCAAGAAGGTGAAGTTTTGAAGGCCTCAGCAGGAGAGAAGCCTCTAGTGCTGGGAAGGCTGTCTCAGGATTTCATGACTTGCAGTATGAAGGTGAGCAAGGAGCTCTCAACATCTTTCTTTCCTGCCCACCCGCTCTGAGCCCCCGAACCTAAAGTTGGCAATGACTGTAAACAGATTTCATGCGAAGTCATTCTTTCTAACAGTGGAGTGCTTTGCACCATTCTCTTATATGTTCCCAGAGAGGAAATCAAACCTTTGTACACAGCTTTAGAGTCAAAATTTAAAATGGCAGTTTCTAGGCACTGGTTCCCTTTCAACTTCACTTTACCTGCCTGGGTACTGAGGACACCGTGAGCTTTGTCTGCAGAGGACATGCAACTTGGTGAATGAGAACTTAGAATTCTAAGTGAAGAAGATCTTGCAGCTAGTTTAAAAAAATGATAAGGTAGCTTTGAATTAAACCCAACAATTTCAAGTTTTGAAAAGATGTGTTCTCCCCATAAAAATAATCAAGTATAGGAAGACTTGTTTGTGAACTTGTTTGTATGTTCAAATTTTGATTAATGTGGAACAAGCTTTATATTATTTACTGGTTTGTACTGTTACAGCATTTATAGAAGATATAGTTTGACCACAACTTCTGAATTCATCCAGATGAAGTATATTTTGCCTGAAATCAGTTTCTCTTTTTTCTCAGAACCTTTCCTTCTGGGACCTTCAGTCCAGAACTGATAATCTAGATAAGAGGATATCCAGCCTGTTGGCTACTCAGTTTCTGACCTTCCCACAAGTCTAGTTGAATGAGTCCAAATGAGTTTGAAATGCTGGAGTTGAATTCTGCATATACCTGAGTCTTGGGAATGATGACGAGGCTTGAGGGAGGGCAAGGAGGCCATAGAGAGCACATCTTATCATCCAGGCTTTTCGTTCTTACCTTCCCTCAATTCCTTCTTCTAAATACCTCTTTGATTTCTCCCCCTCCTCAGAACTTACAAGGCCAACATAGTCAGAAATGAAGTGGAGACATCATGAAACCCTCTAGGGGAGAGTGCTGTAACCAGAGCCTAATGATCAAGATAGAGTTTTATATTTGTCTGTCACAAATTGGTTAACATCTGTGTTCATTTTTCTGATCTTCTAAATGGCCCATCTATAATTCTTTTCTCCAACAAACTCATGAATCACGTAATAATTACATGTTGAGTGCACAGGCTAGAGAAGAGAAGGTGAAAAGAAGGGTTAGGAACAATGTGATCAAATTATGTTCAAAAAGGAGCTATGTGGCTCAACCATCCCAAGTCTCTAGTGTCCTTGTGACTCTGGCATGTTTTAATGTGGGAGTACAACCATTCATTCATTCATTCATTCATTCATTCATTCATTCATTCAATGTTAAAAAAGAAAAAAAGAAATTTGGATTGTGGTTTTAGGTGAAGACAGATGAAAGGGACTGGATCCTGGATTGAAAAAAATACTATAAAATATATTATTAGGACATTTGGGGAAATTTGAAGGTTGACTATATATTAGACAATAGTACTACATTAATATTAAATTTCTGAGTGTGATATTATGTTGTGGTTATAAAACAAAAGGAAAATATTTTCAACCCTAAGAGATACAGTCTTAATTAGGGGTAAGGTATCTACAAAGGAATCTTAAATGGTTCAGGAAAAAGTCTCTCTTTCTCTCTTCCTCTCTTTCTGTCTCTCTCTCCCAGCGAGAGAGAGGGAAAAGTATTAAAAAAGTACTAAAAACTGCTGATTCTAGGTGAAGGACATTTGGGTGTGCATTGTACTATATTTTAAATTTCTGAAGGTTTGAAACTTTTCAAAATTAAATGTTAGTGAAAAAATAGAAAGTTGTTGCAAAGGTATTTCTTTTCATCTTATTGGCCAATGGGATATAGCCCATTTCACCATTAAGTATGATGTTAGTTGTGGATTTTTTTGTAGATGCCTTTATCATGTTGAGAAGTTCCTCCTATTTTTTGTTAGTTGAGTATTTTGAACATGAATAGGTGCTGGATTTTGTCAAATGCATTTTCTGCATCTATTGAGATGATCATGTGTGGTTTTTGTATTAACATGATGCTTTATATTAATTGATTTTCATGTTTTAAACTAACCTTACATTTCTGTGATAACTCTCACATGCTATATGTTTTTTATATATTGTTGTACTCAATTTGCTAGTATTTTGTTGAAGACTTTTGTATCTATATTCATAAGGTATTTGAACTGTAGGGTTTTTTTGTGGTATCTTTGTTTTGTTTCTATCAGGTTAATACTGGCTTCATAGAACAGATTGGAAAGTGTTCTCTACTCTTATTTTTTGGAAAACTTTGTGAAGGATTTGTGTTAATTGTTTTCTAAACATTTGATAGAATTCAACAGTAAAGCTACCTGGGCCTGGGCCTTTCTTCATGGGAAGTTTTTTGAATACTTATTAAATTTCTTCATATGGCTGCACTATGAGTCTATTCAGATATTTAAAATTTGTCTTCTTGAGTCAGATTCAGTAGTTTGTGTATGTGTTTCTAGGAATTTGTCTATTTCGTGTAGGTTTTCTGATTTGTTGGCATACAATTGTTCATAGTACTGCCTCATAATATTTAACTTTTCTACAGTCAGCAGCAGTGTTCTTGCTTCAATTCTGATTCTGGTAATTTGAAACCACTTTCTTTTTTTTCTGTTCAGTCTAGTTAATGGTTTGTCAATTTTGTTGAAATTTTAAAAGAACCTACTTTTGGTTTCATTGAATTCTATTTTTCTATTCTCGATTTCACGTATTTCCATTCTAGTCTTCATTATTTTCTTTCTTCTGATGACTTTACGGTTTAGTTATTATTCTTTTCCTAGTTTCTTAAGTGGAAGGTTAAGTTATTGATTTGAGATTGCCTTTTTAAAATATAAATGTTTACAGGTATGCATTTCTCTCTAAGTACTGTTTTGGTTATATCCCACACGTGTTTTTATTTTCATTCACCTAAAATAATTTTCTAATTTCTTTTGTTATTTCTTTTTTTACTTACTCGTTTTAGGAATGTGTTGTTTAATTTCTATGTATTTTTGAATTTCCCAAATTTCCTTCTTTTATTGACTTTGAATTTTATTCTATTGAAATTAGAGACATGTTTTTATTATTTAAATCTTTAAAAATTTATTGAGACTTGTTTTATGGCCAAATATATGGTGTATTGTGGAGAATGTTGTACGTGTATTTGAGAAGAGTGTGTATTTTGTTGTTTTAGAGTGGAGTGTTCTCTGTAGACAGATGGACTCTTAATGACTGTTCAACTTATGATTTTAAGACTTTATGATGGTGAGAAAACGATTCACATTTTGTAGAAACTATACTTCTAATACCCATGCAATCATTCTGTTTTTTACTTTCAGTACAGTATTCAATAAGTTACATGAGATATTTAATATTTTATTATAAAATAGGCTTTGGGTTATATGATTTCGCCCAACTGTAGGCTAATGTAAATGTTCTTAGTATGATTAAAGTAGGCTCAGGCTAAGCTGTGAAGCTTGGTAGGTTAGGGGTATTAAATACATTTTTAACGATTTTCAACTTATGATTGGTTTATCAGGATATAACCCCATCATAAGTTGAGAAGCATCTTTTTATCTGTTAAGTCTACTCAATTAATAGTGTTTTTCAAGTCTTGTATTTCCTTGTTAATATTCTACTTAGTTGTTCTATCCATTATTGAAAGTATTGAATTCTCAAATTATTTTTGTTGTTTCTTTCTTCAATTCTTTCAGTTTTTGCTTCATATATGTTAGGCCTCTTTTAAGTGCATATATATTTATAATCGTTATGTCTTCCTGATGGCCTCTTATTATTGTAAAATGTCCTTGTCTCTAGCAACAGTTTTTGTCTCAAAGACTTTTTTGTTTGATAATAGTATAGTCCCTATTGCTCTCTTTCAGTTACTTTCATAGTATGTGTTTCTTCTATCCTTTTACTTTCAACTTACTTGTTTCTTTGAATCTAAAGTGCATCTTTTATAGACAGTATATAGTTTTATCCTGCTTTAAAAAAATCAATTCTGCCAATCTCTGCTTTTTGATTGGAATATTTGGTCCATTTCCATTTAATGTAATATTTGATAAGATAGGATTTATATCTGATATTTTGCTGATTTTTGTATGTCTTATGTCTTTTTTGTTCCTCATTTCCTCTGTTACTATCATATTTTGTGTTAAGTAGAAATTTTCTAGTATAGTATTTTAATTCTAATATAAATTTCTAGTATAAATGTGTGTACACACATATATATACACACATACATATATGTAAACAAAAAGAGAATGTTATTGTTTAGTTGTTGACCTGGAAATTCTGGCTAACATCCTAATTTAAGATAATCCAGTTCAGATTTATACCAATTTAATTTTAACAATACAGAAAAACTTTGCTCCAGTGTATCTCTATTTCTCCCTTCCTTTCTACTATTACTGTTATACAAATCACATCTCTATGTATTATAAACCCATCAACACAGTTTTATAGTTTTGTATTATGCAGTTTCCTTTAAATCCTGTAGAAAGAAAAAAACTTAAATACTCTCTTTTATATTTACCTATGTAGTCACCTCTAATGGCATTCTTTATTTGATTAATGTCCACTTATTTCAGCCTAGAGGAGTCCCTTTAGTATTTTTTGTAGGGCATATCTGCTAGTAATGAATTCTTTTAATTTTTATTTACTTGGTAATGTCTTAATTTCTCTTTTGTTTTGCAACAACAGTTTTGTTGCATGTAGTTAACCTACAGGTTGATTTATAGTCTATTCTTTCACCACTTTGAATATGTTCTGTCCTTAGTGATTTTGATGATTAATCAGCTATTTTATTGATGCTCTCTTGTATATAATGGGTTATTTTTCTCTTGCTGCTTTCAAAATTTTTTGTCTTTCTACATTTCACTATGATGTGTCCACATACGAATTTCTTTCACTTTATCCTGCTTGAAGTTTGTTGAACTTCTTGAATGTGCAGATTCATGTTTTCATTAAATTTGGAAATGTTTTGGCTATTATTCTTCAAATATTCATTCAGCCCCTTTTTCCTGTTTCCTTCCAGGACTATAATCATTGGCATGTTAGTACACTTAGTGGTGTTCCACACGTCTCTGAGGCTCATTTTTCTCCACTCTTTTTCCTTTCTGCTCCTTGGACTAAATAATGTCAAATATTTTGTCCACAAGTTCATTTATTCTTTATTCTGCCAGTTCGATCTGCTGTTGAACTCCTACAGGAATTTTTCATTACAGTCACTGTATTTCTCAGTTCTAGTATTCTAGTTACTTCTTTTTTGTTTGTTTTGTTTTGTTTTGTTTTGTTTGAGACGGAGTCTCGCTCTGTCACCCAGGCTGGAGTGCAGTGGCCAGATCTCAGCTCACTGCAAGCTCCACCTCTTGGGTTTACGCCATTCTCTTGCCTCAGCCTCCCGAGTAGCTGGGACTACAGGCGCCCGCCACCTCGCCCGGCTAGTTTTTTGTATTTTTTTTTAGTAGAGATGGGGTTTCACCGTGTTAGCCAGGATGGTCTCGATCTCTTGACCTCATGATCCGCCCGTCTCAGCCTCCCAAAGTGCTGGGATTACAGGCTTGAGCCACCGTGCCCGGCTAGTTACTTCTTTTTGATAATTTTTATTGATATTCTTTAATTAGATGTGATTCTTATACTTTTATTTTTCTTTAGACTTTTTTCTTTTTTAGTTCTTTGAACATTTATGATAACTGGTTTAAAGTCTTTCTCTAATAAGTCCAGCCTCAGGGCTTTCACAAGGACAGTTTATATTGCTTCCTTTATGTGTAGTCAAATAAACTTCCCTGTTTTTTTGCATATGTCATTTTTTGTCATGCTGTTGTTTTTGTTGAAAACTGGATGCATTTATAATAATGTAACATAGCAAGTCTGAAAAATCATATTTTCTCCTTGCCACAGTTTGTTGTTGCTGTTTGTGTCTGTGGTTATCATTGTTGCTGTTTGTCAAGTGACTTTCTTAAATTTATTCTGTAAAGTCTGTATTCTCTGTCATGTGTGGCCAGTGACTCTGCTTGGTTAGTTCAATGGTCAGCTATTGATTGGATAGAGATTTCCGTAAATGTCTTGAACCAATATGACTCCCAACCTTTGCCAAAGGGCTCTGTATGAGGGGCATGCTTTCAACATTCCAGTGGGAAGTTTACAACCCTGCTTATCCTTCACTTTCTGATTGCACAGAGACTCAAGGTTAGCCAGCAATAAGAGATTTGAGCCTTCTTAGGTGTTTCCTGGGCATGCATGCTGCCTTGCACAGTTATGTGAGCTTCTGGATCCCAGGGTTATGTAGGAGCTTCTCAAAGCCCCCTATAGACATCCTTAAATATTTTAGTCAGTATCTTGTTAACTCCTGCTTTAATCCTGCTTCAGGTAGCTGCAATATTAAGCAATTACCACTGATAGTTTTTAACAAATGCGCTGGGGTTAGGACAGAGTGACTCGGAGTGAGAGATAAATAATGACAGGTTCTGAGAGTGAAGCTTTTCAGCAAGCTGACAGATAGGTAAAATAGTGACAGTATGCTGGGGATGGGACGTTTAGGGAGCTCTGAATCCATTCTTCTTTCTCTAGTGGCTTTTAGATTGGCGGATTTCAAAGCTACTATGGTTGTTAAGCTATTGTTATTTAAAACTGCTGTAACACTGGGTAGAGAGGGACAAGATTAATGTAAGTTAAAATATCTCAAAGCTTGCTATTCTCATTGAGATTCTCTTATTTTTTCTCAATACACACCTCAGATTTTTGCATTCTTTTAACTTTGAGAGCTCTTATGACGTTGACTTTTTAAAATTTTTTTATTTTTAGAGATGAGGTCTCACTCTGTCATGCAGGCTGGAGTGTAATGGTGGGATCATAGCTCAGTTCAGCCTTGAACTTCTGGGCTCAAGCAACCCTTCCGCCTCAGCCTCCTATTTTATTTTTTGCAGAGATGGAGGTCTCGCTTTTTTGCTCAGTCATGTCCAAACTTCTGGTTTCAAGTGATTCTCCCTCTTTGACCTCCCAAAGTGCTGGGATCACAGATGTGAGCCACTGCTCTTGGCCTGACAATGCTGGTTTTGATAATTTTTGACAGTGTTCTTATTGCTTTATGGAGGAATGGCTTTTCGGAAGTCCTTACTCTACTGTTTTAGAAATTGTAAGTCCTTCAAAATCACTTTATGTTATTTTTGCGTTTATTTTGTCAATTATTTAAGTGCTAGGAAAGCTCTTGAGGTTAAATCTTTTCTTGTGTTCTTAAATTTTTTTCTAAGATAATACATTTTAAAAATATACTTGCTGGGTCAATGGATATTAATATTCTTGAATTTTTTGTAATGCCTTGGCAATTTGCCTTCCACAAAGATTCTCTTCATTTACATTGTAGCCATTATTTGTAAAGGGGTATTCCCCTGTGTGCTCGACAACTCTAGATATTGTAATACGTATTATATTACTGTTATGGATTAGAAAATATTGAGTTCTAATTCTACCCTTTGTAAAAAAATTAAATAAACTGCTCTAACAACTAAGATAATGGTCAAAAATATGATCGAAATAGGAAGTTTTTTTCTAAAGTAATTTTTGTATCTTTCTTCGTTTAGAAATCCATACACAATGCTAATTTCACTTTAAAAGCCTTAGAATAATAAAGATAAACTATGAGGAGTTTTTAAATTCTGAGAGATATTTTGGTTTATGTCTTCTTAATTACTAGGTTTTACTGTGTATTAGTGAATCCCTAAAATTATCTTGTATTTTTGGCTAGGTTTTAGTGGAAAGGAAACACCTTACCAAACTCTATCATTTGCCAAGAAAAGAGGAAGAGTAATGATAAAAACAGAAAGCAGAGCCTATGCAAACAACTAGAGCAAAATTCGATGTGTACTCCAGACATCAAAATTGCTAATTTGTGATATTCTCTCTTGGGTGAGGCTACTGCTTCCAGGAGCAGGAGGCGCTTTTTAGAAAGCACATTGTGCTTAACTAGCAATAGCCCAGTGGTTTGACAGTTGAACTTTGCTTAGTCACCAGGAACCCTCAGGAGATAATGCGGCTATTTTACTTGCAAACAGAGATGTTTCAGTTATGGACGTCTGTGCATTGTAGTTTCTCTCTTTCTCTTTGGGATGCAATTTGGGAGAAGTTCATGAATTTGGTGGCCATAGTTTGATCTGTAGTGCAAATTAGCATAGCTATCAAAACAATCAATCTGTGTTTTGATGTGACTGTTTTTCTCTACCAGAAATGGAGAACAGGGCAGAATGAAGGAGATTTGAGGGGCACGTCATTCTAAATGTCTGTCATTCACCTATTTCAAAGTGGATCAGCCCCTCTCTGCCAATGCACCTTCCTAGTATAATTTTCTGAGAATCTTTTTCTGGGTTAGTTTAGAATTCAGAGAATGGCAGAATTCAGTGAGTGAATGAGGGCAATAAACCTTGCCTTCCCATAACTAATTCAATGAATTCCTTAACGTCAGTAAAATAAGATAAAATCATAGGACCTTAGCATTGAAAAGGACATTGAGATAATCTTAGTGATCTTGGGCAAGTTGCTTAATCGTAGATTAATTTTCTCATTTATGAAATGAGGGGATTGCGATAGTCAATGATTCTCAACTTTTCCTACACTTTGCTCTTAAGGGGCTTTGAATCTTTAGGCATATTGTATTAAAATCAAAATTTTAATTTTATTTTTAAGGGATTTCACATGCACATATACATTCCTAAGCTGCAAGATAATAAATGGTGAAAATACAGACTCCTACCCACCCGTATTGCTTAGTCTCTTAAATTTCTCTGGAGGTAACCACAATTGACAGATTTTTCTGTATTCTCCCACAGATGGTCTATGCATTTACAGCCATAAGCATGTTCATTCCTATTAACTATCCTTACAAATGGTAGTATTCTATATGTTCTGTTCTGCATCATTTTTTCACTTAATTATGCATCTTGGATGTTGTTTCAAATCAGTGTGTATAAGAGCTGCCTCATTTTTTTAAATCGCTGCATGTTATTCCATTGATAGATACAGGATAATTTACTCATAGGTATCGGGGTAATTTATTTATGCACGTAAATATACATTTTTCTAATATTTTTCTATTGTAAACAATGATATCATTAGTTTATATTTGAATCCGTTTCATTTCTGAATATATTTCTTTAGGACTAATGCTATAACTAGAGTTACTGGATCAAAGAGCACATGTATTTTAACTGTTTTAGGGTACTGTGGAACTGCTCTGTTTGAAGGCTGCAGTTATATTCACCTCCACTGAGAGTGTGTCAGGGTGCCCGATGGACTGTACCTTGTCAACAGAGTATTTTTATTGTTATTTTTTTTTTTTGGTCAGTTTTAATGGTGAAAAATATTAATTTATTGTAGTTTTAATTTAATTTGATTTTATCTTAATATGGAGTATAGTTTAATATCTTTTCATGTACTGATATTTATCAAATTTAAGGAGAAATTGATTGTAACTCTTATCTGGATTTTAAAATATTAAAATATAACAATCAAAATGAGAACTAATGAAATACGATACTTAAGTTATATGTATTTCCACTTTTGTGAAGAGTCTTTTGTTTCTTTCTGTACTGGGTTGTTGGTCTTGTTGATTTCCAAGGGCTTTTATAAGCAAAGGAAATTGGCCTTTTGTGACATGTGTGACATTTCTTGATTTGTCACTGTTGATTCTGTAGTAGTATTTTCTCGTGCAGATATTTTAATTTTAAGTTGTTAAACTCATCCACTTTTCTTTAAAACCTTCTGGATTTAGTGTCACTATTAGAAAGGCCTTTCCCACTTTGAGATTAAAAAAAAATTCCCAGGATTTTTTTCAATTATTTTGATGGTTTTACATTAATAATATGTTCCTCATCTTTTTATGATTTTCCAGAATTTTTCTGACATTTTTGAGGGAGGCCATGTTTGGACTTTCCATAGAAATCAACATATCACGTAACAATAATAGTAATTTTTACTTCCACTGATATACGTTTTAATTCTTATAAAACTGCTGACTAGCACCTCAAGAACGACATTAAATGTTACTGGTGTATTTGTCAAGTTATTCCTAACTTGAATGCCAATGTCCCAATGTTTCTCTATCATGCATGGGACTGGCTTGGAGTTGATATAGATAGCATCTTGTTAGGGAAGTATCCACTCAGCCCTACTTTCTTTTTTTATTTACTTTTTTTCTTTTTAATTATTATTTCTTTTGAGACAGGTCTCACTCTGTTGCTGAGGCTGCAGTGCAGTAGTGCAATCATAGCTCACTGTAACATTGAACTCCTGGGCACAGGAGGTCCTCCCACCTCAGCCTCCTGAGTAGCCATTGTGCCTGGCTAACTTTGTACATTTTTTGTAGAGATAGGGTCTCACTATGTTGCCCAGGCTAGTCTTAAATTCCTGGCCTCAAATGATCCTCCTGCCTTGACCTCTCAAAGTCCTGGGATTACAGGTGTGAGCTACTGCACCCAGTGTTTTTAAAAAATTTTTGGATGATCCTTCTACTTCAGCTCCCAAGTAACTGGGACTACATGTGCCACCAAGCCCAGCTTCGACCCTATTTTATTAAAGGTGAAATTAACATAGTAAGGCAGAATTTTTGAATATGTCTTTATTATTATACTTTTTCTTGATTGCCTATTAGAATGCTCTAAAATTAGACCTTATTCTTTCTGAACTATTAGGAGCCACAAGATTAAACCTACTGAGATTCGTAAACCTACTCAGATTATGTTTTAGGAGGGTGCTCTATTAGTGGAAGGGAGGACTTGCTTTTGGGGAAGGGTCTCCACTTGTTCTAGTAAGGACCACTTTGGTGGTTGCATGCAAGACAAGTGTATTGGCCTTATTGTCCACCTCAAAATGCAAGTAGCAGACTTAGCTGTTGGGGAATATCATTACTACACATATAAGAAAAACTAATGCTTAATATGAAAAATAAATATAATAATGGAAAAGAATGTCCTGTGGCTAGAGAAGGGTGCATCATCCTTACACAAAGTGTGTAAATGTGAGAGATAGGTGGCATTCTGCTGCTCTTTTGGAAGAGGGGAGGCATCCTTGGACAAAGGAAAGAGATATGATTTAAAAACAAAAAATCCATTGTCAACTAAGGCTAAGATTTCCAAGTCTTCTCTTTTGGCTTGTTCAGCAAGTTTCAGGCTTTATCTCTCTAGACTTCTCAAAACATTTTTCTTCAACAGCATCACTTTGCTTGTGTCTCTAGGTTTGTACTGTGATTCTGTGTTGACTAACTACTTACACGTAAGAGCAGGAAAGTGACCGTCTTCTATTTTTGTTGAAATAAGACAATGATAGAAGGAAGGTGACCTTCTAGGTAATTATGATGAGATACCAGGTTTTTCCCAGCTTCCTCCTTCCTTATGCCAGTGTCAGTGGGTTAAACAATTACTTCCAGCTCCAAATACTTTTATTTATCCACTATCCCTCATACATCTTTTAAACCACACTCTCCTTCAAGCCTGCCATGTCTTCTCACCTCCAGGATGCAGAACATAGGATGTCTTATGTTTCTAGTCATTTTCTAGTATTCCTTTTCTATTCATTTTTGAAATTTAGCTCAGATGTCATCTCCTCTGAAGTCTTTTCTGGTCACCCTAATGACTTACTCTTTCCTCTATATGTAGTTTGAGCATAGTTCATTGTTAACACCTATCACATGGTTGTGTAATTATGTTTTTAGGAGTGTAGATGAGATAGTCAAAACTAGACTTGTATGGTTTAACTTATTAATTTAGTTATACATATATATTTAAAATCACTTGTTGTATGAGATGATATTTAGGGAACATTGCCATTTTCCATTCTTACATTTTGTATAACAATTTCATTCAAACTAATCATATGCAACTTTATCATTAATCTTTGACATCACTTGTGCTACTCTGTGAATCATCAAATATGATTTTCCAGAGTAAACCATCTTCATTTCCATTTAGGTTGCTTGAGATCCAGTATTTTTAAAATCAATGCATGATTGCTATTGTCACAAGTATCCACTGATATAACATTAGGGAGACTGGTTTTTCCTTTCACCTCTAGGGTTATATTCATGAGTATAGCAACTACATGCTATACTACTTCCTAATATGATCTTTCAAAGGTTTGCATGGGATGATATTCTACATTTATGAAATCTGAACTTTTGTTGCAGGAATAATTGTCATGTCCTTGTTAAATTTCTTTTCTTTTTTAATGATTCCATTGGGTGACTGTATGTAGTGTTAATTGGCATATATTCAGCCTAACAGGTTTTTCTGAAATAGTAATTTGGTGTTCAGAATTAAATAATTTAGAAAATGCCTTTTTAATATGTGAGATTTGTGAATACTTGAATTTAAGAGGAATTTCCTTTTCTAAAGTTTAAGTTCTGGTTAAAAAACAAAAACCTCCTCAGTTTATTTTGGGCATATATGGTGTTTTCTCTGAGAGTGGAATTTGTCTTAAGTTTATTTTTGTACAGGTCCTGAGTCTAGGAAGGCTACCTGTTAGAAAATAAGGAGATTACTGTAAGCAGCAACCTGGGATCTAGTTGCAATATTTCTTAGACTATAATGTGCCTATTAATCATCTGAGGATATTGTGAACTTGCAGATTCTGACTCAGTAGGTTTGGGGTGAGGCCCGAGATTCTGTATTTCTACCAAGTTTCCAGGTGTTATCAATGTTGCTGTTTCATAAGCCATACTTTGACTAGCAAGGACAAGGAATAATGCTGTATCTTTAAGAATTTATTAGAAACTTGTTTGGCTTCCTCTGAAGGTATTATTGGAAGGAAATAAAAAGCATATTTTGCATATGCAAAGTTTCACAATACTCCACTGGGCTCACTCATCCTCATGCCACTCTCTATGGAAGATGAGTAAAAATTTCCATTAAAGGAAAACCTTTTAAACCAGAATATAAATAAGGCTTTGCTGCTTTCAGTTGGTCAGAGCAAAAAAAAAAAAAAAAGCAAATTTACACTGTACCTTGAAATTCTTTTGAATAAGAAGAACAAGCACATTCCAGAAACCTGGACCCATCTTAGAAAAGACCATTACTTTGCTAGGATTTTTACATTGTTGGAGATATGAAAAATGAAAGCCAAATTCAAACTGCAGCCCAGAACTCAGTGCTTGAGGTTTTTAAGCCAGTAATATTTTCCCTGTAAAATCTCCTTGGAAAGACTTTCGGATTTGAGTCAGCTAGGGTGAACCCATTTTCTGAAATTTTGTTTCTGGAAGTATTTAATTGAGAAGAAAAACCCCAAGAACTCATCCAGAGTTGAATGTCATGCAGCAATTGGGAGAGCCTCAAAATAGCAACAACGGGAATAAATGAAGCCAAATGAAATCTGCAAATTATTAAGATAAAATTGGTAAGGGGCATAGAAACTTAATAAGAAGGAAATAAGAGAAATCAGTTTTCCAATACAAACTCTATACTGAGAGATTGTACAAAGGAGAACAGGGAACAAGAAACTTCTGTGAGCTAAAAAGATAGCAGAGGCTAAAAGTTCACAGAGACTAGATGACTCTCATTTCAGTTTGATTTCCTGTGAGGGATTTCATGTTTAAAAATCTCATTTAAATTGTAGTCTTCAACGCAACCTCTTACAACTTCTCACAAAATAATCCCCGTAAACATCAAAGGATATATTCTCAAGAGTTCTAAAAACTGGGATAGGTAGAAACCAAATGTTGGTATCCAGAAGGAATTGGCATTGATCATAGGGCAAATAGGTCTTAGTTAAGGAGACTGATTCACTTTTCAGTTTATCACGTATTTAATTTTCCTTTGTTTAAACTGTCTGCCAAAAAGGAGCAGAAGATATTTAGTAATTCCTGTTCTTTTTCCTATTACCTGACACACATGTACACACAGAAAACCAGACACAGTTTTTTCCGTACTCTTTCTTAGAGTGCAGTTGCATGAGAGGGAGAGGTATACACCATCTCAAAACCTGGGAAAAATAAAATCAAAGAAAATATCAATAATACTAATAGAAGAAGTAAACCAGCATCAACCTATACCAACAAACTACTCATATAATAATAGTGCCAAAGCAAATGATTGAGGAAATATGAACAACAAGCTTAGAAAAGACTCATGAAGGAAAATCAAAGATTTCAATTATAACCATAAATCTAATTGGGTTAAATAATTAGTTGAACAGTTGTCTTCAAAGACAATGTCAAATGGAATCAGTGTGAAAACTCTAACCATCTGTCATTTCTATGTGATATTAAAAAATAAAAAAAACCCTACTGGCTCACATGTTTTTGAAAGGGCAGCATCTTTTGTGCCATTGTTTTGGTTGTCAGAATTCTGGAATCCCCAGATGTTTCAGCCCAGAAACCCTGGCTCAACAACAGGCAGACATTGCTGAAAAGACCCAAAGACCTAAAACGTGCACGCAGAACATTGTGCTCAATCCCTTCTGGGCTCCAGCAGCCCCAGCTCATCTCTGCTTGATGCTTCTCAGGTACCATAACTGAATCATGATCATATTCCTCTAGCCCTGCTTCTCTAAAGTTCCCTGTCTCAGCCAGTGGCACAACTCTCCATTCTCTTTAAAGCCAGAGGCTTGGGAATTACGTTTGGAACCTGCTTCTTCTGCCCCATCCACCACTCACTGAGTCCTGTAGTGTTTGTATCATCAGTATTTCTTGAATCTATGACTCCTCAACTCTACTGCTTCCACCCTAGATCAAGCTTCTGTTTTCTCTCAGTTGATCTCCAGTGAAGGCTTCCTAACCAATCTCCTTATCTGTACTATAATTTATATTATCTTTAAAATTTTCATAGTGAGAGCTCTTGTTTTACATTCTTTTTTAAAATAGTGCTCTTGAAATATAATTTACATATCATAAAATTCACTTGTTGTAAGTGTACAATTCCATGATTTTAAAAGTAAATTTAGCGTTGTGAAACCATTATCAAAATCCTGCATTCCTTGAGGGCTGATCAGACATAGGCTTGATTTTCTAGGAAGACTCCATCATAGTTGGTCTCATGAGCGTCCATCAAGAGGCACCTAATGCCTGGTTGTACCTATTTTTGTGAGGTTAAGTTTGATTTGTGGGTTCAGGCATTAGCATGATCCACCCATTTTAAGTTTCTCACCAACCTTCCCCCTGTGAGTTATAGCAGCCATCAATGGTTATTGTCTACAGCCAGACTGAAGCCTCTATGAACTGTTTTCCTCTTTTTACCCAAAGAGCTTTTAAAAATGAAAATCTACTCATGTCCTTCTTCTGCTTAAAACATGTAAAGTCTTGCCACAGCTCCATCTTCTTTCCCTCACCACTGAATAAATATAGTTTTGTAGGATGCTTTCATTGCCTGTTCTCTGATTATTTTGCCGATCAGGGTAAGGACCCTCTCTGTAACTGCTCATCACTGAAGATCTAAAACAGCGCTGTGAAATACTAGAGTTCATTTACTACTTGTTGAATAGATGAAATCAGTGGATAAGCCAATAATTAAATGAAAGGATGATCCCATAGCACCTATAAAGAAGGCACATTGTGGGTTGCTGTTTTCTTCCCTCTTTAATGTGGGGACATATGGGAAAGGCAAGTCGAGGAGATCAAGCTAAAAGGAGGTGGTTTTGTAAGACTCTGGGTGTGTTTGACAATGGGTCAGTGAAGTCAGAGATGTTGAGCAGCATAGAGAAGAGACAGCAGAGGAGAAACTTCCTTGAATGCGTACTGAGGCATTAATATTTGGAGAGCAAAGAGAGGAGAGATATCCTTCAAACAAGATGTCTGTGCCCTGTGAATGCATGCGAGGCCACCCTGTGTCCCATTTCAATGGCCTTGAAGGCATCATTGTGATGTGATAGATTCCAGCCTATCAAAGCAGCCCATTCATCCCTGTAGGTCTGTTGAGTCTCCTGGCCTTACTGTACGATACTGTGCCTGGCCAGAACCGTGGAGTGTGGAATTTCCTCCCCATCTGGGGAGATTCAGGTCCTGAAAACATCTATAGTATAAGAGTCCTTATTTGGGCAACTTAAGATTTTATAGGAAATTGGGGAATTGAGATTGTAAGTAAACCTCGAAAGCCTTCATAAATATTTTATATGTTCACTAAATAAAATAGTGAAGTCAGCACAATAGAGAGAATATCTGTATATTTTACACACCTTTCATTAGGAAGAATAGGCATCAAATGATCCATTTTCTTTTATCATTAATTTTAGCTTACTGGCATATTTTTAGTGTTTCCCTCTTTTTAAAAGGATGCTTACAAACTTGTTTTGTTTTCTTACCTGTAATGTGTGCACTCAGTCGGGTTTCTACCCTCTGTGATATCCCTTCTTCTAGGGGGTAGGCTGAATATTGAACACTCTTGTGATTTCATAATAGTCTCTCATTTCATGTTCTTATGTCATGACTGGATGTATTCTGAAGATTCATCTAAATGTGGATTGAAATTCTTCTAGATAAAAGAACAAATATACCAAAGTAAAGGTGAGTTGACTGTTACACAGAAGTTAAGAAAACTGGATTCTGGAGCCACACTACCTGGGTTTGAATTCAAATTCCATCCCTCTTTTCCTGTGTGACCTTGGACAAGTTACTTAACTGCTGTGTGCTTTTGCTTCCTCATCTGTAAAATAGAACAATCATAATAATACTTCACAGTGTTAAGTGAAGATCAAATGATTTGTTAAAAGCTATTAGAAGAGTACCTAATATGAGGTAAAATGTATAAAAGTGAAAACTTTTAAGATTGATGTTATCAGTGAAGTAAATCTGTGCCTATGAGAAATCTACCTATGGGAATTTGAGGTTAGGGAGGGATGACTACTGTTCATAATAGCTGGCATATGCACATGGACACAAGCAGCCCCAAGGTTGCTGCCTGTGACAGAGCTTCCAACTTACTATTGGTGAGATGAAAACAGCAGAAAGCAACAAAGCTTAGTTAGTTGTAAGAGGGAAAATGCACATTCCCTTTGCAGTTGAGCACCTGAAAAACTTGATCTGTCAGAGTAATCAGTTTTTCTTCATTGTCTACTAATTCTACCCAGAAAGGACATCTGTTGATGGTTCCTCAAAACTGGAACAATGTTATGGGACTGAAGAATGGGGAATATTTCCTGAATCTAGAGCTCCTGGACCTTGTTCTGAGCAATGTGGCTCATGCAGAGAGATCTGAGTGTGTGCCTCCACCTCAGCCACAATGATCCTGAAAAATAGCATACGTTTTAGGAGCCTGTAGAGTAGTATTTTTGGAATTGTGACTTTGGTGCTTAATTCAAATAGGACATTGGAAAGCTAGTGCAAAAGACAGGCAGAGAAAGAGAGAGAGAGAGGAAGAGAGAGAGAGCAAGAGAGAGAGACAGAGAGAGTGAGAGAGAGAGAGAGAGAGAGAGAGAGAGAGAAGCACTGTCAGGTTTTAAGGCTTTTACAGAAAATTCCATCAGGACCACAGTCTATCCCCAATCCTATATAGTGTGCTGATGAAAACTTTTGGGTGGCGTTTATCATTTATCCCACATGTATTTTATCCTCTCTCCAGGAAAATAATGCAATGTTTGCCAATTCCATTACTGAAATAAAGAGATAGCACAGCTGCACAGCTCAAAGATCCTTTGATCCCTAGTAACTAACTATGTGAAACAGTCTTGAGAGGCTTTGGGGCTGTGATTGGTTCTTGAATAATTCTTGCAAGTGCCCACAATCCCTTTACTTTCTTTTGCAAATGTTCAAATCTACCTGTGTAATGCAAGGCCTGAAAACTTTCTAAAGCAAATTGTTAAATGCAGTAGTCTGAAATTTCCAAACTTCACCTTTCCCTTCTCTATTAAAATTAGGATAGTATTGATCCTTGGCCTGTCTCTGGCACTTTTTCAACTCTTTATGATTTCTCAGATTCTCGACTGCATTTTAAGATCACACCTGCAATTTCTTTTTGTTCCTGGGGTGGAATTACTGAGTCTGAACCAATACTTGAATTTATTTTAAGTGATTGCATTGTCTTTTTATCACTTCACCTGTATTGGGTGTTAAATTGTTCATAATATATCAACCTCTACGGTTCCTAATTTTACAGTTTTATTTGAGTAACTCCCTCACACAAAACACTTCAGGTTGTTTTGTAACTGCCCTGACAAACCCATTTTTCCAACAGAAAAAAAAATTTTGGGGGGTGGAAGCAATGGGACCATTTATTGTTTAATTGTTTACACATTTATTGTAAACTTGGAATTCTCAGGTAAAATGTTGGTGTTAGTCAATGTTATTGTTGTTTTATTAGAAGGAACAGAAATCAACTTGGTTTTAAATCAGAAATCAACTTGATATTAAACCCAGAAGGAATTTGGGGGACATTACTGAGTTTGGGTGAAGCATAGCTTCTTTAGAAACTAGAACCAGGAAATGGAAAATTGTCAACATTTTCCTGGAAGGCCAGTCACTCCAGAGGGCATTTATTTTTGTTAACTATGCTGGTTCCGTAGAGTGAGTTAGGTAGTGATCTCTGATGAAGACTGATCATCTGAACTTGAGGAGAGTCTGGTTCGGTAGGTGTGTGGTGGCTCTCAGAATCCAGAAGTTTTAAAATACTGCCTTGTCATGCTAATGATGAGTGTATTGGTCTGTTATTAGTCACACTGCTTAATAAAGACATAGTCGAGCCTGGGCAATTTATAAAGGATAGAGGGTTAATTGACTCATGGTTCCTCACGGCTAAGGGGGCCTCACAATCATGGTGGAAGGTGAATGAGGACTCATGTCTTACATGGTGGCAGGCAAGAGAGAGCTTGTGCGGGGGAGCTCCCATTTATAAAACCATCAGATCTCATGAGCCTTATTCACTATCATGAGAACAGCTTGGAAACGACCCACCCTCATGATTCAATTACCTACCACTGGTCCCTCCCATGGCATGTGGGAATTATGGGAGCTACAGTTCGAGATGAGATTTGGATGGGGATACAACAAAACCATATCAATGAGCCAAATTTGAGAGCCATTGAATTAAACAGTGATTCTCAAACTTTAATCCCCTGAGTGCTTCTTAACACACACATTACTGAGCCTTCTCACTGAGTCTCTGATTCAGTAGTTGTAAGGCAGGGTGTGAGAATCTGCATTTCAAGGAGTTCCCAAGTGATACTGAGGCTGCTGGTCCATACTTTAGGAATCACTTATCTAAAGGGAGAGCCAGCTGTTGATTGGCATAGAAGCCTGAGTGTCTAACTTACTTATTATTTTCTAAATTTTAACCTTACCGCTGCCTGCGTTACTTTCTCCTTGGGAGACCCCAGGCTCCTCTGTGTGGTGCCTCCACCAAAAATACTTAAACTTGTCAAAAAAAAAAATAAAAGCCCATAGTTGAGTTATATGAATAAGTATTGGGCACGGGTGCATTACTTCAATGTGGCCTAAAAATATACTACTTATCCTCTCAGTGCTGCCATCCAAAACCACTGTCTGTGACCTGAGCTGCATTGACTGAGTTTGAAGTCGTCAGCCACCACATCCAGTTTTTACCCTTCAACTTTACTTGCTAGAAGAAAATAGAGGACATAATGGTTTGAAGGCTCTAATTATGTGCTGTGGAAAAGTAGGTGACTTCAAAGAGGAGATCTGGGAACATAAGGGAACATTTTCTTTCTTAGCAACCACATGGAAACCTGCTTCCTCTGTGCGTCTTCACCCCAACTGCCCTAAAATATAAAGAGAAATTGCCCCTTTAGCACATATTGAGAAGTTTTATATGGTTCTAGTCTTTCAAAGTAAAAATGGGCAAGCAGATATCTAGCACTGAAGGCGAACTTAGTTTTATAAGCTTCAGATCCTCATTTAGAAAAGCTGTACATGAATCTCATCATCACCTTCAAAAGGGCCTGGCAAAATTCTTCATGCCTCGCAAAAGTTGAGAGATGAAACTGGACACCAAGACAAGTCGTCTGTGTCCCATGTTTCATTTCCAATCCGAAACGTGGCTTGCACTTGGTGAATACTTCAAGTTTCTGATTCTTTCGACACAGGTTTGCCTTGACTTTTCTGCCTTGACTTTATCACAAATAATTCCTAAGATGCTTCATGCTGGAGAGGAACCATGTTACAGTGGAATTTTGCCTTGGAAGTTGTCTCACTTTTCCCCCGTAAATCTGGAAGATGAAAGACAAATTTCCGGGAGGTAAAATCACAAAACAAGATGGAAAAAAAGAAAGAAAAAATAAAAGAAAAAAATGTGGTTTATGTTGCATGTTTCTTGCCTCACCTTGGAATTGAAATGGGCTGCTTGCCTTGATTCAGAGTGGGATTTGCTGCAGCTGTGCAGCAGCAAATACCGTAGTACCTGATTTCCTTGTAGAGTCTTCATCAGTGCTCAGGATGGGAAAAGACAATGGCAAGTTTCCAAAGGACTGATGAGCAATAGCCCCACAGATGGATGACTTGCTTGACAACTTATTTAATTACTCCCTGGAAGATGATGATCTTTGGGGAATGAGCATCTTGCTTTGGAGATCCAATTGCCTGCAGGATTGCATCACTGTGTCTAAAATGTAGCTTTGGAGAAACTGAAAGAGAACATTCCTTTCTCCCTTCGGCTTCCAAACAGTTTGCATACAGTGGAGGCTTAGGTTCTAATTCTTTAATAAATCACACCATATGGACAGCTGCGATTCAGAGGAAACTGTACATGTTAGCAGGCTAGGAGCCATTCTCTCGTTAGAGGACCAAGATCAAGGGCTTCACTACCCAAGACTGACTCTTGTCTCAGCACCTCCAACTCAGATTTTACTTCTGGGAACCAAGACACATTAGAAACATTTTTTCCCTCCTCTGATCTGCATCATTTATATGCCCAACCTCAACACAGTCCTTGGAGAATGAGCTCATGCAGTCCTCATGGCAAGCTGCCTGATGTTGCTGAGTTTGGTCTCCTCCTTGAAGTGATGATGTCACAGGTACAAAAGCATCCCTCTCATATCTGAGGGAGTTTAGGCAGCAAGGACCATTCATCTGTTTACTTATTCATTTCGCAAATACATGTGGAGCTCTACCGTGGGGCACATCTTGAGCCACATGCTGGAGTACCATTGTGGATGGGACAGACATGGCTCCTGCTTCACGGAGCTGTAGTGAAGAATGGAAGTGAACACACTATCAGTTACAGAGTAGCATATAAACGACTGTAAAGAAGTGTGAAGTACTTCAGAAACTCTACACATGAGTAATTGGTGCTCCAGAGGCTAGGAGAATGTGTCACACACACTTCACAGGAGGGGATCTGGCTGTAGTTGGGGATGGAGGAAGCTGTTCTGTAAAGTTTTTTTAAGAAGGTTTTTTTTTTTCTAGGCTGAAATCTGGGAAATGCCAGAGGCATGTGGATGCATCAGAGGAAAGAAGGGTTTGAAAGGGAAGTGAGGGAACAGCATGTACAAAGGTTCAGGGCCCAGATGAAACATGAAACGTCCTAGAAAGTGATTTAGAATGAATAGAATGAACAGTGGAAGCAAGAGGTAGGGGAAGAAGGCAGAAGATTTCCTTACCGACTTGTTTTATCCTGAGGGCAGACAGGAGCCACTGCAAGATTTAATCCATGAAAAAAATCTGATCAGACTTCCCTGCAGTATAAACCATGGATATGGAAGTAAAGTAACAACAAATGTGTTCAGTGTTTCCTGCCTACTGGATATCTGGTATAGAAGTAAGTTGGCAGTTAGCTTTAAGGGATGGGGGCAGGGTCTTGCCTGGAGTTACAGATTTGGGAGATCTTCAACCTGTTTCACGTCCATGGGTGTAGATGACAATCACCTTTGGAAGTATGTGCAGGTCAGAAATGATTAAATTCTAGTGGTAAGAATTCCATGGGATGCTTGCTGAAATGAAGGTTCCTGAGCCCCACTCCAGAGATTTTGATCCTGAAGTTCTGGGTACATCATGGGAATCTGCATTTTATCCAAACTCCCAGTGTGCTTCTAATATACGTCGTTTGTGGATCAGATTTGGAGAAAATAAAATATAGGAGTAAAAGGCAAAGTCCTGGGAGAGAATTTGAAGAGCAGGATGACTGGACTGAATTATCCGGTATTATTTCCTTAGGGAAGTGTCTGCTGAGTCCCAGCAAATAAGAGCACCAGTTAGTAGTGGACAAAATAAGGACAGGGAAAGCAATTATCAGTGTGCTTTGCAGACAGCATGGTGTCTTTCAATGAGATTTAACAGGACAAATTTCTTACACACACACACACACACACATGCACACACATACGTATGTTATAGGGTGTGTGTGTATAAAGAGAGATTCTTAAAATAAATCAAAGGTTAGTTTAAATGGTCTTCTCCATTCCAGTTTGTTAACTGCTTTATAAATACTCACAATGGATGTAGAAGGAGATGCTTCACAAACCTTGATGCAATAGAAAATCACTGACTTATAGAAGAAGTGGCTTTTTATTTGGACAAAGTTAATGGAAATGTGAGAAGAGCATTTTTTGTAAGTTTTGAAACTTTTGGAAAAATATTTTACGATGCCTAGTTCTTTAACTGAGTTCTAACCACTGGTGTTTGTTATCCCTTGAATTCTTTGGCAACACTGAATGATCGACTGTAATGAAAGTTTCCTTTATCTAATTAAGTGAGACTGTCTTATGCCACTGTTGTAATAACATAGTTTTAAAAAATATTCTAAATATTTCCGCAATTAAAAGATTTTAATCTGACTTACTGAATTCAAATCTAGTCAAAATGAGTAATTTTTATACAGTCATGACCCGAAGAAGAAGTAGTATTTATTGGTCCTATATATGCCAGGGACTGTTTAGGAAGGTTTAAAGTGAGATACTTTGCTTAGTTTTCGTAGAAACCTTTGTATTACCACTGTCAGATGAGGCAATTGTACCTGTAGTCACACAACAATTAAATGACCCAGCTCGAACTGGAACCAAAGTCTGGCTCCAAAGTAAATTATCAAAGAATTTGTGAGAGAATTGTGACTCATATTCAGTTTCTAATGATTTACTGAAGGCATCAGATTACCATCTTTTCCCACTGGCTTATATTCATGGGATAGAAACATAAAAGATATCTAGCAGGTCCCTTCTTGATACCTCATTCCTTGGGAGATGATTATCCTAAGAAAATACCAAGTTGTCTAAGCTCTACTCATCACTTCAAACTTGGTGCTTTGATCCATCCCTCCATTCATTGAATATTTATTGAGTGCAACATGATGCAAAATCTTGAAATGTAGTGGGCAACAGAGATGAGTCCCTTCTCTCAGGGAACTTATTTTCTTATGGACTATACAGACTCCTGGACTGTGATGGCAGTGATGAGGTTCCAGTGACCAACAAGTAGTATAAGAATTTGTGGTGAAGACCTTTCTCAAAAAATTTAATAATTGTTCTGCTCCATGAAGCTTATCAATCATAGCTTCTGGAGGCATCTTGGCTTAATGAAAGGTGTCCCAGTTGGGTAGAAATTCCCAGAGCCCTTTCATCACATGACGAGCCTTTTAGGAATTCTTTCCAAACTACAGGGTTCTGGAAGCTGCTTTAGTTTGGAAAATATTAGACCTGAAACTAAAACAATTCCCACTTAGTAGGATTTGCTATCTTTGCCTCATTTTGCTGGTGGTGCTCTGCAGGGGCCTTCTTCTAGGGGTCATTTCCCATGTTTTGCCTTCCCTCGTCCTGTGCCAGCTTTGGGGGAATTCCCAGTGAGGAGTGCTGCTCAGGCAACCTCTTTCCCCATTTCCACAGCCTCTTAGGGCAGAAAAACTCTTGAATCCATGTGGAAATGGAGACTTTAAAATATTTGAGACTTCAAAACATTCAAGGAAGAATCTGAACTTGTTCATAAAAGTTTTCTCGATCAGGAAACTTCAACTCAGTATTTAATTCAAGTCTTTTTTTTGAGGCTCTACAGGACACACAATGAACGCTTGTTACAGGCAACTTTCTGAGTTCTACTGCTCAGCCTGGAATAAGAAAGAGCCTGTGAGGGTAATTTAGATTTGGCTTCACTTGACAAGATGATGACTTGCTGAACCAATTCCTTTAAGGTTTGCCAAAAAAAAAAAAAAAAAAAAAAAGCAAGAGGAGAAGAGGCAGAAAAGAATTTATCATGTTCTCAAAATGCTCAAGCAACGCCCTCCTTTTCCCTGCAGTGACCCGGAGTTTGTCTCAGATACAGTAGTTGCCTCATGCTCTCCAGGGTGATGCTGTGATGGATCATCCTTCTGGGCTTCCCATTGGAAGTAAAAAGCGGACAGTAACATATCTCCTGTCATGGTGGTTGATATGTGATCTGAGGGGGTTTAAGCCAATTGGGAATGCTCTTTGAAATGAGCAGTAAAATGAATTAAGACTATTTGAGAAGGCTGCAGGGAAGAGTAGAACCTGAAGAATCTTGGGCTCCATCGTACTTGAGAAACATCTTCTCATGAAAGTGGTATCCCTTTGCACATAGCCAAGTTAATCTCCTTCACGTCGTAGGCCTTCAAATTTTCCCAAGTGGCACAGAAGAAACAATGGCTTAGTGATAGATAACTTGTTGACCCTGCTCATAGCAGGATCCACTGCTGTCACAGTGTGTCCCCTAAGGCTAGTCTTCATACATCTTGGAGAACCCAGACTCTTCAGGTAAGAAATGTTCTTATTGTAACCCTGGACTGTAAAAGAAAGATGTCTGATGGCACTAGGGTGACAAAGATTTAGCTTACTCAGTGTGGGAAATAAATCTAGTGTCATAGGGCTGTGTGCCTTTGTATGTTTTCTTGCTGAAAGAGAAGCAGCACTGCCCCAGTGGCTGAGGGATGTTAGTCCTAGAATCAGCTCCTCTGAGCTATCTGTCCTTCCCCCGTGCTTGTCCTGTTCTCTGTCTCTCTCCATGTTTCTGTCTTTGCTGTCCTGAGTACATTCCTCCCAACTTCCAATATCCTTTGCCAAATGTTTAAATCATCTTCAAGTCTCCTGAGGAGGGCCTAAATGTATGAACTCCTACTCCCGTGATAGAAATTTGACATAAACATTGGATAAAGAGAAAGTACAGGGGTTTCCAGAGAATACTGGACTATGCCTTCTCCTGTAACACTTTCATAGGAATTGTGTGGCTATCACACACAACACTCGAGGTGTTCCAAGTTATGTTTAGAATGCATTTGTGATCACTTGGGTTTAGTGGGTGGTTTTGCCTATTTTATTAAGAGGAAAGTTTCTTTTGTATGTCTTTATTCACTTAATGAAGCGGACCACTGAGAGTTTAAGATGTAAAAGAATATGTTGGTAGACTTTGTCTTCTGTTAAAGTATGCCAAAGCTGGAAAAAAAAAAAAAAACCAGCCTCCCTTGATTCCAATGGTTGTTTTTCAAGAACAACCTTTTTCTTATTACCATAGCTTAATGGAAATTGGATGGAAATGCTAGTCTGAATAAGTTAAAAATCTGAAGAGTATTTCACTTTCTTTATTTTTAATGGTTTTTTTTCAAGTTAAATTAATATGTGTGGGTGGACCACTTGAGGTCAGGAATTCAATACCAGTCTGATCAATATGGTGAAACCCTGTATCTACTAAAAATACAAAAACTAGCTGGGTATGGTGGCGTGTGCCTGTAATCCCAGCTACTGGGGAGACTGACAAAGGAGAACTGCTTGAACCCAGGAGGCAGAGGTTGTAGTGAGCTGAGATCGCACCACTGCACTCCAGCCTAGGTGACAGGGTGAAACTCTGTCTCAAAAAAAAAAAAAAAAAAAACCATACATATGTGTGTGTATGTGTATATATATATGTATGTATGTGTATATAGACACACATATGTATATGTATGTGTAGGGGGGTTAAAAAAAGATCAAATAGTGCTAAAAGTTCTTGATGAAACCAGTAATGTCCCATTCCTCTAATCTCTGTTCCTCATATGTATCCTGTTCCTCATAGGTAACCAATTCCAATGCTTTTAGCTGTTTCTTCTGGTGTCTTTCTCCATATCACTCAATTCTATGCATGTACTGCTCTTTCTTGATGTATCAGTTTAGATATGACCTATAGACTTCCTGTAGTGGTAGAGATGGATTATTTTAGCTCTTTTGCATTTTAACTGACCTCATTATCTTGATATGTCACCTTCTGATATTAATGCTAATAATAATACAAATCCTGAATATGCAAATATGTATCAAAATCCCAGACTCTGCACTCAAATTCTGATACAGTAAGTACAAGGCGAATTCATTTTATGCAATAAACTTGTTTTTAGGGAATGACTTGGATAATTCTGATGCAAGTGCCCAAAGAAAGAAAGTTTCCCAAATAGGAGAAACTTGGGTTCCGAGTTTTGCTCTTGATTCTTTGCTAGGTATCAGGTAATACAGAATTTTCAGAATTGTCAAGGATATGAAGCTGTAGTAACTTGTAAGCAATGATTCAGGAGTTCTATCTTAATGAATAAATAAAAGGAATCTGTAGACTTCACGTAAATTGTTTGTATATAATCATGTAATTGCTGTTTACAAACAAGCTTGAAAGTGGTTTGTTCTTCCTTAAACACAGCAAATATGGTCCTTCCGAGACAGTTTGCCATAAACTTTAACTTGACCTTTTAATGAAATGATTTATAATATTTTAAATGATATCTGAATTGCTTCCTTTGATTTTTAAATATACATTCGCATTTGCCTGGGAGGCTGTGGGGAAGGAAGTAGAGGGTAGGTTCAGCAAGTTGAAGTTCAATCAAACACAGGGGCAGGCACACAGGGGAAAGACCTCCACAGCCCAGCTTCTGGCAAATGAGGGGTGTCTGGGGCCTGAGATGATATAGAGGATCCCAGGAACGCTGAGCCTTCTTTTAGGAGCTGAGAGTGCATGGTATTCACACATCCAGCAAGGCAAGTGTCAGATCCTCTTTAGGAAGTTCTAGCTGCAAGAAGGAGGATCTACCCTTTAGTCTGTGATCAGGGGCAGAGAGAGCGGTGGTTGTAGGTCTCGGATGCTAGGCAGATTAAATGTTCAATGACTAAAGCAGTGACTGAGGCGGAAATCCAGCCTGAAAGCCTGAACCAGTGTGAATGAGAACAGATCAGGAGACTCGATTAGCACTTAGTACTCATTGCACGTCTCAGGCGTGTTTGAATCATGAACCAGATTTGTGGAATAGCAGGGGAGCCTGGAGTGTGTCCCTGTGCTGCACTCCTAAAAGGACAAGCGCTGGGTATAGAGTCCCAGGATATTTTTAAACTGCCTGTTAGTTTTTTGCATTTATTCAGAAGCTGGAACAGGTCTATCAGTTGACTTGTCCAGCTCCAGCTCCAGGGAGTGTGGGAGGGCGGGGTCAGGGCAATGAGTTGGTCTGGAAGCCGATACCTGTGGTCAGGAGCTGTCAGGATGAAGGCTGAAGAACTCTTTTGGAGTTTCAGAAACAATTCTGGACTCCCTACTTTGGATTCAACATTAGAATAGTCCTTTGTGGCCTGGCATAGTAAAAAGGGTAATTCAGGATCCAGTCCCTCTGGTGAGCTGGGATGAGGGTAATGGGGTTGAGACTCGGTGATCCTCTTTCTTTAGCCCTGATTAGTCTGGAAACTAGGTTTAGGTTGTGGCTCTGGGGAGCTGGATTTGGATCAGTGGTGGGGACAGGATTAGGGACAGTCAGGGAGATGAGGCAAAAGGATGACTATTGGACAACACAGACATTCAACTATCATCATTGTCATGCATCACAGTTTTTCCATTGGATTGTTTCCTCTTCGTGGATCAACTTAATGCAAAAATTACATAGGTTTTGCAATGAGGGGAATATGGAAACTTCTCATGCAGTTTTCTTTGGATCAGACCTCTAAACAAGCAGCTGAAAAGCCATGTTGTTGACTTCAGCACAGCAGTTCTGATTCTTTTGGTTCCTGGGTTACTTAAGACAATGACCATCGTCTGAGGACACTCTGCTTAAAGCATACTGGGGAAGGAAGAGTGCACTTCTCAGGGCCATCAGATTGATTACAAGAATTCAGAGTTACTAAAATGAAAATGGCCACTGTGTTTATTTATAAAAGTGCTTTGTTGGTCTTCTAAGTTGAAGTTGATGACAGATGTGTTTTTAGAGAAAAAGTGCAAACTCCAGAGACATAAACATCTGTTCTTTCTCAGCCTTGCCTCTTAGGCTCATACTTCATTTTTTAACCACACAACAGGCTTTATTTCTTTCTACTGAATACCTGAAAATATGGGTGTAAATGACTAATATGGATTCTTGACAGTTTTACTGGAACAAAACTCCTGTTTTCTGGCTTTGATGGCCCATATTTGGCTGTCTCCATGGGTGGCTGTTGACTTCCTCTTCCTTGCCTTGTAGCCCATATGGCATCGCAGTCTGCTAAGTGAGCTTGCTGATGTGAGTGGTGATGTATGGTGTTTCCCTGGGACCGTAGAGTTCATTTGCATGACCCAAATGTGCTGCTAAACTTTGATTTGCTTATCATGGTGGTGAGAATTACGGCATGGAGGTAGACTTCAAGAATGTAAAAGTCAGAGCATTAATATAAGTCAACAGTTCTCAAAGTGTGGTCAGTGGACCTTTGGGAGTCCCCAAGACCGTTCCAGGGGGTCCACAAGGTAAAAACTATTTTTGTTATAACACAAAGACACTGTTTGCCTTTTTGCCTTTTTGGCTATGTTCACATTTGCTCCGATGGTGAGTAAAAGTGCTGGAGTTAGCGCAGAGCAAGACAGTGACATAAAGTATACTAGTTGTCATTTGTTATTCACCACTGTGTACTCTCAGTAACAAAGACAAAGAACAATGCCATTTTTCACTTAAAAATCTCCTAGATGAAACTAAAAATTATTAGTGTTTATTAAATCTTACTCTTGAATATACACCATTTAAACGAGAAGTATGCAAAAATAAAAATTGATTGCATATCGAAATTCAGTGAATGTCTAGAGGAAAAACACTTATGTGTTTATTTGAGTTGTGAACTGACCCAACTGCTATTTTCATGGAATTCCATTTCTACTTGAAAGCATGATTTGACAGACAAATTATGGTTATTAAGAATTGAGTATTTGGCAGACATTTTCTCAAAAAATTTTTAAAAATGAGCATGTCATTTCAAGGAAAACAAGTGGCAGTATTTGTTGCCAGTGATAAAATTTGAGCTTTCAAGTGAAAATTCAAATTTTGGAAAATTTTTATCTCTCATTGGGAGCTTGACAGTTCTATAATATTCATATAATTCTCTGAAGAGATGCCATTAAAAATGTGATTTATTTTTGATATTTTATAATGAAGTATACCAATATTTGGAAGATCTGCCCAAATCAATATATTCCACATGACTGATGCATAGTGTTACAAAAAATAATGCATGGGTAGAATAGAATATTCACTCAAAGTACAAGATAGAGCAATACATTTTATTATAACAGAAAATGGTTCATTGATATGGTTTTATATTGGTATAATATCAAAGAAGAGTACCCACAATTATATAAAATTGCTATTAAAACCCTCCTCTATTTTAAAACTACATTTCTGTGTTTAGGTTGGGTTTTCTTGATACTACACCCAAAACAACATGTTGCAATAAACTGAATGAAACAAATAGGAAAATCCAATGTCTTTTATTAAGTGAGACATTAAAGAAATTTGCAAAAAAATTAAAACTATTCCATATTTCTCACTAATTTTTTTGGTTTGGAAAATACAGTTATTTTTCATTAAATTGGTTATTTATGTTAGCATGAAGTGGATTTTTGTTGTTTAAAAGGAACACTTAAAAATTTATCAGTTTTATTTCTAATATAGTAAACATCAATCTGTAGATAAGATATCATTCAAGTCAACCAAAACTCTTTGGTAGGTTCAATAATTTTTTTTTTATTATTATACTTTAAGTTCTAGGGTACATGTGCACAATGTGCAGGTTTGTTACATATGTATACATGTGCCATGTTGGCATGCTGCACCCATTAACTCGTCATTTACATTAGGTGTATCTCCTAATGCTATCCTTCCCCCCTCCCCCCTCCCCACATTAGGACCCGGTGTGTGATGTTCCCCTTCCTGTGTCCAAGTGATCTCATTGTTCAATTCCCACCTATGAGTGAGAACATGCGGTATTTGGCTTTCTGTTCGTGTGATAGTTTGCTAAGAATGATGGTTTCCAGCTGCATCCATGTCCCTACAAAGGACACAAACTCATCCTTTTTTATGGCTGCATAGTATTCCATGATGTATATGTGCCACATTTTCTTAATCCAGTCTGTCACTGATGGACATTTGGGTTGATTCCAAGTCTTTGCTATTGTGAATAGTGCCACAATAAACATACGTGTGCATGTGTTTTTATAGCAGCATGACTTATAATCCTTTGGGTATATCCCCAGTAATGGGATGGCTGGGTCAAATGGTATTTCTAGTTCTAGATCCTTGACGAATGGCCACACATTTTCCACAATGGTTGAACTAGTTTACAGTCCCACCAACAGTGTAAAAGTGTTCCTATTTCTCCACATCCTCTCCAGCACCTGTTGTTTCCTGATTTTTTAATGATTGCCATTCTAACTGGTGTGAGATGGTATCTCATTGTGGTTTTGATTTGCATTTCTCTGATGGCGAGTGATGATGAGCATTTTTTCATGTGTCTGTTGGCTGTATGAATGTCTTCTTTTGAGAAGTGTCTGTTCATATCCTTTGCCCACTTTTTGATGGGGTTGTTTGTTTTTTTCTTGTAAATTTGATTGAGTTCTTTACAGGTTCTGGTTATTAGCCCTTTGCCAGATGAGTAGATTGCAAAAATTTTCTCCCATGAAAATTAATTCAAGATGGATTAGAGACTTAAATGTTAGACCTAAAACCATAAAAACCCTAGAAGAAAACCTAGGTAATACCATTCAGGACATAGGCATGGGCAAGGGCTTCATGTGTCTAAAACACCAAAAGCAATGGCAACAAAAGCCAAAATTGACAAATGAGATCTAATTAAACTAAAGAGCTTCTGCACAGCAAAAGAAACTACCATCAGAGTGAACAGGCAACATACAGAATGGGAGAAAATTTTTACAATCTACCCATCTGACAAAGGTTCAATAATTTTTAAGAGAGTAAAGGGATCCTGAGATTAAAAAGTTTGAAAACCACTAGTCTAAGCTATACTTTTCATATGTGATGACACCAGCTAAGAATTCATATCTAGTTTACATACAATCCAGATCATGTTTTCTTTTTTTTCTGTGTGTGTGTGTTTTTTTTTGTAGCATTACCATTGTCGTTTGGTTTCTTCGTATTTGTCCAGAAATGTCCATAAGACGTCTTTGCTGGTCCTCAATCTTGATGCTCCCAGATGTGCACATTGCGTACCTGGGAGGAGGCACTAACCATGGGTTCTACTCACCTGAAGCAGAATAGAGGAGCCTGTGTAGAGTAAAGACAAATTGCCATTGTCTTTTCTATCTGGCCAACTCCTTCATGTGGAGAGATGGACAGCTAAGCTGAAGACATGGCAGTTAGTATATTGCCATGAATGATTCAGGCTGAATGATTCTACATGAAGCCTTTCTTATCTAAAGACATAATTAGAATTTAGAAAAGTGATTATGAGTTTATGATGAAGAATATTGTCATCATGGAATATTAAATGGTCAATAAAATGTTAATTATGAAAAATGAAAAGTGCATGCTAAGATTTCAAGTAGGGAAGGTAGAATACTCAGTGGTATTGCAGTCTGTCAACAAAAACTTGTGACTATTTCTTAGAAAAAAAGATTGTGCTAGACACTGGGATATGGTGGTGAACAATTGACACAGTCTTTGACTATAGATATAAAATTGTTTGAGCATGTTGTGTCAAATTTGAAGGTCAAAAGTGAAAATGAAAATAGATGATTGGGAAAGCTGGTTCAAACCTCTCACATTTTTTCAAATTAGTGTGTTTTGTTGATAATATTTTAATTTCAGTGTTCGGGGACCAGGCTAGAGATGGGAGTGAAATTCATGCAATTCAGCAATCTGGACCCCTGCCTCATCAGAAGAGCATGGCCCACATGGAGGAGAAGCAAAAGGAAGGGAGCTGGTTCTTGCTGCTCCCAGCTTAGTGTCCTTGTCTAATCCCAAAGCTCCTGCTTTACTGTTTTCCTGGTTTACTCAGTTCCTTGACCCAAACCAACCCAGTCTCAGTCTCACTTGTGGCCCTATGAGGTCCCTCCTAAGGAGACCTACATGGGGTAAACAAGCTTTTTCTTTGGATCTTTATTTCTGCCATTGCCACCTACTGAGGATTCTATAAGGGATCTATTTGTTTCAAATGTGTCACTTTTTTAAGGCCTCCCAGAGACAGTACTAAGGGGCAAAGTTTGCTAGGCTGAAAAAGACAGGAGAAAGACCTGACTGAAATATTCCTCGGTATATCCTACAAATACCCCTTTTAAAGGCATGGAAACCACATATCCCACATAATACGCCTGGGGAATTTGTAGCCAGCTATGTTTTCAGAGGATGTGGGAGGTAGAGTTTTTATAATATGATTATTTATAAATATTCCAGAAATGCCAGACATTGGTAGGGTGACCTGGTTTATAGAATTGGAAAAGGGCCATGTTGAAACCTAGAATTCTTTTCTTTTTTCTACAGTTAAATGAATAAAAGTTCCAAAAATTCAATTCAATACTGAGCAGGAATTTTGATGTAGCTTGTATTGACAAGAGTGGTTTTTGGAATTCATAAAAATATAATCTTAAAATGGAATTTGATGGCCATATTATTTGATATCGTATATATATATAGATGGGAAGAAAAAGGTTTTGGGGCATACAATCAATTGCTCAATATACAGACTTGTTTAACTAATAATTGTCAGCAAGAAATTTACCTCAAGGAGGAAGAACCATACAGCTATAGATCCTTAGGAAAGGCCTATAGTAGTAAAATTGAAGTTGATCGGCATTTTCCAAATTGTGTTTCCCTTTATATCATATCAGAATATGTTCAAGTGCCATCGCAAAAGAGTTCTATGGTCAAATAAGTTTGAGAAACACCATATCCTATATTTCCCCAATGGAGTATCCATATTTGTTAAAAGATTTTTAAAAGCCCTCAATGAAGGAACCTATTTAACTTTGTTTAACCCAACTTTACTCATTTCTTGGTAGAAGTCTTGTGTCATGGAAACACTATTAACATCTTATACTATGTAGCTGTCATACTGCATATATCAATTGCATATATCAATGTAATTGATAGAAATTACATTGATTTTTTTTTTTTTTTTTGAGATGGGGTCTTCTCTGTTTCCCCAGCTATAGTGCAGTGGTGCAATCATAGCTCACTATAACCTGGACTCCTGAGCTCAAGTGATCCTCCCACCTCAGCTTCTCGATTAGCTGAGACTACAGGCACTACCACCATGCTTGTCTAATTTTTTATTTGTTGTAGAGACAGGGTCTCACTATGTTGCCCAGCTGGTATCAAACTCCTGGTCTCAAATGATCCTTCCACCTTGGCCTCCCAAAGTGCTGGGATTACAAGCCTGAGATGCTGTGCCTCGCCATACATTGATTTTTTTGATGGAGAGATTTGGCTAATCTGAGCTGCTTGTGTCTCTGAGGAAGACTGAGGTGAATGTTGGCATGTGTCAGTCAGGAATTCTCATTGTCTTTCACGTTAGGTCAAGTCCTTCATGTGGACAAAAGGACAGCCAGGCTGGGAATATGACTATTAGCTGGAGGAATTCTGTGTGCAAAAGTCACAGTTATCTATTTCATCCTTCCTTCTAGACCTCAGATGGATTGTGGTTACTGCATCCATCAATACTGTTTTTTTAGTTTTTAGTTTTTTTCAGAAAAGGCATTTAAAAATTGGTAATAGTGGCCTACTATATCTGCGGGGTTGCCTCACACGTTAACAGGGAACACCAGCCTATTTGTGGCATTGGTAAAGGAGGCATGTCAGCATGTGCTGTTTTTCACAGTGAGATGAAATGATTATCCCCCAAACCCCAAACAAACCCCTCCTTAGGAAAACAAACACTTGCAAGTTTATTTTATAAAATCTGTGTTGAACTTATATAAATATATTGTGACAGCAACTGTCATACTGCATATATCAAGAAAGTGCTTTGAAACTTTATGCAAATACATGGGTGATATATACACTACTGTACACCCCAAAGACTACCCATGTGTTCTTGGTGCCAAGGAAAACACAAATGTTCTCCTAACTTTTCAGAGGAAAAGTCACCACAGCTCTGTACCTTTCACAGCCCCGTTCTCTTGGCCAGTGAAATATACTTTGACTGGCTAAACCCAGACAGTGGGGTGGGGACGAAGGTGCCAGAGGTTCATTTTTAATTGATAACACTTACAGAGCAAGCACTGTGCTCGACACTTTAAGCACACTGTTGCATATAATTTTCACAACAGCTTTGTGAAGAAATAGCATTGTTTAGAGATAAAATAACCAAGACTCCAATTAAATAAACTGCCCAAGGTCACTCTTTTATTATTCTATGGAGCTGCCTGGCATTTAAAATTAATTTGACCATATATGTATATAATAGCTAACATTTATTGAGCATTTCTTATATGCCAGGCATTGAATTAAAAGCTTTACCTCCATTGTCCTATTCTTCGCATGAACTCTATGACACTAAATAATATTGTTTTTCCCAATTTACAAATGAAAAAAATTGAAGCTTAGGAGAAGTTAATTAACTTTGGTGCAAAGTAGCAAGGAATAGAACTGGGAATCTGAAGGAGCTCTTAACCCCGGGAGTTTGTTCCCTTAAGCATATGTGTTTCCAGCTTTCCTCCTTGATTTAGAATCTGGAACTATTTCCTGGTTTGTATTGAGTTTAAGGCATAGATCTTCTCGTGTCATCAAGAACTAGGTTTTCCATAACATTTTAAAGTCATTATTTTTCCTCAAAGTTTTGATTTATCACCCATTATCTGGAGTATGGTATAAGTTCTGCATGCATGGATATTGTTATTTCTACAAATTGAATGATAGAGAAGATTTGGAGTCTTCAAGAGTATTTTAATGCAGACACCTCATATCTAAGTATTGGACGAAAGAAATGTCCTCTTTACACAGATTTGTAGCTTTTTGCCCATACCATTGGGCTACATTGGTAGCTGTGTACCCTTTGGAGTTCGGAATGTTTGAGAAGAGAATCCTTTAATATTTTTACCATGAGCAATTTTGTTTCAAACACTGCTCCTTTCATTCCCAAGTTTTAAGAATGCTTCTGCTTTTTAAAGTAAAATTCATCAGACCCTCCAAGAAATAGTAATGTTGAACACTTTGCTCTAGTGGTTGCCCGTTTCCCTACCATGGCATGTTTTATTAGTGTTGGAGTGAGAACAACCGTTTTCCAGCAGGATTGATTCTAGAGAGTGGGCCACTTTTCATTTCACGGTTAGAGACTGGGAGGATTTGGGAAAGAGGGAACAAGAATTAATCCTCAAGGCTACCACAGGCCAAACCAGGTCAAAGGCTCAGTAGATCATACTCTTTGTCCTAGACCACTGGAAACACTTTCCTAAAACAAAAACACCAAATGGTCATTGTATATGGAAGTCCACACAATGCATTTTAGGCAAAGTAGCATATTTTCTACCTTACGAATTTTTGGAAGGGGGATGGAGACCTTTTGTTTTAGAGTTTCATTCACAGAGTCCATAAACACTTATCAGGTAGTCACTTATAACACATAAGCATTTAATACACTATCTAAATATTAAGAGAAATACTTCAACTGAAAGGGCAACATCCATAATCCAGGCTTGGGAATGTACAGGACATTCTTCACATCAGAAATATGTTCAACCACTCGGAGCTAGCAATGTTCTGATCATGAGTTGATTATGCACATTGAGTTACTTGTTTATATCAGTTCTCTGAACTTGGAAACCACATGTAGTATCAATGGATGAGGCTCTTTATAAATAATATAGACCAACTTAAGAAGTGATTTTCTGGATTTCCTGGTTAAAAAAAAAAAAAAAAAAAAAAGCTAAGCGTTCAGCCTTCAGTATGTAAGTTTTCACGTAATCTGCCTGTTTTTAAGACATTACCATCAACTTTAAGTTAGGCCGGTAGAATAAAATGATCTTTCTGAACTGCTATGTCCCTGAATTCTGGACATTTGCCCCAAGAATATTCCCCTTCAATACTGGTCTTTGAAGAGAGCCCTAGGCATGTTCCAAGGGACTTGCCCCCTGGCCATTGACCACAGAAGCCCTGACATCTCTTTTAAGTAGATTGAACATTCCTGGATTTATAATCAAAGATGGCATTCCACTTGTCTTCCATTAGATTCACAGGAACCACAGAGATTGTCTTTGGTTTTTAGTGCAACAGTTAGGGTGCTTCTGACAAGCCCTTAAACTTCTATCCTTCTAGTTACGGTCTTTTAAAAAAAAGTCCTGAACTGCTGTCCTTTTCTGTATCATTATCTGAAATAAGGTACTAACTAAGAATATTCAGGTAGAATTTTCTTCTATCTAACTGGTTTAGACTTGTGTTTCTCCATCCTTCTTGAGAAAGACCTTTGGGGTTAAGCATTTTGTCACCGTTGCGGAGCTGCTATCCACTCAGACCTTACCCATGATCATAACCCTTCCATCCAGCCATGGCCTCGCTGAGGTGCTGCTCTCTTCTGGCCTCTCAGCATGTTCTGGCCAAGATTACAAGATCATGCTTCTGAACCTGGCCTAATGTTATTCCAGAAGAACTTCAATTTAATATAACTTATTGGCCAAGCCCTTCTTCCCGTCTGGCCAATACATGAATCAATTTGTCAGAGAATATGCCTTGTGGATTTGTGCTATACTGCCAAATGCTGAGCATTGCTGACATTGATCATCTTTCGGTAGGAAGATGGAGAGTCTTCCTAGAAAGTCAGAGTATATGATAGAGGAAATACCACTTTCCTGAGCTGGAAAAGATTCTATCTTCTGCCATGTCTGTCTGCTGTTGTTCCCTCTATTTGGCATTGCTGCCATTTTTCCAAGCACTTTGGTTCTCAGCCTGTCACGGCTACTACTTCCACCAGCTTTGCACATTTCAACTAGTATCCTGGAGGCCTCAGATGACAAAGCAGTGTAGAAGTCTTCACTCAAGTGGCATGGGCCAACATCACTTTCCTTTTTATGTGCTTTACTCAATTATAGGACACCTAAATCAGTAGGGTCTATACTTGAATCTCACAAAGATTTTAGTTAAACAATTCTTTTGTGCTTTTACTTTCACTATTCTTTCTCCTCTAGGACAATACAGGCGTCTGTGGTACTGAACTTCGGAGGATGTGAGTGACAGATGCCAAGTTATATTGGTGATAGCATGTTCCTTCTGTCAGGCTCAGTCAGTAGGTGATTCTCTTGTTGTTCATTTCTTCCTCCCTTAGGGTGGATTTTCTCTCAGGAGAAGCCAACAGGTGAACCTCTTCCTTTCACTGGACCTGCCCAAACATGTCAGAACACTAGCTTTGGCTCATGCTAGGACCCCCCACCACAGCTGGTGCCAACAGACTATACACTTATTTTTCTTTGATCATATTTGGCCTGGATTAGGATCGTCCCAAGAGCTTGCCAAGATTGGGTTTCAGCCTGTCTCAAAACACAAACTTAAAATTGGTTGACAAGACCAATACCTGGGAGCATCATGAGTTTGAATGAAGAGTGCCGGAAACTTCTAGTCTCTCTGCACAGTGTTCCTTGATGGAGGCCACGGAGTGTTTATTATAGAACATCATGACATTGTACTTACAACATTTTGGATTTTGTTAAAATTTTAGGAAATTGCCACCTGATACAAATTAGAGAACTGCACATAGCAATGGATACCAAATAGATATTCTGGATTTTTTCATTTAAAGACCACAATGTCTGACATATAGAAACTCAAATATTTATTGAAAGGGTGAGCAAAAAGGATGCCGTGACTTCAATTGCTATTTAGAAATTAAAATGAAGTTTAAATGTAGTCTTATTTTTCCGTAGTGTGTTCAGGCATACTAAGAAAAACCTGGAAGACTTCTAAGTATAATTTTGTCAACACAGTGAGAGGGATTCAGGTATATCTTAATTAAGAGTCATTCATGTCAAGATAACAGATATTTTTTGTACCTCAAGAAACCTCAATGGAGCACAAACATTTCTGAGTTATTTTCAACTTTAACTGACAACCCAACAAGTAGGCGTTTCACTGAAAACCAAACACTTCTGATGTTACTCTGGCCTCACTGTGTGGCTAGGCACAGTGGAAGACAGAAGAAATATTAATGAACATGGCTTCTGCTCTCTGTGAACTTTCATCCTAGTTTGGGACAAATGATAAACCCATATGAAGCACTGTGGGAACAAAATGAAACCATATAAACTATTTTAGGTAGCCAGAACTTAAAGGCAAACAGAAAGGTTTAGGAAAACAGTTCATTGGTGATGTCTTGGGTTTCTGTCTCTGCAGTTCAGTATTTCTAGAAGTCTTGAGCAGTCAAAGGCCTCCCTTTGGTTTCCTCCTTAGTGCCTATCCAAAGTTGTTGTGATGTAGACAGCCTGGGGAACATGAAAAATGCCCTTTCTCCTGCATAATGGTGTTATTTCCTTCCTTTTAGGAATGGCTCATAACTCTTAGGAGGTGTGAGTTCTAAATGATTGTTCTTTTCATCTTCCTGGAAGCGGGCCAGGCTGTAGATAAAGCGTTTGATGTGTGAGCAGTAGGCTTGTAACAGCTTTGACTACTTCTATGATGATGAAAGGTTGAACTTTGATAAAAATGGCAAGAAAAGGAAAAGGGCTCATTTTCTTCCTTTCACTTTTTTTTGGTTTGTTTTGTTTCTGGTCAGCAGTTGAGAAACGTCCTACCAGGGTGGTCTGCGAGGTCTACAGGAATCTGAAATGTTAGGAGGTGTTTCCCTGTGGATTAACTTGTTTATTTATTGATCATTTCAGAGAGGGAACACCCAGGCTCAGAGGCATGGCAGGAGCTGGCTGTCAGAGCCCTTATCAGCAGGCCCCGCCTCTCCTCCAGTCTCAGCTCAGCCCTGGAAGGGGAAAGACCTTGCTGGGGGCAGTTTACTGGGTCCAGCTGTCATTCAGCACCTGCTTCCACACACCACACAATCCAGGGCTGCAAATCTACTCAGACTCCCAGAGCTTTGCCTCTCCTGTCGGTTCCCAGGGCATTTGTTCAGAGATCTGATCTGAGCTTGTAGGGTGGCCTTATCTTCCTGATTCTAAAATAGACAAAGAGGAAAGTAAAATATGTGTGGACACCCAGAACCAGTTGGAATTTGCCTCAAACAATATCGCAGTCTTTCATTAGTGATTTGTTGTGTCTGCCTGAGTGGAAAGCTTGAGTTGGCGGAAGGAGAAGAATTTCTAAATTTTCTTTTTCAAAGAAAAAATATAAAAGAAAACAAACACATGAACAAACAAACAAGGAAACCTGCCCTTCAGCTGAGTGACAGGAAGAGCTAAGATCAAGAACTCCAAAGTGAAGATGAGGCCAATTTTACCTTTAAAAATGAGACTTAAGCAAATACAATAACCAAATCCCCTTTTTAAATGGAATTTAGTGGCCGGACAGTGTGGCTCACACCTGTAATTGTTGTGCTTTAGGAGGCTGAGGCAGAAAGCTTGCTTGAGGCTGAGAGTTTGAGGTCACAGTGAACTATGATTGCGCCACAGCACTCCAGCCTGGGTGACAGAGAGATGTTGTCTCTTAAAAACAAACAAACAAAAAAGGGATTAGTGGAACTATGGTAAAGACATTTCCGTCATGTATTTATTTAATAATCTAATGTTTACTTTATGAAATTATGATCTTTGGCTCTGCCCCTATATGCAGTTGAAGTTTAATGCCGTCTGCATAGCCAGGCTGGACCTGCTCACTCGTGCAAATGTTGAAAGAAGGCATCTAGCTGTGCTATCCACAGGCTGAGGCCTCGCAGTGCCTGCTCTGTAACCCCTCCACTGAGACCAGTTGAGGCATTTTTTTCTATAAGAATCTTGAGATATAGCGAACATGTTTAAATTCTTTGGGAGTCATCTAGCTGACCGTGAGAGGACACTGATGTCCCTACAGGGCTCTATAGCATGGGCCAGAGGGTGCCTGGCCAAGTCCCACAGCTTAGTGGGACTTAAGAGCAGTGCCTGCTTGGTAACCCCTCCACTGAGACCAGTTGAAGCATTTTTCTATAAGAATCTTGAAAGACAGCGAACACGATTAAACTCTTTGGGAGTCATCTAGCTGACCATGAGAGGACATTGATGTCCCTACAGGGCTCTATAGCATGGGCTAGAGGGTGCCTGGCCAAGTCCCATGGCTTAGTGGGAACTTCATCTTAAAGGGTTGGTGCTGGCCAGCAAGACTGGCATAGCGTCCCTGAAAAGACCTGTTGGCAGCAAGGACAGTTTTCTTACTTCATTAACACCCAAAGTTGCTCCTGAAGCTGTCCATCAGCGCTTATAATTTGCCTATGCCAAAAGTAGAGGGCGAATAAGATGAAAACATTGGATTGTCTGGTTTGAATTTCATCTTCTAACTAGGCATGGGTGCAGGAAGAAGAACAAATACGTGGATGTGAACTTACTCAGATCGCAAGCCATATGACCAGGATTTAAATCCAGCTTCTTGGCTATCTTTTCCTTTTGGAAAATATTGGAAACACTAGCTGTTTTGGTGAGGTGTGTTGTAGTCACATTAGGCCTGAAATATGATATATGGGACTACACAGAGAAATTAAATGTCATTTATTTAATAATAATTAGGGTAGGCAGAATAATGCATGCCCTGGCCCCAAGATGTCCATGTCCTAATCTCCAAAACCTGTGAAGGTGACCTTACATGGCACAAAAGACTTTGCAGATGGGATTAAGTTAAGGACCTTGTGATGGAGAGGTGACCCTGGATTCTTTGGGTGGGTTGCCCACTTACAATAGTCCTTCTAAAAGGGAAGCAGGAGGGTCAGAGTCGGAGAAGATGTGATGACGAGCAGAGAGTGTAGTCAGAGGGAGGTCTGAAGGTGCTTCACTGATGGCTTTGAAGATGGAGGAGGGGGCCATCAGCTATGGAAGGCAGGCTGCCTCTGGAAGCTGGAGAAGGCAAGGAAACAGATTCTTCTCTAGAGCCTCCAGAAGGAATGCAACCTGCTGACACCTGGATTTTAGCCCCATGAAACTGATTCCAGACTTCTGACTGTAAGAAAATAAGTGTGTGTTGTTTTAAGGCCACTCCATTTGTAATTTGTTATAGCAGCAATAGAAAACTTAAGAAAATAATATAAACAATAATAACAGTGATGCAATTAGACTTAGAAACATTAATTGGTGTGCAAAATAAAAGGAATTTGTTTCAGGCTTGGTTCTCAAGACAGGGCATTAGTTCATAGTTCTCTTAACAGGTCGTGAAGTACAAAAGGGTTTTGTTTTTCTCAGCCCCGTGGACCCTTTCTCAGGGGTCTTTGTTTGCTATTTTTTATGGGACAAAATAAGTGTCTTCGTCGAGCTTTGCTGACATGTTCTTGAATATCTATGTGTAGAATCAGAGTTGAGTTTTATTTCATCACTTGGATACCAAAACTCATATGAAGTCATATGTCCAGGTTTTAGGGGTCAGAAAACTTCCAAGATCCTCACAGATTTTTATGATAAAACCTGCATTGGTTTCAGCACAGACTCCTTGGAGAAGCACAATTCTACCCTGTCAGCTCTGATCACAGCTCTGTCTCTACCCACACTGTTTCTCGGTGACCTCTTCCTTCACAAGCCTGAAGAAAAGTGGCTTCCAGCCACCAGAGAAGTGAATTGAGGCCTGTTCTTCTCTCACTGAGACTGCTCCACTTGAAAAATGGGCTTCATCCTTCAGAACACTTGTCTTGAGCACATGTTAGAAGCTATGATGTGTGCTAGCTGCTGGGGGAATGAATAAGATAAATAAGCTTTAAGTCTTACTTACTGGAAGTTCATGCCAGTGAAGCATTTGGCAAAGCACAGTGCCTTGGACAGAGGCATTGAATTCATCCAGGAAAGTTACTAAAAATGCACGTTCCTGGACTGTGGTTTGAGGAATCATTGGCCTAGTACTCTAGTTCTCAACTGGAGGTGGCTGTGTTTCCCAGGGGACATTTGACAATGTCTGGAGACATGTTTGGTTGTCACAATTAGAGGATGAAGGGTGTCACTGCCATCTAGCAGGCAGAGGCCAGGGATGCTGCTGTACATCCTACAATGCATAGAACAGCCTCTGAAGCAAAGAATCACCTGACCCTAAATGTTAGGAGTGTAAAGGTTGAGGAACTCTAATCTAGTGGGTAAGACACACACACACACACACACACACACAATTATACCACTGTGGTGTATACATACCCAGATGTATCCCACTATAGTGTGTGTATGTGTATGTATATGTATATGTATATGTATATGTATATGTATATGTGTGTGTATCTATATAAACACCTCTGTTAATGTATTTAAAGTATTATATGCTCTGGGGCAGTAAGTGCACTGCCTTCTAGCTTTGTCTGAGAAATCTAGGGTGGGCTGAAAGCTGAGTTCCCACACTTGGCAGCTCATCAGGGCCACATCTTGTATCAGTCAAGGTCCCATCAAGAGGCATAAACCGTACCAGTTATTTGAAAATAGAGGATTAAATATAAAGAACTATTAACTAGGTAACTGAATGACAAAAAGATAATTCTAAATTATCGTGGAGATACCACCTGCTAGATGAAACCACCACCTCTAGGGTTGGGGAGCAATGGAATGAGAGTAGAATTATTAAAACTTAGAGGAGGGGCTGTGTGGAGCTGAGATTCAGACTTCTGAGGAGGGGGTGCCAGCTGGCTGGAGTGGGATGTTGAGATGAAGCTGGTTTTACTTGCATGAAATGTTGGAAAATCTCTAAACTGGGATCAGTTGCTGATGTGGGAAGGAAGTGCTGCTGCCTGGTGAAGCAGCATTAATGGGACAAGAGGCCAAGGGAAACAAACAGAAGGAACCAGTCCCTTGTCTGGTGCCCCTGCAGGCAGAGCCTATCTTAGACTAAGCTAGCAGAGCAGAAATGTGGCATGCAGAGCCTCAGCTTCAGCACCAGAAGGCAGAGTGTGAATGAGGATGTGTGGGTTTGGAGTCCGAAGACAATAGCTTAGTGACTGAGACGTAGTTGCAGCTTTAATAGAATACAGGTGCCTGGGTTCTGCATCGGAATCTTGGACACAAAGACCTCAATATTTTTTTTTTTGCAAGATTTCTATGGGTGATTCCGACCCACTGCCTAGATTGAGCACCCTGAATAGAATGAGGAGCCTCTAAAAGTTTTAAAGCATGGAAATAGCCCATTATTATTTGTAGATTCAAAAGCAAATTCTTTCAACTGAGTGGAGGAGGTGAGTAAAGGGCCTGTGTTGGTGGATTATAAATTAGCTATGGGGATGGTGAACACTTTATCTTCTTCCCCAAGGAAGAAGATAAAGTCCCAGACTTACAGATTTCCATATTAGGGGCATCTTGTTTAAGATGTAAAAGAGAGAGAGAAGGAAAGAAGGGAGGTGGGGGGAGAAGACAACATGAAAGGAAAAAGCCCTGGAGGCAAAAGGCAGATACATAATGTGGATTTTATCTAAGTAAATAACAAAAACGTGGACAATATATTTTATCTAAGCCATTTTGATAAAAAGCAGACATAAAGCTACAACCAGGGAAGACATCTACCAGGGAAGACACAAGAGATGTCTAGAAGGAGAGAAAGTTCTGGCCATCACTTTGATTATACTTCACACTCCAGCTGAGAAATTGTGCTGTGGTCTTTGGAAGGAAAGGCTCTATTAGATGGAAATAAGTCAACTTGGATGTTAGAACAAAATTTACATTTCAACCCTGCCACTTACTTGTTGGGTGGCAGATTTTCTAAGCAATTTCCTTAAGGCTTACAGACTCATTCTCTACTCTAGGAGTGACAATAGCTTGCCCACAGGGTCTTCTGGAGACTTATGAAAAGTACCTAAGCACAGTATCTGGCACAACCCAGGCTTGTCACTCACTACCTATTGGAGGTGGCCTCTCTCCCCTTGTCTACTCTGCTACTGTCCCCTCAATCTGCCACCTCATCTGCTGTCCCTTTTCTGCTTTGATTTGTAGATTAGACTATTCTTTGTAGACCAAGAACAGGGAAAACCAAATCCAAAAATCTTTACTCCTGGAAGTTAAGTTAAGTTAAGTTAAGTTAAGTTAAGTCATGCTCTGGAAACTTAGCATGATATAGTTCTAGGCCAAAGTAAGGCATGGCTAAGGACATTCATGTTTTTTGGTGAAGTTTTTTGACCAAATATGTATTTCAGAGTGGTTGCTTTGCTCACATACCAGCTTTTCACCACTGACTGATATGATGTAAGATTATGGACCACACTTAAATCCTTTGCACTCAAGATATATTTCTCTCCTACACCGCCCCCTCCAGCTTTTCTCTCTTTTCTTCCCACTTCCATCTCAGAAGCAACTCTAGAGAAAAAACAGAGAACTCTATTTTTTTTTTCCCAAAGAATTGGGCATAGGAAAAATTGCTCTAGAATGTGGAAGAGTGTAGCTGATTCATTGTAATGGGTTAGCACTGCACTACTCTGCTCCCAGCCTCTGGTTACGGAGCCAGGCTCTGCTCCTGGTTGGGAGATGAGTGCCGCATCACATGCTACAAGATGGTTTTCAGCCCCCAAGTCTCACTGGGTACTCAGCTGTTGGAGAAGCATCCTGCATGCGCATTGCTGTTGTTTTATCGTCTTGAACTCATCACCATATTCAGGAAGATAGGTTTTTATTATGCAACAAAAATGCTGCTCTAGGGTAAACTTTTACACAAAGCAATTGTGTTCCTAATGGAACCATCTAAAACAAAAATAAAGGGGCAGAAAATAGGCTTGGCATAGGTTTCAGATCTTTCTTTTAAAAAAAATCGCTAATTTTTGAGAGAAGCACTTGGATATGCAATTTGAACAAATGACCATCTCTAAAGAACAAACTTACCTTTCTAAGAAGAGGCAGATGATGAAAATTATAACACACGAGTACAGTGAAAGTTCCTAGCATTTCTTTTGTTGCTGACCAGATAAGAATACAGTCATTTGTCCTTATGTATTTTAACCATTTAGGAATTTTCAAATATTTAACAAAATATGTGAGACATAGTTTTTAGTTATGCTTATAGGTATCCTACCAGCTTTACATGCTGAAGTTGAATGTTGCTTTTTGATGTATTAACACCAACAAACAGTTAGTATCTAAAATGTACAAAACACAAGGCTAGAATGTGTAAAACCCAATAAAACACAATGGTAAGTGGATGAGACAGCCCAGAACTATGCCTGGGCTTAGTTGTTATCAGCATCCTGTAATTAAAGTGGTCTGAAATATTCAGATTCTAGAGCTCATTCTATGTGGTAGCTCTGCCTTTCATTCACTAATTTTTTTATTGAGATTTTGTTTCCTTGAGCTCATTGCTCTTCTGAAGGATAGTAGGCACAGAGCACTGGCCCCTACCCTCAAGACAGTTTAGCTTGGAAGTAAAGTCAATGTCTCCTTGCAGGATGTGCCAAAAATATGTATGTGTGTGTCCCAAATACAGGGGTATAGATGAGAACAGAGGTATGGAGAGATGGAGGAGGTTACTAGGAACTGAAGGTTCTAGAAGGCTTCACCGGTGAGAAGAGGCTTGAAATTAACCTTGAATGAAGTAGGATTTTGATAGGGGTTAATGATGGTGGTGGGGTTGTGACAGAGGGAAAGAGGTATGTTTAACAAAGATGGAAACCATAATTTATGTTTGGGGGCCATAAAGAAACTCTCTCTTTATGCTGGAGTTGGGAGAAAAGAAGATTAGAGAAGAGATTATGGAATGTTTTGACAAAGTAGGCTAATGCGATAATAAAGAACTGATGCATCTGAATAATGTAACCAAATTTATTTCTTGCTTATTTCACAGTTCATTGCAGGGATCTGGCGGGCAGACTTCCATGTGATAACCCAGGGAACAAGACTCTTCCAATTTTTTGTAAAGTGCATGATGCCTTCTGCATTTAGCTGGCCATCTGTCTAGTAGAGAGAAAGAGTGAGAGCATGGAGGATTGATGTAGACCTATAAGTGTTTTATATTATTTCCATCCATCTCCCATTGGCTAGCATTCAGTCATATGGGCACACCTCACTGCAAGAGAGTCTGGGAAATGTAGTATAGCTATGGCAAGAGAAAAGGGTAACCAATTTTGGTGAACACATGGTCTCTATTATATTGGCTTTTAGCTCGAGTGGGTTGAACTTTATCCTGGACGAAGTGGTAGGTCATCTTTAACCTTAGCAGGGGTGGGGCATGCTCATGGGCCATATACACTCCTTAAAGGGGATGATTTTTGTGTTATATTCACTGCTGTATCCCCAGAGTATGATAGGCCTTAAACAAATGTTTGATAAAATAATGGAGTGATGGATAGATGCTGGAAAGAAGGTCTGGTCATGTTGAACCTTCCCAGATGGATTAGTGAAAGAGAGTTGAGGCAAGGAAGCCAATCAGAAAGCTACTGTGATCATCTGATAGTACATTTACAGTTGGAATTTGTTCAGTTTTAGAAACAGAAATGTTTACTTCTGCCATTTTACTCTCTTAGCCTACAGCATAGCCACAGATTATAGTTTAATCAGAGTCCCTGCTGAGTTGAAATCTTAGAAGCAGGTTGTGAGCTGCAACTGTGTTCCTAGGAAAGGCCTGGACTTTCTTTGGAGGCATTAACTGGAATGCAGCCTCTGGACTTGGGCTTTGTCACAATACTGCAACCCAAACAAAATAAAACTTGACTAAACCAGCAAACCCAGATTGGAGTTCAAGTTACTTTAACGGACTCTTGGGAAGCACAGACTGCAGTTGTATTATGTATGCAAAATTTGCTCTTTGACCTTATTGTAAGGAAAATTACTTCAGTACACATAATCTTTTGCCAGCTTTCCAAAGCATTGGATGAGTTACTCTTTTGCAATTGTGCAATATTTTTTAAATTTCAATTTTCAAATATGGTTGAAAAATAGATGCTGATCCAACAAGAACAGAGAATATGAATGAAAAGAATGTGTTCTCTGTGCACCTACAAGAAGTCAATACATAGGCAACCTTGTGTGGCCCGAGGCTTCAGGATTTTAGGAAGTTGCTTGCAGATGAATTTCTTTGAAATTAAAAGCTAAGGGCAGCATCTTGGGTGCTTCCTCTAGATTCAACTTTTGTGCTTCATGTCTAAGCTGGGGCTGACCCCAGGGCCTGGCCACGATTCAGGTTACACGCCCCTGAAGTCTGATGAAAGGCCTCTAACTTTAATATTATGCAGAGTTGAGTGAGGAATCTCAGAGCAGCCTGGGATTCTCGGGAGATTTTTAGTGATTCTTGTTGATTTGGAAATAATGTAAAAACAACAGAAGAGTTTTTTGTGGTATTTTTGCATGTTCTCTATTGGCTTGGGGGAAGAATCCAACATTAAAGAGGCGTAAAAAATAACAAATATTTTAAAAGACATATAACATGCCCTCCCCTTTTCAGCCATCCCCACCAAAAAAATAAACTGTTGTAATAAAAATGGCGAGAACAGGAAGGGAAAACAGAAACAACAGGCGGCCGCAGTGTGCTGGGATGGGAACAGACAGGCCCCTAGTGGCTGAGGCTGATTCTTCTATGGCCAGAAAGGAGTGGGGAAGGTGTGAGGAAATGCATCAAATGGAATCTTTCCCTTGCGGGGTCCATGGCTTTTTAAGCTGTGAGTTTCTCATTTCCTGAGGCCTCTTGAGATATAAATTATGTGCTTAAGACAAGGAACCTGCAGGTACTAGTTTGGTTTCTAGCTCAAATCGCAGAGAAGTCAATTCATTGAAATTCCACTTGCTGAGTGATCTGTTTAACAAATTCACTGATTTTCTTAAAAGAAAAGAAAAGAAAACCTCAATTATTTTAAATTTTCATAGCAATTTCTATTGCATAGGATAGTTTTCACATCAGCTTTGCCAGTTTGTTGGATGTAAATCAGCTGGAAAACCTTATTTCGGCCCCAGCTTTCTGAATATGAAGTTACAACTTAACTGGGCCTGGGGAAGCAGGCGCCTCTGGTGAGGGATAGGAGGGGGAAGTCAGCAGACTGTATCCTTAGGCAGGGAAGAGGGGATGCTGAGGTTAAACCAGGGGGGCAGTGGATGTTGGAGGTATGGAGTGGTGGAGAACAGAAAGGGTCAAGAATGAGAATGAGGGAGCAGGGAAAATATTCAGAGACTCCAAAACCTCTCCAAATAGGTTTCTGAGACTCTACCAGTTCTTCTCATATCAATCTTCATAATTTTAATTAGTGGAAACAGATTTGGATACCTTGGTGAATTCAGTGAAATAGTTCTTCTGAATATGGGCTTTTGGTATATCCATTTTCAGCAGGCTGGCCACTTCATGTACTTGGAACCTCCTTGAGCCATTTTAGCAGCACCTTCTAGCTGTGGCAGACACCGAAGCCTTCCTGGAGGAAGATGTCTGCAGAACTTATAGAAAGATGTGTGTCTGGAAGATAGGAGGAAAAGTCTCAAAATGCCAAAGGGTTCCTTTGCTTGCTTGGCAGAGTGGAACTAGAAGGCCGTGACCTATTAGGATGGTCCACTCATCCTGGTTTGCATGAAACTTTCCTGGTTTTAGTACTCAAAGTTTCCAATCCCAAGCAAACAGAGACAGTTTGGTCTCCTATACCTACTGTAAAGGTGGTTTTGAGATGGAAAAAGATAAAGAAAGTGGTGGTGGGTGAGAGGAGGTGATGCTGGAATCACCTCCTCAAAGGCGGTCTTTTTGCAGCTGCAGTTTGTATGGCCTACAGGGAAGATCAAAGGACACTTGGGGAAAATCACATGGGCCTGAGCAGTCGACCCAGGGACCTAATACTAGGGAAGAGCCTTAGGTTTGTTCTAGATATCTTGGTTGTACAATCTACATGCACTTACTTTTCTAAATATGCTTTTTTTTCTCTCTCTTTTCTTAGGGAGGCAGGACACAATGTGTGAGAGAAGTCTGTCCCATTCTCTCCTGTCCCCAGCACCTTAGTCACATACCCCCAGGACAGTGCTGCCCCAAATGTTTGGGTGAGTTACTATTTTCAGGTCAAAGAACAATGTAATTTCTTCTCAAAGTTTCTGCTGGGAGTGTTTATCCGTGTTATTTTGAGGTTCTCCAGTTGTCCTATTTCATGGCTTGTTAGAAACAACTACCTCTTCTAATTACAGAAGTGGAAAGTGTGTACAGGATTTGCTTCTTAACTGAGGCCTCCAGGGAGGCTTCTCTCCTGTCTTCACTTGTATCTGTAACTGGGTACACCAGATGACCTGGGATAATTCTCCCTTCTGGTGAGAAAGTATTGAAGAAACTATCTTTAATAGGGCATATGCCTATTAACAGAAGCATATTTTAAAGGTATTTGAAGTAAACCCATGGAGGAATATAGACTAGTGTTACTTTCAGAGTAAAAACCATGCAGGAAGAAACACATGCAAGAAAATGAGAGTTTTGGAAGGAAATAGTGAATAATAGCCAACAGAAAGAGAGTATGATCGCTTTCTTTTTGAGCATTTCATAGGTGCTAGGCACCATGCTAGGCACTTTATATATTGTTTTTTCTCATTTGATCTTCTCAAGAAGCTGTGAAATGTAGGTACTAAGTATATAATTCCTATGTGTAATGCAGGTGCTATTATTAGTTTTATTACACTGAAAAGGAATTAGATTCCTAGATGGCAGTCCAGCCAGTGGGTTGTGGATTTGATATCCGACCACAGGTATGTGTGATTCCTGAGCCCAGCTCTAACCTGCTGCAGCTCATCTTCCCTGGTGACACAGGAGGGCTGCATGCACATTGCCAGCTGAAAGGGGACAACTTATGATGGGTATTTTCTAGAGTATGAGGTTCTTTGGCTTTTGCTTGTATGCTACCTTCTTCTTCTTCTTTTTTTTTTTTGAGACAGATTCTTGCCCTGTTGCCAGGCTGGGTGCAGTGGTGTGATCTTGGCTCACTGCAACCTCTGTCTCCTGGGTTCAAGTGATTCTTGTGCTTCAGCCTCTCAAGTAGCTGGGTCTACAGACACATGCCACCACACCCAGCTAATTTTTGTATTTTTAGTAGAGACAGGGTTTCATCATGTTGGCCTGGATGGTCTCAATCTCCTGACCTTGTGATCCACCCGCCTCGGCCTCCTGCAGTGCTGGGATTACAGGCGTGAGCCACGGTGCCCAACCTATACTGCTTCTTAATGATTCCTGGGCCCTTAAGCTGGTTGAGGTCAGACTATCAAGTTTCAAATAAATATGGTGGCTTGAGCCACCATATAAATACAATAGAAGCTCCATCAACCTCCTTAGAATCTCCAGGGATCCTTGAGGGACTAATGTTTTCCCTAATTGCCTCTGGCTTGGTGTTTCTGCTCCTGCTATTTCTCTTGATTTTCCCTCTTTCCTTCCTTCCTTCCTTCCTTCTGATCTTTCTTTCTTTCTTTCTTTCTTTCTTTCTTTCTTTCTTTCTTTCTTTTTCTGTCTGTCTGTCTGTCTGTCTGTCATTTTGTCCTTTTAGAGGCTCCAGCAACTTCCCTAGAATCTCCAGGGATCCTTGAGAGGCTAATATTTTCCCTAATCGCCTCTGGCTTGGTGTTTCTACTCCTATTTCTCTTGTTTTTCTTTCTTTCCTTCCTTCCTTCCTTTCTCTCTCTCTCTTTCTTTCTTTCTTTCCCTCCCTCCCTCCCTCCCTCGCTTCCTTCCTTCCTTCCTTCCTTCCTTCTTTTTATTTCTCTTTCTATCATTTTGTCTTTTTAGATGCATCTCCCCTCAAATCTGTTTACATCCTGTGATGCCATTGAGTCAAGGCTTGGAGAGTAGATTTCACTGAGGGTTTGCAGGCAGTAAGCGTGATTATTTTACACAGAAGCATAGTGAACAACATAATATGGGATATTAAGCACTCTCGTTCTTAAAATGTCTTAATTGTTTTGCCTTCGGGACAATTTTACTGATGGTCTCTTCTATTTGAGCTCCTGTCACTTAAGGCCCATGCCTTTTCCTTGAATCCTCTCTCCTTCCTTTCAGAGTTTACTGTCTTCAACTCTGAAACAACCTGTTGATTTATTTTTCTCATTCCCAAGTTAGCACAGTCATACCATGAATTCTATTTTTTATGACCAAGTTGACAAATAAAGGTATTTTGTTAAACTAAGAGTTTTCACCTCTTTGATGGCTTCTCCCGCTAACTTCATCTAACAATGATTGCCTTCCTGCTACACACACACAAACACACATACACACATACACCTGCTACACACACGTACACACATACATACACACACATTTAAAGTAAATGTGAAACAGAAGAGCAAAGGAGAATTGCTTAGACGCTCCTGATTAAAGACATTTTCACTTCTATGTGTTCTGTTTGGGTTGCCAGTGTGTATTAGTGTCCCTGGAATAGGGTTAGCCAGTTTGGTGTGGCACAAATCATCATGCTGTGGGCCATGGTGGAAGCAGTGGCCACTTAAGTAGGAAAGCCATGACAAAGGGGATGGCATTTGGGTCTGGCTCCAAAGATAAGTAAGCTTGATTAATGCTTTGAAGCTGGTACTGTGGATATGCTGTGTCAGTTCAGAAGCTTCTCATATGAGCAACAGCTATTGTATTGAATGCAGGTTTTTCTGTTCATTTATGGTTATAAGGCATACTACAAAAGGAACAGTAAGTTTTGAGAAACTTGAAAATCATAACTCTTCCAAATGAGATCTTTTTTGGTTGGGCTAGACCCCAGTGGAATGACATGGAAATGTCTGAAGTCAGGCTGTACACAAAGTCTCTGAACCACTCCCTTGAATGTTTTATCTTATGTTGGACCATGATGACTTTGGGATTAAGGTAAGATTTTATGCTCTTTGAAGGTAAAAACCAACATCCCCACACAGCAAGATACAAAGACAAAAAAGCAAACACTAGGATGCTTTCTAGATGCTGAAATCTTAGTCTAATTAGACTTTAGATGATTGGGTGCTGTTTTGCTCTTAAATTTTCCCTTAGGCAGGGTTAACATGATATACCTCTGCCTTTGCAACATTCCTTTCCTTGTTTTCCTCATTCTCAATGGAGAGTCTCAGCACAGGAAAATATACACAGAGCAGCACCTAGTGCACTCTCACTGACACAACCCAGGTTCATATTTAAATTATATCACCTCTAATAATCATAATACATACCATCTGCCCATTTATTCAGGATGTGTAATGAACATCAGGCATTGCTTCAAGAGTTTTATATTTACAATTTTAGGTAAAATTTTCATTTTAGTGAGAAAGAATTGAAGTGATTGGTCACATTTGTTCAGGGGGATAAGCACATTGAAGAGTCTGTTTGTCAATCAATCAATAAATCAATTGATCAATAGACCCATCCAGCCATTCCTCCACCTGTGGAACAATATTGACTGCTATAGTGGTAGCATAGGCAACAGGCTATGGGAATGCAGAAAGGGATCATTAACTCTAAGAGGTAGAAGGGCCTCTGCAGAAACAATGTGGAGCTCAGCCATGATGAAGGTGCATTTTGATTGGTGAAGGATGAAGCTTCTACACAGAGCTCTGTATCTATCTATTTATTTATCTTCTGCCTTTTGCCAACAAGGATTTAAGACCACTTACAAAATACATGAAGCACATATAGATAAAGGATAGTAACAAGGCAAACCAGATTATCCCAATTAAAAAAATTACTCAACTGAAGCAGAGATATTTTAAATTATTAAAGGACAGAAATACATCTCTGATTGATTGATTGAAAGGATGATAATGTTTAAAGCAGTGAAAAATGACTTCACCATCATTTTTATAGTAAATATAAAAAATAACTGCTCAGTCATATTTCTTATTATAATGTCCTAAAACCAAGGTGCGATTAGACAGAAGTGATTATAATGGGATGGGCAATATCTATGTGATCCAGGCTGTGTGCAGCTTTCTGATTCTTCAGGGTAAACCTATTTGGGTTCCTTAGAGGAATATTTAGGGAAAGAATGAATTTTTTTTTATTTTGCAGATAATCCTTTAATTTACTATGTCAGTTCTTAGGAAGTTCAAGAGACTCAAGACCTGGGTGTGCACATAATACCTGTGTTAGTTGGGGAATTAACAATCATCATGCTAAATCATGCCTAGCCATGAAAGAGTTTTTGGTTGTATGCTTCAATATTAACACCATAGTTAGAGGTAGTGACATGGCAATGTGGTATTGATGATGCCATTTTATGAGTGAAGTCAGTGAGGCCTGGAGAAATCATACTCATTGGTCACGAGGGAGTCTATATGTAGGATCCAAATTATAACTCACTTCCACCTTTTGAGGGCCAACAAGTTTGCTCTTGGTGGTGAGAACCAAACTAATGATTTAGTTCTGCATCTATATTGTATCCTGGCCTTGAGGTTGGCTATGATAGGAAGAGAGCATGTTTTTCTTGACTCCCACTAACAGTTATTCTAACAATTCTAGTTCTGGGAACAGCATTTAGTATGTTTAGGTATTTTGAGCATTTCATTGGGCCTACTGATAAACAGAAATTGCTATTAATGTTTTTACAAGAAGAAAGAGTGGTATGAATAGAAATTTGATCAGTGAACATGAATTAACTTAGTCTTTAATTAAAGTAACATCGCAGAGATGTTTTGATGTGCTTCAAGGAGTAGAAACTCAAATACTAAAAGAAAGGAGGAAATTAGGTTGTACTCTTTATTTGGGATTGCTGTTTTGGTCCTTTCGTTCACCAATCCAGTCTTCACATCAGGGAAAACCAAGCAAGTTCTACAGAGATACTATGCCTATGAAAGGCTGGACACTTGACATGTGCCTCTGTGTGAGTTAGCTTCACCCTTTACTCCTTTATGTAATTTCATGACTAAGGTGCTATCTTAGTCTGTTTAGTCTAATAAAATACTATAAACTCTGTAGCTTGTAAACAACAGAAATTTATTTCTCACAGTCTTGGAGGCTGGGAAGTCCAAGAACAAGGTGCTAGCAGATTTACTCTTTGGCTCATAGATGGTGTCTTCTTACTTTGCTGTCACGTGGTGGTGAGGGTTCTCTCTGGAGCCTCTTTCATAAGGGCACTAATCTAATTCATGAGAGCTTTGCTCTCCTGACCTAATCACCTTTCAAAAACCCCACCTCCTAATACCATTACATTGGTGATTCGAATTTACCATATGAATTTTTTTGGAGACACAAATGTTCAAACCATAGCAAACATTATTTCATTAGTTCTTTTTGCTCATTCGAGATCTTCTTGAAATATCTTGATTCCTCCTACCTCCACCCATCTCCCCCACTGCCCATACCCAATTTTTAGATTATTTTACTCATTCTTTAAGAAGCTCCTCAGGCATTATATCTTCCAAGAATTCTTCTCTGACCTCCCAATTCCCACAGTTTCTAGATCGTCTTCTTTCCAGAACTTACTTTACTGTTGTTTTGAAACAGCTTTTGATGAGTGTGCCTTTTCACTAGACGGTGAGCTTCATGAGGGGAGCTCATGTCTTAGTGATTTTGGTTCACTGTGATGAACACATTATAGATTTGTTGAACTTACAAGCTTCATTGTGGAATCAAACTCTTTTTTAACAACCTTTGTCCAAACTAATGACTTCTGGCAATCCTTTAGGCATGTCTGACCCAAAGCTCTATTTTTGTGCTCCAGACTTACCTTACTTGGTCTTATGAGAATGTATAATGGACCTATGATGAAATCGCTGATGACAAAATGGGACATCCCTGATTCTGTCTTACTTACACTGTGCTTCTGTTTCTCTCTAGGTCAGAGGAAAGTGTTTGACCTCCCTTTTGGGAGCTGCCTCTTTCGAAGTGATGTTTATGACAATGGATCCTCATTTCTGTACGATAACTGCACAGCTTGCACCTGCAGGGTAAGGCAGCTCTGAGAGCCTGTGGTCCAGCAATGATAGGGTTTGGGTTTCAGTGTTAGCATCACAGCCACAACCAAAGCCAATGGTGTGTTATTTATTGGGAGGAAGCATTAACGATGCCATTTTACAAGGAAAATCATACTCAAGGTCACCAAGAATTTACACATAGCACTCAAACTGTAGCTCAATCATTTTCTAAGGACCAAGAAGTTAGCTCCTTGTAGTGAGAATCAGGCTCCGAGGGCCTGTTCTGAGGATTTTCTAAAATCAGACAAACACATATGGCAGTGCCCTCTGGCTTTAATTATCCAAGATGAATTCTCTAACACACCTAGCAATAAAAATTGCTTTTAATCACATTCAAGAGAAGAGGAAGGCATGGAATTACAGTTCATCACAAAGATAAACCTGGCAGTTTAGGAAGAGAGTATTTATGTGTTGTTTATTGTATCATGTCTTATTCGAAGCTTTGCTCATTTTTTCTCAAAAGGCAACCAGAAGTCTAATTACTGCTATATAAATAATTCCACAGCTTCAGAATTTTAAAGGGACACACATCACATATTCGTAGACTATACTTATGCTGTCATTTATTTTGGAAGCCAGGAAGAAATACATTTATCAGGGAGGACTTTAGGATTATTCATTAGTGAGTTAATGAATCACATCTGTCTGACAAGTTTAGAATACACTTTGGTAGTGATGGTTGTTGTTGTTTGTTTTTAATAGTTAAAGGTCTGGAGAGGGAAAGAGGGGAGCTCTACTCAATGTCAGTTATGAGTCAATAGCTGGGATTAGAGCTCAGTAGTTCTTGATTACATGCTTTGTTCAGTAGCATGCACCACTTCAGGGGGTGGTTGGGTAAGGGCTGAACTGTCCATTCCACTGAACACCAAACATGAGTAATTCCTGAGCCTGAGAATACCTTACTGAAGCTTCTTCCTCCTCCCATGGTTTGTGTTATCCTGTGCTAACCACATAGCACCCCCTTCTTGCCTTGGCCTTCATTCTCAGGACTTCTCCTCTCCACTAAGAATTTCGCAGGAGATAGCTTCCTCTTGGGATACTGAGCCTTTGATGAAACATATCACATTCTCAATTCTCTTGCTCACAGGAAAGCAAGGCATCCCATGAATGGGAGTTAGTTATACTTGCCGTGCTTCGGGTTCATGGGTTCCGTGAGAGATGATTAGGTAATACGTCTCAGTGCTTAGCAGGAAGTGTAATTAATACTCTTCCTCCAAAAGGGTGTTTCACTAGAGTATGAATTCACAGTCATCTTGGGGATATTAAATGCTTGAAAAATCAAGCTGCAATCATTTTGAGTAATCAGTATTATTTTCTGTCTGCTTTGAGCTTCCTTTTCTAGTATCCCTCCAGTGTTTCTTATGATTTCCATGGCAGGTGCAGGAACCTGTTGAATATGATTTAATACAGTTGGCTCTTTGACAATGTGGGGGTCGGGATATTGATTCCCTGTACTGTTGAAAATCCATGTCTAATTTTTGACTCCTTAAAGACTTAACTAATAGCCTACTGTTGACTAAAAGCCTTATCAATCATATAAACAGTCAATTAACACATATTTTGTATGTTCTATGTATTAAATACTGTATTCTTATAACGAAGTAAGCTAGAGAAAAGAAAATGTTATTTAGAAAATCACAAGGAAGATAAAATATATTTACTATTTAATAAGTGGAAGTTGATTATCATAAAGGTCTTCATCTTCTTTACATTGACTAAACCGAAGAGGAGGAGAGGTTAGTCTTGTCTCAGGGATAGAAGAGGCAGAGGAAGTGGAAGGAGAGGCAGGAAAGGCAGGCACACTTGATGTAACTTCTATTGAAAAACTTTCTGAGTGTAAGTGGACCCTTGCAGTTCAAATCCATGTTGCTCAAGTGTCAATTGTATTTTTCTGCATGCAGGATGGTTTCAGGTCTCTATGCCATCAAATTTGACAATTCCTCTACCAGCGATGTTATTACCATCTTTAAATGTGTTTAGCAGATGCTTCTTCATCCATAACAGCCTATCTCAGGTGTCATACAACCTGAGAGGCTTTCCTGACTTACCTGGATGGGTAACTTTCCCCTTGTCTTTGCTATCTTTACACCTTTGCTAGAGTTGTGTTTACCACATTATAATTGCAATTTGCTTGATTACACGGTTATCTCCCTTCTTACATTGTGGAGAACCCCTTGAGGACAGAAGTACATTTATGCATCTCTGTATTTGAATTCTCATTGTTTAACACAGTGCTAGGCACCACAGTCTAATGATATGTACATAAAGCGTGCTCTCTCTCTCCACACAGACACAAACATACACAATGAAAGCAGGGAGATCTACAGTGAAGTATGCATTGTTTGAGAGGTAGGGAGTGCCCTTGTTTTTAAACAAGAAATCAGGATATGCGGCTTGACAAAGGATTATTTATTTTCCAATTTAAGTTGGTTTATAATAGTTTCTATATGCCGGGTATTTTACATTTAAGAGGCACAGTAAACCTGAGAAACAATAGGCAGAAGAGCACTTCTTTTTGAAATCAAATCATACTTCTTTAACTTACAAATGATATCAACTCTTCACCTTCAGTGGATAAGTGGCCTGGTCAAAGTCACTCCACTCCAGTAGAGGTCTGGAACCCAGGTCCAGTTTTGAAACTGTTCGTTCAGTTCCTTGGTTAGCACAGAACACACTTGAGGAATCTTGTCCTGAGGTGGTGCATTTGCTCTTAACTTTTACTTTCTGACCAAAGATATTGTGCCTTTATGTTAAGCTCCAAAAGGTGGCATAAAGCCATGGAGGAGACCCAAGAGAGCACTATTAGTGCAGGTTGCGAAGAGGTAGAGGGCAGGAAGAAGGAAACTGGTGGTTCGTGGGGAGCTGGGCGGTCTTGCCACAGGCTGGTGGAGTGGGCTTATCAGTCTCTGGAACGTGAAATCATAAATCCTTGGGAGGGAGGGGTTGCGTGCCATAGTTTCCATAGTGCCCTCATATTCTGGTCTAGATACTTAATCAACAAATCACATTTTGAAGTGAATGAAATATTTATTGCAATACATTAAAATATGGTACCTTACAGACTTTGACACAGATAGTTATGGGTTATGAAAGGAAGGCCAGGTAGGATGTTTGGTAGAGGTGAGAATCATTTTTAATTTCTAGTTTGCCTTTGGGCCCCTAGGACTCTACTGTGGTTTGCAAGAAGAAGTGCTCCCACCCTGGTGGCTGCGACCAAGGCCAGAAGGGCTGCTGTGAAGAGTGCCTCCTACGAGTGCCCCCAGAAGACATCAAAGTGTGCAAATTTGGCAACAAGATTTTCCGGGTATGTCATGAGACAAGCACATGGGAACTCCTGTATTACTATGCTGACAATTAAAAAGCTCCAGACACGAGGCAAATTGGGTTATCCCATAATTTCTATATACATATACAAATGTATATGTGTGCATATATTAATAGAATGTATTTATATTACAGTATTATATATACATATATAGTTAGAATCAAGTGCAGAGAATCAACCGTCTGAAAGATGTTTTTCTTGACTATATTTTTGCTGAAATATGTTAAGCCTGTAAAACCTGCCTGAATACCTGGGAGTACCTCTTCTCATTGGAGATGCTTAATGACACTTGTCAAGGTGATGATCCCTGTCAAGATCCTGATGGATCTATACAGCTTGATGCTTTTAGAAGTTTTCCACAAAGCTACCTTTGCAAATAAAAATTTTCTCATTTGGAAGATATTCAGATAAGGATGTGAACAGCGTACGTAGTTGAGCCAGGTGAGAGAGCTCTGCCCAGCTGAATGGAAAAGGTTGTCTTTTGGCCATCTGTTACCAATCTCAGGTGCATTTTACATTATTTTCTGAGGACCCCAAGTGGGAAACAGTGCAATGGCCATTTAAACTTCAAAATGAAAGATGGTTGGCTTTGTCCAAAGTACCTCCTACCTAGTCCATTTTCCCTAGGGGTGGAAGGAGTCAAATCACTGTGTATCGAAGGTGTCACCTCATGATACCCATGAGAATCAAGACCCACATAAACAAGTCAGTTGTGGTAGCTCTGCAGGCATGCTGCACTGAGCCAGACTTCCTATCATGCTGAAGTAGTTGAAGGGAGAGGTCTTGGTTCTGATGGAACAGTAAGAACACATGAGGTGTCACATGGTCTCGCTTGTAAGTGGGAGCCGAACAATGGGATCACATGGACATGGGAGGGGAACAACACACATAGGGCCTGTTGGGGGGTAGGGTAGAGGGAAGGAGAGTATTAGAAAGGATGGCTAATGCATGCTGGGCTTAATACCTAGGTGATGGGTTGATAGGTGGAGCAAACCACTATGGCACACGTTTACCTATGTAACAAACCTTCACATCCTGCACATGTGCCCCAGAACTAAAAATAAAATAAAATAAATTAAAAAAGAGAAAACAATTGAGGACAAAAAAAGACATAAGGTATCATGCCCAGTGAAGAGGGAGGCATGTGTGTTGTATTTACACCAGGCTTTCAGAGATGCTCATATGTCCTCTTGATGTAAAGTCTCCTCCTCCTTTGTCTCCAGAACACCCAGATGAAACAGCCTCACTCTCACTATGGTGCTGTGTGCAATGCACTTTCTTTCTTTCTTTTTTTTAGATGGAGTCTCGCTCTGTCGCCCAGGCTGGAGTGCATTGCCATGATCTCGGATTACTGCAACCTCCACCTCCTGGGTTCAAGCGATTCTCCTGCCTCAGACTCCTGAGGAGCTGGGATTACAGGCGCACGCCACCATGCCTGGCTAATTTTTGTATTTTTAGTAGAGATGGGGTTTCGCCATGTTGGTCAGGCTGATCTTGAACTCCCGACCTTGTGATCCACCCTCCTTGGCCTCCCAAAGTGCTGGGATTACAGGCGTGAGCCACCACGCCCCACTGCAATACACTTGTAAGTCACCTTGTAAAAACGGTTCCTTTAAATGACTGAGGCTTAAAATTATTCACGGAGACACGGATTCCTAGAAATGTGTACTCAGAGAACTTGGAACAGTCTGGTGTCCTTTAAGGCAGATTCAGTCGGGTCTTTCTCTCTTGAAAGGCACTAGAGGGTAGACAGTCCTTAAAATAGCTTCAAAAAGTCAGGAAGGGAAAGAGGTAGGGGAATCATCCAATATCTCAGCTGTTTCTGTTTTTAACAAAAATCTGCTTCTTGGATCTGCAAGCTCAGGAAGGAATCCTTGTTTTGTTTTCACCCCAACTCTGTTGTCTGTGATCTTTTTTACCCACAAGCAAGGATGCACATCCCTGCCTATCCTCCAGAGGTACAAGGGCTTTTTGTGTATTTGGCATTCACAGATTATACATTTCATGAGTGAAAGAAATTCCTTAAATAGCTCTTTCTGTCTGAGCAAGGATCTAGTCCAGGAAATGAATCCCAAAGTGCTGCCCTGCTTTTTGAGAGGAGAGAACTAGATAGGCAGGGATGGGATATCTATGGCACTTGGAGTCTTCTCTCTGAGCTCTGCATTTTCAGTGACTTGCCCATCAAGTGTCTGTCTGAGCACTGGGAGTCATTTGAATTAGCCTCTCTTTTATGCATGTCCCATATGGGCCAGAACCATGGCACATCTGGTAATTAACCATCTCTGGACATCTCAATTAACTATTGGTGCTTGGGATGGCTTAAATATTTTAGTCTTATCAAACAGGGGAAAATTAGATTACTGTCATTGTATCATGTATGAAAATTCAGGCTTGGTTTTCCCCTAGGGTGCAGCTAAGTAAACAATGATTGACAACAAGATGTAAATATGCCTTGGTTAAACACACAATAATTATTTTTATATCCAGGAGGAGGAACACACACACACACACACACACGCTTGCACACAATCTGAAATCTTCACTAATCTTTATCTTAAATCAGTTGGGTACATACAAACACCTGAGTCATTTAGTCTAATGATGGCATCCCTCACTCAGGGCAAGAAATGCTTTCCTCCATGGAGAGATTACAGTCTGTTGCCTCAACTCCCGTCAGCCTCCAGCTGCTGACAGGATCCTGTGTCCTCTCTTGTAGGATGGAGAGATGTGGTCCTCTATCAATTGTACCATCTGTGCTTGTGTGAAAGGCAGGACGGAGTGTCGCAATAAGCAGTGCATTCCCATCAGTAGCTGCCCACAGGTACGTTTGGAATGCGGATCGACTTTACCTCAGTGTCCTGAGAAATGTCCTGTGTGTGGCACGGTCGCATGCCATCTTCCAAACACCGACTCCAGCTCCCCCAAAGCCTCCACGTTCCTGAGTAGCCAAATGCCCCTTGCAAAGTTTGCTCATTCTTTTTGCAGATTTTATCCTTGCATGAAAATAGCTTTTGCTTTGCTCTTGTCCGAATTCTGATTTCTTATTGACTTCTCCCATTCATTCTGTAAAACTTCTCCAACTCCTGCAAGATCCGTTTCTTTGCTTTCTTTTGCCAGGTTTTGTTTAGCATCGTAACTGTCTTTTGCCTTTTCCTCTTTTCTCTCCCTTCTCAAATCAGAGCTTTCCTGTTATAGATATTCAAAGTTACATGTGGTTGTTTATTAATATTTCCACAAGGGGTTTCTCCTGCCTCACAGCATCCCCAATTTCTTTGCTGAAGTTTTCTCTCTCTAATCCTGGCCTCCATTGTAGCCCCAAATGGAAATAGCATCCTTATGGAAATATCTCTTTTCAAAAACTCATAGCTCCAGCACACTGAATAAAACAACCATTATCTTCTAAAGCATGAGATTCATTGAATTCACCTCAGCAACTTGAAACCTTTTAAAGTTTTATACATTTTGGGAAAACGTCAACCCTATTCAATACCTTCCCGTGAATGAAAAAATATATCCATATATTCAGGACATGTTCTCCCTTCTCTGTTATAGACAGCTTTTAATTTTATTCACATCTGTTATTATTATAAACAAAAGTTGCTGTTTTTACTTGAGTGCCAAATGAGGCACAAAAAAACAACAGCTGTTGCTATTGCACAACTGAATAAAGAGGAGAGGAAAAGAAGAGAAAAAAAAAAACACCCTAATTAGTCTTGCTTTAAAAAGCCTCAGACATAAAACTGAAAGCCTCCCATAAAAGAAAAAAAAAAAAAAAAAAAAAAAAGAAGATACAATAAGTAGACTTGAACACGGTCTGCTTATAAATATTCATTGGGAAAAATGGGATCACATCATTTATGCCAGTCCTCTGGGAACCCTCGCTGCTAATGAACTCTTGCAGCACATGTTAGTAATAATGGGCTTCCTTATTCTACAAGACAAAAACAGGATGCTGTGCCAACCTGGTGGCTCAAGTAACTAGCCTCAGCAGGCCGCCGTGGAGTTTCCAGCTTCACTTGAATTCTGCCACTTGTAGCTGGATTGATAGTTTTCATTGTGCTCTTGCTGGGGGAGGGGAGGGCGGGGGGAGGTCAACGTTCTTTATGTCACTGGTGTCTCATTAGCCTTCCATCACTGTAGACCACATTTGGGCCAGGGGCATCCATCCCTCCAAGCAGAGGCCTTTCCCTGCCCCACCCACCCCCTCCACGCCTTGTCAAAGCTTGTTGGTGCCCCTGCCAAGGCCCCTGCCTGAGGGACCACCTTTTTATTTCTAGGCTTCCTTCCAACCACTCCTCCAGTTCACACTTTCCCTTCTCAGGGGCCCGCAGGAGATCTTTGGAAGATAACTCGGCTCTATCTACCATGGAAATCTTGTTAAAAACTTACTTCCCCTCCCCTACATTGCCTGGGGAAATTTTGGGGGAAAAAAAAAAAAAAACAGAGAGAGAGAGAGAGTAGCTTGTATTCCCTGCTCTGTCTTTCCTGGCTACTGCATATCTCTTTTTCCAGATGTAAATGTCTCTTGTGGAAGAAGGGTTTTATGATTGGATTCCCTGTCTATCCTGTCCTGCCCCCGCTCCCCACCCCGCCATCCTGCAACTCCCCTAGATGCAAAGGAGTGCCATTTGTGAGAAGGGCTATGAGGGCTGCAGTGGGGACTGGGTCATCAGGACACTGTCATCTCTCCATCTCTAATACGTACTGAGATTTTATAGTCACAACGCTAATCTCATTTAATGCTAACGTCACCCCTCTGAGGTGGGTGCTATTTCTAGACCCTGCTTATGGATGAGCCTGCAGCATGACCAGAGTCTTACAGCTAATTGCATATTACCCAGGTGCTCTGACTTTGCAGCTTGTACCTGATTTATTCCCCCATCTAATTTAGTGATATCATCACTGCCACTTTCATTTTCTGAAGACGAGAGATGGAAGTTTCCACTGAGATGTGGATGTAGGGAATTGTAGTCATGTTTGGTTGGGGCCTTGGCTTTAAGGCGGCTCTGCTGCATTGGGATAGAGCACCTTAATCCTCTTGGGGCTGTCATTCCCTCGGCCTGAGCTGACCTCATTTGGCTTCATCTGCAACTGCTTTCAGTCTTGAGAAACCAAAAGAGACCCCTGTGCCAAATTGCAATTGACAGCAGAGCTCTAGGCAATGAAAATATGTCGTGATGCTCCCGCACTATGGGATGGCTGGCTGGGACTGAGTTTTAAGTCTCACTCAAAGTTGTCAAAGCCTTTAATGTATCATTTTAGGCCTAGCTGATGCAAAAACAAATCAGACCTGATTAAAGATCTTCAATAATTTACCAGAATCCTTTAAGTCAATCTGATTTTTTTCTTTTTGAGTACTTAAGCCTACTCTTGATGGAACTGACCAGTAGTGAGTGAGTGAATGAGCAGTGTGTGAGCTGTGTGGCTTTGACATGAGCCTTGGCAACCTCTCCGTGGTCTGTTTCCTTAGTTCCCTGTAAACAGGGGATGAGGACAACCGCGTGTGGAGGGTTATTGTGAAATTTAAATGATAAAGTATGAGGAATGCATAGCACTCAGTCTAGCGTATAGCAGATGATAAATATTAAATTATCTTAAAGAGAAAGGACTCAAGAGGACAAAACTCTGCAGGGGGAAGAAAATGTCCTTTAGGGTCAGACAAAATTAGGTTTGATTTTTGGTTCTACTACCCTTGTGTTGCATGACATCAATTTCTTCACCTATAAAAAGGGAAATACTCAGCTCATAAGGTTCTTGTGCATCTTAATAACAGTGATTATGAAATCTCTAATGTTCATTAAATCTTAATAGGTCATAAGTATTAACTCATTAAATCCTTATCACTAACCCGACATTGGGTAACATAAGTAAAATATTGAATAAGATGTTTGTTATATAACAAGTGCTCTCTAAATGTTAAACTTCTTCTACATTTCTTTTTCTCTGTGATTAACCATTGAGTCGGAGATAAGACAACTAATTTTCTGATATGAGTCCTAAGAATACGTCACCTCCTTTAAATGTCATGCATTAAAAAGACTTAAAAGACGTGCAGTGTAGGAAATTGCAGTGTATTTCCAGAAAGGTAATGAAACATTACCCAGTGTTTCAAAATTCTCAGCTTCTTTGGCTTTGAGTACATAACAGTTATTCAACATGGACAACCTGCCACTTTCTGAAACAAGAAATCTGACTGAATCTGATCTGTAGCACAGATATTGCCCATATCCATAGGGCTGATGATTCCTGAGTTTGGATTACAGTTTACTGTTTAAGCTTCTCCAACAAGCAAAGACAGAAAGAAGATCTTCTAGGGATCTATAGGTTGACAGATAATTCTCATTTTTATGTGTGTGCCCTTGGTCTCTAAAGGGCTAGATTTGGATACCAATGAAAAGGTTGAGTCCAGACTGTCTTCATCTTCCTTCCATGTGAGAAAAATCACACTAGTGAGCCCTTTAGGTATTATATTTCTTGGAGGATAAAAACAGGAAAGTTTACTGAATGACTTTGCCTGGCCTTAGAAGCTGATACTTGAAACTTCATTTTCAACATCATCACCACCATCTGGGCATTGAGTTCAAGTACAGCTTGGACTGATTTCATTGGTTTATCTTGTAATAGATTTTAAAAAGATATTTGTCCTCAGCAGACCTTTTTTTTTTTTTTTAACATTAACTTTTTATTTGTTTTTCTTCTGATTAGGGCAAAATTCTCAACAGAAAAGGATGCTGTCCTATTTGCACCGAAAGTAAGTTTATTCCTTTGAAAATATGCTATTAGTATTTGTTTTGCATTTTATAGTGCGACAAGAAAAATAGGGGTGTATGTTTCCCCCACATTTTATTTTTGTAGGTATATATAGGATGGGATCATCTGACTTCCCTACAGACATTTTACGTCAATTGTAATTCTCCCACAGAAGTACAATTGAGACAAATATAGATACTTCCATCAGAATTTGTTGCTATGAGAAATTAAGAAGATAAATGGTTTGATTAGGTTTTAAAAAGGACCAGATAACTTAATGTGCATTTTAACTGCTAATAGCATTTGTAGTCATCGCGGTTAAGATAATGCTATCCGGTAAAACCAAACATTATACAAAGTCTAGGAGGGGCTTTCCTTCTCCCATTATAAAACCAAACGGCTGCACTTTCTGCTCCCTCACCCCACCCCCACCTCATCACCACGTCACCTGGGTGCATCCAGTCTTGTTGTTGGCAAAGAGAAAACAAGAAGTCATTGGGCTGATGGTTTTGCCATCTTATTATGTAGTCATGTGTCACTTAACAGGATGTGAAATGCCTTCTGAGAAATGCATCCTTAGGCGATTTTGTTGTTGTGTGAATATCATAGAGTACACTTACACAAACCTAGATGGTATAACTTACTATACACCTAGCCTATATGGTACAGCCTGTGGCTCCTAGGCTACAAAGTTGTATAGCATGTCACTGTACTGAATACTGTAGGCAATTGTAACACATGGTAAGTAGTTGTGTATCTAAATAGAAAAGGTGTAGTAAAAATACAGTATTATATTCCAATGGGACCACAGTCCTATATGTGGTCCATCATTGACCAAAATGTTGTGTGTGATTCATGACTGTTTTTAACTGTATTCTTGAAAGTTCCTTCTAAGCATGGCCTATTCTGAAAGCCGCCTGAGACTGTACTACTGATCATCCAGACAGAGCATAGCAATAGCTTCATATCAGTCCCACATGTAGACATACGCCTAGATCTATTAGCAAATTGCCGTTTTAGTCCTCCTGAAATTCATATGGTTTTGAGATAGCTTCCTGGAGTGTTTTACTGAAAGAGGCGTATTAGTAATGTCACTGTCAAGTTAGTTCCCATGTATGATAAGTAGGATTAACAAAGTCATAAAATCTATCAGCGTATTTTATGAGCCAGTTATGTTTAGAGAAGTGGACTGGAAGACAGTTGAAAGCGGCTTTCACATGGGCACAGGTTTGTTCTTTCCACTTCTCTAAAATAGAGTTTACATTACTAGAATACTAGACTCTGTTGTTTTTTTAATTGATTAGTACCTTTGGACAATAGATATGCAGGGTCATTATGTGTGTGTGTGTGTGTGTGTGTGTGTATTTATATAAAACTATTAAATATAATATTTATCTACTATACATGTTACTATTTTTAGAAGCAGAGAGCTATTAAATAGTTACATATTAGATAAAATGCTGGTTGAATTACTGAAAATTTAATTATAGATTTAATAAAAGGGGTTTACTTTAAAGATAATGAAGTAAATAAAATAACTCAAAGGAGGCCAATGAAATATGACTTAGTAGAGAATAATGCAGGAAGACAAATTAGCTATGATTAACACACCAGTTGATTTAAAAACACGTGTACAATCTAATACATTTAATCATCCTCCCAGAAACCCTGAGGAAAGGGTTTGTTTATGGATGGTTCAGAGGCTGCCTTCCAGTTAATTCCTTTCTGGATGAGCAGAATAGAGTCTACATTGATGAAGTTTTCCTCTGTGTCCATGTCAATGGAGATGTTTGCATTTCCCCATAAAGTGTCTCCTAGTCGAAGCAGAGACAGACCTCATAGGAATGACTCTTATTTTCCAGTTAACTCTTTCAATTTGCATGAGCACAGACTCATTACATCTGCCAATCACATTGTTGTCAGGCAGGATCACTGCTTAGCAGCTTCATAAAAACATATGACCAGCTGGGCGCAGTACCTCATGCCTGTAATCCCATGCCTGTAATCGGGAGGCTGAGGAGGGCAAATCACTTGAGGGCAGGAGTTTGAGACCAGCCTGACCAACAAGGGGAAACCAATCTCTACTAAAAATGCAAAAATTAGATGGGCGTGGTGGTGTGGGCCTGAAATCCCAGCTAGTCAGGAGGGTTGAGGCAGAATAGCTTGAACTTGGGAGGCAGAGGTTGCAGTGAGCCGAGATCATGCCACTGCACTCCAGCCTAGATGACAGAGCGAGACTCTGTCTCAAAAAAAAAAAAAAAAAAAAAAAAAAAAAAAAAAAAAGCCAATCTTGTAAGAAACAGTCTAAATCTTGAATTATTTGACTTTATTTTGCAAGGATCAAATAGGTGATTATTGAGATAGTTGAGAGAAAAGCTACATTATGTTATTAGTTTATTCATTATGAGCTGGACTTTCCATGTCTAGAAAACTGGTGACATCATAAAGAAAAAGAAAAGAATACAAATGGAAGGAAAGGTATTATAAAATAGGAGCAAGCTTTAAACTGGTAATATTAAGTACCATATTGTGTTAACCACGTGAATAAGCTCATGCCTTCTATCACTGAGAGAGGCAATTGGCAAGGGAGAAAACCGCCCAGCTGGAGGGGCACCGGGAGGACAGTGACTCTGCACCTGCATGGAGCAGGTCAGTCAGTGCTGGAAGAGCCCATGCATGTGGTTCTCTGTCCAAGTCTCAATTATATCATCAGATGGCTATTTCTCAATTTCCTTTGGTGTTTTTTTCCATCTGTTTACTCTCTCCTGCTCTCCAGCAGTTCTTCCATCATTGCTGTAAAACGCATTCTATTTGGCGAGGCTTATTTGTTCAGATTGAGTTAAGAGATGGGCTGACTTCCAATTTTTAAGCAATGCCCAGTTTTTCATAGCACATTCAGGTAAATTTATTCTGATGTCCTTTAGCTGTGGCTTCGAGACCTCCTACTTTGAAATTTCTTTGTCATTATATCCAGGATTCAAAACAAACCTTTGGGCACATTTTTTCCTCCTTTGTAAATTATGCAAGCTCTCTTGAAAAATGGATTTCTAGAGCAGAGAAAGCAAGGATGAAACTACAAAAAAGTCTAGTGTTTTCTAAAGCCAGAAAAACAACTAATTTATGTCTTATTAAAACACATACAGTCTCTCCCTCTTTCTCTTGGACACACACACACACACACACACACACACACACTCACTCTCCATGATGTTACTGCAGAGTTTTCAACCTCAGTCTTACTGAGAGTTTGGCCAGATCATTCTCTGTTGTGGGGCTGTCCTGTGCATTACAGGATCTTTAGCAGCATCCCTGGCCTCTAACCACTAAATGCCAGTAGCATCCCCTGCAAGGTTGTGACAACCAAAAATATCTCCAGACATTGCCAAATGTCCCCTGGGGAGCAAAATTACCCCTGTTGGGTGCCACAGGCATTCCAAATAGAGGAAACAGCATGGGTGAATGCAGACATGAGCACCTGTGGTACTAGTAGCACTAACTAACCCTCGACACCTGTGGATTAGATGCAGTAGGAGAGTAAAGTGAGCTTAGAAGCCTCTGGGTTTAATTGAGTATGTTTCCGTATTTTAATTCTCTAACCCTGCAACAAATTATGAAGGCAAAATTATATCTTGAATGATTTTAAAAAGTTACTATCTTTACTTTTGTTGCTAGGAAGCTAAAAATAAATTTGTACTCCACCTCTAAAAGCATGCAGGTTTTGAGTAATAGGCTTACTCCTGGCTTCATCATATATGTCCACTCTTACATGTTTTCAACTATTTACTTTGTATGTCTGTAAGCTGCTTCCAACCCTTTTCTGAAAGGAGGCAAGAATACATCCGTGCACAAATAAATGCATATGTAAATTAAATGAATTGATTACAGAGCTTCAAATACTCTCCAATTTATTTTGGTTACCTGTGGTAGTTAAATGAATGTTGCATTATTTCCAGCAGTAATGGCATTACATTATCTGTTCCTAAAATCCCACAGAATTTCTCACTTATTGCTTGGGTTAGTTTTAATCTTGGTAGTGTTTGGGGGCCGTCTCAGATCTTTGAAAGGAGTAACGAAGAGGAAACTTGAAGCACATGTGAGAACATTCTTACGGGTCTCTCCTTATAACAGTCAGCAGTAATGGTAATTTACAATTCTGTAGGTAAGAAATAATAGAGGAGGCACAAACTGTTGTCCTACCCACAGTAGGACAGTTTTTGTAGGGTTGGCCTGAAGGAGCAATGATGACTCTCTCAAAATAGGGGAACAAAAGTCCTCTGAAAATCAGACCTGAAGGAAGTATGAAAAAGCATTACTGTCTTTTTATAACATGGAACAGCCTCTCTTTCTCCCTTTTCAACTGAAAAGAATTAGATTTGATTTTGATGATTTATTTAAAATAAAATATTTGGAGTAGGCTACACAAACTTTATAAAGCTTTCTTGCAAATGCTGTTTCTTGCCAAAGTGTGAGGCTCTAGCCTTAAGTCAGTCTGGACTTGCCTCGGCTGGGCTCACATAAGCACGGAGTAGCTGACAGGGAGGCCACTCGCCTGTTTTGTGTGTAGCATTTTGTTTATGCAAGTTGTTGTTTTACTGCGTGTTGGCAAATAGTAGGTAGAATCTTGATCTAACCACCCAACAGAGACCTGAATCAGATAAATTCTTTGCTGGCAAGATATCTGTTTTCTGACATAAATAATACAGTGTGAAAGTTGTCACTAACAAGAACGGTGCGTGTGAGGTGTGTATAGAGAAAGAGAGGGAGAGAGGGATGGAGGGAGGGGCAGAGAGAGAGACTGAGATTGACAGATTGAGTATATGAGAAAATTTAATCTCTCAGCCATCTACAAAAGCAGAGACAAAGGCAGCCCAGATGTGCATGCCCAGTCCCTGCTGTCATAGGTTCATTAAGCTGTACCTGTAGCTACATCAGACCTAACCATCAGATTCCCAGCTTAAAACACAAGTTCATGATTACATAACACTGAGGCTGATTGAATATGCCGAGCACAGATGTGCATTTAATTGAAATAACCTCAACTACATGTCCCACAAGTAACAGGAAATATCAAATTTCAGCAGCTCAGGGTGGGAGGAGGCTCACAGTTGCCAGGTGACGTTTTAAACCCCCCAGGGTTAGTTTCCAGCTGTGTGCAGGCTGCTTTGGTGTGCCTGCTCTCCTAGGGGCCCTGCCTGCTGCCTGCACCCACCACAGCCACTCATTTTGGCACATCTGACGTAAGCCCTCTGGGATGCGTACAGGTAGCTCCAATTAAACAGAGTGGCTGTAGGAGGGGGAGAATATAACAACAATTTCATTTATTTCCCTAGAAAAAAAAATAATGAAATAGTAACGTAGGGGCCCATTTTATGAGAAATCTCCACTGACAGAGGTTCTGCAAATTAGTGATTTTGTGTTTGAGCAAGGTTTCTGGCCTCAGGGGCTGTAAGCAACTCCAGGTCCCTTAACACCAAGAGTCTGTCCTTAACTCAGGAAAGCAAGGAAATTCGAAACCAGAGCTCAAGATGCTTGTAGAATAAGAATTTGTGGTGTTGACTTTAGCCCTGCCAAGGAGGTGTTAAGCTAAGTGGCCACTGAAGTTTCTGCTCCAGCATCTGGAGTCAGACTCGACACTGCTCCTCAGGCCCAAACAGCAGACAGGGGTGGCAAATAAAACCCGCTGTACCACACATGGCGGCTGGGAGATCCCACACCGGTAGAAACCAGGCTGGAAGGAGCATGAGGAAATCAGTTTGTTTTCTGTTTTATATGCTGTTCTGCTCTAAGGAATATTGTTACTTTAATTTTTCTTGCTGTAAATTAGTACAGAGTTGAAGGAAACTGAAGTTATTAGGAATCACCTTTTCTCTACCACCTACTATCAGTTCCCACAGGGTGTTAGTACTCAGTAAGTCCTTGATAAGTGATTATTTGATGAATTGACAATCACCACTGTCATCATCCATAGATAACAATAATAGCAATAGTACAACGGTAGTACCATCAGCAACAGCAACAGCTAATAATTATTTGGCATCTGCCGTCTCTAAACACTATCTTGGGCAGTCTCATTTAGTTTCATTTGATTATCACAGCTGTCTTGTGGTCAAATAGTGCTGTTAGCTCCATTTTACAGTTGAAGGAACTGAGGCTTAGAGGTTAAGAAGGATGCTCAAGGTAGTTGTGGAGCTTGAATTCCAACCGGGTAGCTGGCCCGAAAGCTTGGTCTGGAATCACTTCCCTTAGCTTCCTTGTCATTTTGTACAGTTTGATAACCAGTCGAAGTTAAGAAGGGGAAGAGAAGGCCTGGAGGGCTTTACAACTTGTAAGAATTGTAGACTGGTGAAGGACTTTAAGAGGAATTTCCAATTAACAGTGTTGTCCCTCCAACCACACCATGGTGGAAATGGAGACTCAAGTCCCCAGGCTTTCTTCTACTGTGGCATCTCCGTCTTTCTGCTCAAATACAGAGAAGTGGTGGTTGGTATGCTCTGAGCTCACTGACAAATCAAACTGGCTTGGTTTTCCATTTTGTTTGTTTTCCATGTCTACTAGTTTTTCCAGTTTTTTTTTTCTCTTGGTAACTCAAGTTACTGGGGTCAAGTGAAGATTTCCCCAAATTTTCTTTTTAAGTACATATAGTTTTAAACTTGAAATAACTCTGTGTATAATCTCCACCAGGAATGGGTAAGAGCAGAGTTGCCCTGCCTCTGGAGCTCATCACCATTTAGCATCAGGAAATTTGTAAGTGAAGGGATCTTAATATGAGGTCAGACATCTCACTTTGCAGGTGAGGAAACTGAGACTCACAGCAGTACTAACTGAAAGAGCTGGGATGAGGACTTGCATCTTTTTAAAAATCTCCTAATCCAGTATTCATTCTATAGGCCTCTCTGGATTTTTGCTTGGGAAATCTATTTTTAATATAGATGTAGCATTATGACATAATTCAATTAAAAGCTAGTTTCTTGCTTAATTTCGAAAGAATGCATTTTATATAGAAAAAGATATGCGAATTCATTATTAGACATCTGGTACAATATAGCCAAGGCTGCCATGTTGAATCTCAGTAAAGTTGCAAGTGTCCAGTTTTGACTGAGGTTATGTGTGATGGAAACGCCTTGGTAATGACACACCTAAAATACAGCTAAATGACAAAACAAATGAACAATAGAAACCCCAAGCTGTGAAACTTAAAAAATACACTTGGTGGAAAGTACTGTATAATTAATTATACATTACTATATGCAGAGCTGAGGCAGATTTATTCCTCTTTGGAGGTCACATCTCCTATGAGCAAAATAAAAGCAACAAAAATTGCTACTTCTACTACCTCTGCAATTGCTCCTATAACTAACAGTGACTTATTGAACATTAGTCCATATCAGTCAGGTATTGTGATAAATGCTCTCCATTTTGCCATTTAATCCTTACCATGTTCCTATGAATTAGAAGCCATCATTAGCCTGAGGGTGAGAGAAATTAAATAGTTTGTGGTCAGCTAATACACTGGCCTACGAGACTCCAAAGCCCAAACTTTTATGCACTATTCTCTGTTCTCTATTGACTAAATTTTTATTCATTTTGGAAGTTCACTTCTAAATAGATATAAGGTTTGCCAGTTACTTTCTTTTATACATAACTAGCGGCTTCTACTTACAAGTGGTTGTATTTACTCACTTTTTAAAAAACTTACGTACGTTTATGAGGTCACTTTAACCTCTTCAGTCTCTTGGGTTACAATACTTCAGTTGTAACCTTTGCTGGGAGTATGGAGAGATGACTCATTAGCTGTGCTATGTATGGCCCTTTGGTGTGAAATTCATATTCATGAACGCTGTCATTCTTTCTCCTTATCTCTGTTCCCTTCTGCTCTCACTCATTGCTCCACCCCTCTTCTCTGACTTCCCGTATCCTTCTTTAGTGCAAGTATCTGTTGTTTTACTTTTTGCTTTTTCATCTCGTAAACCCACAGCTCTACTTTCATGGTGCCCTTTCTGTACTTTCTCACTCTGGTTTCAGATTTGTTTAAGCTTTGAGGTCCTTAACATATCACTTCTTAACAAGATGCTAATGTGGTAGATCTCAGCTTCTTGGAGAACACATTCTTCTTTCAGAGTATTGCATTTGAATTTTGTTAATAGTTTCTACCTTTGATTCCCCCAATTATTTGAGCTGGGAGTTGGATGGAGGGGCTAATGGCTGTTTCCAATCCCTATTTGTTGACTGAATTCTGGCGCCCCCATGTCCCAGCTGCACAAGATTTGAACCTTGATGTTATTTCTCATACTTTTGGCATTTCTCCCCCATGTTCCTAATCAATCATCAGGTTTGCTTGATTGTCTCTTTGTGATATTTTTTGAATAAATACTTTCCTTGCCATTCCCATGGCAGCTGGACACTCATCCTATTGCTTGCATGTAATCTCCATCTCTCTTCTCCTTCACCCGTTTTTGCACACCCCTGTCAGAACCCAAACTTGGCTTTCATGGAGACCTATGCCAACTTCCTTCACTGGTCTCTTGCAGTTTCCCAGAATTTGTTTTATAAAACACTAGTGCTGAGGGATAATAATGAGTAATATTTTCAAAACAAGGTTCTGTGATTAAATACACTCAGGAAATGCTGGGTCAAGTAAACTTAAATGTGTTTCCTTACTGCAGAATTCTCAGAGCCCTTAATATGCTGATGTGCATGGTGAAGGAGGCTGATGGAGTATAGAGCGCCTCCAAAACTAATTTGAGCGGCAGAGCTTTTTTTTTTTTTTTAATTTTAATTTCTACTTATTTTGGCAGGGAAACAGGCAGGATTGATGTTTCACAGGAAACATATCAAGAAATGCTGGTTCTTTGGAATACATTTAAACTTCTCAGGCTGGCAATGAATCACAGGCCAATTTATTTAGACAACTTGGGTGTCTTGTATTTCCCAAAGCAGCTCTGCACTCCGGTCTGATTGGCCTCCTGCTCTTCTTGTGCAAGCTGCCCTCTTATCTATGTCCATGACTTTATTTACATTCTTCTTTCGGACTAGAAGGCTTACTTCATTCTAGCCCTAAATCTGTATTTTATGTCTTTTATAGACTATCTCAATTTACATTGTCTTTTCAACAAATCTATACTTTCTAAGTTTGTTACAGTCTTTCTCAACCCCATTTTAGCCAGCGGTAGATAACTATTTGCTAGATTTGCGTACCATTTATAATAAGGAAACGAATAATGACTACTCTGAGTGTCTCTTACGATCGTGGCAGCTTTGCAGTGCTATCTTTATAATCACCCTGCAAGGTAATTGTTCTTAGAGTCATGTTATAGGCAAACAAATTGAGGTTATGTAGGTAGTTTGTGCATGATTTTCTAAGTCTTAAGTGACAAAATCAGGAGTCAAACACAAGACTCTTAAAAGCAATAATATGCTCAATGTCTGCCAACTCCAAGGAGGCTTTAAAGCTGGAAGCCGGGTTAACTTGGAGATGTGAAACCCATCTCTTTAGGTCAGATATACTGTTCTCTCAATTGACAAATAAAAACTTCTGGTTTAAATAGAGAAGAAGATGTTTTAAGGTCGGATCTTGGATAGTGAGAGTGGCAAAAATGCATCTTCTGTGTGAACTGTATATTAACATTCAGTGAGCTTTCGGCATTCCAGAAGGTGCTCTGGAGGACCTGAATAAAAAGTTGATACAGACCCTGAGCTCAGAAACATTTAATGTAGTTGTGGAGATGAAATAAAAACACATTATATAAGGGAATCATGTATTATCATTTATAATTGACTTATAGATAGGTGTTCTTAATCTAAACTTCCCAGACTCGTAGGACAGCATTGATCAGTCTTTTGACAGAGTCTTTATGAACCTCTACATTTGAGAGGATATGAGTATCTACACATTTCTTCAGATTCTCAAAGAGCTCTGTGACCCCAGCTAGTTAACAACTTTGCAGGATGCTGTGGGGAAATGAATGGCCTTGAAGCCACAGTGTCTTGGGTTGGATTCCATCTTTACAAGTATTGGCTGAGAAACCATGGGCAATAAGGCAACTTCTTCAAACTCATTGCTAAAAAATTAGGGTATTAGGGTATGAATATACAATGTGCACAGACATAGTGAGGATGAAAGGGGATAGTGAGGATGAAAGGGGATACTGAAAATATGGAAAGCATCTGACATGGCACTTGGCATATACTAGTTATTTTATACTAACCACATTTAATGTTGCTAAGTGTACTAGTTACCTATGGCTACAGATGCCAAATTACCGCTCACTGGCTTAACACAGCACGAATGTATTGTTTTACAATTCTGGAGGTCAGGAGTCTGAAAAGGGTCTCAGTGGGCTAAAATCAAGGTGTCAGCAGGGCTGTGTTTCTTCTGAATGCCCTAGGGTAGGGAATCCATTTTTTGGTTTGTTTGTTTGTTTTTCTCTTTTCCAGTTTCTGAAGGTTGCCCACATTCCTTCACTCCTGACCCCTTCCTCTAGCTTCAGACTTGCCAACAGGAGGTTGAGTCCCTTTCACACTATAAGGGCCATGCACCTGCCTTCCTCTTTCACTAAGGGCCCTTGTGAATACATTCACCCCTTTCAGAAGTGCCCATATTGAGGTCAGCCGATTAGTAACCTTGATTCCATTTGCAAACTTAATTCCCTCTTGCCATGTAAATGACATAGTCACAGGTTCTGGGCATTAGGAGGTGGACATGTTTGGGGGCCCATTATTCTGCCTACCTCTCTTGGTCATATTAGGCATTAGAGGTAAGTTCTTTTCCCATGTTGTTCTGATTCTGATGTAGCTTTGTGATTTTGACAATAATTTTTGGTAGGGTAGGTTATCTCTATTCAAATGGAGAAATTGGACTGCAATGAATTTGAATTTCTCAGCTAGCTTTCTTGGCACCAGACATAGTTTCCTCATAATGTTCCTGACTTTTCAGAATTTTTTTCCTAATAGTCTCTTTATTCTGAAAGCATTAATTAATTATTCAGTTAATCGATTAGGCACAGTTCTTTTGGTTACCTGCTGTATGTGTCATTACACTGAACTATTTTAGTAAGTTCAGTGTGGGCAATTTTTGTTTCACCAAAATATGTTCTCAAATTAATTAACTAACTCATTCATTCAACAGATATTTATTGATACATATGTGTTACAGCAGTAATATTTTTCAAGTAATGAAAAAATGAATCCATGCATTACATATATACCATTATATGTTGCTTAATGGTAGGAATATGTTCTGAGAAGTGCATCATTAGGCAATTTTGCCATTATTCGAACATCAGAGAGTGCACTTACACAAACCCTAGGCTAAATGGCACACCCTATTGCTACTAGGCTACAAACGTGTACAGTACAAATACTGTAGGCAATGATAACACAATGGCAAGTATTTTTGTATCTAAATACATCTAAACATAGAAAAGTTACAGTAAAATACAGTATTATAATCTTATGGGACCACTGTCACTCATGTGGTTTGTTGTTGATGGAAACGTCATTACGAGGCACGTGTCTACCTGTAGACCTTCTGTATACATGGCAGTGTGCCAGGCGCTGAGGGGTACACATAAAACTTACAGGGAGTTTAAGGTCTGGCTTAGAAGTTAAGAATATGCTAAAACTATAAGCTAAGGAAGAAAATGATTTATCATAAGCAGGCTATGACTTTGGTACACCCTAGTTTTGATCCCTAAAAGGAAAAACTTAGTGTGACTACAAGATAGAGTATTTGAAATTAAGACTGTCCCAGAACATCTGGGCTATATGGTCAGTTTTGCTTTTGGAATTTAGAGGAAACAGACGACTTTGGCTGAGGCACCAGGAGTGTTGCTTTGGGAAGCTGGCATCAGGCCGGGAGCTGAAGGATGCGTGTGCTGTGAACTGTGAGGGAGTGCTGGGCAGGCACAGGCCACTGCAGGGCCCAGGTGAAGGGGGCCAGCACTGGGCTCCATGACCGAGGCCTGGACTTTAGCCCTGGCTATGGGTTTGGATGTGTTTTAGATGAGATCTTGTAGTTAGGGACTGCTTCCTTTGTTTGCTCTTTTGTTTCGAGTTGATGAGCTCGTGGAATTATGGAAAATATGTGAAAGCAAATTCGTAACATTTAACAATGTACCTACACAATGTTTCTTGAAATCAATTTTTTGTGTACAGATCAGTTACAATTTCTGGTGGATTGTAGATCGGTGGAAAGTGACCTGCTTCTCTCTTTTCCACCCCCACACCTATACATGTTAGATTATTTCCCATTTAAGAGGTCAAGGAAGGCACCCAGGTGCCACGTGGTGGATCATGTGCTGACCCTTAGGTCCCTTTTGGGCCAACAGCCATCAATGACATTCTGTGCAAGGCGGGGGGGCTCCTGAATGGAGAAGTTCGGGTCCTTCTGGGTCGCACCACAGCCTCTTTCTATCAGAGGCCTCTGTCATTGTTCAGGCAGGGCCTAGACAAACAGCCTTTCCTGATTTTTCACCCAAGCTTGGCATCATCACGACGCTTACCTGTCTGAGATTCCTGGAGCCCCTGCATGACACAGTCACCTCGGAGTCCCATGGGGCCTGTTTCCCTGCAGTTTGGGCTGAAAAGGTTTAAAGCCATGTTTTTTTATTTGTTAGGTTTCCTCATGGTTAGAGCATTATTTTTGGAAATGCAGTGATCCATGTAGTAGCAAAGTATGATGAGCTGGAGAGACCTTCCTCTTTGCTGAAGTAATGGATTGAGGATAGAAGTATCCTGTGCTTTCAAAGTGAAAAAACATTTTAAAGACTGGAGAAATCTTATGACATGTTAAGTAAAAAATAGAAAATCAAATTTCATGTACAGACTTATCTTAACTATATTCAAATAAATACATGCCCAAAATTATAAACAGTGGCTCTTTCTTAGTGGCAGAAACATGAATGATACTTTTTTCCCCTTCCTTATGCTTTTATGTTTTTGTTTTGTTGTGTTTGGGGGGGAGTGGGGTTAGAGTTTACTCAGTTTCTCTCTCTTTTTTTTTTTTATAACGTGTGATTGTATAATTTTCCCTTAAGTTTCTTTGACAGATGTTTTGAAAATAATCACTGCTCTCAGAAGAAAGGCATTTCATTAGAATAAATATATCCATGACATAAATAAATGTACCTGATATGGTTAGGAGAAAAGTGTTGGCACTATCATTTCAGAGGCAGTGTGACTCTCTTATTTCTCATAGTGATCTTATTAAGGTATGGAACATCAAAGTGGTATGTCTTTAATCCAGCATTTTTAAAACTTTTAAAGCAAATATTCTTTTTCCAAAAGTATACATAGTCATTGCAAGCAATGAAATGTAAGTGTAAATAATAATGCAAATACACATAAACAAGAAAGAGGAAAAGAAATGTCACACATAATTCTATTACCTTAGAGAAAAACACACACTCTTATTATCCGATTTCGTACACTTCTGATCTTTTTTCCCCCGTTTACCTGTGCATTTGTATCCATATGTTGAAAACAACTCAAAACAAAAATGAGATCTAATGATTTGACCTACAGGACTATGAAAAAATGTGCCACCAGTGATAAACTGGCACCTTTCTCTCCATCCTCTGACTTACGCATATTCAAACAAGGTTAGTTTCAGGATGGTCTGTTTCTGTAGCCTCCCTCCCTCCCTCTGCCTATCACGCCAAGCTTTCCAAAAGAGTGTGACTGGACATCTGGATGTGTTGGACTGAAGCTAATTTCACTGGGTCCACTGGAAAAAAATTATATGAGGATGCTGTGTTTATTTCTGTCCCCTAAGTGTTCTCGAGCCTTTTCCTTTTGCAGCCAGGCAGATTCTTGTAACACTGAGAATTCTCACTTGCAGACACTCTCTAGTGCACGTGTTCACTGCGCCTGCGGGATCTGGCATAGGGGCCCGGAGGTGCCAGGAAAAAGGGCCAAGGTTTCAAAATTATTTTAGCTCATGATACAAATGTCCCCAAATGCAACACATAATTTTCAGGCATCTTCACAGTCATGATATTTTGTTGGCCTCTTCGATATTGCTGTCACACAGAAAAATCATCCCGATTTCCAAACCCTTCCCTTCCATAAGTTAGGGCCTCTTGAAAAATATCTTTCCTGACAGCCCTGTTCACGCATGATTTCCCTTGCCCAGAGTCTCCCTGGACATTCTTCATTGCTTCCCGCCCAGCTATGAGCAAGCTCAGGCTTCCCCAGGGTCACTTGAGGCAGTAGATCTTCTGTTGCTTCTATGAAGACTTGCTTTGTCATGTAATTGGCCTTATCTACAAGTACCCACAGTTTGACTCTTAAAAACAAAACAAAAAATAACAACAAATCAAAAACAGAAAAGCATAAGAAAGAAAATCGTGTCACTTATGGTTCTCCCACCAAGGAATAACCACTGTTTTCAATTTTGGGGTGTGTATGTTTTGGCGGGGGTTGTGCATATTTATTTTAACATAGCTAAGATTATCCAGTACATAGAATTTTATTTTTGATTTTTCACTTAACATGTCATAAGCATTTCCTCAGTCATGATGGTTATTCACAAACTTTTTCAGTGACTAGATCATAGCTCATTTTATGGATTGTACTGCAAAGTGCTTAGCTGTTTGTTTAATGTTGGGAGAAAATCTAAATACCAATTTTCTGATGATGCCTCCATGATCAGCAGACATGTAGAAGAGTTTTAGGGTCTGTGATGAGCTTTCTGCAACTGTTAGCTATTAGTGCTTTGATTAATGATAATTTTAATGTAATTGTTGTCCCTGGTACAAGGAGAAGATTGCCACAGGAGAGTGTGGGCAGCAGGTGTGGGCATTCCCTGTGCCTGCTCCCCACTGAGAGAGGACTTCCTCAGGAGTGTAATTTCAAAACCTTAGGAGGTACCTTGGCCTTTCCAAGCTGAGGTCCATCTGTAGCATGCTCAAAAGCTCAAAAACGTTGGTTTGTCTGGGCACTCGTGCTGAGAAGGTGGAGTTAAGGACCCGGAAAAGTCCTTCTCTTCGACTGGGTGCATCTGGGCATCAGGTTACTATATAGTCCTTTTGTGGCATATGTTGGTATTACTTCCGAACTGTCATTCTCCTGATGCCACTTAGGGTCCCAAAGAACTGCCTTGTTCTCCCTCAACCAAAAAGCGACATCTTCATGGCCAGGGAGACATTCCATTTCATGGGCAGGGAGAGAGAATGTCAGGGGGAAATGTGGGATAGGATGACTTTGGAAGTAATCACATGGAGAAAGGACTGATAAATGCGCTCTGAAGATGTTAAATAGCGGGAACTAGTTGAGAAGGTACAGAATTAGGAAGGTGGGGAGAGAGTAAAATGTGAAGCAACACACCATGTAAAATAGGAGTCAGAAGGAAAAGCGACCACGAAAGCAAATAAGAAAGGAGCAGAAAGGGAGGGTAAATTCTAGTATTACTGCTGAGCTTTCAAAATGTGTCTCTTCCACCTACTTTTTCCACCCTGCACCCCGAGGAGTGCCTTTTATATATTCTTTAAAATATTTGTTCATTGAAATTCTCATAAATGCCAAAACTTTTCCTTTTATAGTCTCTATTAAATATTGACAAGAAAAACCAATTTAAAACAAAAAATTAATTTATTAAGTTCCAAATGTATGTGCTTTGTATGGAGTCATATGAAATTGACATATAAAATGACATAATATATCATAACATAAAGCAACATTACTCTCCAAACACTTTAGAAATTAAAAGCAAATGTTTCCATTGGATCCCTTTGGTCCTATCAGATCAGCTGGCACATCCTTCCTCTGTCTTGACTCAATTCTTCCCTTAGATATTCTGAGAAATTACTTATATGACGTTCTCATATTCTTGACCTGGTATTTTTATTCTGGTTATTATTCTTGATCTGGCTATTATTCTAGTGTTGACTGGAAATTGTGCTTTTTATTATAGTTTTTTTTTAATTATTTGGGCTAATATCTCTAAATGGATTCCTCATTTCCTGGTTGCTTCATGCCTTTTTGAAAACAGATAAAATATATTTACATGCAGAACAAACCAACGCCAAGATTTGTTTTAAAAAAATATTTAATTTTCTATAAAAATCTTTGGACTGCCCCAAAGTGTAAAACTTCCCTTTGATCTCATAAGTATTTGAATTAATGATATTTCAGAATGATGACTCCATTGGGATTTCTTAAATGTACTAAATTATGTTTTGTAACTTATTTTTCATCCAGTTTTAGATCATGGTCCTTAGATCAAAACATAGGAATTTTTGGAAAACATATAAAGACTATCCGTAAATATTATTAGTAATTTGTTTCCTGACACTATTAAACTTGTATCTGGCAGTTCTGTTGATTTGTCCTACGGAAATACATGGGTGTTGAATATCAGTTTTCCTTAAGAGCATGAGAAACATTTAGCACATCGTGTTTCTAATTTTTTTGAATTAGTAATGGAAATCATGCTAATGTCTTGGTGTATTGTCACTGATGTTGTTGCTATTTGTTTATTTATATATTTACTTTGCTCTTGTATATGTGGGTTGTGAAGTAAGACCAGTTCTTAGTATCTTAGTTCAGTTTCTTCATTCCTAACGTTAAGACCATGGAAGCATATCTAGGCTACAAAATAGGCATGCTTCGAAAATTCAGAGGTTTTAAAATAGCTTTCAAGTATGAAAGAACCAGAAGTATTCTGAGTATTCTGTGAGGTTTGGCACAAACCTTTAAAAACGACGACTTTTTTTTTTTTTTTTAAATAAAAAAATTGATTTCCGTTAGTGTATCTCTGCTAAGTCTCCCTCTTACCCAGCAGGTGCCCCTGATTTCTCTGTAAATCCTTGGCTTGGTTTGTGACCCGGCTTTTGTCTCTCACTCCTCCGCAGAGCCCGGCGTTTGCACGGTGTTTGGAGATCCCCACTACAACACTTTTGACGGTCGGACATTTAACTTTCAGGGGACGTGTCAGTACGTTTTGACAAAAGACTGCTCCTCCCCTGCCTCGCCCTTCCAGGTGCTGGTGAAGAACGACGCCCGCCGGACGCGCTCCTTCTCGTGGACCAAGTCGGTGGAGCTGGTGCTGGGCGAGAGCAGGGTCAGCCTGCAGCAGCACCTTACCGTGCGCTGGAACGGCTCGCGCATCGCGCTCCCCTGCCGCGCGCCGCACTTCCACATCGACCTGGATGGCTACCTCTTGAAAGTGACCACCAAAGCAGGTGGGGCATCTGTGGCCTCCCTCTTGGTCTAGCCTCCGCCTCACTTACCCGTTCAGCAGCATTGCTCCATTAGAGTGCTCAGGAGATGTGGTTCCTCCTCCGAGGAAAAACCCAAGGCAGAGCCAGGTTCCAACTGCGGGACTTGCCTCATCCCCACTCACAGGGAAGGCACATCCTGAAGATGCTACAAACAGCTGGAGACATTTGCACCATATGGAGTCTTGCAATTGGATGCCAGTCCCACCAGTCTTGCAATCTTCCCACATCCAGAACCTTTCCATCCTCTGTCTAAAAATAGCAGTTGTACTCTCCACATAACCCCTCTCTCGAGTTTTGTTGCTCTTTTAGGCCATCGATGCCCAGCTTGGAATTGTCAGTGTCTCCCAGCTCAGCCAGCTATGTGCAGTTTCACATCTGGGAGAAATAGTGTTTCTGTGTTACCATCTGCCCAAGACTTTGCAGCGGAGTCCTCAAAAGTAAACAGCTTAATATCAGTGATGTTCAAAAGAAACATAATGTCCACAGCAGAAGGGCTTGTCCTTGGCAAACTCTGATATGCAGGAGTAGCCATAACCCACGTGGCTATTCTGTGCCACCGAGGCCCCTTCTTTCTCAGCAGCCCATGGTGCTGTAGGCTCACTGGTCTCTCCCTTTCCACTCCAAGAGCAGATATATTCCCCCTTGGGCCAAACTAATTTTGACTGCCAGTGGTCCACCAGGCTCAAACTCTTGTCTGTTATTTGCTACCTAAGAAAGGCATCTTAGAAGCAGAACTCAGTTCTTGAATATCAGCCCCAGAGCATAAATTCAGCTCATTTTCACATTTTGTATATCACGTATGGTTCCTTCCCTGGTACCTTTGGTTAATATGTATCTTTTGTCAGTTGGACATTGCACTGCCTTTCCTTTGGCATACTCTATTTTTTTAAAAAAGCATGATACTTTTAAGGAAATGAGTGTATTTCTTGCTGTTTGCATTGATAAGAATGTAACAAGTGTGAAAGTTATCAGTTGGGGTCCTGTTTCTTTAGATAATGAAACATTTGACAAAGCAGGCACTTTTCAGAGGCTATGGAGACTGTTTCTACCATACCTTCAGAACCCTGGTAATTACTTCAATTCAGGCCAAAATGTATTTTGATAAGTTGATTTGAGCTTATGGAATGCCAGCTTAGCTAGACAAAGGCAGGAAACCAAGAAGCAGCCCAGGGAGCTTTTAGTTCGAGTATAACATGTTTTCAGTGACAGAATGTTAAGTATTAATATACTGGAACATTTTATAAAGGAAGAAAAGATTCCTATTCTTTATTTCACAGTTGTGAGAGATCTACTTATTCAAGTTTAGAGGAATTAGTCCTGCTCAGAAAATTCACACACCTGCTCTTATATACAAAAGACATGGCACTCTGTAAATGTAGGCCCCAGGTCATTCCTTTCAAGGAGGCAAAGTTTTTTGGCTCTCTGTAAAGTGTACATAAGATGACCCGTTATTACACAGCACTAATTAAAAGCACCTTGACAATTTGCAAGCTAGCTGAACACAATAGATTCTACTGATATGGAAATTATTAGTCAACCACAGCCTAGTTCTCAAAGAAATCTTGAGTACTTGAAGATTACTAACAGCCTAAGAGGTTCGATAGTATTCCATTCGCAGCTGACAGAACCTTATGGAATAAATGTACTCTTTACAAAGATTCCATGTTATAAAAATGAGCAAAAGGATGAGGCTAAGAGAATAATAATAGATCATAAATGCCATAATTAGATTAGTGAATTTAACTGTTCTGTGCCTTGAACTCAGTTTTACAATTTCTTTTATTTTTTTCCATCTCTCTTTCCAAGATGCAAGTAATTTTCATGGCACTCAATACCCAGCTGAACAATTTCCTGTAGCACACGAATCACACAAGCCCTCTGCTTCCTAGAGAAGAATTCTATTCCTGTGGGCATTGAACTTGCTTTTCTCTTATTCTTTGAATGAAACAATTCTGTTTCCAGACAATAGTGTTTTCCACCCTGGTCTTTCCATCTCAGTTTGAACTACCCTTTAGGGATATTTTCTTTTTATCACCTATTGATTATCTATTTAAAATATCACAGATTTTGCTTTGAGTGTTCTTTCAGAGATTTAAAAAAAAAATGTATAAGCTCATGTGATCAAAGGGCACTTTCTTCAAAATAGCAAGTTTCTTCAAAAAATCAAGCCTGCACCTGGAAAATGGGAGATGGGAGGAATGACTCTTTGACCCTGCAGTTTATGTACTCTGTGCTTACCAGGGGATCATTTGGCAGGGTAGCACAGGTGGCTGTGCAGTTTGGGTGGAATTAGGCTGTAGTTGCTTAGCTAATATAAAAAGCGGGGTAGAACTAAGGCTTAGTAGCTTGAGAGAGCATTACCCACTTCCACCACACACTCCCACCTCGACTCTTGACACTTAGCAAATAATTTAAAAATATTTCTTTTCTACCATCTGTTCACTTCATCAACTTTACCTGAAAGAATTACATCACATCTACCTGAAAGCATTAACACATGGAGAACATGACTTTTTACTTTATTTTTGGTAGAGCTTTACACTTGGTGAACCCAGAGAATACATCCTACCTTCCCCTTTCTTTGGTGTAAAATTTGAATAGAAAAACTATCAATTTGTAAACCTCACTATGGTATAGCTACAAATTTTGTACCTCCTCTCTCCTCTTTGCACCTTCTCTCTCCTTTCAGTGGACAACAGCAAAAGCAACAATGACAACCAGAAAACAAACAACACAAAACGACGATATCCACAATATTAAACAAAAACTGCAAAAAACCCAACTAGTGGTCTGGAGCCAGGTCACACGTTTGAAGGGGAAAGAACAAGTTGGTAAAGCATTCACTGGTAAGAAGGGAAAACTGGAAGGCTCTTCCTGCAGTGGAAGGAATGTGGCTGCTGCTCGCATCCCCAGATGAGACATATGCTTCAGCTTTAGCCTTCTGACTCTGCCAGTTATTTCTACCCAATTTCCCATGCAGAGAATAGAGAAACTCATCCCAGCTGCAGGAAGGACTATCCCCAGCCTCTCAAACCCTTCCACGTTGTTTTCATCTCATAAGATGCCTATTTAAAATATTATTTGGAAGAGCAAGTCCCTCAATTACAACTTATTAGTTTTTTTTTTTTTTTTTTTGTCTTTCACTACTGTAATCTACTTTGTATGGATTTTGCTCACGTAGAGGGTAAAAATATCCATGCAAACACACATGTACATGATATAGCCAGACAAAGGCGTCTGTAGTAGAATAAGTCATCCCTTCACAATGAGAAGCCTAGCGTTGGTCTGTGAAAAATCTTCTTAACGTAACAATGACATGGAGAAAGAGGAAGACAGGAGAGTGAATTACAAATTATTCTCTTACTTTGGGGATTGTGTTTTATGAATGAGATGTCATGAGTTTTGAGAAGGGTTTACTGGAAACACGGCAGATCTGCATCTTTCAAAGTGTGTGGACCACCAGTCCACTGCAAAGAAAGAACACAGTCATTCACCGTGAGTTGAATTCCCATGAACTCAGTTGCCCAAAGTCTCAAACTTAGTATATCATTGTCAGTAGTAAAGACGTTGGAAATCCCTGGTGTGTACATTCTCGACGATTTGTGGTGCTTAGAAGAACAGTATTTGCCTGCTGTCTAGGAAAGAGATTTGTAGTTTGGAAAATTTTGCAACATGGAAAATCTTCAGAATTGTGCTGTGAAAGTTAGACTTTGTATGGAATTGATTTTCTCCTCTCATTTCTCTTGCTGGGCAGCTGCCTGGCTACAGGCTTGTGAGGTCAAGTTTCTTAATACCTGACAGAGTGTATTACAAATCATCTTATAGTTTGCTTGTCTTCTTTCAAAATGGTTATTTCAGTGTCTTGACAAGCACGAAACTCACAATCTCTTTGGCTTCACAGATTCAGTATATCTACGTTACCAGGGTAATTCCTTTCTTTACTGAGTACATACTATGTGCTATATAATGTGTTAGATGATAGGGTATGAAGAAATAGAATTCATTTTCTATGATAGTCGTGGTTGCCAGAGTTGACATGGTGTTCTTACAGAGATCCACATGGGAGGTCAGCCCAGCCTGTGGATTTCTAGCAGCATGTCCCTTCTCTCCTACCTGGTCCCATCACTGGCTTCTCCTTATCAAATTATTCCCCAAAGAGACTTTCCTGTGGCTCTCTTTCTTTTTTCTTTATCTAAGTCTATTTAATTTCTTTTCTGAACTCAGACTCTTCTTTCAACCAAGAAATCTCTAAAATTTTCTTTGGCCTAAGAATGTTTCTATTTCTTCCATTGACCATACAGGGATTTCCTCATGGGTCTTTCCATTTATTTCTTGAGAAACCCAGTTTTAGACTGAGGGTTATTCTACCAGTATCTCTCTTTGAAGTAACTCTTGTGGCAGTTGTGTAACCTAATCATAGGAATGCAATCTGTCAGCCTTCTCTCCTCTTGGACTATATCCAAACTTCGGGTGTATTGGCTTAAGAGTCTTACCTCTGGGTATTTCTTCCTGATCTTCCACATATTACTCTGATGTTGCTGCCTTATGCCAATTTCATAACTAGACCAGATCCTCTCTCTCTCTCTTCTTCCCTCCCACGCTCCCTCCCACTATTTCTCCTTTCCCATCACCACCTCATCTTCCAACTTCTGAACATTTGCTCATCAGCTTAATCTTGATCTTTCAGGAACAAAAGCAAAGCCTTTCAGGAGGAAAGTCGTTTTGCTCTTTCCAGCAGCTCAAAACAGACACAATGAAAAATGTTTTTGTTAGGATCACAAGAGGAAAGACATTTAAAAAAAAAAAAAAAAAAAAAAAAAGGCCACACACGGTGGCTCATACCTGTAATCCCAGCACTTTGGGAAGCCGAGGGGGTGGATTACCTGAGCTCAGGAGTTCAAGACCAGCCTGGGCAACATGGTGAAAACCCAACTCTAAAATACAAAAAATTAGCTGGGTGTGGCGGCGTGCACCTGTAGTCCCAGCTATTCAGGAGGCTGAGGCAGGAGAATTACTTGAATCCTGGAAGCGGAGGTTGCAGTTAGCTGAGATTGCACCACTGCACTCCAGCCTAGGCGACAGGGTGAGACTGTCCAGCCTAGGCGACAGGGCGAGACTGTCTAAAAAACAAACAAACAAACAAACAAACAAAACACGTGGACACATTGGGGTAAGTGGACAGAGACCATTCTGTTAAAAAGAGGTTTCCTCTGTGGGTGCCATTCTTTGGAGACAGAGAGTGAATAAGAGAAGTCCCAGGGCCGAAATACACCTTGATCCACTCTAGATGTTTCCTCGTGTCCATGCCACAGGTGGCCACTTGCATTCACTGGTACAGAGTTCACCCATTCACTGGGGAGACTCAGGCACTGCCAGGATGTTGCCAGAACAGTAAGAAAACACACATTTGAGACATAAAAACTCTGGCTAGAAAAGTTTGTCATTTGTTTTGGGTTGAGCCTCAGAAGACTCTTCATGAAAGCTTCTCCTTTCTCTTACGGGTGGTGTCTTCACACACAGTGTCAGAGTGGATATGACAACATTTCTTCTTGACCTTCTAGTCAGATGTATCTATGTTCTGTGACAGCATAACATGGCTGTTCTACCTGTGACATAAAAATTCCACCATTCAGAAGGGTCATTGGCCAGTGTGGCTCCTGGAAGTGTTGGGCCAGCATGTCTGGAGGTATATGCATACTTTCAGACAATTTCTTCAACATTTTAGATAGTCAGCTTAGCAGACCAAGAAGGGCCTAAGTTCTCTACATTCTGGAGTAAAGAGAGTTTCCTTGATGAACCTGCAGTGCTGGCCTGCTGATGTATGCACAAGAAGAACTCTTGCCCATGGCCTAATAGCCTCTACCACCACCTGAAACGTTGAAGCTTTTGAGCAAACCCAGAATGGAAGCCTGAGGGATAGCAGTTGGAAGGGTTTTACAACGACTCAACCCCAAACCCCAAGAAATGTTAATCAAACAGGGTCCATGCTTCAGGAATGGTTGTAAAATAATGAGGGAGCAAATGTTCTCATTATACCAGTGTTGCCTTTGAAGAGGATATATTCAGGAACTATATATTGATTGCTTTAATATTCTCATTATGGGAAGCGATTTGGAAATTTTCCTTTGGCATTGGGGGAATAATTACATGGTGGAATTTCTGGCTGCAAATAATTGCATTAAAAAAATCATCTTTTTTTTTTTTTTTTTCCATTTGCACATTGTAGTAGTCGTTAGATAAATGAAGGCATGATTTGGATCAACATGATTACTTTAGGTAAAGGGAAAAATATAAACCCTAGAGTAGGATGATCAAGGGATAGTCATCTATAGGTCAAACCAGGGGTACATAAGATGTTATCAGGACAAACTTTATACTGTTTAGAAATTCTAAGCTCCAACCAGCAAATGACTCCTATAATTTCACACATTACTCACTATAGTGAGATTAAGAGGTAACCAAGAATTTGGACCAACCCTTGGTGCTCCTTGTTGGAAGACAGTCAATCATATGTTCGGTGTAAGGGTGTATACATTTGGGAATTATTAGTGCCTTAATGAGAGGTTGATTTCCTTTTCCTCTCCTCCTCCTCTAGGTTTGGAAATATCTTGGGATGGAGACAGTTTTGTAGAAGTCATGGCTGCCCCGCATCTCAAGGGCAAGCTCTGTGGTCTTTGTGGCAACTACAATGGACATAAACGTGATGACTTAATTGGTGGAGATGGAAACTTCAAGTTTGATGTGGATGACTTTGCTGAGTCTTGGAGGGTGGAATCCAATGAGTTCTGCAACAGACCTCAGAGAAAGCCAGTGCCTGAACTTTGTCAAGGGACAGTCAAGGTAAAGCTCCGGGCCCATCGAGAATGCCAGAAGCTCAAATCCTGGGAGTTTCAGACCTGCCATTCGACTGTGGACTACGCCACTTTCTACCGGTAAGTACAGTGTTCTGGGGGATGGGTTTGGGTTGCAGACCAATAATAGTCTTGACCTTGGAACATGGTGTATGAAATCTCTTGTTGTGCAGGACAAAGCTCAAAACCCAGGGTAGACATCTTTTTGCTGTTCAGCAACTGATCTCGTCTTGAGTCAGCTCTATTCCATGTCCCAAATCGGGAAATTCCAAGAAGTATTTCAGAGCGATGTCCTCCAGGCAATTCCATGCTTTCATAGGTCTGCAGTTTACTGGAAAGCTGGCTACACTGCAGGGTTTTTCCAGGTGTTAGCTTAACTCTAAGATTGAGGAGGGCTTCCCAAATTCTGGCCTAAACCACAGTAGTACAGGACAGAGCTGGTTCCCCTAAATGGAATCTCAAGTCACTCGGCTGCCTTTGGGGGTTTGAATGAGTCTGGTTATTCTACCTGAGGAACAGTTTAGGTCTGCCTTATGGTCTAGCCCAAATCAAATGTGCATGTGGAAAATAAGGAAGCAAAATGAGAATTCTTTGGATCTTGGCCAACTGTGAGACTTCATGTCCAGAGTCAGATGACAATAGAAACAGGGCTTGAGGATGGAGGGAGAAAGGAGTCTTATTAAGAATCAGGACTCCATGATCTTTTCTAACTCTTTTTAACCCCCTACCACGCAAAGCAACTGGTTACAAAGGAGAGTTGGATTTGACTTCCGCACTGCAAGGTTGCGTTTTTGAGCTGATGAGTCTGGCCTGGGTGTACTTCCATTTACTACACAATTCCATGGGTTCAAGAGCTATGGCTGCCTATAACTTTAACCACTGTGGGTGCGGGAGGAAACACGAGATGAACACAGCCCAAAAGGCCTTGTTTAAGTGATTTGCCTGTGCCTCTTAAAATTAGAAAACTCCTGTGGTCTGAAGCCACAGAGAGGTTATTTTTGCTCTTTAATTGCCACCAGTTTATTTCCCCTAGTTCTCATTAAATATGATTTTTTTTATTTGATCTTTGGACATAAAAGATAAAGTTCTATAAAGGCGGCTCGAAGTGGGGTGGAAAAAAGACTGTCCCTGTCATCACAAATCCCCAAACATGGCTGCATGTGCCAAACCATTTGGCTCCAAGTCATGGGTTTAGCTCCTTCAAGCCATTTTCCCGTTATAATTTGAATTCTCTGGGTTCCCTTCTGTCTCCTCTCTGCACCACCCCTAGACTGACGTCTTGTCTAGTGAAACTGAGGGATCTTAACGTGAGACTTTGCAGTGAGTTAAGCAGCTAGATAGACAAATCTGGCTTTATTTGGAATCTAAAAACCTTCACTTGCAGGTCTGATGGAAAGCAGTAGAATATAGCAATTAAGAACTTTACGGTGCCCCAGGGCTCAAAATCCAGCCCAGCTATGCAACCTAAAACAATGACCTAAGCTGTCTAAACCTCAGCTTACTTATCTATGAAGTGGGGATAATAAAAGAACCTACCTTGAAGAGTCACCATCCAGATTCAGTAAGATTATGAACATGAATGTATGTGCTTAGCACAATGCCTGCACATAGTCAGTGCTCTGTAATTGTTGCCATCATTTCTTCCATGATTAATTAAGTAATAAAGAAGAGTAAGGTCTCTTTTGGAAGCTCCTCTATCCTGTTTGCAAATTTGGATTGGACCCTTCTCTGCTTAAAATAGAATGGAAAGGCTGTGCTTCTCCCAGGGCCCAGCAGCCTACACCTTTGATTTTTATCCCATTTCAAAGGAATGTATTGAAAACAAAAATTGGAGAGCAGGTCTGCAGAGATTAGTTCCTTTTTTGAATGTCTATATATTTTGTCTTTGGTGATTTATTTAGTGTTATGATTTCTGGACTGCAACAGAAATATCATGAGCGCTTCAACAGAAGTTACGAATGATGACTTGGATATTTACGAATAAAGAGCATTGGATTCCTTAGGTGGCCAGGCAAATGCTCCCCTTCTGCCCTTAATGATTCTACAGCAGCTACGATGGAGGATGCTTATCTATGAAAAGGGCTTGATGCCCTGAGTTGGGTAGCTCATAAGAATGTTCTTGGGATCCTTGTGCATGGAGATTTAGAGGCCAGGATGTGGTGGGAAGCGGGCTTGTGCTCTCCTGATCAGTGTCATGGTGTCATGGTAAAGTGCCCTTCCACAGTGGGCCGCTTCTTCCTGGAAAGGGCAGAGGACCTGCGGAAGGAGAGCTGGGCAATTCTGCCTGTGTCGCCCTCTGCTGGTGATCTCACAGTCCAACAGGAGGATGCACCTTCATGAATCTTAAAGGTAGAGTGGCCAGTGTTGGCCAGATCCTGTTTCTCCCCCTTATTTCCAAGTATATGTGTGGCAGGAGAAGAAAATAAACAAGGTGCAACATGGAAAGATATTCTCTTCTCAGGGGAGCTCCAGAAAGGACCTAACCTCAGGGTTTGTAGGAGACTTTATGGAGCAATGGACTGAGAATGAGCCGTGGGGAAGGGGACAGCAAGCTAGACTCCAGTCCAGCTCTGCCACTGTTAGCAGTGTGCCCTGGTGGCTAGCTGAGTTCAAGATCCTTTATCGAAAGAGCTGATACACAGTAACTACCTGGCAAGATTGCTCCTCTGAGGACTGAGGCCAGTGGGTGGTGCAGCACTGGCACACGGTAGTCCTGGCACAGAGCGTGCTGCTGTCCTGTGTCCCTTCCTTTCTGTGGAGAAACTCACCCCTGGATTGGCTGTTTACCTTTCTGATTGTCCACATCTTCTCCTGATGTCATCATGGAGGACTGATTCGATAAATTCCCACTGATGAATCTGTGGAACAATCTCAAAATGAACTGTTTCTCTTTTGTGACACCTCCTCCAGGTAGTGTAAGTGACAATTGCATTGCAATTGTTTAAAAACTATTGTTCTTTGTCTCATGAGAATGTCATGTGTTCATTGTACTTGTAAATAATGTTGAAAAAGTAAGGTAAAATCATCTATCATATGACATCCCACACATGTAAACTTTTGCCTATACATTTGATATCATTGGTGGAATTTCTAAAATGAACCCAAAAGTATAGTCAGATCTGTGGCTGTGACACATTTTTTGAGTCCTTACAGGACTGACAAGACTTGCCTTGATATCATGGATGGCCATATATATAAATTGCATTGGAATTTGATTTATTTTATTTTCCCCTCCATTCTCCCAAAAATACCTGTATTTTCCTTTAAGGACGAAGAATGAAGTAGCATAACACACCCAAATAACTTTCTGAGCACCACTGTCTTGTAACAGAGGGAAGAGAGAATGCAAATAGAGTATATTTTTCTGAGAAAATATTACCCATTTTGGGTTTCCTTAATCTTATAACAAATTCCACAGGGCAAATTCTATGATAATTATGAGATAGTGCTTCTTATAAGGTCAAAATAGTGCTTCTTATAAGGTCAAAATAATAATGACAGTTTCTCTGAATTAGGTTTTGCTTTTGAAATGTCTATGGTTAATTTTATTTTATTTATTTATTTTTTGAGACAGAGTCTCGCTCTGTCGCCCAAGCTGGAGTGCAGTGGTGCAATCTCGGCTCGCTGCAACCTCTGCCCCACAGATTCGAATGAGGCTCCTGCCTCAGCCTCCCAAGTAGCTGGGATTTATAGGTGCCTACCACCACGCCCGGCTAGTTTTTGTATTTTTAGTAGAGATGGGTTTTCGCCATGTTGGCCAGGCTGGTCTCGAATTCCTGACACCAGGTTATCTGCCTGCCTCAGCCTCCCAAAGTGCTGGGATTACAGGTGTGAGCCACCATGCCAGCCCTGCAATGTCTGTGGTTTATAACTCCTATTTTATTTTGGTCTTTTACTCAATTTAACATTTTTAATAGTAAACTGTCCATTGTATAAGTACTTGAAAAACTACCACTCTGTAAATGAATGAGAAATAACTGCATAGTAATCAATATTTCTTTATTTTTCCTGTTTTGGGTTTTTTTTTTATTTTAATTTCACAAATCAATTTGACCCATTTTGGCTAATTTGGCATAAAAATTCAATATATAATTAAGTTCTTTTCAATCAGCATAGCTTGCTTTAATTAACTAACTGAATATGTTTGGGTGCAAAATAATTTAGTTACAAACTGCAGAAAAGTTTTAACTAAATACATTGATAACACGTCTCAAGTCTTAGCTTTGCTAATTGACTTCTCAAATTAGATAACCTGTTTAATAATTTTTTGCATTTTCCTTTATTAGTGCATTGCAGAGAAATTTCCAGGAGCTAGAGAAGCAGTGTATTGTGTACCCACCTGGAAAACTTAACGTGAAGTTGTGTAGATTATATTTGGATTCAAATGTTGGCTACCTCAAAGAGAAAAAGTGTTGGGTGTGTTCTTGTCTTCCTTTCTCCTTTTTCATCTCATCTTCATCTCTCTCCTCCAACCTCATGTGCCTTCTCCCTTCATGACCCAGATGCCAACTGAGCAATCCAAGAGGGATAGGCAAGCTCCCACCACAAAGGCTCTCTGGAGATCCTTAGCAGTCACTATCAAACCTACCTTCCCGCTGTGGGCTTAGGCCACAGGATAGGACCAGCCTTGGGCAGCCTGGGGCACAAAGAGAGGCCAGGAGATGAGCTAGTGCTTCATGGGCCAAACTGGGGAAAGAAATGACCTTTTATTCCTTGTGCCTATGAAATACCAGCAACAGGCTTTTTCTCTAACTCAGACTCACATCTTGGAAGAAATTTTTGCAAGTAAGTATAACTTTCCCAGAAAGCAGAACTCTTAAGTCAGGGCAGGACTGCATTTCAGAGAAGTCAGAAAAATGAATGTGAAGTGCAGTGAAGCCCAGACATTTAGAGACCACAATCATCTCAGGAGTGTTTTCCTCTCTGCACTCTCCTTGATGGGGTATCATTCACCAGAGCGAAAGCCCTGTTCACTTGTTCAGTTTGGGAAAGTGTCTGGGGATTCCCAGTCTAGGAAATGTTCTTTTCCTTCCATGCAGTGGTTTTTACAGCTGTAAGGAATTGAAGTCATGCCAGAGGATTCACAGATGTGTCCTTTCCTGTTGAGGTACTGGGAGGTAGGAGGTGGGAGGTCGTGCAGGAGAGCACTGGAACTCGGACAGGACCTTGGTGTTGGATATACTGGGATCCTGGGACTGCCAGTGGCTTGCTTCCAGGGGGAGATCACAGACTTCCTGAATGACCGACTTTGTGTGTTCTTACAAAGGAAACTGATCACTTATTATAAAGCAATAGAAAATACAGGCAAAGGGTACAGACTTTATGTGTTTGTGTATGAGAAAAATCAAATAAAGCTAAATGCTATTCTATAAAATCAAGTCAATTTCCCCTACTTCAAAGAAAAACATGCTTGAAAACATTTTTGTTTACATCTTTTAATGACTTGTCAAGAACTGCCATTAGAACTAGGGTCCTAAATCGAATGAGATGTTTTATTTTAAAGAGTGACATTACTTTTATTTTTCCTTAGCGGACTCAACTGTTAGGGCACTCTGAATTCATAATTAAGGTATGCTGACACCAGGTGGCAGTAGACACCGCAGTTGCAGCACTTATACTTCAGCCCTTAAAAGTCTGTTTTTTCTTCACTGTATCTGAATACACAATGAACATCCCTGCTTCTGAATTCATGTCATTCTCCTGCCTCCCTAAGATGCCTTCACTTTCTACATTGACTTAACCCTATTATGCCTAGTGTTCCATTTTTGGAACGCTAAGCATGTTGGAATTATTTATATCCTACTGCTCAAGGTCATCACCAAGGTCTGACTGAAAAAATTTTTAAAAATGCAACCTCAGGCATGAATTAAGCTGAAGACACAGCTCCAGTTTCATCCTAGACTTTGGAAAATGCTCTTTAGTTTTTTTTTAGTTATTCCAATTGTGCTCATTATCATTTAACCCATGTTCTATGTTGCACTGCTTCTTATTTCTTCAGCATCAGATTGTAAGTTCTCTGGGGAATGGGAGCCTCTTCTTTTTTGACCCTTTTTGTATTTCACCCAGTACCACCCCTAGAAGGGCTGCTCCTCTTAGCCTGCCTCTCACTGGCATCCTCTCTGATCTCCTTGTGACTTTTGCTATTCCCAATTCTGAGTTCATCTTAGGTCTTTATCCCCATGCACAATTATACACTTACAGTCAAAGTGTGCACACTTCTGTCTTTTCATGTAATAAACTGGTCAGAGTGAGTAGAGTCTTTGGTCCACCTTTGATGCTCCAAATGCTGTGAGCACTTCTTATTGCACAAGTCTATTTGCGACTCCCACTGGCAGGCAAGATGACCCTTCTGAATCTCTCCATCCACCTCTGCCTATTTATAATTCACAAGTCTCTTGAACCCCCTGGTTCATCTTCTATCCCTCAGGTAGTGTTTGGGCTTGTCATCTTCTTATGAAATACTTGCATCCACAGATGTTTCTGCCCTGACCTCTCTGTTTGTCTGAGGACCTCAAACTAGCCTCTTGTATGGTGTTATAACAACTGGACCTCCAATGGGGTGATTAATCCTCTACCCTGGTGTCACTCAGCGATTTGCCTAGTAGTCACATCTCTTGTGCCTTGTCATTGGCTCTGAGCCTTCTGTCAGGCTAGACTCAAAGCTTTATGGTGATTTCCCTTCAATCTTTCATTTGTTCTTCTCCATCTCACCCACAAGTAGGCTTTTTCCTGTTTGATCCATCCAAGTCACCCAAAACAAGGATCTTAAATAGCTTTCTAGCTACCTGGATTTTAGCTTCAAAATCTAGTCAGTCCCGTTTTCTTGGAGCCAAAGTAAAAAGAAAGACACGAGTTCACTCAGAAAGGTATGAGAATGTATGGAACATCCTTTTATCCAAGTCTAAAATCCTCTTATGTTTAATTTTTCATCTTGAAGAAAGACAAATACTGTTTCTTTAAAAAGAGAAAACATAGAAAACTGTTCATATCTCAATAGATAGATTAACCTTTGTGTAGAGATTGGGTCAACTGTACAGTTAACCAACTTCAAAGTTAGAGCACAGTCCACACAGGACTACTCTCACTTCTGACACCACAAGTTTAGAGATGATCCCAGAGCACTCTCAGGTCAGGAATTTGCTAGAAGGAACTCAAGTGGTAATACTCATGGGTGTGATTTATATTTATATTATAGGAAAAGGATATAGATCAAAATCAAAAGAGATACATAAGGCAGAATCAAGAGATGTCTAAACATGGAGCTTCTGCTGTCCTCAGCTCATGGCATCATGGGCTGGCATTAACTCCTCTTGTCTGCAATATCCACTGGGTATTGCCAACCAGTAATGCTAAGCCTTTGGTGTTCAGAGTTTTTATTGGAACCCAATCACATGCCACCTGCATGGATGACCTTATCTTCTAGCCCCTCTTAGAGGTGTAATGTGCTAATGGTTGTGGTCTTCAATTTCTCTAGATGTTGGAAATGTTATTGCATAGCCCAAAGCCTCATACTCAGTCCTATTGTTAGACTTTCTAGTGACCAGATGCCTCAGGCAAAAAACACACTCCTGTCAGGCAGGACATTCCAGGGGCTTAAAGATTGTCTCTTTGAGGCCAAAGGCAGAGGGCAAGACCAGACTCTTTTTGAGCAAGGTTAATTCTTTATTGCATAACCTTCCTAGCTCAAGGTTAAATGCCATTTTAATTTGATTTTATATGTTTAGCTTTAAGTTTATTTTAAGCATAAACATCCTGGAATTTTTATAGTGTTTCTCCTCAGAAAATTACATCTGAGATGCAATTAGAGGACGCTTTTGAGCACAGATTTGAATGAGTGTCACTGTAGCAGGTAAAACACTAATTATTTTGTAGCATCTCTCTTGGCTGCTTAGGGAACTTCTTGATTACTTCTTAGTAAGCAGGAGGCAGAATGGTGTAACTTAATCATATTTTCATTACTTATGGGTATAAAGACCTTTGCATGCATGAGAATGAAACTGACATGAGTAGTGTTTGCCTCATTTTACCGTGGAGCTAATTGAGGCACTGAGAGGGGAAGGGACTCATTCCAGGCCACCCGTGCCGCGGAGCAGCTAGCCTGACAGGCACACCTGGTCTGGGGGCTCCATCAGATAACAGTCAGAGTGTGCACACTTCTATCGCTGTCCACTCAGGTTTCCAAATATCCTGCTCTGCCATGAGCTCTCAGAGGAGGAGTTTATCAGTTATTTTATTCACTCCTTTTTACAGCTTTCAGCTGAACACCTGCTACATGCTAGGTTCTGTTGTAGGCATGGCGATTTGGGACTTAACAAGAGAGACAAAGCTCTTCCTTCAGAAAATCATTACCTAGTGCGGGCAGCTATGCATGAGAAATAAGGCCATTCCTGACTGCAAGAAGCGTAATGGAGGGAATAGGGGAGTGTGACAGGGTAGGCCTGGGGGTGGCCGGTGAGGTAGGTGGACAAGAAAAGATTGTGTGAGGAGCTCTCCCTTGAGTGGAACATGCCCTCTGGGAAGAGCCAGTGAGGAGGCAGACAGGGGAGCAGCAGGTTCCACACTGGACAGGACAAGGCCTGTTTGAAGGCCACCGTGACTGCTGCTTTTAGAAAAGAATCAGTATAATGGTATGAATGAGTGTGGCACAGGTGTCTAGCAGGCTTTGCAACCAGACTGCCTCGGTCAACTTCTGAGCTCCTTAACTTGCAAGCCCTTGCTGTTGGGCAGGCGAGTTCACCCATTGAACCTCCTGATAATTCTGCCATGTGTAAAAGGGGGTGCTGAGAAGACCTACCCCATTGCTATGAGGGTTTGTGTGAGGATTGCATCAGTCGTTCCAGATGAGGCACTCATCCAGGCCTGGTACAGAGCAAATGCTCAGTCAAGGTCAATTTCATTACTAATATAATTTTGTTATGGAAGCCTGTTCTGTGTGGTGTTTACCTTCAGAACATCCTTTGTCATCTGGTGCCAGTATTTGAAGAGGTTTCCTTCTTTATTTTACATGGTCATTGCTAGACTCATTCGGAATAACTTCTTCCAGTTCTGTGCAGAAATTGATAGTTTCCTAAAATGAAACAAACAAACAAAAACAAACACTTTGGAATGAGTTAAAATTTCCATAATGTGCTTTTCATAAATTATTTCAATAGATAAGACTGAACTGAAGGGGAAGGTGCAGAAAGGATAATTAATTCCATAAGATGAATATACAACTCTGAAGTTGAGAAATAATCAACTCCTCCTCAGTGTGCTTTACAGGGTGGAGGCTGAGAAGGAGCTCAGGTGTCTTGTTTTGTTGTTTGTAGGGGTAGAATTCAGGCTGTAGGAAAAGAAGAAATACATGGCAAATTTTAACTTTTTTGATGTCCATCTTTCTTGCCTTTGTAAACAGTAATATGAGTATAATTTAATTTTATGTGATAATTCAAAGTTAATGTTGGGGTGTCAGTTGCAGTTAGGACCACCTTTCCTAGGAAACCCTTGAAAGGGAAGGGACTTCTGAGATCTCCTTGGTATTTCTATCTTTAAGCTTCTGTCTTTTTATTTTAGCTTCCCTTTGCCTTACTGCCTTCTCGTCATTGGGTGGAGAAAATAATGTTAGTTCATTTTGTATGCAAACGAAGTAGTGAAAGATTCTGAAAGAAGACTCAAAGTTCTCTCCTATGAGAAAAGTGAAAGACCTTGAGGACATGAGCTGTATTTTTTCGCTTTTCACAGGAGTTATCAGACAGCTCAGAGCCAAGTTTATGACCCATTTCTATCCAATATACAGAATTTCCAGGCATGATTTTTTAAAAAATCAACCTCAAGCCTGGTTTTATTTTTATCTTTCCTGTTTCTTTCCTCTCATTCACATTTCATCTTATTTTATTCTTCATGTAGTTTTGTAAGCTGACTTAAATCCTTTCTGGAACAAGTTGGAGAGTAAGTGACAGTGGTCATTGGCAAAGGATCTAACACTTCTGAATTTCCATTTTTTTTTCATTATGAAATAGAGATAATATCTTCACCCAACAGGTTCTCATGAGGCTGAATGAGGTTTCCCTTGTAAATCCCAGATGGAATGACTAAGGTGTTTCTTTCTCCTGGTCACATCACCAGCAAGGTCTCGTGGCTCTTGTGAGAACAGGACTGAGTGCTGTGGTTTCAGGTTGCCCTTTGAAAAATCAGGATATCCACCTGGGTGCCAGAACTCCTTGCAAGCAAGAGGACCTGGGGTGGGTGCCTCAGAGGCAGCCCTGTGTGGGCTGGTTTCCATCAGACCACATACAGATTGGTTGGAGCTTTGATGCGTTGTGAGGCCAGCATCATGACTCAGTGAAACAACATGGGCAGGCACAGCATCTTGTGAAATCAGCCGGTGTTCTGGCAGCAGCAGGGGCCTCTCAGAGAAGGCACACTGGCCTCTGTGCTATTTGGGGAGCAGTATCAGGGCTTTGGGCTCGGGCTCAGAGCTGTGCTGGGTTTGACGGCCGTCCAGGACTCTGTCCGTTTCCCAATCAAGTTGGCAAAAATTAAAATTGATGGGGGCATTTGCAAATATGAAATAGGACTGGAGGCTTTTGCATTCCTGGACACTCCAACACATTGTACTCTGTTTATGTGGAAATCTGAGACTCAGTCTCATTTTTCTTCTGACTTGGCAAGTAAAAGGAGCAGCAGTGCTGCTGCACTGTCCATGCCGCTTGCACACAGAGATAGAGCAGTTGTGTAGCTGACACCAAATATTCAGGAGGGTACACATTAAAAAAAAAAAAAAACTTGGGGGTTGGCAGTTTTATTAAGGAAGAAAGTGCTGAGAAAATTATATTCATGTATCCAAAGGCATCTTTTCTAGATTAATGGTCAATTATTCATGTCTGGGAGTCAATGAAATCAATCAATAATAAATTAAAATAGGCACATATTACCCATTACCAAAAAAGAGCGTAGATTCTTTTACAGTCGTGACTGATTGATTAAATAATGACACCAGGCACTGTTCAAGGTGCTGGAATTGGAAAGGAGTCCTCCAGGGAATGAGAAAGGAGTCCTCTAGCTCACAGAGCTTGCAGGGCAGGTTAATGAATGAGCAAAACGAGTTAACAGGGATGTGGAGAGAGAGGGTTGTGTTTTCGGATAGAGGATATGCTGGATGCTATGAGAAACGTACTCTGCCAGGGGGCTGGCTTCCTGGAGGAGGTGACTTCGAGGCTGAAACCAAAAGCATATGTAGGGGTGGACAAAAAGAGGAGTAGGAGGCTGGGGAAGAGAACAAAGGAAAAGATTCCAGCCACAGAAGACTTCATGTTCACAGCCATGGAGGCCAGGGAGAGCCTGGCACAGGCAGCTGAGAGACTATTCTGTGGGGTGGTGCCACAGACTTCAGGGTGTGTGGACAATGAATTAGAAAGCAAAGGCAGAGGCCAAATTACTACAGTTTCATGCACCAGCATTCACCAAACATGGAGGGGGCATGCTGCCGTGCTTTCCACCATTAACTATGGGCAGGTTATACTGAGCAGGGGTTCAATAAAGCTCATGACTCTTCATGTGCTCATCATTCATTTACTTCTGAAGTAGTTTATTATACCTATTACATAGTCTATGTGTTAGGTCCATAGTTCTCAAGCTTTAGCATGAAATGGAATCACCTACAGAGCTGATTCAGTGGGTCTAGGTGGGGCTTGAAAATTTGCATTTCTAACAAGTTCCCAGGTTGATGCTGGGGTTCAGGAACTACATCTTGAGAACCATTGTGCCAGGTGAGGAAATTATAAGAACCAGTCCAGGATCATGCGGGTCCCCAGATTCCTTTGGGTCATCAAGGGGACTTAATTTTCTGAGTCCCTGTTCACTCAAAGACTTTTTTTGAGTCTTTGAATGAACAGGGCTTAGGTTTCTTTTGTACAATCAATTCCTAAATATTAGAAACAAGAATCCAAAGTGGGTCCCTGGTTAAAAGGGCTAGGAGCTAATCTTATGCCCACCTAGATAGACCCAAGTGGTGATTTGAGCTCAGTGGCATTTTCTTGACCTGTAGTAGTTTAAAATATACTCCTGATTTTTTTTTTTTTTTTGGAAGAAAAAGGGCACTGGTTTTACTGCCTCCTCGTGCATGAAGTCATGCCCAGAGGAAGTGCTGGACTTGCTTGGCTGGGTCATATGAGAAGCCAGAATTAGAATCCAGAGTCAAAGTTCTCCTGGTCACTGAGATGCTTTCTGTAGAGAGGCCAGTGTGGGGAAGCACCCTGGTAACTTTTAGATGAATTTCCCAGGACCCAGTAAGGGAGGGAGGAGAAAACACTGGATACAATGAACTTTGTTGCTGGACAGAAATGAAGTCCAGTATTCCTGTGCAGAACTGCCCAAATCCTCTCCCACCATGCACAGGAGGGAGAGGCCCGCAGCCAAGAGTACAGGCCCATAAGCCGAGAACAGCCAACAGGATGTATCTGTAAAAATCTGCTTCCTTTTTACTGGCTTCAGGCTTTTAAAGAGTCTGGTCAATGGGCACAGAGAGTAGGGAAATATATGATTTGCAAGGAAATGGGGAAATCTGGTGACGATACTGGAATTAATAATTCTTTTAACATGAAAGAGTTGTTCTTTATGATCCTTACCATCTTACCTAGTGTTTGGAGTTTAAAGGAGAGAGAGAGAGAGAGAGAGAGAGAGAGAGGGTGAGCTGGTTTCTTCATTGTATCCCCAGCAAATGGCCCATCTGCGAGCGTGAAGGTAGATGCATTTGAACTGCTCAAAGAACTTGGGCCAGAAGACCTTTTAGAACCCCTGAAAGCTTTTCCATATGAAGAGGAAACCAGGAAATTGAAGTCTTCATTTTGTCTTTGTGATCAAAGCCAGGGAGGAAGGATATTAAGCAGATACTGACCCGTAGTTTTGTGGCCACTAGTAGGATTTATTGACATACGTAGCAACTAAGGACTGCAGGAAAGCTGAGGTTGGTATTTACTTCTAGAGAAAAAAAGATCAGATGTCTGAAAACAGAGGGCTATATTGCTATAATGAGCCCATTGCCTTTGATAACAGGAGGTAATGACAATCATGTTAGCTGGCATTGATTGTTCAATGTGCCTGGAAGTCTGGGAAGCCTGCTATGTATTCCAGTGCCAATAATAATGGACAGTACAATAATAAGGCCAGGAGTAAGAGCTTACACTTTTGAGTGCTCACTATGTGCCTGGCAGCAGCTAAGTGCTTTCCCTGCAGGTGTTGTTCCCCATGTGGATGAGGAAACTGAGCTACAGGAGTTACCAGCTTTGTCCAGGGTAACTAAGCAAGAAAGAGGCAGAGCCAGGATTTTGATCCGGGCAGAACTTGTGCTTTTGACCATTGACCATTACCACCATAATGTGGTAATAGTTCTTGCTGGCAAGCCATCCTCACCCCCAAATTTTCTGTGTTTTCTAAACTATGCTAAAACACTGGAAATTTGCAAATGTTTCTTGTGCTATAATGCATTTTTATTTTGAAGGATTTTTTTTCTTGTAAAAGATTTTTGTCTTTTCAGCAAAATTTTCTGTTTAGTTCTATTTTGACAAAATTGTCAAAATTATTTGGAAATAATATGCTGTGGTTTATGTTGATTGAATTTTAAATAAACCAATTTCATCCATCTTCTAAGGAGAAATTTATGGATTTCCAAATGGTGGCCATTCTCTACTCACATTGTCTTTTCTGGTCCACAGTATTAATTCTAAAGATAATACACATTCATGTCTGATCCTGCTATAGAAGACTGAATTCATCATGGAATTAGGATTTTTAATTCCAATGTCATGTACTTGTAAACTGTTTCTTCCCTTTTCATCTTTTGTTTTCAAGGACCGCTTAGCAACAATTTCTAAAGAAAGAAACTGATTTTTTTTTCACATCTTGCTTAAGATGTTCTCAATTGATGTGATATTAGCAACTCGGTGATTCTTAACTTTTGAGAAGCCACAGTTTTGTTTTTTTGTTATATCAGTATTTGGTTTTTTGAGATTCTGAGACAGCTGAGCCTCCTTTTCCCAGAAAAATGCACTCCTAACTTTGCATACAACAGGGGATTCTCTGCCTGGGGTGCAGGTCAGTGGACACCAGGTCAAGAAATTGTGTTTTCTTCCTCCTTCCCTCTCTCTCTTCAACTCTTATGTAAATATTTGTTGAGCCCTGTTAAATGCTAGGCACTGTGCTCTGTGTTAGTGTTACAGGGTGAGATAAACAGCATGGTTCCTGTCTTCATGGAGTTTATAGTCCAGTGAATGAGGAAGACATTCAACCAATATCCTCAGAAATAAACATGTATCTATGCTATGATATGTATGCTGAGAAGGAAAAAAAATTGTTGTGTAAGAAGATTGTATACAAGAGGGTCAGACCTACTATGTGTATGTGTGTGGGGAGGGGAAAAGCAGATGAATCAGGGAAAGCCCTCCATGAGAAAATGACATCTGGGCTGAGCTAAAAAGGATAGGTAGGAGGCAGTTGGCTCAGAGGCAAGAGGAAGGGGTCTGGCCAGGGAGTGTTGTACTGCATTCGTGCACCTCCTAAGTGCTGACGCAGCCAGCCCCTTCTGCCGCCTGTGCACGTGCCCCAAAGGCTCTGTATGCTTCCTGTGCTGTACTCTTCCAGCATATAAGGTTGATTTCACAGAATCTCACCTGTCAATGATTCATTCATGTGATGGGTCAAATCATTTTTCCCCTGAAGACAAATCCCTCTTGTGGAGTTTTAAAGTGGATTTTCTCTTTGCTCTCAAAGGGATTCCATATTACTGGAATCATTATATCTGGTGCAGTGGCCTCAGGTTCCAATAACTGTTCTAGTTTATTTGACTTGCTATGATAAGCTTAGAGTCAGGGCCATGTTCCTTTGCAGAATACATCTGGGGTGAGGAAGATACACTTGCTACCCGTGTACACACACAGAGACACACATGCTCAGACATATCCACACTCCCCAGCGCACATTCCGTAATGTCACCACACTGGCATGAGGTTTAGACCCTTATTATTCATATTACCACCCTTGGACCTGCAGCATCATTAGCTTGTTAGAAATACAGACTCCCAGGCCCCACCCCAGGCCCCCTGATCAGAATCTGCAAATTTGACAAGGTCTGGACATGATCTTTGTACACACTGAAGTTTGAGCAGTGCTGGGTTGGTCTTCTCCATTTCCAGTCTGGCCTAGTCTGTGTTGTCGAATAGTTTAGTCCAAATGCTTCCACTTAAGGCTTGGGATCACATTGACACTTTTAATTATCTATATTTTAATAGAAGCATCACGACATTTTTTCCCATGCAGGAGAAAGGAGTCCAGGTAACTGTTTTGTGGAATAGATGGAATGTGATTCTAATGTTCAACAGATGTGTGTTCCTGCAGGAAGCAAAGGCACACCAGTCTCAGGCCCACAGCACCCCTCATTTCTGCAAAAGGCATTTCACCTGTTCATGGACTGTCACCTGTGTGTCACTGACATCCTTCTTCATTAGTTATATCAGATGGAAAATATCTTAACAGAATTTTTAAATAATCAATGGATGATGAAGAAATAAGGCAAGAAAATTGTGCACTAATCAGTGAAATTGCTCATAGTTATGAGTTGTAAGGTCACTTGTGTCTGCTTTGTCCTTGGTCCTTCACAGACCTTGAGCTACAAGAGGCCAGTGAAGGGCAGCCCCGGCATTGGTGGCTCAAGAATTTGGCCTTTCGTTTCCCTCCTGGACCCTTTCATCCCTGTTCTCCGATTCATGGGCTCTGTCCTTCAGTTCTTGGGAATCGTGACCGACTTCCTGCCATGCTGGTCCATGTAGCCATCCATTTTCTTCCACAGGCTGTCTTCAGGATTGGGTAAGAGGCCCTTGCCATATCAGCCTCAGGCCCAGGACCCCCTCAGGTGGTGGAGAGTCACAGCTCAGGGCAGTGTACAACAGGCGCCTACGTATTAGTGTGGCAATGTCACTTTCCTTTGCACTTTGGTGGCATCCCTTGTGTCCTATTTGGCTGCAATATATACTTTTACCCACCTTGTATTAATTAGATCTTTTTCTAGTTGCCTATGAAGAAAACCCATTAAAGTGGTTAAAGTTGTAACACATTTCATTTATAAAAATGAAAATTAATTGACTTACGTAACTGAAACGCCAGGGCAAATTTCACTTCACACATGACTTGATTCGAGGTTTCCATGAGGTCCCCCAGGTTTGCCTTTTCTCCATTTTTTTTTTTTCTTTTTTTTGCTACAGCTTCCTCTGCATTGGCTCTAGTTTCAGGTGGGGTCATGATCCTCCTCCCAGTTCCTCGTGGTTATAGCTTTGGAGAAATCAGACAACTGAGCGAGTCTTTTCTCCCAGAAACCCCGGCAAACCTCCTGCTCCTGGTTGGTTCTGACTGGGGCTGTCACCATTTCTAAACCAATCACCCTAGTTGGGGAAATAAAATGAGTTGCTCCATTTAGACCTATGGTGGTCAAACTTCCGCCGGTATCACATTCATTAGGAGGGTCTGTGAAGACGCAAATCACTGGCCCCACCCCCAGAGTTTCTGATTTAGCAGGATGGAGGTGGGTGACGCTGCTGCTGGTCTGGGGAGCACACTTTGAGAACCACTGATTTAGACCAATCAAGGCCCCTCCTAACCACATACATAGAGTGGAAAAGAGGTGTTCTTCCCAAGGCCATTCTAGAGACTCTTACTTGAAGAGAGGAGAATGGATATTTCCCTTTCTCCTTATTCCAGAGTGTTTGTGACACTCTTATTTAACCACAACTCCTGCCAGTATGAGAGGAGTGACCTCTCTTAACCAGGCACTCTGCTAGGCTCAGGGCTGAGTTTGGACCCTCCTAACTTAGAGTGGGGGTGTGGATGAATAACAATAATGTAATATATGTAGGTGATTACACATATGTACATTACACATATGTAATATATGAGGTGATTGCCACAAAGAAACACAGCAGGGGAAGAGATGGAGAGCAAAGCTGGGTTCTGGAGGCTGTTTTGCACAGTACGATCAGGGAGGCCCTCTCGGATAAGGTGCGCTGTGAGCTGAGATCTGGAGGAAGTGAGGGAGTGTGCCATGCTCAAGTTTGGAAAAAGTGCTTTCTGAGCAGAGCACAAAGCACTTGGAGAGTTTGAAAAATACAAAGGGCCACTGTATCTGGCACTGAAGGATCTGTGGGGAGAGTGGAAGGGCAGATACAGGGCTTTACAGGCTGTGAGAAGGGCACTGGATTTTACCGTGAGGAAGAAGAGAAACTCCTAGGAGACATGAGCAGCACATCTGGGAACAGGGATTTGAAATATGATGGAACAAACATGGGTGTAGAGAGAATGAGCTGTGCTCTTATTTTCAGTTAATGTCCAACTATTGAAAAGCTAGTGCTAGGCTTTAAGTGGACCTGGCACTTCTGTTCCCAGGTCCGTTTAGACCTGTGGCTGTCAAACTTCAGTAGGCATCACATTTATCAGGAGGGTCTAGATGTTTCCTGTAACCATATGTTTTGAAACCTGGTATTCTACAGGGGGAGCGACACATTGACCCTCTGTTTTCCAGTTTCTGCCTCTTGATGCCCAGTCTGATTTCCTTTCTAGCTAAATCCGAGTGAAGATTGTTTTCCTCCTAATTTAAACTCCAGGTGACTCCCCTAGCATCATATACACTTGAAGCTCAGCCATTTCTCCCATTCCTCCTTGAGGCAGACGGGGAAGGGGATTGTTATTGAATTTTGCCTGGGAAAAGGTCTTGGAAGCACATAGATTTTTAAAATAGCTTCTCTTTAAAGAAGAGAAAGATGTGAACAAGTAAGTCTGATTAAAATACAAGGGTAGCATCAGGGGAGCATGTTTACAGGTTTGAAGGGCTGCTGGAAAGGGAGGCCTCTTGTGACCTTGGAGAGAATGAATCGGAAACGAAAACAGAGAACAAATCTTCCTCAGGGTCAATCTCACCCTGGAGGTGCAGCGGCCACCTGTGAAGCCCAGTGTATCCTCTCCATGTTCAGAAGCCCTTAGTGACTCTCTTTGTTAGATCAAGTTCACACTACTGAGCATGGCCTTCAACGCCCCATGGTATCTGGCAATAACTTGCGTTTTAAGATTTGCCCATTTTTACCCACATTGTACTCCATCCAGGCTAGCAATCCCCAAATGTACTTGGTGCTTTCCACTGGACATGCCTTTGTTTATGTCTTTTGTCATTTGCTTGGACTCCTGTTCCTTGCTTCTCCCTGTTCCAGCCCAGGCTAAGGACTATTTCTTTCTAGAAGCCTTTTCTCCAGCTAAAATTGATGAGTCGTCCCCCGTTTCTCTCTAATGCTTCGGTTATTCTGTTTTATGCACTAATTCCATTTGGCCTTAGATATACTACCATGATTCCCCTCTATGACAGCTTCCCTCAAGAGAGATAAGCTCTTGAGGAAAGAAGCCATTTGTCATTCATGTTTATGTTCCTCCCCCTCCCAACACACCCCAGCGTATGCTGGAGGAAGTCAGAGGAGATGCTCAACAAAGACACAGCGAGTTGTGTTGAAATGAATTCTAACTTTGGCTGCATGACAATGATTGCAGGGTGTTTAAACCTTGGGACTTGTCGAGCAATGTTCATGGTTTTTCTATTTTTTTGGCATTTTTGTACACCTCTCCTTTTAGGACACTTGGATTGCAGCTTTACTGAGCTCAGGGCCACTTTCTCATTTTTTTCTAGAAATTTCTAGAATCACCTCTGAAAAAGAAAAATGTGATTCAATCCAACCAAAAGGTCTGACTCTAGGGTTGAAACATGGGTGTGGCATGGTGGCTGGTAAAGCCCCCAAATGAGCTCAGACACATTCTGTTCTTAGACATGCTTAACTACCTGGCCTCTGGTAACAAACTGGCCTCCCCTCTGTCCATTGCTTGGGTGAGAGAAAGGACATGAGATGGCACCATCATGGATCTCCTAACCTGACAGATTGGTGTGAAATGTGTTCAGAAACACATTTCAGTTGAGGAAGGGGAATGTGAAGAAATGACTCTTGTCTGTTTTCAGAGCTAAAGGATTCCCAGAGATGTTCCTTACTCCATATATGTAGTTTTACTTGCTTATTTTCAATGATCTGTCTTCTGGATTTATTTTAAACAGAAATTGCCTTCAATATAGAAACAATTGACTAGGAATGTGTGGTGTATGTGAGGGTAGGGAGTACCTGGTCTCTGGGGAGGAGAAGGCAAGTGATGCTGTAAACCAGTATGTCTGCATGCTCTGGGCTATTTGTGAGTGCGTTAGGTAGAGTCATGTTGCTGCTAACTGCTTGTCCTTTGTATCTCATCTCACTGAAGAATCACAATTTGAAGCATGGCATGCACAATGGGAGCTGTCAGGGCCATCATGTTGCATGAATTCTAAACACATTCCTGTACATCAGCAGAGGCTGGCAACAGGTTGTGAACGTGCCAGTGGAATCATACATGCCTTCATGTTCTGCTCTGGACTTCCTTAAGAAAGGTCTAAGAAGACAGGTTCAATTTGGGTTTTGTTCTTCTTCCCCCTAGATGACGTTGGAAGAAAACTAAAAGCACCTGAGGGGCTGTCAAAGTCAATCATGGTGATTCTTGGAAACCAAGTTCACCATAGAGGGCCAATCAGGGATATCTGGACTCCACATTGATGAGAACAGTTGGATCTTTGACTCACAAGTCTTGTTATTTTTCCAATGGAGAATGGAATAATTTTTGATAGGTGGATTCCTTAGCGAGGATGAAGTTAGTCCCTTTTTGACTTTTTGACTATGAGACAATTTAATGTACAAGTGTATATTTACTTCACAGTTCCAATTAAGAAAGGTAGCTGTGTTCTTTCTAACATATCCATTTTGCCTTGAAGTAAGTTAACTATTTTCCATTTGCACTGGGGACACATCTTCATTCAAACTAACATGGCCCAAGAGTTGGAGGAGCATTGAAACAATGCTCATTGATGCCCTTTACTGGACCACTGGAATAAAACAATCAGATTTTCCCATTTTCCCAAGGTGGCCCAGTCTATTCTAGGTAAATAAGGATTGGATTAATACTCAGGCCTTAAATGTCTCAGCCTTCAAAGCCTGTCTTCCAGATGGTATTGTTGATCCTTAGCAAGACAACACTTGTGCCACACAAGACTAGATGTGCAAGCCTTATGCCAAGTTAGGAGCTTGACTCAGTCCTGAGTGGGAGTAAACAGAATGTGATCTGTGTAGCTCTACTAGGAGTACACTCCAGACACTTCCAGGGCAAACAGCTAGCCTAGAAAGGGGACTCTACATATCCAATGTGCTCTTGTTGGGTTCATATTTTTAATTAGGAAAGACCTTCAGTCTTTTACTGTTTGAAACCTTATAGGCATAATTAGGCATGATTGACTTCATCCTGCCTTTCATACCCTCTTCAACTAGTTACCAACTCCATTGATTTATCCGAAGTGCACATATCGCTTTTCTTCCATTTGCAGGTCATACATTTGAATAACTTCCCTGACTTTCCTTGTTTGTAAAATGAGATGAATAAGAGCTACACTCTGGGTGATTGTTCAACCCCAATGAGAAAATGAATGTGGAGCATGGAGGCATGGTGCCCTGCATGTAGACAGGGCTCAGCCAGCATTGCTCTCCTTCTCTCCTTGCCATTCTCACTTCTCAATAGTCTGAGGACCTTACTCCCCCAAGCCTGCTCTATAGCTATAGACTCCTAAGCTGTCCGGTTTGCCAGATTCTGTCTGCTCCCAACCTCTGCCTGGCGAGTGCCACACGCACGTGCTGCCTTAGGCTCTTTGGGCCTTCCGTCAGAAACCTTAAGTGGCCCACCTTACTTGCAAGGCAAAATTTCAAATTCTTTAGCTTGACATCTAAGGTTTGCTCTACTCTCTACCCTGCCTACCTGTTCAAATAAAGTCTTCCTTTCTCAAACCTCTGGTCCAGTCAGGCTGACAGGCTTTGAGTATAACGTCCTCTGTTGTGCCTCAGGCCATTTTTTCTAGAATATTCTTTTTTATCTTTCCAAATCCTACCCACCTTTCCATATCTAGCTCAATTTCATGATGTTTGTGCTGTCTTTCCTGTTCATCAATCACACATGCTTTTTCTTTTCTTCTGAGCTCCTACGTGAATTGTGAATAGACCACTCCACTGATTTGCTTGTTAACCAAACTGTCTAGCTTCTTGTGTGGTCTTTAATCAGAATTTTGGTCCTCTGTTGCTGTCCTTTCTTTGGCTTATTTCCCATCTCCTCAACCAGAGGGTGTAAATGCCACAAGGATGAGCACTAGATCACATTTGTATTTCACGTCTCCTAGTGTGAGTTCCTGGCATTGCCCACTTCCAGTAGTTGATTTAATGCAGGAGAAGTTAATCAGAATTAGAATAAATCTTTTCTTTATAGAATTGTTTTTAGCATACAGAAACTATGGGTGTGGCAACTCAGCACACAGCGTCTTAATCTCAATGGGGAGATGCCAATTTGGATGAGCTTATTAACTGAAGAGCATTTGCAAACTAATTTGTCACTGTATCCTCTGGACGTTAGAATGCTAATTCTCTCAGATTTTTTAATTTCTGCCAAACCTCAGAGAGTAGCTCTGGCTGACATCCTCCAGGGACCAAATTGGAACAAAGGCAACTGGCTAAGCGAGTCATTTGGAGCGTTATGTAATTTGGATTTCGATTTAGGTTTTTTTTCGGAAGTAAAATAGAAATCTGACACCAACTCAGGCCCAGGTGTTTTTCTCCTCTCTTCTGTGTTCTGGTCTTTAAAAAATAAATCTAGGGCAGCTGTCTATGTTTTAGGATTGTTTCTCTAATGAGACTGCTTTTTATTTCATGTCATGTCAGTTCCTTATCTGGTAGAGGCTGTGTGACATATGAGGTTTGGTGCTCTATGTATTGGGTTTTTTGGTGTGTTGAGGTCTGGTGTAATGGCTAGAATGAGGACTTATTGTCAAATCATTTGGGCTCAAATACTGGCTTCATCATTACTGTATGTACCTAAAAGTATGGTTTAAATGTTCTTGACGTCAATCTCCCTATCTATAAAATGCATATAACCTAATATCCACCTCATAATTGTAACCTTATGTGAGATATATATTTAAAGTACTTAGTACAATTTTTAAAAATGCTATGCATGTATACTCATTTGCCAGTGTTGAGTATAGGGAATAGCACAAAACAAAACAAATAAATACCTTTTCAGATTACCATGTGGATCTGCAAGACTTGGTACAGATTTGAAAATATTAATACCCAGTGAGACGCCTGCATTGATTCCAGAAGTCCAATTATTAACAGTGCTATTGACGGGTTAATGGAGATTGTTTGATCCCTTGCAGATTAGACCTACATGGGGGTTGTACACTTCTGTTTTTTTCAGTGTTGTGAAATGAACCTGGCTCAGTAGAAATAGACTTGCATCATAACCTTAGATAAGCTAAGGAGGCATGTGGAACCAGTCTCATGAATTGTTCCCTCATTGTGAAGTCAACTCATTCCTGGAGCCCACAGCCCACTGGCTGAGGTCACACAGTTTCCATGTTAATTTTATTTCACTGTCTTCTCTTGGTCACCAATCTTACTGGGCAGTGTTCTTCACAATGCTGGAAAGCATTATGACATACGGAGTGACATACAGAGCATGTGATTGCTGTTGGCTCTCTTACTTAAGGGTGGATGCTCCATGTTCCTACAAGTCCCTTTAGTGTATCCCTGTAAACTTTAGCATGGATTTTGATGATGAGAATGGAGAAAATGAGACTTTTTGGACTACATTTTTCTGTCTGTATGTTTTTCTTAAGTATTTACACAGGAAATAGAAAGCACATAGGTCTAATTTTCACCCTAACATAGGCTACCAGGTGCTTTATTCTTAGTCTAAGCCTACAATATTTCTTGCAAGAGAGTGGATGGTCATGGAAGTGGTTGGAGGATGATTTTGAGATGGAGGCTCCAGAGAAACGGGACCAATATGATATGTGTATATGTGTATAAAAGAGATTTATTGTAAGGAATTAGCTTATACAACCATGGAGTCTGACAAGTTCTGAGATCAGCAGGATGAGCTGGTGAGCTGGAGACCCAGGAGGACTGATGGTATAATTTCAGTCTGAGTCTGAAGGCTTGAGACCCAGGAGAGCTGATGTCATAGTCCCAGTCCAAAGACCACCAGGCTCACAAGACCCAGGCAGAGCTAGTGTTTCAGTTCAAGTTCAAAGGCAGCAAAAAGCCAGTGTCTCAGTTGGAAGATAGGCAGGCAGGAGGAATTCTCTCTTACTCAGGGAAAGGTCAACTTTTTTGTCTTTAATTGACTGTATGAGGCCCACAGCCATTAGGAAGAACAAACTGCTTTACTCAGTCTACCAATTTAAATGTTCATAATATCCAAACACAACCTCAGATAAATACCCAGAATAATATTTAACCAACTATCGGGCACCTATGACCCAGTCTAATTGACATGTAAAAATTAATCATCACAATTGAGATATGAACTTCTACCTTGTTTAATTCTCTGGGTCATCCAACAGCTCTCCTATTAATTTGTTGTACTTTCTCAGGTTTCTCGACTAGTATAATAAATAAGATAGTAAAAAGATGTTAGCTCAGTGAACAGTTACTGAGTTCTCACTGCCTGTGGGTACCAGTTAGGCTCCGAGGGAGAACAAAGATGAACTAGTTATGATTTCTGCCTCAAGATTAAAACTTCCTCCATACCAGATGCCTGCTGCGAACCTTGTTTGAGAAATTCATTTTCTTTACTCCAATTTATTCTAAGTATGTCAGCACTTGAAAAGTTTCTTTGAAAATTTGACTTTCTTGAGTTTAACCAGTACCAATGGGTTACTTCTCTTCCACTTGCTCTAGCTTCTTTTTGATCCTTGCAAAATCTCTTTCCCCTTGAGAATGGGCTGCTTTTTTTCTCCTGGTTTTTAGTATTATAGAGAATCTTGCTGACAGTCACTATACAGCAAGGGGGGAAATGCCATCCAAGGAAAACCCTCAGCTGTCCTAGAAAGTTTTCACATGAAGTCATGCTCCTGATGAGATTTTGCAACGGTGACCTGAATTTGAACTGTGTGTCAAGGTTTCCGCTGGCTCTTGAGTGCAGTGGACTTTGCTGGGCGTGTATCCATTGGCTCTGCACTGTAATTTGCATTTTTATCATCTTTGGTCTTCTCATGGGCAAAGGACACCTGGCTTTATAAGCACAAAGGACATATTACCTTAAATTGTGGATCCCAAACCACCATGTTCCAACAACTTCCCTGCAGTCTGCTACTTCCCCACTCTGCTTCTCCCACCTGCTCAGCGTCTGTATTTGTTGAAGGTGAGGGTACGGAACAGGAGGGAGAGTAGGAAAGTGGATGCACAGGTTAGCGTTTGCTTCCTGTTCTGTTTGATTAGTGTAGCACTGAGGGTGAGTGCCAGATTGCGAAGCCTCCAGAGGGTTCAGGAAAGGATGTAGTGATGAGAACAACAGCTGGCCTGCTGGTCTGGAATCACAGAAGTAGTGTGTTTGTCACTTCCCTCATCACTGTTGTATGTGCTTTCAGACTTTATATACTGTGTGTTCCTGTGATATTTGGAAGAATCTGTACAAATGGATTTAGGATGGAAAGGTTTAGTTGTGTCGTAGTGAGATCCGGGATGAGCTGCATCTGGGAAGGGTTTTCTGTGGAAGCCAAAGGTACAGGCCTCAAACTCCAAAACTATTTTTCCAATCTGGATCAGATTGTTTTTTAATTTGTAATTTATAATTGGAGTAATAAATGCATCCAAACTGAATAATCAGACAAAAGTGTGAAGAATTAGGTATGGAACAATTGATATTAATTTTAGGATTGAGAGATTATTGTAGGTCTCTGGGGTTAAAATCTCTCAGGAGAGATTTACATGAATTCAAGAACTTGCATGGAAAGATAGAGATTGCTTTTGCCCCTAAAATGATTCCAAGAGAAAAAGTCCTTCTGGTTCAGTAGTTTTCTTTTAAGTTCAATGACTGAACCTGCTTTGAAAGCAAAACAAGGAAAGTAAATGCTGGGATTTCCATAAGAAAGATTGATGCCTAAATTAGTTTTCAGTGACATGGTCCTGTTAACAACTCGTTGGAAAAATTATTGAGGAGAGACAGCTTTTTATTATTTTTTCATAAGCGTTTATGGAATCTCCTGCTGTTTCATAGAATTTCAAATGGGAAATGAGGGACTCAGTAGCATAATTTTTTGGTTCTAGATTATTAGTAGAGGCTTTGTCCTGGTGAGCTGTACCTAAGGTTTTGCCCATCAGTGGCCCTGCATCAACCATTTTTGTTCAGATTTAATTGGTTCGCCAGTTATCTTTTCATGAATATGGTTTGTCTGCACAATCAATCAGATGGACTTTGCTGTTGATCCAATTGGGTTGTCAAGACTGTTGATTGACCGAGGCTTGAATGTTACAGTCATTTGGAGGCAGTTGGGTGGTCTGTGGAAAATAAATCTGATTTGGGAATAATCAGGTAGAGTAAATCTGGATTCAAGGCTTTGGTTTGAACCTCAGCTGGCATTGGAATATGATAAATAATTCTTTGGTAATCTGTGTGACTCTCACAGGCTAAGATTCTTTTCAACCCTATAAAGAGAAAACAATTTAAGGCAAAATTATGGTCTGTGGGAATTGCTATCAATTCTGAAATGAATCTAAAAGAAAAAAATGTTGTTTTTTTTTTTCTTTGAGATGGGGTTTCACACTTATTGCCCAGGCTGGAGTGCAATGGTGTGATCTCGGCTCACTGCAACCTCTTCCCCTAGGTTCAAGTGATTCTCCTGCCTCAGCCTCCTGAGTAGCTGGGATTACGGGCATGCACCACCACGCCCGGCTAATTTTGTATTTTTAGTAAAGACGGGGTTTCTTCATGTTGGTCAGGCTGGTCTCGAACTCCCGACCTCAGGTGATCTGCCCGCCTTGGCCTCCCAAAGTGCTGGAAGAAAAAATCTTGTATTATCTAAATGGTTACAAAAGAATGTACATGTCTATTGTTTTCTAGCATTTATAGAAACTTTTGTATAAGTTTTGTTGAAAATTTTAGGAGAGTTTACAAAACTTATGAAATTCTTCCTTTTAGCAAGTTAAAATTCAAACTTACTGTGCTCAAAAATGTGTTACACATGTATTATAATTTGCTGCAGGAAATTAGAAAACATAGACAATGAAGAAAGTAAAAATCACTTCATCCAGAGAACTGTTTTTTTAATTTTGAGGTATACATATATATGTATACACATGTACACTTATTTTATAACAATCAGGTCATACTGTGTATACTGTTGTAGCATTTTTTTTTCAGTCTGAGAATAAATTATTGACATCCTTACTCATCAGTGAATATTCTTTTATAGGATCATTTTAAATGCCTGTATAATATTTTATTTTTTCTTTTTCTCTTTGTATATTAAATCCCCACTAGAACTTATTGTGCACCAAAGTTTTCATTGCTTTACAAATATTAACTCATTTAATATGAACATAGATGTGACGTCATTTATCTAATCATTTTGTTAATGTTGAGCATTTAAGGTGATTCCAAGTATCTTTACAATGAACATAATTTGCAGTTATAGTTGAGCTTAACCTCATTTCTTTAAGATAAAATTTTAGAAGTAGAGTTTCTAGGTCAAATGGCATGCACATTTTAAGGTGCTATATATATAAATATATATACACAAAATATAAATGTATGTATAAATATAGTATAAAATATGTGAACAAGCAGCTCATTGCATGCACCCTGCTAACACATTTTCATTAATATAAACAATAAAAAAACTCAAAAAGAAATGTTTTCAAAATGATAGGTAAAAATTGATTTCTCATTTTTAATGATATTCATCTTTTTCCTATTGATTTTTGAGAGTTCTTTTGGTATTAAAGATATTAGCCTTTTATAGTATGCTGCAATTTTTTCCCCTTTGCCATTTGCTTTGTTTCTCTGATTATAGTAATTATTATCATATGCAAGTGTTACCCTTTTTGGTAGTCAAAGATCTTTTTTTGTGGTTTATAGGTTTTCACTTTCCATTTATGCTTATATGGGGCTGACTTGCCCCTAGATTAAATAAAAATTACACATAAATGTTCTTCAAGTCACTTTTATAGTTTCATTTATTTTATTTTATTTTAAATCTTTACCAATCCGTTTGGAATTTATTTTGGTCAGCATATTTTTTTAAAACATCTAGAATGCTTTCAGTACATAGGAGTAAATGTTGTCCATGCAATTTTAGAACAAGTTTTATAATAAAATATAAAACTTTGGGCTTAATAATAATAAGTTTAAAACATTAACATAGATTGAGTTCTTCATCACGTGCCAGGTAGGGTGCCACAGGCTTTGTATACGTATTTCATGGGTTTCTAATAGTTAGTGTGATTTAAAGTGTCCCATAGTTATCAAAGTGGTGTCGTGGTGACCAGTTATCTTCCCAAAATGACCTGGGACATTGTTTGGTGAGGGGCGTAATTACTCAACCACAATACCGGTTTTACTTGTAAGTTCCTTCTTATCTACCGCCATGGTAGTCTGAGTGATGTTTCTGTCTTTTGTCTTTTTCCTGCTGGTTTCTTCTTCCAGTGGTTTTAAGTACAACTGTTCCTGTGATTGAGAGTATTGGTGCAATCTTCTCTCTTACTGACGGCATTTATTGACACAATTGGCGTTGTTATTGCCTTTCTGCTTTTAATCTAGAGGGAGGGAGACGATTCCTGCATAACAAGCTTCGGTTTCCATTTTTAGGCAGCTGTCTTCATGTGGCCATGTGTTTCACCCCCTTCCTCTTGAAATTTGCACCACAAGCATCAACATCTGCACATGTTTTTCCAGGATCTCTGGGAGTTCACCTCCATCCCTGTTGGGGTCAAGTCCCCAGGAATTTAACCCTCAGATTGTGCTGCTGCAAATTCAGCCAGCCAAGGACCTATGCTAGTCTACTTTTTGGCCCTGGCTGTGTTCAACAGTTGCTGTTTATAGATTCTCGTCATCCCTTTGTATGTCTGTTCTTCAAATCTGATTTGACACATGAATTGTTAATTTATGGAATCTTGCTCATGTTAGCACTGAGGTTCTTCTGCAGTTTGTTTTATTGAGTGACCATTAATAAAACCCAATTCATAAATTCATTCAAAAGTATTTACTGAATGCCTTCTAGTTCCCAGGATCTGTGCTGGGCATTGGAGATGCATATGCAAATAAAAGAGACAGCTCTCTGTTCTCACCATGATTACAATTTAGGGAGGAAAAAGATATCAATTAATCACACAAGTAAATGTCATTGCAAACTGTGGTAAGTGCAAAATGTCATAAGGGGAAGTGGGAATATTTGTGAGCTACTATTATGTAGACATGATGTGGTCCTTGGCCACAGAAAGGCATCCTGAGGAAGGGAAGCTGGAGCTGCCACCTGAAGAAGAGTGAATACAAATCAGGAGAGGGCAATGCAAAACTCCAGTGCGAAGGCCATGTGGTAGAAAGGGGCAACACATAGTTCTGAAACAAAGAAGACAAGGTGAGAACAGAGTACAGGTGGATGAGTTGAGGTTGGAGAGGTGGGTCCAGGCCAGATTTTGCAGGCCACCCAAAAAACAGTAAGAGAGAGTCAAGAAAGTGTGTTAAGTGGAAAGGCTGTCATTTACTATGTGTTTTTAAAAAGATTATTCAATTAGCAGTTACCAAGTAATAAAATAATTCTTAACTTTCACCAATGAATGGTTCAGTTACTCAAAAGTAAATTAAGTGCGCGCTATATAAAAATGGCTTTAAACTGCGTGCTTCAGGGGTTACAAAGATGAAGCAGATATCTTCCCTCCAGGTGCTGAAATTCCAGTAGAGGACATTAAATGTGTACACAAATGACTTTAATACAAGTAAGAACAGTACAGATAGACTAGTGCAAAACTATTTAGGAACACAATGATTGTTTTAGGAGAGAGGTAACTAATCTCTTGAGACAATAATCATGGCATTTGTTCTTTAAAAACTAAAAAACACTAGTGTTATTGAGATATAGTCCATATGCATTTATAATTCACCCACTGAAAATATATAATGTAATGGTTTTTATTATTTTCATAGCTATGTGCATATAAAATAGATTTTCAGTTCTAGAACATATTTACTACCTCTAAAAGTAACCCTATACACTTCAGCAATCCCTCTCCTTTTGTTCCACCTTATCCCTAGCCCTTGGAAATCACTAATCTACTTTCTGTCTCTATAGATTTTCCCATTCTGAACATTTCATATGAATGAAATTATATAATATGTGGTTGTGACTGGCTTCTTTTACTTAGCATGTGTTCAAGGTTCATCCATATTGTAGCATGTGTCAAGAACTCAGTCCTTTTCATGGTCAAATAATATTCCATTGTATGGATGTACCACATTTTTTTATCCATTCATTGTTTGATGGACATTTGAATTGTGTCTACTAATACCTTTAGACTATTGTGAACAGTAGTGCCGTGTGCACATATTTGAACATCTATTTTCAATTCTTTAGGGTCTATACCTAGAAGTGAAATTTCTGGGTTGTATGGTTATTCTATGTTTAATTACTTGAGGAACTGTCAGGCACTTTTTCAAAGTGGCTGCTGTTTTACATTCTGAAGGTTCTGATTTCTCCACATCCTTGCCAACACTCTGACTTTTTAATTAAAGCCATCCTAGTGGGTATGAAGTGGCATTTTATTATAGTTTTGGTTTGCATTTTCTTGATGACCAATGATGTCCAGCATCTTTTAATGTCATGGCATTGGTTCTCACATTTAAACATAATAAATAACTCATTCCCTTTTAAGTTGATAAAAGAATGAGATAAAAAAAAATGAGATTGAATGTAAACTACATGAGGGTAGGGACCTCCCTGTCTTATTTATGATGGTAATCCCGTCACCTAGTAATAGGCAATAGTAGTGTACAACAAAACAATGGCTGGCTGGCTAGTTGGCTGATTGACTACTGACCTCTTCCTTCTAGTAAATGTAGAAGAGAAAAGGTTTCTGAAATAAAATGAGTTTTTTTTTCCCACCTGCCTTTCCTCTGTCTTATTCAGTTAATTGACTCATTCCCATATTTACAAAGAAAGAAACTTGTAGGATATGAGATCTTTAAAGAAGCTGATGTTTCAGAGCTCAGGGACAGCTCATTTTCTCTGTCTCTCTGAATGACTCATTTTTTAGAATTACAGAATTGTGGAAGTTAATAAAGAATTTTGACACCCTTAGAGATTAGATTTTTAAATTAAATGTTTCATTCTTTTATCTTTCCAAACAACTATTGTCGTCTTCTTTGAATTGTTTATTTGTTTTCATGATTCTTAACAAAATCAAACAATAAACAGCCAAACAACAACAGCAATAATAGACTATCCTGGCTGGCCGCCGTGGCTCACACCTGTAATCCCAGCACTTTGGGAGGCTGAGGTGGGTGGATCACCTGAGGTCAGGAGTTTGAGACCAGCCTGGCCAACATGGCAAAATTCCATCTCTACTAGAAATACAAAAATTAGCCGGGTGTGGTGGTGTGCACCTGTAATCCCAGCTACTTCGGAGGCTGAGGCAGGAGAATTGCTTGAACCTGGGAGGCAGATGTGCAGTGAACTGAGATTGCACCACTGCAACTCCAGCCCGGGTGACAAAGGGAGACCTTGTCTCCAAAAAAAAAAAAAAAGGAAAAAGCAGATTGGGATACCTTAATGGGTATTATTAATTATTATTGATACATAGACAATAACAATTATTAAAGACTAGAGGGGCAGAATCTTAAGAAAAATCAGCGTAAATCCATATACCCCAATCAGAACCTCATCTACCCTTATGTTTTTGGAAATTATTTATAATATGGCAAAATGTTGGAGCATCAGTTATGCCAAAAGTCAAATTGCTTCATTCATCAATGGGAAGCTACCTCAGAAACTTAGTGTTTCCAAATATAAAGCTGTGTTATTTCCATTCATCACAGTCATTTTTATAAGACCACCAGGATGGAAAGTACTAGGCTTACGTTCCTATGAGGATGTCTTAAGGGTTCCGAGAGTCAGAAGCACCGAACTCAGCTGTCAGGAGGATATATCAGGAGGCCATATCTTGTCCCAGGCCCCTTCTAGGTAAAAAAGTAATAACTAATAGAAAACAGACAAGAAAGCTGTTATGTTGATAATCACTCTTGATATGCAGTCTGTCTAGGGAGAGACAATAAAACAATTATCCTCTCAACCCTGAAACCTTTATGATAACTCGAACAAAGGTACCTAAAGTGTTGTTATGATTGCCCTGTTTACTACTATAATTTTTTCATTCTTGTCAGCTGTTATTTAATACCTTGGACACTGTGGGTCTCTGAAAAGTTTTTGCATAGAGTAAGCCAACCCTGCTTCAAAAATCATTTTTCACCCAGAAACAGAAGGTTGGGATAGAAGAGGTTCTGCCAATTTGGCATCAGAAAGGTTGCTGTTAGGCCAGTTAAAAAGACACTCTGTTAATGTAATAAGCTCAGGCCATCCTAAGGGAATGGAAAAGCATTTTCCAGAACTTTTATTTCTTGTGTTAAAGATTTAAGCATACACCTCTGAAAATCCCTGAGAACTAAATTTCTACCTTGAACACATTTCTTTGTTATGGCTTTTTCTAATTTCCATTTACTTAACCAAGCTTTGAATTTATTTATTACATTTCATTAAAACAAAACCGGCCGGGCGCAGTGGCTCACACCTGTAATCCCAGTGCTCTGGGAGGCTGAGGCAGGTGGATCGTGAGGTCAGGAGTTCGAGACCAGCCTGGCCAACATGGTGAAACCCTGTCTCTACTAAAAATACAAAAATTAGTCAGGCATGGTGGTGCATGTCTGTATTCCCAGTTACTCAGGAGGCTGAGGCAGGAGAATCGTTTGAACCCGGGAGGTGGAGGTTGCAGTGAGCTGAGATCACACCGTTGCACTCCAGCCTGGGCAACAAGAGCAAAACTTTGTCTCAAAACAAAACAAAACAAAACAAAATAAAATCTAGGGTCACAAAAGATAATTTAAAAGAAAGTAGCTCACTATGCATGATACTGTTCATTTTTGCATCTTCTCGTTTTTAATTCAAGGCCTTCCATGCTCAAAGAGGGGGAGCGTTTCCAAAGCAGATTCCCTGTGGCTAGGAGGGTGGTCACTTGATCTGGGATTTATTGCCATGAGGGGGAAGCATTACCTTGGATGAGTGGAAAGACAACAGTGCCTGCCTGGCATGTATGTGGTATTCAATGAAAATTTTCTGGATAGATGGGTGGATGAATTAATAGCATGAACATGAAGAGTGTGATATTTAGCTTTGTGTGTCAATTTGGCTAAGCAATCATATACAAATAGTCAAATATTATTCTAGATTCCTCTGTGCAGGTATCACTTAGATGAAATTAATATTTAAATTAGTAGACTTTGAGTAAAGCAGATTCCTCTCTATAACATGGATGGGCCTCATCCAATTGGTTGAAGGCCTTCATAGAAAAAGGCTAACCTCTCTCAAACAAGAGGGAATTCTGCCAGCAGATTACCATCATGAAATGCAGCATCACCTCTTTCCTGGGTCTCTAGCCTGCCAGGCTACTCTACAGATTTTGGAATTACCAGCCCCCATAATCTTGTCAATGAATTCCTTAAAATCTGTCTCTCTCTCTCTCTCTCTCTCTCTCTCTCTTTATCTCTCTCTCTCTCTCTCTCTCTCTCTCACACACACACACACACTCAATACAGTGACACATATACATGCACACTATTGGTTCTGTTTCACTGGAGAACACTCTGAAGAACTGAATAATGCAGTAATTTCAGGAGAACTTTCTGGATGAATACATCCATCACTGGCTAGGACTACTGAGAGTGAAAAGCAACGAGGGATGTGTGATATAAGCTGAGTTAAATGTTAAGATTGCATGTGCCAGGGTACCCACGTAGTACCCACTGCAGAGGAGGGCAATGCTGCTCAAAGGAACCAGATGGGCTGAACATCTTTCAACCAAACACCAACATTTTTTTTACATAGTTGAAATCATGGTACACATGGTATACATGAAATTTTGTATTCTGCTTTTTCTCCCTGTAGCACATCATTAAACATTTTCTTATTATGCTACATAAGCTTCAAAAATACTTCTAGTGGTTGTAAAACATTTCATCATGTTCTCTACTGTTGGACCTATGTTTCCAATTTAACATTATAAGTAATGCTACATGGAACATCTTCATGCACATGTGCTTTCTGATCTCTTGGTTCTGAAGGATAAACAACCAGTAATGAGATTACTGGACCAGACAGTAACAACATTTTGTTTTTCTAAAGGAAATAGAAGGCAGGAAGTAGAAAAATCAAGAAGAACTATTATAAATAGAAAACTTCAAAAGATGAAAGACAAAAATTCAAATAGATCAGTGATCAGAAAAATTATAAATGAAGAAAGCTCCCTATTAAAAACTGGAGACCCTCAAATTGAGTATCTAGGAAAAGTAGTTATATATGGTTAAATGTGGTTTGCAAAGGGAATACCTAATAGAATGACACAGAAAATTGAAAGTAAAGGTGTGAAAAAATATAACCTAAAACTAACCAATGAAAGTTGTTATAGCAAGAATATCAGATGAAATAAAATTAAAGGTGAAAAAGTGAAAAAAGTGATATTACAAACAATACACTAGGAAAATATTATAATCATGGACATACCCATTCCCAATAACATTGACTTCACGTTTACATAAAAAATTGTCCACCTTACAAGGAGAATTTGACAACTCTTTAATTATACGGGCAGATTTTAACACACTACTCTCAGAAATGGATACCTCAAGCTGAGAAGATGTAAAAGTATAAAATATTTGAACAGTTGAAATTGTGGAACTTAAGAGACATATTTAAAACCCTGCATTCAAGAGAAGAATACACATTTATCAATGACTACATGGAAAATTGTAAAAACTTGGCCACTCAGACTCCAAAAGTCTCAGCATATTCCAAAGATTGATGTAACATACAATACAATTAAATTTCAACTAAAAAAAAGCACAAAAATACAATGATGATTATTTATAGTAGTGGGTTTTTTTTTTTGTTGTTGTTGTTTTTTGAATTTTGCTCTTGTTGCCCATCTGGAGTGCAATAGCACAATCTTGGCTCACCATAACCTCTGCCTCCTGGGTTTAAGCGATTCCTTTGTCTCAGCCTCCCGAGTAGCTGGAATTACAGGCATGTGACATCATGCCTGGTTAATTCTGTATTTTTAGTAATGACGAGGTTTCTCCATATTGGTCAGGCTGGTCTCGAACTCCTGACCTCAGGTGATCTGCCCACCTCAGCCTCCCAAAATGCTAGGATTACAGGTGTGAGCCACTGTGCCTGGCCATTTGGAGTAGTTTTAATAGTAGACCCCAGTTGGATATATCTTATTGTCTGTGATTAGGTAAAAGAGTTTTTAAAAAAGAATATTATACACTGATTAAAGTGAATGAACTAGTTATACTGATATGAATGTGCATAAATTTTGGAAACATAATAATGCATGAAAAAATCAAGTTCAAGAGCAATATATAGTGTAATACCATTTATGTAAAATTCAAAATATAAAGGAATACCACATATAATTCATGGATATAATTATATGTGGAAAAATTATGTTATTTAATGTTATATTGACAATTAGTTATTTGTAGGTAATATATAATTATTTAATATATTATTTAATTATATAAATTAAGGTAATATTTGCTTAATATATACTTATAGATTATTTAATATATTATATTAATAAAACAATAATTAAACAAAGAATAGTTATTTGACTTTGGGGAAGAAGGGAAAAGAATGGAATTAGGGATGGAAGAGGCCAAAGAGATTTCTACTATCCTCTTCAAAATCTAAAATAAATATAGCAAAATGTTAACATTTGTTAATTCTGAGTGCTGGCTACATAGGTATTTGTTGTATTACTGTCTGTTCTTTTCTGTTTGAAATACTTCATTATGAACAAAATCTTAAGTTACTTGCCAGGGATACATAGCTGGTAGTTGATATTTTAGTTTCAATATTTTGGTTTCCTTATTTTTTATTGTTTAAAAGTACTTAATGTTTATAATTTCAAAGTGAATTCCTTCCATTTTCCTGGGTTTATTTAATTTAAAAAGTGACTTGAGTTTTAGTCTTCTACTCTTGAAGTTTATTCTGTTTGCATTCTTACTCACTTTTCTCCTTGACCTCTTGGGAGTTTTGGTCATGATTATTAAACAAGAAAGGATTACAGAGACAGTTTTCATTGGGAGAAGCTTGCATATGAGTATGAAATGTAAATCTACTGTTATTATTGACTTGACTCTGAGTTACCATTAATTGCTAGCCTGTGGCATTATCCAGAACTTTACAAAGAAAAAGCCTTCTCCTCTTACTTTTCAATCACAGAACAATAATGTTTCTTTAGTATCTGTGATGTGCCCAGTATAGTGCCTCAAATCCAGTGCATTGTGAAGGACCAAAGAAACACAGAGCAAAGGCCAGGTGTAGTGGCTCATGCCTGTAATTCCAGCACTTTGGGAGGCCAAGGCAGGAGTATCGCTTGAACCAGGAGTTTAAGACCAGCCTGGGCAATGTATTGAGACCCTGTCTCTACAAGTTTTCTTTTTTCAATTAGCTGGGCATTGTGGTACACGCCTGTGGCCCCAGCTACTTGGGACGCTAAAGCAGGAGGATCGCTTCAGCCCAAGAGTTGTATGCTGCAGTGAGCCGTGATTATGCCACTGCTCTCCAGCTTTGGCAATGGTTGGGTGGGGTGGGCTGGGGAGAAACCTGTTCTAGACTACTGCCTCTCAAAGCTTGTACACAAGACTCTCCTGAACAGATTTGTAGACTGTAGATATCTGGGCTCCAGGACCTACCCCAACAGATTCCGCTCGAATAGGCCCGGAATGCAGCCCAACAATTTGCCTTTTCACCTAGCTCCTGGTGATGCTGATGCTGGCGTTCCGCAAACCACGCTTTTAGTAGCTCAGTTTTAGACCAGAGCTTCTCAAACTTCCAAGCACATTCAAATCATCTGAGATCTTGTTAAAACAGAATGCGACTCAATAGGTTTTACGTAGGGCTGAGGTTCTGCATTTCTCACAAGTCTCAGGTGAGGCCAAGTCATGGCTGGAGTTTGAATAGAGGGACCAGGGGTTATAGAGATCAGTTGTCACCTGGATCTAGAGTCCTTGGTGAATTTGCACGCAGACACCAGTCCTGCAGAGCAAAAGCCAGAAGAAATACAGACTGCTTTTGTTGGAGAGAAGTCATTGTTAACAGGGAACCTCTTACAGCCTTGTTATTTGCCCTTTGCTCCTTGAGAGTTTTAGTTTTACATTGATCTTTAGTTAAAGGACAATTGTGAGTCAAAGGCTTTTAGAGGGAATATTACAGTTCTTTTTTCTGCATGCTTTTAATAACAACCAAAGTTGTTCATTTTTCTCTGAGTTTATGACAGTTATGTACGGATGATTTTCATCCAAGGTCTGAAATAACATTTTTTTTTTTTTAACCAGTATTTACCTGATTCTTGTGCAAAGGTCAGTGGGAAGATATAATGCTCTTCTCAGACTCCACAGAAGCTCTTCAGATTAGTTCTTATTTCACATTCATTAATGTAATATTTCTTTGTAGAAAATGGCGTAAAGGGATACAATTTTAAGAGCTCTATATCAGCCAGCATTTCTAAAGTGAACTAAAATTATTTTATTGCAAATTTAGAGGGAGGAGGCTTATATGTTATCCCCACGGTTTTATTTCTGAAACAGAGGTGGAAGAAAATCATTTGACTGTAATGTGCCACAGTCTAATGTGTGTAATCACTAATGTGTAATGTGTACTTTTAAGGTTGGAAAAGCTATTTAGATTGTAGAAGAACTAAAATTATGTATCTTAGTTTTTTCTTACAAAAACAAGAGTTTACTGGCTATAATGGAGTTCCTGAAGAGAATTAGAGGCCAGTGCGATCTTTGAGCACTAAGATTAGGTCCTTGTTAGCCGTGTTCAGTTGGAGTAAATATCTAGATCATGAACCAAGGACTCCTAGAGATGAGGTCAACTCCTGGGGTATATGTATTTCTTGGGCAGAACTGCACGCTGGTGTCACCTGGGAGTTTTCTGATGCCCTGGCCACACGCAGGACAGTTAAATTAGAATCTTCTAAGCTGTGGCCTGGGCATCAGTGCTATTTAAATCTCCCTGATGATTCTAAAGTTCAATCAGGACTGAGAACCAGCAGTGGCGAGGCCTGGTCTTCTTTCACGTCTGAACTCCACTCTCATCTCCTGGTTTGTAGTTCTAACTTATGGTTTTGCTCAGTCTGAGCCAAATTCATGGATGATTTGGTGTCTTTCTTTCCCTTAACTTCTATATTATCCTTCTCTGTGAATCAAACACATTTAGATTCTCCTAAATATGTTTACATTCTAAGAATAGGGCTATTCTTTAATTTGAAAGCATCATTTTTTCATAATTTCCAGCTAATTAGGATCCACATTAGATTTTTGTTTTTACTTAAAGGAATGCATGTAGACTTCTTTTGGGTTGAGACTATATCTTTTAATCTATCTCCTTTCCCAGGAGGATGCTGAATTAATGTATCTTTTCATTTAATTATCCATGGTACACAGCTTATAACTTAATGCCTGGCACATAGAGAGTACTCAACAAATCTTTGTTGAATGTACATTTTCCCTTCTCCTTTAACTCTGGTGCTCAAATATTCAATTAGTTTCTGAATCTTGTTGACATAGGCTCTCAAACATATTTAAATCTATTTCCTGGGTTGCATTAGCAACCATCATTGTCTTGGTGTAGCTCATTGTTATCTTTTCTGTTTTCCAATTGCTCACTCTCTTCTTTCAGGTACATTTCTTCTGTGGTGAACTAATGTAGCCTCTACCTCCGCATCCCAGCTTCCTCTGTGCAGCCAAAGTGATTTTTAAAATTAATTTTCTTTCATATATTGTGTTGTATTTTATTATATTATTAATACATAATTTAGACTTTTTTAAAATATAAAAATAAAGTCTCTTATATTAGCCCAGAAAATATCTCTTCATTTACACAGTACATTTTATTATTTGCTTTTCATAGATTTTGCATTGTAAAGTCTATTTTTCTTTGTGACAGTAATGGATTAGCATTGTGAATTGGGTCTTTTTGTATAGTTTATGTCTTAAACAGTTATTATTGGTGTATAGGAAAACTGTTTTTATAGCTGAATTTTTTTAAGTTTCTCAATTATAGGCTATCATGTAATTTGCAAGCAAGTAAAATTTTGTCCTTTACTTTCTAAAACCTATGCATATTATTTGTTTTCTTATGTAATTTTAGAGACTATAACTTTAAGAATAATGTTAGTTAAGAGTGGTAATGAAAAGCATCCTTTGTTTTGAATTTATAGACATGCCTCTAATATTTCATGGTTAAGAACAATTTTGGCTCTTTAAATTGAGATAGACTCTTCACAGTGTTAAAGAAACATTCTTTTGCTTTAGTTTTACCATGTTTGTGAAATTTTAAAACCAGGATTAATGTTAAATTTATTGTATATTATGTTGCATCTGTAAGTATGAATGCATAGCAGTTCTTTCATCAATTAATGTGGAAAATTAGATCAGTAACTGTCTTGAGATCAAACCAAACTTGCATTCCTGAAAAAAAACCAGTAATTGGTTATGATATATTATTCTTCTAATATACTGTTGAATTCTGTTTAATTATGTTTTATATGGTATTTTTGCCCTTATATTTGTAAATAAGTAGTCTATAGTTCTCTTGTCTATGCTCTCCTTGTTACATTTTGGTAAGCCTGCGGTCTCTTTCCACACATGTTCAACTATTTATGCCATATAAAATTTATTATATTTCTCTAGTGGGTAATGTCATTTCAGGGCTTAATGGCTTTCTATGTGCTCTCCTCCCTGGTGTTTTGCTTTTCCTTTTTTGCCTTTCACACTCATGCAAAACTCTGGCCATTGTTGGTCACTGGTCCCCTACTCAATGATGTTTTCTCAAATATGCCCTCCCCATTTCCAACTCAGTTGATCATTCCCTTTCCTGCTGTCTCTCAGTATTGTTTTTATATCTCCATTGTAATATTGATCATATATAATAAGATTAATTTTCTATTTGTTTCTCTCATTCTATTTTAAGTCTTTGAAAGTGGAGATTTTGATGTTTTATCTTTATATCACTAGTTCTCAGCTTCATGCTTATGAAATGCTAGTTGAATGCATGAGTGACTAAAGGAAACTCATACATATCTTTACTTTACCTTACTGCAGGGCTTCCTAAGGATACTTTAAATTGCTCCCAGCATGACAGAGAGAAAGAAGCACATTCTTTCTTAGTCATGTTTCTTTCAAATGGCCTGACTATGCTCCTATGCAAGGCCCCAAGACTTGCATTGAATTATTCATTCAATATTCATTCCATATTGTTGTGTTGCTTAATGTGGCATTATGGAGGCAGAGCATTATATTTAGATACAATGATGGACAGGATTGTGAAGATATGGATCATTCTTCAATAAGGTTTTCTTTTCCTCAGAAATGTATCCAATTAATGGGAGTGGGAGCATTTACCATTCCGCAGATGAACACCTGCAATGTGCTAGTAACCGTGCTGGATGCTGGAGATTTGGCAGGAAATTAAACAAACACAGTCCTTCATGGCAGCACTCACATTCTAGCTGGGGAGTGCCACCAAAAATAATCAACTAAACAGAGTAATTTCTGACTTGAGAGAAGGTGATGAAATGGGAGAATGGGGTCATTTTAGATACTAGAGGTCAGGGAAGGAGTGTCTCAGCAGGCAATATTGACCTGAAATTTGGAAAGGAGAGAGCCACCCCTTCTGTAGTTAGCCTGGAAGATTGTTCTAGGTGATGAGCTCGGCATTTTTAAGGAAAAGCAGGAAGGCCAGCCTGGTTGAAGGTAGTGAGCTAGGGCTTCTAAATGGAGATGAAGGTGTAAAGCAGGAAGAGCTTAGCTCATTTAGGGGCTTGTGGACCATGACTAGGGCTTGGTTAGATTGTACTTTAAATGTGATGAGATATTTTTGGAAACTTTTGATTAAAAGAGTTTTATGATCTGTTTAATACATTTGAAAGAACATTTGGCTGCTATGTAGGGATGAAGAGTCTGTTCCCCTACACATTATTATAAGAAATGGTTAGACAAAAATATTTAACTGGCTGCTGTGTCCCCAAGAAGGCATATGATGATGTTTGTGCTGTGGTTGGAAACATATAGGTGAGAAATTACAACTTTTCCTATTGAGTCTTGGTAAAATCTTTTTCAACCATTCTGCTTTTTCTTCTTTCCTCCTACTTTCTTCCCCAGCGCATGGCTTTCAACCATTATCTTTATATGGGCAATTCACTTTACTCACCTTTTAAATTTCTTGTTCCACATAATACTCCTGACCAACCTCATAGCATCATTAACTGCCCCAGTATTATATAGACATAATGCTAGATTTTTATTCACCTGGAAAGAGATAAAAAGTAGTTTAGAGTTTCTCTCTCTCTCTCTCTCTCTTTTTTTAAAAGTCCAAATTTCATCCTATGAGTGACTAAGCAGCATTATTAAGAGCCGTTATAAAACAGCAGACAGCCCAGAGGTACTTACAGTGATAACAAGGAAACAAAGCAATCTTTAAATTGATTTAGCAAAACGCTTAGTTACTATTTCATGGTAAGCAAAACAATAGTAAATCTTAAAGGAGGAATCATCCTAAGACATTATGAAAAATAAAACCAGCGCGAACTCATTGGTTGCTATCAGCCCTTGTTTTTATGGCTTGTATATGAATGTTGGTAATAGAGAGTGAGAGAACCTGTTGGTGGGCTTTTGGCTGAAGTTGGATGCATGTCAGTAGGGGTGCCCAAGTCTGTCAGTAGTCATGGTCTCTCTTTTGCAAAGAATCACATTTTATTTACTGTACAATAGGAACACTGTGGTTCAACCCTGCCTCCCCTCTCCAATGTAGACACAGTGGTATGATGGAGCTGGCTTGTATTGTCCCCCTACCACCAATTGTTAGAATCTCTCCCCAGGTGTGTGTTTAGTGATCAGTGATGCCATGGTGGTACTGTAGCTTAGAAGCAGCCACACTGGGTATTTACACCACATAAGTCAGCATGCACTACCAATCAGGGGTCCCCTCTTCTCCTTGATCCCACCGAGAGCGAGTTGTTGAACATTTACCACCACAGCACTGCCTGGATGTTCCATCAGAAACGCAGTGTGTTTAAATACAAACTCATCATCTCTCCCCCACCCCACCCAGCTCCTTTCTACTACCAGCTTCTTCTGCATCCCTCTAATTTCTTGGCAGACTTTAAATCCAAGCTTCAATCTCCAGATGCATCCCTGACTCTTCTTTTTCCTTTTGCCCCAGTGTGAGACCCTTTTTCAGGCTCTATACATTCTCCTATCTCTGTGCTTTATGCCGCCTCTCAATTTCTACTGGTGGTCCTCCAGGTAAGTGGTGTCTTTCCCAGTGGTGTCTTTTCCTTCTTGTAAAACCTTAGTTGGATCTTCTGAAATAGCTGCTTAATCCCTACATAACTTCCTTTCTCCACCTCTTCCATTCCATCCAAAATATTCTTATTAGCTCACTTTTCTGATGCGTATTTTGAATTCTATCACTTTTCCTCTCCAACTCTCAATGACTCTTTCTGATTACTTAAATAGTGTTCATGCTTCATAGTTTGGCGTACAAGGAAGTCCATTAAATAAGCAATAATTACTTTTCCCATTGAATTCTCATGATGTCTGTTCCCCTTTTTGATGTCTATGGGTCCCCAAATGGAACGTATGCTGATTCAAACAAATGTATGTCTGAAGTATACATTTTTCTAAAAAGCCTTTTTTTCCTCTTTGCCTGGGTAAAACTCATTTTTTCCTTTTAGATGTAACTCGAATGATGCCACCTCTTCAAAATCTTTCCTAACTTCTCACTTCCTATCCTCCATGCCAGAGTAATCTATTTTCTTGAACTCCCTTGATAATGCTAAACTGTTTTTTTTGTAACACCCATTATTTCCCTCCTTTATTGCAACCTATTTTGGCACATTGTGTAGTTTGGAGTAAGTACCCCGCCTTACTCATCTTTGCCGCTTGCTCAAACAAATGGCACAATGGCTTGCTCAGTAGAGATTTATTATAAGAATTAAAAAAAGGAAAATAATGTTTACACTTAGGTAGAACACCCTTTAGCTGCTGGAAGTAAAATAAATAAAAGCAAAGGAAGTAAAAAAATGACATGATAGGAATACTTCTGGAAGCCCCCCAAAAGTTTAACTTTTAAGTGGAACATTTTTATGTTATGTAATGTGTTTGAAGAGGATGTCACATGGAAGCTGAAATAGAATAGAATAATTCTACAATGTAACAGAAGGCAGGATCTGAATAAAGGGCTGGAAGTTATAGAACACATTTTCGTTTAATACATAAGAAAACTTCCTGAGAGATAGAAGCTGTAATTGTCTATCACAGGAATGAGATTCCTAAAAAGCTACCGAGTTCCTATCACAGACATGATGCAGATGTACGGCCATCTGGCAGGAGTATTATAAAAGGAATTCCTGCAGGGGGTAGATATTCCCTAAGGTCTTTTAAGACTCTATGATTCTATAATTCTTTGACTTTTTGTGAGTCATCCGGCCTCTTGGGTTTTTGAGCCCTCACAGTCCTAAACCACAGTGGGTTGCCATGATTGTTGCTATTAAGACTTTTATTGTGTAGTGGGAACCTAAAAATATTTAGGAAGAAAACATCTATAAAGGTCACCACTTCCCCCACAAAAAAATGGCTTCTCAATTTCAGGTCCCCTGCTTTGGGGAAAAATGTTCTATCACTACTCTTAGATCACAAGTTTAAAATCTAGAAAACCTGCCATATTAGGGCCGGGTGTGGTGGCTCACGCCCGTAATCCCAACACTTTGGGAGGCTGTAGCAGGCGGATCATGAGGTCAGGAGTTCGAAACCAGCCTGGCCAATATGGTGAAATCCCGTCTCTACTAAAAATACAAAAAAATTAGCCGGGTGTGCTGGCACGCACCTGTAGTCCCACCTACTCTGGAGGCTGAGGCAGTAGAATCGCTTAGAACCCAGGAGGCAGAGGTTGCAGTGAGCCGAGATCGTGCCACTGATTCTGGAGGTTGCAGTGAGCTGAGATCATGCCACTGACTCCAGCTTAGGCGACAGAGCGAGACTCTGTCTCAAAAAAAAAAAAAAAAAAAAAAAAAAAAAAAAAAGAAGAAGAAGAAGAAAATCTGCCATATTACAATTTTTCTCCAGCACTAAATTTCTGCCTGATTAAAATGCTGGCTTAGTTTTATTTCAGTTCCTATGCCATGAGTCCCCAAGGGCATGGACTGAGCTGGGGAGTAAAACCTCATTCTCTAGTGGCTTTCATCTTGTCTCTTGTCTGGAGTCTTTCCTCACCTGGAAACAGTATTTACAAACTGCATTCAGTTCTGCCCGCTTCTTTGCTAGATACTTGGATTGGGACCCTGGTCTTCCTTCCTCTAACTGCTGATCTAGAGGTCACCTCTCCCTATGTTGTCGTCTATGAATATAAGGACTTCTACATTTTTCTTTTTCTTTTTTTTTTTTCAGGAATTTGACTGCTAGCAATGATAAGTGAATAGGAGGGTAATCTTTCCCCTGCGTTCTTGACCCCATCCTCTCCTGTTTTCTTCCTAATATTATGTCACCAGCTACCCAAACCTTCCATCTCTTTAGCTTCAGCATCTTATCTTGGACTTCCTTACCCCCTTTGATGCAAAATGTGTTCAAGTCTTCTCAATTCTGTCTCGCTGTCTCTCTCTGTCTTCTGCGTTCCCTTCAAATTATCTCCTAATTTCTCTCCTCTGCTCTGATAACCTACTGAAAGAATGGCCTTTCCTCATTGCCTCCTACATTTTCCACCTGAAATACACTTCAGGATGATTGCTGGTCCCACCACTCCCGTAAAAGTATTCCTGCTAAGACCACCACTGACCTCCTAGCTGTCTACTCCAGTTTTCAGAACTCACTTTCCTCGGTCTGTTAGTAGTAGTTAAATCCATGGAGTGCCTATTCCTCCTTCACTTTGAGACCATTTAACCCTCTAAATCTCATTGTCATCTTAGTAGTCACTTTATCTGTACTTGACTATATAAACATCTATAAGTAACGCATTCAGAAAACAGGTTTTGAGCATGTACTCCAGACCAGGCACCGCACTGGGGCTGGGGAGAATTGGTGAGCAATGCCTGCCAGCCCTGGGGCATGGTGGAGTAGATGGAGTGAGGGATCGCTCCCATGGGGATGCAGTTGCAGGGTGTGATAAGGGCCAAGCAAGAATGCCAGGAGAATGTTGAAGAGCAACCTTATCCAGTTTGGGGATCTCAGAAGCCTTCCCTGAGAAAGCTGCTCAGCTGCATATTGAAGGAGGAGTGGATTTTAACTAGGAGAAGGGGGAGGAAGAACGCCCCAGGTAGAAGGAACAGCATGTGCTTTAGAAAGCGACCTGTCATAGGGGAGAGGGCAAGGGCTCAGCTTTGGATGCTGTCTTTGCCACTTATTAATAGTGCGATGGTAAAAAGAGAAAATCATGCGATGCCTTTGGGCCAGTGTTCTGGGGCCTTTTAGACAATTATCTCTGCAGTTGCTTATAGAAAACAGGCCTCACATTCCAGCTTTTGGGGGCTCATCTGAGGGTGCTGTCATTCTAGCAGAGGGTGTGGGGAAGCTGGCATGGGGGGTCAGGCCTGTTGTGTTTATGATTTGGCTTTGGGGAATGTCTGGTCATGGAGTCCTTTTTCTGGGATTTGAGGATGGTGGCCTGCCAGCCCCACTGATGGGTGGGGGTGGGCCTCTCGGGACGAGTAGCACCCTGTTTAGATCCAGTGGACTGAGCTATCCCTGGGCAGCCAAGGCTGCAAAGGGCGTTGAGTGTGAAAAGACACTTTCTTGTGCAGTGATGGGATGTGAATGCTGGTTTATTGTGGAGCCAAAAGGCACGGCAGATGCTTGATACAAGGCCCCCGGCATCTGAAAAAGTTCACCACTGTACCGCATCCTCCGGGGGCAGCCGCCTCTGCTGCCCTTTGATTAATGCACGTAGTGGAGGATTTGTGCCTTCGCCTGTTTGTGGGACTTGGCAGCCATCCACTGCCTAATGCGAAAAAGGCTTATGGAAGGATCGGCCCCTTTGAAGCAGGGGGCTGGTGGTGGCTGCTGCGTGTGGCTGGGGTGTGGCCTCCAGATGCTAGATGCCTTCACTTTCATAAATTTTCCTCACTGCCACTTATGACTCCACACTCCCAATTACTGCCCTCTCAGGAGGTGGCCGTGGCCGACACAGGCAAACCCAGGCTGGTATTGTTCTGCTGCCGAGGGAAGACTAGAGACACTGCTAGGGCTGGCGTCCCGGGGGATGGCACCCTCGATCGATAGGAAAGAAAGAACAAAGTTCAATTCCTGCACATCCTTCAAACTCTGAACTTCAGTGGGGGCAAAGATGGGGGGCTGCAATTTCTGTTTTGCTTAGTCCTCTAACCATTTCCATTTCTGTGCATGGATGAATTTTGCTCTTCTCTTTAGGGATTCATTGGGGAAGGGGAGAATACAGATTTTCATTTACCTTCCATGAGAACCCTTCCCACACCCTCGCCCTGTGCCTCTCTTCCATCTGGCTGTGCATCCGTATCCTTGGTAACAGTCTTTATAATCCACTGGGTAACTCAAGTGTTTCCCTGAGTCCTGTGAGTCAGTCCGGCAAATTAACCAGATCCAAGAAGGGGTTTGTGGAAACTTTGATTTATAAACACGTTGGTCAGAAGCACAGGCCACAACCTGGGACCGCAATTGATATCTAAAGTAGGGAGCAGTGCTGTGGAACTGAGACCTTTGCCTGTGGGATCTGACGCTAACTCCAATAGGTAGTGTCAGAACTGAGTTAAATTTCAGGACACCCAGTTGGTGTCCCCTGGAGAGCTAGTGGTTAGTGGGGAAAAGTCCCTACACGTTTTGGTGACCAAAGCGTTTTGTGTTGAATGAGTGTGTGGAAGCAGGAAGAACAGTTTAGCTTTTCCTTCAGTGGTAAAGAATGTTTCTCTTCTGCTTAGGTGAAGGGTTCCAACTCTCTTGTACTTGAAGTTCTTTTTAGAGACAAAAAATATGTGAGGCTTGATGTACATAGGTAAAATGAGATTTCGCGAAAAAGATAAAAAAGGTGGATGGAGCAGAGACTTCTTCCTGGTGGTGTCCCACCTCGCCCTGCCCTCTCCAGGAACCTGCCTCAGACGCACTCACCCTTCTTGGCAGGCATCAGGGGTACGTGCTTAGGATTACACAGGGCTTTAGTTCACCAGCCTTACAATTGTTTTACAGTAAGCATGACAGTGATGAATTGAGCACAAGTTTAAGATAAAAGTGATTGATTTTCTGCCAAGCACCATTTTTATGTTCTTTTTTATCAGCCAGCCTCCAAAATGGTGAGTTGTTTGATTTAGAAGCAAATGCAGGAGTAAGAATTACGGTTACTTCATGCTCTAACTCTCGGCCACTAGAGGGGGGTCATGACCAAGCTTCCCTCTCCCTGTCCAGCTCCTGAGACCATCTTGCAAGATTTGCCGGGCTCTGCTAGAATGGGGCCCAAATTGAAATGAGGAGTTATTTCTAGAAGAGTGACAACTCAGCAAATGTCTGTTAATCATGGTCAGTTTTTCCCTCTGTGAAGCCAGTGTTTCCTACTTGAGCAAAGATAACTTAACTTCCCAATAGGAGTATTTCTAAAGTTACTGGTATATAGTCTCTGGCTTTGGGCTCCTTAAAAGCTATGGCCCCTGGGTATAGAGAAAATAGCAAAATGGTGCGCGTCCCTTCCCTGTTATTAGATGGGCGAGAATTTAACTGTGGATTATACTCTTCACATGTGGTCTGATATATGGCCTTATCAAGGGAGAAAATATTTTAGATTCCAGACATGTTTGGTCACTGCTAAAAGCGTACCTCTACTAAAAGCAAGTATGCGGAGCTTCTTCTAAAGCTGGGATCCATGGAAAATCCTAAGAATTGCTACTCTCTTAAAGGAGGTCTCTGTGTCCACAGATGCCTACATTATTTCACAAAAACAATCCATAGCTTCAGAAGAGGGTCAGAGGTGAAGGACCATTTCTGGAGCTCCTGTGTGCTGCTGTGTGTGTAATGCCATTCACCTCCTGGGGAAAGTTAGGAGGATTTAAAAATAAATATTTTTAGTAATTGGAGAGCATCTAAATTAGGTAAAAAGTGTTGGAATGTATAACTAGGCAATGTATATAGGGTAGGGACAGTGGGCAGGCAATCAAGTAAGAGATTCACTGTGAATCATGAACAAAAATGGTTTGGTAGGTTTTTCTCCTGTTAATTTGACTGTTGGATTTTTGTTCTTGACAAGCCAGGAAGCAAGCAGTTGACAGGGAGGGAGGGACACAGAAGGCAGGAAGAAGAAAATACAAGGCTGAGCAGGGGAGCGCAGGAAGGTAACTGAAGAGTCCTTATGAGCAGGGACACATTGACTGATTCTGTGTGGCTCTGGATGTCAAACCTGAGAGTTAACTGGAGATTATGAGAATTTGGATCCCTAGAAGAAAGAAATGTTATAACCAGCAGATCTGCCGAGCTACCCTGCAAGGAAACCAGCTCCCTGTCCTGCGAGGTCTCAGGAAGAGGCTGTGTGGTTCTCTGTCAGGGAAATTTTTTGCTTTGTATTGTTTTTGATATTGGGAGGTTGACCCCGTGACTGTCAAATCTAAGATCTGCTGATTTGGAAATTCTGTGCCTCTACTCAGGCACCTCCCTTAGCCTGGAATTTCCCTTTTCTCATTCATAATAGCTGTTATGTCATTTGGAGTTTGATTTTTAGTATCTGCACAATCCTGTTTTCTTGGAGGAGCCCATCTCTGTTAGCCTCTGTACCTTGTTTAGTGCCTGGAACAAACAGAGCTCCATGAATGCCTTCTTTTCACCGAGGAGTGGGCTAACAATTTAACTTGAGTGTAGGGGGATGAGGGGAGAATTTGGGAAAGCTGAATTTGGGAAAGCTGAAAGAGAATTTGGGATAACTTTTGTATCTACAACCAGAGAAACAGGCTGGACTCTCGTTCCAGGTATCCTCCTGCCCTGTCTCCCCAGATCAAGGTTACGAAATCCACAAGCTAATGAAAATGCCTGGACTTGCTGTTCTGTCCTGGCAACCCCAAGCAGCCATAGAACCTGGAATATCCTCAGCAATATTTAAGCCAGCGTGGACAGTCGCCACAGGGATGCCAAACTGGGGCTGGCCCAGGAATGCTGTGGACAGAGCAGCAGGAACTCCCTGCTGGCTGGCTCAGCAGGCTAGCCCTGCCCTTTCATTGACAGCTCAATAAAACAACCTCACAGTTCCCAGGATCGAACCTTCTGGCTGTGTTTTTTGTGTGACAGTGGTGTTTTTTGTACTCCTTCGATGGATGGATAGGAATGAGTGTGTGAACGTGCCTGTATAGGGCTGAGGAAAAGAGCATGATATTGGATGACATTGTTTTCATAGGCGTAATGTGACATGAATGTGCCTTCCTACCTTGGCTACTACCTTTAGTTATTTCCATGCAACTCAGATTAGAGAAATTAGGGCAGGATTTCAAGGATTAAAATGTGAGTTTTTTAATAGACTTGTGATAGCTAACTGCACTTCTGCTCACTCAGCTGCGACTCTGGCTTCCTTACCTTCTCCCTCCCCTGTTTTCCATTGATGCCCAGGCACCAATAAACCTAAGATGCCTTCACTCACTTCTATCGCCTTCCTAGATATGTGGAACGAGGAAAGCCATATGACAAAATGGTGGTTTTCTTGTTATCTTCCTTGCACTGTTGAGTTCTGCCTCGATCCTGCCGTTGCTCCCAGGAAAGCTGACCTTCAGATTGACAGACATAGTCCAGCTGAAGACCCTTTGGGGTGGCAGAGAAGACAGCCAGAATGCTGGATGTCTGGCCCCGAGATGGAGCTGGCCCCTGCCACTCCTGGCTTGCCCTTCTGTTCTCCAAGAACCAGTGTGGAGAGTTCCCAATGGGTAATACATCTGCCGTTCAAAACTGTGCCTGGGAAGCAGAGACACTTGCCTCTGTCTGACAGGCATGGCCCTTGTGCCAGAGAAAGCAGAGGGGAAACCATTCGGATATGCTGTTGCTAGGAAGCATAGATGTGTTTGATGTTTTGATTTTAGCAGTATTGGAGGTTTGCCTTTTTAATAACATGAAAAACTATAGGTTTTTCTTATATCAAATATGTGCTTTATTGAAAATGTGTGGTTAAAGCAGAATTCTCTCATCAAATCCTTTTTTCCACCAGTCATTAAATTAAAAAAAAAATTCCCCTGGAGACGGGAGAGGAGTGCAAGAAGTTCAAAATGAAAATGACAGCGGAAAGGTTCTTGCAGAAGCAACTGAGTTCAGAGGTTGTTATGGCCAACAGCCCCCGTGGCCTTGGCCGTATTAAGCAGTGGTCACAGAGTGGGAGTAAGGATGGAATTCATGCCTTTCAGATATCAGTGTCCAGCTGTTCAATCCTGCGGAAGCTGGGAAAAGGTCATGAGGTTACTCTCATTCACTCTTTGAACGATTCACTGAATATTTACTGAGCTATGTGTTCACGGCGCTGTGCTGGGAGGCTAGAAAAGCCAGACACAGTCCTTGTCCCCCAACAAGGAAAAAGGTGATATTTCAAAGGATCTGTGCAATAAGAAAGGTATGAAGGACATGCGATCCTATAGGGGGTGGCTAACTTTTTTGGGGCCACTTGGCAAGCACCACTGAGGAATTTGAATTAAGACTTAAAGGATAGACATTAGATTTTTCCGGTGGAAAAGACATGGAAGTACATTCAAGGCAGGAATAGCCAGGTGGATGGAAGGCCAAGGGTTGATGGGACATTCTATGACTTGGTAAAAGACGGAGTAGGGAAGAAAGAAATGGAGTTAGAAAAGTAGGCTAGGATGCTAGGAACCTTGAATTTGATGCCAAGAAGTTTGAAATTTTTTTGTAGGTGCCCAATGAGAGGTGAGCTTGATTCTAATCTCAGGACACCTATAAATCCCTCTAGGAGGACAGAAATGGATTCCCTGGTGCTAATGGAGCTGCACTCTTGGCAGCACCATCTAATAGCACTTGCTTCAGTGATGGAAGTGTTCTCAATCCACTCTGTCCAGTATGGGGGCCACCGGCACCTGCTGGCATTGAACATTTGAAATGTGGCTAATGGGAATGACAAACTGAACTTGTAATTTTATTTAATGGACATTAACTTAAATTCCAATTTAAATAGCCACATGTGTCTAATGGTTTCTGGTGTGGAGTGTCCAGGAGGCAGTAGCTGTAGTGTGATGCGGGAAAATAGTTCTGAAGGCTTCTCTGCAGATGAGTTGTGATTAATTGGATTTCAAGGAGGGAACTGACCATAGGTCAGTTCTGATCCCACTACCGTGCTGAGTGCTATGAGGAACAGGGTTACAACATGCCTTCAAGGAGTCATTGAAACACGACACACAAACATCAAACATTGAGAGAAGGGAGGTAGTGGATGTGTGACAAAGTGCTGCCCAGCCTGGTGCCAGCTCCTTGGGCCCCTGCATCAGCTCTGGGCCTCCTCTTGCCCTATTGTGGCACCGAGCAGCTGTGTTAACCACACAGAACAAGAGTCCTGCCTGCACCTCTTGGCTGCCAGGCAAGATGCCAGGAGTGGGGTAGATGAATCAGGAAACCATTTCTAGATACATGAACTTGAAGCGCCTGTGACAGACCGTATGCTTTAAGGGGATTGCATAGGCCCGATTCCTTTGTTATTTTGCCAATTCCGTTACAATAGAAACCTGGTCAGGCAGGCACTGTTCACCTGCAGAGCTTTTCTGGAAAAGCTCAGAGTAATGCAACCTGTGTTTTCCCACTGCAGCAGTGGGCGGCTGTGTTTCCTGACCAACTCACCATCAAACAGAACATAAATGGGACAGAACAATGTCATGAGAGCAGAGATACCAAAGCCATAAATCTCAGTCACTCCCAGAAGTGATAAAATTCTGCTATTTATTCTATAAAATGAATATAAATGTAGACCATGGGTACATACTGATTAAGGAAAGGACAGCAATCTTCCGTAAACACAGAAAACTCAACTTCACTGTGTCATAAATTAGATTTTCCTCACACTGAATTATGAAATACGATAAACATGAATTGAATAGTTGAATAACAATAGTTTCGTCCCTCCCTAAAATTTGAAGTGCGTTTGAAGATGCTTTTATTTTTTCCCTTAATAAATTCTTTTGTAACCAGCAGAAGCATGCAACATTATTCCATTATCTATTCCACCACAACATCAATAGACCAATGAAACGCAGGTGTGAAGACAACCCAAAGTGAATCCAGCCGAACGAAGTCTGCATCGAGAGGCTGCCAAAGCCCAGATTGGGAAGATTTTAGCTGGAGGAATGTTGAATAACTAAGACCTACAAATAGACACCCTCCTTTTCTCCCATTCTTTATTTTCTCACTATCATTCTGAAAATCTGATTTAAATACTAATATCTTTCATGATATTCTTTTGTGTAGTTTTAAAAGTAAATTGTGATGTTTACCTTTTTAGAAAAGTGATATGTATTCACAGCGCCTGCCTGACTCTTTGGGTTTCTATTGTAACGGACCTGGCAAAATAACAAAGGAATCAGGCCTAGGTAGAAAATACAGGTAAGAAAATTAAGGAGAACCACAATCCACCACCCTGAGCTGTCCTTTGGATTTAGTCATATCTGTTTTCAGTTATTCTTATTTTCATTGTGTGATTACACGATGTTGAAACACAGTTTTGTTATCCTTCTCTTTTTTTTTTTTTAGTTAATCCTTCCCAAACATTTCCTCATATTTAAAAAATATATTTCCAAAACATCATTGTAATGGCTGTAGGGTATTTCATCATAGAAGTCACCTGAATTTATTTAGCTGGGCCCTTATTATGGACAATTTAGGTTATTTCCCTTTTCTTTTTCAATTTAAATAGCATTGTGATGAAAATGCCTAGGTTTGAAGCCTATATTCACGGGCATTACTATTTCCTTAGGTGTAAAATTTTCATCAGAGAGTAAGAAACTTTGTCTGGGCTGTGTATAAATATTATTCAATTTCTCTCTAGAAAGACCTAATGTAGTTACTGTGAATATGGGTTCTGAGATCAGAAAAAAACAAGGTGTCATCCTAGGTTTGCAGCTCTGGATCTATGATCAACCCTGTGACATTGAGTAAGTTACTTAACTTCTTCAAGCTTCAGCTTCCCTATCTATTAAATGGAGCAGTGAAATCTTTGCCTCATATCCCGTTGCCAAGTGGAGTGGAGGAGACAGTCCCTGAAAAACACTCCGTGTAAGAGCTGGCAGTTTCACACCACTGCCAGTGGGGCAGGGGAATGGCTGCTTCTCCATTCTCTCACTGACTCTAGTCATTGTTTTATGTAAAAATCATCAACTTCGTAAGTGAAAAACAACATTTTTGAATTTTAGCTTCCGAGACAAAACACATATTTCAAGCCTTTAAAAATACATAAAACATTTTCAAGTAAAGGTCTGGCTTGGACAAACATTTTTGTCTCATATATTGTTCCCCATGAGTGGCTGATCATGTAAAAGCTCAGATCTTCCTTAGTTTTACAGTGAAGGCACATCATTGATTGTGTCTGTGGAGACAGAAGGGCGTGTCTGTGGGTGAGGTGGAGTATATGTACACAGTGGTTATTAAATGTGTGCTTAAAACATTTTCTCTCAATAGTCTCAATGAATTGGAAGCTATCGATAATTTATCTTCAATTGTGTAAATAGCTTCATAAGACAAGTAGAAATCAAGAAAAAAAAAAAAAGGAAAATATTCACTAACAATCCCCTTACCCAAACAAATTACATTTTATTGGTTTATTGTCCATGGAATTTTACAGAATTACAGTAGACATTCGTTCAAGTCCGAGGACACATTTCCTCACACTGAGACCAGCCTTTTCCCATGTATGTGCCATCATTTTACCAGGCCCATGAGATGCCGTTCCATCCAGGTCTTGGCAGTGGGAGCCGTGTATACAGAAAGAGACCTACCCCCATGGGCCAGGAGAGAGGGTGAGGAACAGATTCTTCTGGGAAAGTGAAGCAGGAATGGGATTAGAGGTTAGAACCTGGGGCAGCCAAAAATGTTGCTGTGAAGTCTGAGCATAAATATGATGGGTGTGGGTTATTCTGAAATGAAAATTGAAACAACAAAGGGAAACAGCATTGAGGGGAATTCATACGCCGACATTTAGACACCGTTTTAGGGACAAGCTTTACTTGGCTTCTCTTTGGAATTCCAGAGGCTCTCCCCAGTGTAGAGACAGTACTGTGTGTTTAATGCCTGAATGCATTTGCCCAAGATTTCTATAATAAAAGTGGGGAGAAGTATTAAGAAATTCAACCTTGAGCCAGGCGCAGTGGGTCATGCTTGTAATCCCAGCACTTTGGGAGGCCAAGGCGGGTGGATCATCTGAGGTCAGGAGTTCAAGACCAGCCTGGCCAACATGGTGAGACTCTGTCTATACTAAAAATACAAAAAATTAGCCGGGCATGGTGGTGGGCACCTGTAATCCCAGCTACTTGGGAGGCTGATGATTATTGCTTGAATCTAAGAGGTGGAGGTTGTAGTGAGCTGTAGTGAGCCGAGATTGCACCATTGCACTCCAGCCTGGGCAACAAGAGCGAAACTCTGTCTCAAAAAAAACAAAAAACAAAAAACAAAAAAAAAACAAAAAACAAAAAACAAAAAACAACCATGACTACTACAAAGAAAAAAGATCACTTTTTCTGTCCTGGTTATCGTGTCTTAGGTATCACTCATCAAATAATCTCTCAGTCCTTGACATGGAAGGAGGCTGTTTAGCTTTTACATCTGTCCCTCTTTTGTCCCTGTTTGTTCCTATTTCCCAAAACTATGCCCTTGAGTGTTGGGCTGCAATAACTTTGTGCGTTCACTGTGAGCCTGTTGCTCCTTGAATCTGTTTTTTGCTGTTTAATTCCTGTTTAGAGCAGATAGTGTGTCGACCTCCACCCAGAGCTGGCTGACTGCTCTCAACAATCGATTGTGCACAGGTCCCACAATATGGGAAAATGGCGTTATTAACATCCAGTGGCAGTGTCATGATCACTTTTCAAGATCATAAGTGCAGCTTGTCCTCTTGGATGTTATTTTTTCTGTGTTCAGCTTTGAACAGCTTCTGTGAGGAAGGGAGTTTGCTGAACAAGGTTATTAAAAATATAAGGATAGTTTAATTTTATTAATCTTGGAGGCCTCTTGCATAAATGTTAACTCGAAACTGTGAGGCAGTAAATTTGCTGAAAGAAGAAGATGACAGTTGTTGTGTGGTATAATAAAAAGGACACCACTTTCAAAGCTGGGAGATATAATTTAATTTGCTCTTTTCCACTTAAAAGTGCTGACTTTGGGCCCATGTATTTATTTGTAAAATGACCCCTTCATTTATGGAACAAGCAACTGTATTATGTCTTGTTTACCATCCAGTGACAGGCTGCGTGTGAAAGCATTTTGTAAACTGTAATATTATATACCAATGTAAGGCCATTATTATGTCTTTGTGGTCAAGATGTTTAAAAATTTGTTAGTTTGCATTTCCGCTCAATTTATGTCCTGGTCCATCATTTCCATATTTCAGCTATAGAGACATTGGTTTAATCCTGTTCATCTTACAGTCTAATTAGAGGCCTGAAATATTTGCTTTATTTAGAATTTGTCACTTTACATTCTAAAGACTGAAGATTCAGTGGTCCTTAAAAGACTAAGATTCTAAGATATTACAGAAATGAATTCTAATTGTCTGTCTTCAGAAAGCCATGGGATTTTGTGTTTTTATCAAGTTGGTTACCATTTTTGGAAACACTGCAGTAAAATTTATTAGTTTTATATCAGTGCTCGTCACAAGATGGTGATGGTATTCCAGTAGGGTAGCCGTTAGGCGCATGGGGCTATTTACATCTAAGTTAATTAAAATTAAAGCAAATTAGAAACTTGGTTCCTCCGTTGTGGCAGCCACATTCCAGATACTCAGTAGCCAAATACAGAGTGGTTTTGCACAGTGGTGATGATAGAATATGTCTATCCTTACAGCAAGTTCTTTTGGATAATCTTGCTCTCGAAGAAAGGAAATCTAATATCACATTGTTCAGAGGTATCCAGCACTTAAGTCCCATGCAGAATTTTGCCAATTTAGGTTTCCAATCTAAAATAGACATTTTAATGGGCCAATCAGGTTTCCCGATCTACGACCCTTTCTGAAGTTATATTTAGGGTGTTTATGTTTGATATTTTTAAATGTTTGTATCTCTCTATTGGGTCCTATAGGTCCTGTGTGACAGACATGTGTGAATGTCCAGTCCATAAAAACTGTTACTGTGAGTCATTTTTGGCATATACCCGGGCCTGCCAGAGAGAGGGCATCAAAGTCCACTGGGAGCCTCAGCAGAATTGTGCAGGTAAGAAAGTCCTGGTGGATCTACCCATCAGAAGTTTACTGCAATGCCCAAGATGGCAGTGGAGGTGACTTGTGGATGCTGATGTGAATGGCCACGTGTCCCTTTGTCAGAGGAAAATCCCTTCAGTAGGCCAACTGGATTGCTACTTGATAAAATACAGGGACTTCCCACTGGGCAAGGTAGACAGCACTTAAGATAAATGCTTTGTGACAAGCATATTTAAACAATTTAAAGATTTCCACTGTTGCAAAATCCTCTTGACCTCAAACTATCAGCTGGATAGACTTAGCTCATGGACGGTCATTGCTATGGCTTAGGTTATGTGTGAAGCAAAGGAGATTTGGGACAATTACAGTCATTTAAGGTCTTCAGGATAAATAAGATACTTTTTTTTTTAGAGATCGTTATACAAAGCCTAGTAGAATTTTTTTCCCCTCTGAGAGATTCCTATAATAGTTGTTGCCTCAGGCAAGTTAATTAGCTTATTTGATATCTGTAAAATGGACTTCTTTATTCATCCAAGAAATATTTGTTACAAAGTGGCAAGGTACTGGGCACCGTGCTGACACTGGGTACTTTCATGGGTGTAAGAGATGAAGCCCCAGCCATTGACGCACTGGCAGCCTAGTGGGAGAAACAAACAAAAACGTAACTCTACAATAAAAATAAAAACTTGCAAATTACAGTAAGTATGAGGAAGGAAACGAACAGGGCAGAGTGGTAGGAAACCATTGGAGAGGGCTGAGATGGGATGAAGAGGGAGGCTTCTCTACAGATGATATTTTAGCCTCGCCCTGAAGGAGTGAAGGGAGTGAGGGCAAGCATTCTATGCAGAGGAAACATGTTTGATGGCATAAGGTAGGAGAAAAATTATTAGCATGCTCTCAAAGTGGAGAGGAGCCAGTGGGGTTTGAGCCTGGGGTGGGCTAGGGGAAGAGGGGCATAAGAGGAAGGTGGAGTAGGAGCAGGAGCTGAATGACGCAGGACTTGGCAGGGCTTTGAAAGGAGTCTAGCTTTTATTCCAAGAGAAATGGAAGCCTCTGATAGCTTTTAAGCAAGCCTCTTTCTGCTTTCCAAAGATGACCCTGGATACTAGATAGAGAATAGATTGGAAGGGGACAAGATTGAAACCAGGATACTAGGCAGGAGGCTATTGTGATAGTCCTGGTGAAAAACTGATGGTGGCTTGGATTAAGATGGTGACAGTGCATGTGGAGAGGAAGGGAGAGAGTCTAGATTTTAGAAATTTGCAATTTTAGAATAATGCCTGCTATCTAGTTACAAACATTAGTGATATATGCATGAAGCATCTCAAACAGTGTCCAACTCATAGAAGATGCTCAGTCAAGGGTAGCTGCTGTTGTTACTTAGATTTGAAGGAGAAATGAACTGAATAGTTGTCACCTAGTTCAAGGATTGGCAAATTTTTGTCTTTGAAGGGCCAGATTTACCTGAAACAAAGAGACTGGGATTTTCAGCCTACTACCCTAGTCTTAATAGCCTTAGCTCACATCTCAGAAAAGAAGGCCACTCATGCCACTGCTGACTCCAGAATGTCTACATTGGTTGAAGATAAGAGTGGTCACCTGGTTAAAAGAAGCATCAAGAAGAATTGCCTTGAAACTGTGATTGCAGTGTGCAGACATTGCGTTCACTTAGACCCGTGCGTTATAACCTGTCTGGACATTGGAATCACCCTGGGAGCTTAAAAAATGAACCAGGAACCTAAGCCTGTGCCCTGTGCACTGATGCCTTTCTTCAACTGGCCTGGCGTACCTTTTAAAACTCCCCAGGTGATTCTGACCTGCAGCCTGTGTTGAAACCCCTGAGGTAACCCCTGTGTTTACTTGGGTGGCTGTGGGGAGGTAGGATGATGGATTTTTGGGAGTTGCTGAAGCTTCCTCAGCTGCCCCTTGGTGCAGTCACTGGTTTGTGTTTTTTGAAAAGCACCAGAGCCCTTTCACCTTCCTGTGACCTCCATTTTGGTTGTGCCCCCTCCTCTGCAAACCCAAGTCCAATCTTTATATCAGAGTTAACCTTCCACAACAAGTGTGCTGCTCTATCAATGCTGCCCTTCTCAGATAAGTATTGATTCGATAAAAATAATTCACTTAAGGTGTGACTGAGGCTGCTAAAAGGTGAGGCAAATGGCTGCCCTCTAATCTAATGCATCAGTGCTGGGTAGAATATGTGAGGGTGAGGTTTTTGAGGAACTGGGTCCTTCCAGCCATCTTGAATACTCCTAGCTCCCTTTATTTTGAATCCCCTTTCCCTTGAATCTACCAGAAAATGAATAAAATAAATGGAGTCAAGCTTGATCCATCCATCCATCCTGGTATAATGCAGGGCTCAGCAGAATTCTATTAATTTGATTAGCTGTGGTAGTGCTGTTGTTGGGATCGTATTAGATATAGGATATATGATCCTTCTCTCCCTGGCCCAGAGCTATACTTAGCACCATTTCAGTGCACACATTGCATTTGAGGACTACACATTTCACGTCAGCATCTTCATTTCAGGGACTGAGTCTCGGGAGCTAAAATTACTTTTCTAATGGAGAAGGAATATGGCTCCTGAAAGATTCCATTTACCTCTTCTTAGTGGCACCATCTGGGTGAAGTATAACTCCATCAAATGAAATTCAGTGGGAGGGGAACATTTTAGACATACACATTCTCTCTCTCACACATACACACACACACACATACGCACACACACACATTATGAACTTCCACAGACTGACAGCCGGTACATGAAGAAATAAATTTACACGGATCTGTAGCATCTCTCAGTAGATTCAGTTCAGATTCATGTAGAATATTGAAGACTATAAGAGCCTTCTTTAGTCGTTTTTAGCTCCCAGGTCCTTTGACTCATGACAGCACTTAAGACCACGTAAGACAAAAAAGAGAAATCTTCCAGAGTAAAAAGTTTGGAAGTTGAACATATAAGAAGTTAGCCAGGCGAGAAACTCTGAATGAACCAGTGACATTTTAAAGTCCAACCTGGATTTTAACACTGTCATGACTACAGACACAATATGTGCCCACTACCTGTGGCACGAGGGACTAATGGAACTCTAATTTAGCATAGGAATTGCTAAATGAAATCGAATATGTTAAGGGCTATAGTGAAAGTATATAAAAGTTTAATAATAATCATTTATATTGCTATTCACCCATTTTAAGCACGTCCTTTCCCCCAAGGACTATATTAGTATTTTATGTTATATTTTATCTTGATAAATACCCATAATACTTTATTTATATGGTAACTTTATATTACCCACATTTTACTCATAGGGTCGTTGAGACTTAAAATAGGTAATTAGCTGAAAGTCTCAGAGCTAGGAAGCGAGGAAGCTGGGAGTTGAACCCCGGTCAACTTGCATCGTTGCCCCGTTCTTAATCATTATGAGAACACAGAGACCCATAAGCATTGTGGGAAAAAAAAGAATGCATATTTATGTGCTTGTATTAGTGTCAAATAATTCATCCAAATATGTATCTAAATCTTAGTCACCTTAGTGACTTTCCAATTTCTATTTCTTTGTTCCCTATCACTGGTGTTTGTTACTTGGTACCCTCTGACTCTAAATTTGTTGTGATCTTGTCTGCTGTATGTTACATTGTCATCCTCAGCAGAATGTCTGCCACCTGCCTATAACTGATACTAATTGTCACCGCACACTCAGTAATACATTTTATACATGGAAAAGGTGCTGGAAATGTGGGGGTTTGTGTCTTTCTGTAGCATAATGGATGGTCTGCTGGGCTATGTGAACAGTTTTCTCCCTCCTTGTCTGGCTCTACAAACCCCAGATGGTTCTAGCTCCTTCTGTGCAGCAACTCTGCCCTAATTATATACACTGAGTTATTTCTTGACTGACTGGATGCCTCCTGTAAAAGTTCAAAAGATAAAGTCAGGTACTGTGACCTTCAGCACCCCGTAGGGGGATGTGGAGATGGTTGAGTTCTGGAAGGCACAGAGCCATGCTGATTGAATGTATTGATAAAGCCGGCACATAATGTTTTTATGTTTCACCTATAGCTGTTTGAATGCTGCTTTGAGAATAAATGCACTCTAACCCTAACCACTTTGGCAGATCCCCGTTTTTTTTTGTTGTTGTTGTTTGTTTGTTTTTGTTGTTGTTTTTTGTTTTGAGACGGAGTTTTACTCTTGTTGCCCAGGCTGGAGTGCAATGGCGTGATCTTGGCTCACCACAACCTCTGCTTCCCAGGTTAAAGCGATTCTCCTGCCTCAGCCTCCCTGGTAGCTGGGATTACAGGCATGTGCCACCATGCCTGACTAATTTTGTACTTTTAGTAGAGACGGGGTTTCTCCATGTTGGTCAGGCTGGTCTCGAACTCCAGACCTCAGGTGATCCGCCTGCCTCAGCCTCCCAAAGAGCTGGGATTACAGGCGTGAGCCACCATGCCCAGCCATGTTGTTTTTTAACTATTTAACAAAATAGATCCTTTTAAAATACATATGTGCCAATCAAATCACACCTATGTTTTAAGAAATGATCTTACGCCTTTTACAAGTTTGAAAAAACAACTGAATTTCCAGAGGATAAATTAGGGCTCAAGTCAGTGTTCGTGTTCTAGGATCATCTAAAAGCTGTGCTGAATTGAAGGCAAATCTGATGATGTCACTCCACAGCTTAAAACCCTTTCAAAGCTTCCGTTTGCCAAGGCTGATGGGGTCATTTGTGGTCTCTGACCCTGGCTTACTACTCTGCTGCTGTCTCCTACCACCTGCCCTCCTCAAGGTTCATGTCTCCAACTCACCAAACCAAGGATCCACCCTTCCCTGATTAAGCCACAGTACCTTGCTGTTGCCTGCACCCCTCCCTTTGTTCCTGATGTTCTATGTGTCTGGGAAGCTCTTCTTGTCATTGTCTGTCTGAGAAGTTTGCTCACTTGATACTTACACAGGATCCATTCTCTCAAGTCTTCCTTGATCTCTACCCAACTCTCAGTGCTGAGCTGATGTCTTTCTCTCTTACTCTTCCCCTGTACTTTGTTCTCATTGTCTGATATGATACATCTTATATTTTGCTAAGAATCTGTTTACACATCAGCTTTACCTATTTGTTTGTAAGCCCAACCTCCTATAACTGGAGGACAGAGATGATATCTGATCACATTTTATTCCCCGGGCTTAAGAGAATGCCTGACACATAGATACTCAGTGGATGTTTACTGATTTAATTTGAATTGAATGGGAGATGGTAGTTATAGGATGAAGGATAATACGAGAGAGAGAGAGAGAGATCTTTTTTTTTCTCTAGTAGTTTTCATTTCCTGCAGTCTACTTTTGACTTGTTGACTGAGGGACATACCAGTCCTTAATAGTAGAAAGGTAAGATGCCTCAGAAGAAGTTGAAAGGTAGAGCTAGAAGAGAGAATTGAGACGTCAGAGAGAGGAAATGACATGGGAGAGTTCATAGCTACAGGATAGTCAGGGAAACACAAAGAATGTGGTGGGAAAGAAGAAATGCTGCTGAGAAATTTTTATACTACAAGGAATATGCAAGACTTAAAGGGGAGCAAAGCCTCTAGAGGGCAAGGTGAGTTGAAAGAGGCATTCTGAAAGCAATGGAGTGGAAAATGAACTCAAAACTGGCCAGATAAAATCCACACTGGGAAAAAGAATGATGGATTGAATGTCATTAATATGAAATCCTCATCCAGGAGGCATGCATTGAGCTGCTCCCCCGTGCCTGTCCCTGTGCCAGAACCTTTGGTTACAGAAGATAAGAATCCTGCCCTCAGGAGCCCAGGCCTCAGCGATACACTCTCTTCAACTGCGAGTGCTTGTCACAGTGACCCCCAGAACCTTTAAAATCAATAGCTGCACATGCACCACTGCAGATTCAGAGCAAAAACCTTTAGGGATGGGCTGAGAAATAAATATTTTTTAAAAGCACCTCAGGGACTCATGAATCTCTGATTAAGAACTATAGCTGTACTGTAATTGGGAGATTAAAGCAAATAAGAAAATAACGATAATGTTAAAAGTACTGTGGGTTGCAGAGGAGAGAAAGCATCTTGGGGGGATATCCAGAAACCTATTTGAAGTGGGGGACATTTGAATTAAGATAAAACTGATTAGACTGGGAAAAGAATCAGAACTAATGGTAATAGATTTCAGAGGTCTCTAACTGGAAGTCAGAGATAAAACTGTAGTAATTGAGGAAGAGAGAGATAGAAGAGAAAACAATGTCAGGGGGAGATTCCAGGAGGTAATGTGAACATTTAATGCCAGGAAGTGGGAAAAGAAACCCAAGAGAGAGAGAGATGTTCTCCGGGAGTCAGCAGAAGAACGAGGAGAGTTCACTATCATAAGATAAAATGGACACAAAGACCAAATATTTTGCAGAGTGGTCTTGGGAAAATGGGAGTTGCCAAGATGTTAGTGGATATGGACATTAATGAAAACTTTGGAGAGAACTGCTTCGGTCAAGGGGTGGGTGAGGAGATGAGCTGTCAACATTACTGAATTGCAGAAGACTAGGCTAACATGACCGTAAATTCTTCCACAAAGTCTGGAGGTGAAAGGAAGGAGAAAACAAAGCTGATAGTTTAGGAAACATTTGTTGTTGTTGCTAAATACATAGGGAGAAGATTAATGTGCTACGACAAAGAGTAGGGTAAATTCTGAAAGCGATGGGGCAGAGAAGAAGAATGGCAAATCCAGGATGGGTGCAAATGAGAAGAGACAGTGAGGGGTAAATTAAGGGTGCTCCTGCAGATGACCTAAATCCAACACTGAAAGAGGATAAGTGCTTTGGGATGGGGAAGTGCTCCAGTAGGGCTTGAGGTAGAAGAGGATGGGAAATAGTAGGACCTAATTCGGCTTTGGAGATAGTTTTCTTCTCAGTTGCTAAAAAGGAATGAGTCTCTGAGTGACTGAAGCATGAATGTAGAGTTTGTTTGCAGGATCAAATCTCAATCTTGGCTGCTCATTAGCATCGCCAGTGTGGGGCAGGGTCGAAGGAAAGGATGAGTGTTTTGTTTTGTTTTCTTAAATTACTGATATCCTGATCCCACCTTGAGGGGTTCTAATGTAATTGATCTGGGCTGAAGTCTGGGCATCAGGAAGTTCCCCAGGTGATCCTAACTTCCAGTTGCGACCACCATTAGTCTACCGAAGCGTAACAACACATGAATACAATTACTGTGTGTAAATATGATATTCAGCTTGGATGTTTCCAAATCATTAAGCAAATGTAATGTATAGGGTATTCTGTTAGTCACTGAGAAGAGAAAAAAAGAGGACTTTGAAGGGATCAGTGAAAAGTCAAAAGATTATCAGAGAAGCCTAAATTGAGAGACTCAAAGGAAGGGTTATGTCAATCCACCCACTCACTCATCCATGTATCCATCCACTCAATTTCCCAATAGTCCTCTGAGTATCTACTAAATGTTAAACACCATACCCCTGCGGAAGGTAAAGAAACAGAACAGCGTTCCCCTCTAGTAGCCTATATTTGAGTTGGTGTGTGTATGTAGAGAGAGAGAGAGAAAGAGTATGAGTGGATGAAACTGATGACTACAATTTCATGTTGTAAATGCAGTGATGGGATAAGCAGCAGGTGCTCTTCTTGTCAGTCAAGGAACATCCATCCCATCCACACAGAAGAGGTAGGAATTCAGTTGAAAATGTTGGGAACTCAGTTCAGAAGAGTGGAAGATGAGGTGAATGGTGGTGACGTTCACCAAGCCAGATAATGGCACCAGATCAAGGCACTAGAGTCCACCATGCATGAGGGAGCCCATTGATGTCATCTGTAGAGACATCTGTGCAAGGGCACAGATCACAGAATAGTGTAAAGAGGGGGTAGAGTACAGATCCTTAGGCACAAATGGAAAATTCCAATCCCCTCTCTGTTGTGGTTATGTCTGTTTCATAACAGCTTTATTTAGTGAGTATTTATTGCTGACTTCCATATCTAATGCTCGCCAAGTGCCAGAAAATGTGTAAGCTAGAGATGTGAGGGACCAGACAAAAACTCCACCCTCAGGGAGCTTACATTGTAGTGTTGGAAGACAGAGTAAATATGAAATGATGTCAGGTAGTAGTATGTGTAAAGAAGAAATAAATGGGGAAAAGAGGTAGTGAATATGAAAATGTTATTTTGAATAGGAAGTTACCTTTGAGAAGGCACCTCAGAAAGCTGAGAGTAAGCTAGGTGTAGGAATCAATAAGGCATAGATTACATGGGATGTTTCAATATCAGTGACTAGTAATTAGCTGCTACTACTCATCCCTCTGCTGGTGTATCAGACAGCAGCCATGTCATTTACCTCTATCCCCAAAGTATCTCGTATAGGGACTTTGTTCAGAGCAGGTGTTTACTAAGAGTCAGTGGTTTAGTTAACAGTTGAAGTAGGGATAAATAAATAATACACCAGTGCTTAATATGTATCTATACAGAAAAATGTTCATTATCGAGCCACGTAGTTTAAAGTTGGTTTTATTTAGATGTGTTCTTTCATACAAAACTTGGTTTTTGAATAGTAAGAGCCGATGAGAAGTTGTTGATTACTCCCTGGAAAGAATGTGCTCTCTCATTTGTTTTTAACCAGTGCAATGGATATTTGAGAAGCCTTCATAGAATTTATTTTATGATGCTTATTAACTTTCTTTTACTTAAATATCATCAAAGATCAACATTTTGTGGCAACTCTAAATGCATAACTTGAGAGACTCAAAGTGAGACCCGTTTGCTGGCAAACCAGTTCTATCCTTAAATTTTACAATTACACGATTCCTCACCAGGTATTATTCTGCAGACAGCATAAACAATAGAGGCATTGAAGCTGAGCATGTCTTCCATTGTTTTCACTTTTGTTTAAAGCAACTTTAAATGAAGATTGAATTGTTATTGGTGCTCTTGGAGGGTCCCTGCTCTAAATTTCTACTTGTGTCAACATTCCTATTCTTGAGAAATGAGGAGTGGCCCCTTCGACTGCCACTGGATGTGACTCAGATGGAAAAGGCTGTGTGTCACAGAACTTCCAGAATGTTTGCATTATTTTTTTTTCTGACAAGTCTAGTCATGAATTTTCAGGATCTCTCAGAATTTTGTCAAAATCACTTTGCCTCTAAGTCAATAAAGATAGTAAATTGGCTGTGACATGGCAACGTTATCGTTTTTATATTGTCTGACCCAGCCAGCTGTTGTCCTCCCTGCAGTCACACATCTGACGTTTCTCTATTTGGCTTAACCCAATCTTGCTTCAGCACGCCTTAAATTTACTAATTTAACACACGATCACATTGATTAAAATACGTCACACATTCCCAATATCCTTGGTAGGTTTTTTCTCTGTGGGTAATTTCATATATTTGAATATTGATGTAGTTGCACAAAATATTCCTATTCATCACAGCTCAATAGCTGAAAGGACTATTTGCAGCAGATGTTTTATACTATTTAATTATTTGTACAATAACTAAATAACCTTAAGGATTTTCCTATAGCCTTATACGTTTATAGTTTATCTTATCTAAGAATAAGATAAATTCTTATTCAGATCTACCTGTGTTTGTTTTTATAGATGTAGCTGATTCCCAGAGTGTTTGAGGAATGTTGGGTGTTTATCATTCTCTTGTTAAAATGCAAATCTGAGACTGAGCTATGGAAAGGTCTATGCAGTGACAGGAGCCTGCAGAAATGGCATCTGGCTGAGGGTGAATTAATGGGGCCTTTCTCCATGTCATGGCTTTGTCTCCTTCTCTTTTTCAGCCACCCAGTGTAAGCATGGTGCTGTGTATGATACCTGTGGCCCAGGATGTATCAAGACCTGTGACAACTGGAATGAAATTGGTCCATGCAACAAGCCATGCATTGCCGGGTGCCACTGTCCAGCAAACTTGGTCCTTCATAAGGGAAGGTGCATCAAGCCAGTCCTTTGTCCCCAGCGGTGACCTTTGTTTCGATCCTTAAGACTTTGAAACCTGGTGACTTTGACACTGAAGCGGAAGAGCCAATGAAGGACTAAAATATTTGTGTGCCAGATTCTGTAAACACACACACATACAGAGTATATATGTGTATATATATAGATATATTCAAAAACATTTCATCATTTATATAAACTATAGGGGGATTATTATATGTATATTTTTTGCTATAAGACATGTATTGTTTCTAGGATCCTAACCTGTAAGCCATTGAACATGTTGTATAAATACACCTGGTGTTTTTAATTTAATAAGGTGGCATGCAGATACATTGGATAGTGTTAACATCCCATACATTTGTCATTTTTAAGGAAGTTTTCTAAGAACCCTCAATTGCCTGCCTGTATTAATTTTAGTTTTGAGTCAGGATTTGTAATTGAGTGGGAAATGTGTTTCTCTGGAGAAGGGCACATTTATCTAGGGGCATTTCAGGTTTCCAAAGAAAGGAATGTATGCCTGGGAAAGACGGCAGGAGATTGGTGACTGGCCCTAATGGTGCATGAAAAGTGAGGGATAGGCTGTTAGAATGTATTAGGTCGTGGGCTAATATTATTTCCAAAATTGATTGGCTGGTTGCCAAGAAATACATATATTTGTCACTAGGGCATAACCAAAGAATCAAGTGATTTCTTGCCATCCTTGCATAGTCCTCAAGTCGTCTAATCATCTATGTGTATATGATGGATGTGACCATTTATATGTCATGTGTTGAGATTAAAGAGTGTCTGGATGACATGTTAATTTTATTGAGCATGAGAAGGTATTTGAAGAAACTGTTGCACAACATATGATGAAATTTTGATTTCTCTGAATCTCAGAGTAATTTAAGATGGGCAAATCCAATGAGTTGATGTAACCCATCTACATTTTGTGGCTATTTCATGTATAAAATGAAAGGCTTTAGTTATTTCTAGAGGAGTCCCATCCAACGCTATTTGGCGACTGTTAATATGTTATAATTGTTAGGCAGTGGAAAAGCCTTTATTGACGAATTGATTTAACCTCAGTCCAAAGAACAGTCTCTATACTTGCTCTCATTTCCTGATAAGCTGCTACTAGTTACCATTTGATTGTCTTGACTTTCGTCTTCAGTTGAATTGGTGAAAACATCAACAAAACAAAACCCACTGTGTCTTAAAATAAAATGTTCTGCATTGTAGTCAATAAAGGGCTTAAGATGTAAAACAATGCATTTTCTCTCTCAAGATGTCCTGTGTTATACTTTATAAATTAGTTGCATCAACTTCAGATTTATCAAATTTTAACAGTTTTATTTAGTTATAATTTTTGTATCTTACAACAGTATATATAAAGACTATTATTAATAGACAAAAGCAAACCTATGTTTTTGACAAGCCAGCGTGTTGCCAATGCTTGTCAAATACATTTATGTTTCTTCTACATTCATGACAGCTAAAATATTGACTTGGATTTTTTTTTTTAATTTTGTCTGGAATATCCCTAGTTGTTTGAGTAAACTGAATAAAGTGCAGGGCATAATAGTGACTGGCTGGGGGCACTGGGTCTTTGGTTTTTTTCACTGCTGTATTTGGATGCTATCTGCAGCCCGAGTTAGTCAGGTCATTGTTTCAGTGCTGCCCTTGGAAAGAAGACTTTGACTTAGGTGCTTTGGGATCTAAGTGTGGTTTGTGACTTTGTCCACATTATTTAAGTATTTGGGGGGCCTCACTTTTGCTTATCTGTAACACAAAGAGGCCATGTAGTATGGTGAGCAGTGTTGAGAATCAGGAAAACTAGACCCCTGTCAGTAACAGGCTAGTAGACTTTGGGCAGTAATGGGAGGCACTAAAGGCTTGCAAACACTTTCCTACTTGTAATCTCATTGATTCCCTGCTCTGCCCTGACAGGAGGGGTAGGGAAAATCAGTTGATGTTGCCTGGTGGTTCCTACCTTCTGTAAAGCGAACAGATTCCTTAAGAATCTTTCAGTTCACTGTAGGTTCTCCTCTGTGAAAGAGGGCAGCATAAGGGAAATGATGCAGAAGGGAGAATTGTGGATAGTTATTTACAGTTCGTGATTCAGCCAAGGACCGAGTTACTCTCCCCATAAGGCTAAGCGGCCTCTTTCCCAACACTTAATCATGGCAGCCAGGGTGGGTGAATGATGAAAGCTCTTCTGCATGAGCCAGTTTCATCATTTTGGGTGGGCTGGTTACAAGTTTGTGTGGCATTCCTTTATCTAGGGATTAGCTTAATCTCTGTACATTTTTCTCATTTCTAATTGAAGAAGAAAGGGAGAGCAGAGAGGACAGAAAATTATTTGGGTCTACTAATACAACGAAGCATCTCTCTGATGGGAGAGGGTGAGGAAATCAGCTGAATGGTTGGCCTGTATATTCTTTTTTAGGCCACAGGCTACAGCTGAGCAGTGGCTTAGTCTAATGATGGAGCACAATGAGGATTTACCAAGTGCTTCAATGAGAGCAGTCCTGTTTTATTCACATGGGATGTTTTCAATGCGTTCTTAAACTAAGCTCTTGCAGAGTGAGATGACTTGAAATAAAAATGTTCTAGGAATATTGAATTTGATGAGAAACAAGTACCCTCGATGAAGAACAAGCATAATTATGATTCTAATTGCCCATAGTTGGTACTCAGTAAAAAAGTAAGTTCTTTCTTCTCTCCCTCTGTAAATAGGAATATTTGAGGGTCCTGACCTAGAAGTTTTTAGCTGGGAAGAAAAAATGTCTCTTTGGCATTGATAAGAGCAATTTTTGTTAAAACTGTGGTACACTAAGAATCACTAACTCTTCAGGTTAGAGGCCTTACTCATCTAACTCTTTGACTGCTTCCTGACCATCAAACCATCCTGTAAGAGGGCATCTTTCGATAAGAACGAGAAAGACCCAGGAGGTTGACTCTTCTCCCAGCTTTCACTGAAACACGGATAAACGATTTCGATTGGAAAACTCTTCCTTCTTGTGAAATAGTTCAGACATACAAAAAGGCATAGAGAAGAATGTTGCACACACTCATGAATCCATTACCCTAATTAAGAAACATAACCTGGTAAGTAGTCAATCAATTTTGCTTGAATCAATAAATAAAACCTGATAAATACTAAGTCTCATGGTTGCAACAGCTGTTTCTGGATTTGTTCAGTTTGAGCCTGATTGCATTTCTCTTCACTTTGCCACTCTTTTGTCATTCACATTCATTTGGATCTGACAAGTAACAAGGACATGAGCTGGAAAGCTCTTGGAGTGGGAGGAGGAGACTGCCTTCAGGGATAGGCGCCAAGATATTTTAATTAGCGATCTCCTCCAAACATAACTCTCAGGAGCAAGCAAAAATAATCTCTGATTCTACATCCTGGAGGACAAGCCTTTGCAAAACTTGAGATTTTAATTCTGAAAAATGACAAGTTTCAAGTGGGCCAGAAGGAAACTATAGGGAAAAGGAGCAAATGCTGATGATTATTCTGACGCTAAGTTAAGAACCTGGACATTCATCTCGTTAAGGGACCGTTTCTGACTTTAGAGTCATGTTGCTACACTGGGTTTATTTAAACCAGTTGAATGACACGAACATGCATCAGATCCATTTTTATTGTGGTTCTCTTTCAGATAATTTGAGCAAGCTAGCTTGGAAAAGGTCAGTGTGGTGGAAAAGGATGAGAAATTTATATTTAGAGAAACTTGAAAAGTAGGAGGTTGTTTCAGGTAGGGGAAGAGTAAATCCCCTGGTAACAAACAGCTGCATACCTGGGGCTGCACCATAAAAGGTACAGGCTGAAGGCAAAGGGTGAAGCTTGTGGGTGTGAGATGTGGCTGGGAGGTGGGAGTAGAGTCCTAGGGGTTGGGGTCTTAGCTCCTTGTCATGTCACCTGACTAGGTCGCATCTAGGTGCTAGGTGTCACATCTGGGGAAATCTTAGGTCCTGTCCAACTGCCTTGAGAGTGGAGGAGGTGCCAAAATCTCCATCACACGCTCTCCACATGGCTCCCTGGTGGGCTGAAGCACCAGATGGGTAGATCTGCTTGAGCTCTGGGTGGTGTTAAGCAATAGAGTGATGTGACCAGCCAGGCCTTTGTTTCAGTGAGATCAGTGACAGTGCAGTGAAGGTGGATTTCCAGTCAAAAGACCAGGTGGGAGTCCCCTGAGATAGTCCAGGTGAGAGATGATAAGCCCCAACACCACGGGGTAGGAAGTAAAAAGGGGAGAAGTTTGTAACAGATTGGATGGTGGATAGGCCAGTCTCTGGCTTGAGTAACTGGGTGGCGATGATGGTGCCAATTCCCCACAGAAGGAGCACTGACAAGGGAATATATCTACAAGAATTTCTACTGTCAATCAAAGTGTTTTCTGCTAAGCTATATCTGCTTTAATTCAACAGACATTCTGAACACTAGGTTTAAGACATGGTCCTTCCTCAGACAATCACGGTGCAGAATGAATGGCTTGTGGTGAACCAGAGGGCCATACCACTGGCCATGGGAGCCTCAGGAAGTCCCATTTGTGGTTTTCTGCTTGGGAGAGTGTCAAGGGTGCCAGAGAAAGTGACTACTGAGATGAGTCTTGGTGGAGGACTAAGTAGCCTTTACCTATCCAAAGATGTGTGTGTGTACGTGTGTGTGTGTGTGTGTGTGTGTGTGTGTGTGTTGTCAGGAGTAGAGTAGTCTGGACATTTAAAGAACAGGTAACTAAGCAGATAAGGAGAGAGACAAACAGGTAGTGTGGGTGTGCAGGGAACAACAGGCTTTGGGTTCTGCTGAGGTGTAAGATTCACAGAACTCTTTTGAGCTGTGACAATGCAACTCACACACCCTGGGAGGCTTTTGCAGGCTCCCCTTGATTTCTAGTGGGATCCGCACAAGTAGGGCTTGAGGCATTTTGTTATAAGACACCTTGCCTCCTGTACCAGGCTGTGTTTGTGTTTCCTTCATCTGTCTTTTGAGCATCTAGAGAGGGAAGGGAAGGAAGAGGCTTCTAACAAGAGTGTTCTTTCTGACCTTCAGTCTTCCACTGCATGGAGAGAGGCATTGGTTGTTTTAACAGAACTGGTCCAAGCTGAATACATTTCACCACTGCTTTTGTTGACTTGCTTGACTGTGGGCTAATGGATGGAGGAGGCTTAGAGTCTAAACAGCTGGTCCTGCTAGTGTCACCAGCTCCGGTCACACCTATGAGTAAAAGGCCAGGAAACACAGCTCACTCAGAGTTCCATTGGAACAATTCTGTCATGTTCTAGCCACTTTGTGTCATAACCTAGCTTAGGCCCTAAAAACTTACATAAGCTACTTCTCTGCTTCTTTCAACTGGAACTTGGCTAACTAAGTAATTCCCCTGAGAAGTTTCTTCAGCTGCGAAATTTGGGGCTTAAGGAAATGTTTGTGGTGATGAAAAAGATTCACTTTGGCTCCAAGAGCATAAATATCCTTTGTTTTATTGTGATTTTAACCACATTCCTATACGTAAGTTAAAGAATCAGATCCTGAACAGCTCCTTCTGGCTCTGGTGGTTAGGGGGACATTGGAATGAGAAGGAGGCAGGAGGCTAGCCAGGTTCCCTGCACACCAGCAGGCTGCCTTGTGACAACGTGAGCCTGTGATGTGTTCCAGTCTGACCTCTTGCAGGCACTTCTGCGAAGAAGGCAATTCAAAGGGTCCTCTCCTCTCGGTATGAATTCCCATTTTGCTCTTGAAGACAGTCAGGCCAGGGGGATTCTGTCTTTCTAACCTTATTTGCTCACTTCACTATTTCTGAGAACAAACGGGCAGTGAGAAGAAAATTAAAGCTGGAAGGAGAAGGGAAGATTAAAGTTCAGGTTTATCCACAGCATCTACCATTCCAGACACACCCCAGCAACCTCAGGGAAGACACAGGACAACTGGTTTGATCACACTGAAAAGCATTCTCCATTCTGTTTTAGGGGATGATGTTTGAGGGATATCTGCTTTCATAGAGCAGCGCAGCCTAAGCAATGTCATTTCCATGATGATCCACACACTGTCCTGATCCTGTGATTTTCTGAGATGTATTTGAAATAATTTTTCTGATGATCTGTGAACATGCAAAACCACCCCACTCTACCAGGTCCTGGCAGGAGAATTTAGACCCCAAACCAGGGTTGACTTGCCTGTTGAGAGCACAGTCACTCAGCGCAGGATTGCCTCACCCTTTCTTTGCTTTGTCATGGAGGCTCAGGACATAGAATGGTTGGGTTGCTTTGGTTAAAGAAAATAAAGATGGCAGCTAGAAAAGCCTCCCAGTGGAACCAGAACGTCCAGCCGAGCTGGGAGGTGTTTGCTGTGCCCGGAATGCTCCGGAGAGTCAGAGTGATTCATTAGTTTCTCCCTCTTCTTTGGGAATGGTCAGCAAAGAAGAGAAGGCATTTTCCATACAAATTAAATTATTTCCAAATCTGTTACTTATTTCCTTTGGTTTTAAGTTGGGGGAAAAGCTGTAAAAATGGCAAAGAACAAGATGGTGCACATTTTAATATCATAAAAATCTTGGGTAAAATAAAAATTGTTTTCAAAAATTTTGGAAATTTTGTTTTATTGGATTCAAGTTCTACCTAATTTCGCTTAATAATTGTAAATTATTTTTACAAGCTGCTTTTTTATAAGTAGGTTTCCAGTGCATATATTCTGAACGCAATTTTGCAAAGCAAAACTAGTTTTTATTGAAATCGGTTCCATGATTTATTGTTCATATCATTAGCCCAATTTGACTGTTTTGTGAGAGCAAGTGTATTGAAATGTTTGCCTAAATAATGTATATGAATATTACCAATCCCACATGACTTAACATGTATTATCTTTATAGCAGAAATGCTTGCAACTTCATTTGTTTCTGCTCCTTCGAGCCTAAGCACACGACTCTTTTACTGTGAAATGAGAGGCCCAGTGGGAGACAGGGAGAGACTGTGAGGCAAACAGCAAAGATGCATCAGATACAACCAGAGATATTTTTGCATCACAGTCTGAGAGGAGCTACTTCACGCAAGAGTCGTGCAGATGTGGCTTTATCTATGTCACCTCCGAACAACTGGAAGGAAATAAAATCCAGTTCCAAGACTCTCATCCTATGAACTGCGTGGTCTAATCCACATTGTTCTCAGGAATGTGCCTTTTGTGACACATGGCAATAGGGTGCCCTTGTTAAAAGCAGCCACTGAGCTTCATCAGATCTGTGATCTGTCATCCAAATGTCTAGCCTGTTGTGGTGGAGGCAGATTTCCAGATGGCCCAGCCTTCTAACTGCACGGGCTGGCTGGATGTTGGGGATGGTGAGGGCTGTACTCCGACTGATGCCTGAACATTGGGCAGTGAGCAGGTGCTCCAGGCAGGCCTCCACAGCCCCTGGGTGTGGGTGTGCACATGCCTGGGGAGGAGTCCCTGCTGAATGTCCAGTGATCCTGTAGGACTGGCCTCACTCTGCCTGCTCACGCTCCTTCTCTGGTAGATGGGGAAAAGGCTTCCCTCACAGACCATAGGGTCTTAGCATTTCCAGCCAGAGTCTGGCAGTTGGAATAGAGCATTCAGGGCCAAGGGCAATTCTCCCACTAGGAGAAACGGGGCCCAGTGTAGCTCCCTGAGCTTTCTCACCAGGAATAGGAAAAAATTGTCATGTCAGCTATCAGCTATTGATTGTGTCACCCTCCCCTCTGTAACTGCCCTCTTCCTCCAACCTTCAGCTTTGTCTCTTTTGCCTCTCTCTTCCTTGCCCCAAATGGAGTTGCACCTTGTGTCTCTCTGCCATCTCCCAAACCCCAGTTCCAAACTGGCCCATCCTCCTGGCAGCATTTTATGCTTTGGTTCTTTCCTGGCACTTAAAGAAATATAGCTAACCTAGTTCCTACTCCCTCAAGAGTCAATTTGCCAACAATATCAGTGAATATTTTCATATTTTTATCTTGGGTCTTCTGGCATTTAACCAATGGACTCATTTCAGTGTGGGCATTTTAGGCACCATATTAGATCAGAAGGGGTAATATTTAGAGAAAAGGTGGGCCTTTTGATGCCCCCAGCAATGTAGGCACAGTGTAGACACTACCTAGTAGACTGGCACCGAGGGCTGGCTCTGTTTGCCACAGGCCATTTGAAACCTTTCTGGAAACCTCGTTTCTTTTCTTTATTTTTAGACAGAATCCTGCTCTGTCATCTAGGCTGGAGTACAGTGGCACAATCGTAACCTCTGCCTCCCAGATTCAAGTGATTCTCCTGCCTCAGCCTCCTGAGTAGCTGGGATTACAGGCACCCACTACAGTGCCTGGCTAATTTTTGTATTTTTAGTAGAGACAATATTTCACCATGTTGGCCAGGCTGGTCTTGAACTCCTGACCTCAGGTGATCCACCCACCTCGGCCTCCCAAAGTGCTGGGATTGCAGACGTGAGCTGCCACACCTGGCATGGAAACCTCTTTAATTGTAGAATATTCTTTCCATTTTTAGGTAGAATGTCTAGAAGTTTTGATATAAAAAATTCATTGATGAAAGAGATATTGTTCAACTTACTTCCTCTTTTTTTCTGACTCATATCTCGCCCCCCTCCCCCCTCGAAGAGAAGCCTCAACTCTTTCCCTACAGCAAAATCAGTGAAGTTTGTAAAGCTTTTCCTTAGAATGGTCCTGGATGAAATTCCAGGGATACGGCCTCAAAGTACAACTCTGTGACATCAACTTTGTTGCATATCTTAAAGATACTATAGTTTAAGCAAATAGTTTTCCAGTCCAAGGATAATATAAAAAAAATTGTCATTCCTTGGCAAGATGGCTTATCTCTCATGCTGACTCCAGTGGATTTTCAGGTATTGTTTGTGTTCTGTGTCTGGGACTGTGAGGTCATCTCCAACTCTATAGAAAGAGGGCTGTGAGCTACTGGCAAGGCCTGCACAAGAGATGACCTGTTCTATGTGCCCTCCTACATGTTGTTGGATGCGCAGACAATCTAAGAGGATCTGACTTATTCTGCCCCCAAGATCACGCTGTTAGCATTCATAAAGACACTCTTAAAAAAAAAAAAACAAAAAAACAAAAAAACAAAAGACATACATACAAAAGCGAGCAGAAATTAACTATCCCTTTAGGAGTCTTTTGGATAAAATCTTATGTTCCATTTGACCTTTTGTTTGAGATACAGAAATTCCCGACTGTAAAAATGTAGTGAACCAGCTCAAGCTGCTTGTCAAATTGCAGACTGGAGACCTCAGCTTACAACAAATTGGTCTAATTAAGCCTTATTAAAATTGGTACCCCGGGGTGAATTTTTATCCCTTGCACAAAGGATGACATTGCAGATTTCCACATACAATGCAGGCGAGTCTGATGCTTTTATGGGCGAATTCTCCAAATGGGGATAGCAAATGTGCCAGGGACAGCATCCCTGAAGCACATGAGGATATATAACTGCTCAGTAATTGCAGTTTTCATTTGAGTAAATTAAATGGTGATGAAAACAAAAGCCACGTCCTATCTCTGCAGTGTCTCAGAAATCTAGGCTCAGGCTGGAGGCAGAGGTTGGAGGCTGTCAGAGAGCTAAGAGGTCTCCTGGGGACATGGCCTTGGCCTCCTTGCCTCCCCCAGTTGTCTCCCATTTCACTTTTCTTTTCTCCTCCTCTAGAAACTCAGGGGGGATCTTAACAAGGGGAAAAGACTCCCAACAGACAATGTCTCTCTGCAGGGGTGGCCATGCTGACTTTCAACAAGCCTTCATTCTAATGTGGCTGCTCATCTGCGGTGAGGACGTCACATCTACTGGAGCTAGAAACAAATGAGAATAGTGTGGAAAAGCTGTCATCACAAGATAGGATAGACTACTGTTTGCTCTTTCCACTGTTCATTAATTCCTCTTCAGCCCCTCTGCTACACAGTAGCAGATGGAGACGCATTGTATTGGTGGAGCTGTAGAGGTGGGGGTGCCTGCTACAGCCTGACACAGTGACCTTGGAAGACAAGTAGCCTAATCTCTTTTGCATATGGTGTTCTGCATTCCAGATTGAAATACTTCCAACTGCTTTCTTGTCATCTCCACTTGGCGATGGAATGAGCAATCCAAACTTTCATATACTCTAAGATAAACTCTTGATACTGTTTGAGTTTTAAGTTTATTTTTGAAAGGGGACCCAGGGAACAATAGTGAGGGACTAGGAAGAGTAAAATGGAAAGAGGAAAATCCAATCCAAGGAAGTATGGTAGAGCTGGTTCCTACTGTAGATGCCTGGGGGCTTAGTTCCAACAGGTGGTCTTTAAAAAGACATACAGGTTGAGCCTCAGAATTATCCACCTGCTCTAAACCCTCATTGGTCAAATATTGCCCCTGAGATGTTAACTGCCTTGGTCTTCCAGGCTTACACAGGGACCTGAATGACAGAGTGAGCTTCTGGGAGAGTCCCATGGAAAGGCTAAGAAACTCTGGGGCAAAAGGCAAGAAATGCAAGGTGCAGCTGAGGCCATGGTGCTGCCAGACTTCACCCACTGCAGATTGTTGCCACAGCAACTGCTGGAAAAAAAAAGGGTGGGTGGTGAGGATGTGAGAGGGTGCAATACCCAGGAGTCATCCTTGACTCTGCACTTTCTCTTTACCACTCAACAGTAACGTCTACTGACTCTGCTGATAGGTCTCCCACTCCCACTTCATACTTGTTTTCCTTTCCTTTCCCCTACTACACATCTATGCACATGCACGTGCAGCAGCTAGACTAAACCTTTAAAAACTCATGTGTTTTTCTCCTCTCAAACCCCAATGGCCACTCATCTCACTCAGAATAAAATCTAAAATCCTGTCTAGGATCTACAAAACTTGCATGTTTTAGACCTTTGCTCCCTTTTTGCTATAGTTTCAACATCTTTGCCCCCTCCAAGATTCATGTTGAAACTTAATCCCCAAGGCAACTAGTATTAAGTGGTGTGACCTTTAGGAGGTGATTCAGCCATAAGGACTCCAAGCTCGTGAATGTATTTGTGCCCCACGAAAGGGCACTGAGGGGGTGAGTTTGCCCCTTTTGTCTCTTCTCCCATGTGAGGACATAGCATTCATGCCTCCAGAGGATGCAGTGTTCAAGGTGCCATCCTGGAAGCAGAGACTGGATAGAAACAAATGAGAATAGTGTGGAAAAGCTGTCATCACAAGACAGGATAGACTGCTGTTTGCTCTTTCCACTGTTCATTGATTCCTCTTCAGCTTCTCTTCAGGGCCAAGAAGTCACCTGCCAAGGGAACATCTGGGAAAGTCCTCAGCAAACATAGAAGTGCTGATGCCTTGATCTTGGACTTACCAGCCTCCAGAGCTGTGAGAAGTAAATATTTGTTATTTATAAATTACTCAGACTCAGCTCTTTTGTTATAGTGAAAACACAAGCGGACTTTCTGACCTCATCTTATGCTTCTTTTCCTCTCTCTCTGTCTCTTCTCCAGGAACTCTGGCCTCTTTGCTGTCTTCAGATTGCGAGGCATATTGCAAGATCTTTGCATTTGCTGTTCCCTCTTCCCAGAATGTGATTCCTTCAGATAATCATATGGTTCAGCCCCTCACCTCATTCAAGTCTCTGCACAGATCTCACCTCACCAAGAAGTTCTTTTCTGATCATCTTATCTAAAATAGTACATTTTCATTCATCAATCCATTTCCTTTCCCTTATTTTTCTTCCTGTCTAAAATATTATAGATTTATCCATTTGCCTTTGTCCTCTTTTCTCTCATCTAAATGTTAGTTCACGACAGTGGGGATTTTGTTTACTGACATATCTCTTGTGCCTAGAATAGTGCTTGGCATACAGGGCAAAACTCTACTCAACAAGAATCTGCCAAAGGGCAGGGTCACACATCAATCTAATCAGATACTGCTTTGTGAATACACAGAGAAGATGTCAGTGGAAGAGCAGATGGTCCCAGAGCTTGGCGTGTATCCTGAAGGATGCTGTGCTCTTGATCTTGTCCTTCATTCTTCACATTTTGCAGTGCAGGGGCCAGAATGGCAGCATGGCCAAGAGGAATATGGCAGTCATGGCCACCTCAAGTCCAGGTATCCCCAGCTAAAGCCCCAACACCATGTAGGGGGACCTGAGAAGATGTGCCTCTTTCTCTTACTCCAAGACTCTGACTAATAGAGCCATGGTGTCTATGAAAGCATTTTGGAGAGCTCAAATGGCTAGGCTTCTCTTGGCACAAATAGCAATTTCTCCTGGGGAGACAGCACATGTGCTTTTCTGTAACTGGAGTACATTTCAATCTAATAGAGAACAGGAATATAATCTAGTACTAATTTTAGATGCCGGATTCTAGTACAGAGCCACACTTTCAGGAAGGGAAGGAGGAAAGGCAAGTAGGTGTATTGGCATTGGGCTGGGGAAGTAATTACAGAGGAATGTGAGGACCTGCCTAAGGACACTAACAGTTTCTGAACCAAGGTAGTGGTCTGCTCCAGGGATGGGAAAATATGGTCTATGCGCCAAATCTGGCTGACTGCCTTTTTTTTTTTTCCTAAAGAAAAAATAATAATATTTTATAGGAACACAGCCATGCTCATTTCTTACAAATTGTCTAGAGCTGCTTTGGTACTGCAAGGACAGAGTTAAGTAGTTGTTATGGACATAGTATGTCTGGACCTTTACAGAAAGAGAGTTTACTGACTGGATCTTTACAGAAAGAGAGTTTACTGACCCCTAGTCTAGTAGAAAAAGTCATGTACTGGGAAATTGATCTAGATTCTGGTTCTGCTATGTAATCTGGTACTTATATGAGCAACTGGTCTACCCTTAGTGAGCCTCAGCTTTTTAACCTTTAATATGGTGCATAATTTGGGTTAATTTACATAAATCCATGCTCATTTAAAAGTTTCTAGCCTAAAGAAAAGACTCAATACAAACTGGTTAAACAACAATAACAGACAAAATAAATGGACATGCCTTGGGAATTTACTGTGTACTCTGTCAATTGCACAGAGTTATTGTGACAATAAAATGAAATAACAACTGGGAAAATCCTGAAACCCTGAAATTCTCTCCCAGTGACCACTGAAGATAAAGCACAGACTAGACCTCTGCCATGTGCACACAGCTGTACTTGGGCATCAGGGGAGAGGCAATGGCTCCACAGGCGGCCCTTCCCTGACTTGGGAAATTCAAGTAGAGTCTAGAACAGTCCTTACCATACCTCCCATACTTAAAAGGAAAGCTAGGGAGATGTTTGTTAAAGAAAACAAAGTTACAGCTAGACAGAAGTTCTGGTGTTCCATACTACTGTAGGATGACTCTAGTTAATATTAACATATAATGTAGTTTCAAATGGCTAGAAGGAGGATATTGAATATTCCCAACACAAATAAATGACAAACGTTTGAGATGATAGCTAATTACCATAATATGATCACTATACATTATATGTATCAAAAACACCATTTTGCACCCCATGAATGTGTACAATCCTTATGTGGCAATTTTTAAAAAGCATAAAAAAGATAATAAAATCAGAAAAAAATAAAGTTAAAAAAAAGAGGGAGCTTTTAAATGATTCCAAATCATAGAGGTGACAGGGAGGAAAATAAAAATAAAAATAAGTGGTTAGGGGCTGCAGGGGGCATCTGAAGCCCATTTGTCTTCCTGTTGCGAGTGTCCTCAGGGACTGGTCTCTTAAGATGTGTTTGTTGTTATTGTTCGGCTACGCCCATCCTTTTTCTATATCTAAGACTTGAAGGATTCTTCATTTTATTTTATTTTTTTGTTCTGCTTTTCCTGCTCAAAGCATCCCTGCCTACTCTTGGTGGTATCAGTGAGGTTCCTGCAGCCAGGGCCAAGAACACGGGATTTACAGTCAGGGAAAGCTGCCTTTATACTCCAGGCTGTCTGTTAACATTGAGTGTGACCTTGAACAAGTTGCTTAATCTTTTTGAACCCCTGTTTCATTGACTGTAAAATGAAGACAATTCATCCTCATTAAATCGTTGTGAGAATTTTAATGAGATTGGATATTTTCCTCCACCACTCCTTTCTCTGCCCTTTATAAAAATAGATGGACCACTTACAAATTAGATGTTTTAAAGTCTGAGGCAGCCTCTCTTGTCATTTCCAAGAGATGAAACTTGGCAGGCTAAGTGCCTGATTTTTAAAAGTACTTTGCTAATATATATATATATATATATATATGCACGATGGGGGAGTTTGTCACTCACTTCTTTTAAAACAAGCTCCCACAGGTCTAAGAATGTTTAAAACAGAAATGTATTTAAATGCAGACACAGATCATAGAAGGACAAAATCCTCATGGACAGTCAGGTGAAAGACTATTTAATCAGAGCATATAGTCTGGAATTCCTATATGTCCTGGGTTTTTTCTCCCTTCCATTTTTGGACAAAGACCTGTGCCAGGAGAATCACAGGAAAGCCAAAAGTTCCTACGGGAGTAAATTTAAAATTCCACATATAGAAATGCATCATTTTTTGTTTGCCAAATATCATTTTTACCTCAAAGACTGTGGCCATAGGGCTGTGATCTGAAACCTCTGATAGGGCATGGCTGTTCTTTGGGTCATACTATGTACATCACCCATTTGGGGGTCCCTCACCCCTTACCAGCCAGCAAATTGAGGATTAGAGAGGTGGAGTGTACTGCTCAAATATATGCAGCTATAATAATCCCATAATCCCCATGTGTCATGGGAGGGACCCAGTGGGAGGTAATTGAATCATGGGGGTGGGTTTTTCCCATGCTGTTCTTGTGATAGTAAGTCTCAGCAGATCTGATGGTTTTATAAATGGGAGTTCCCCTGCACAGGCTCTTTTCCCTGCCACCATGTGAAACATGCCTTTTCTCCTCCTTTGCCTTCCACCGTGATTGTGAGGCCTCCCCAGCCATGTGGAACTGTGAGTCCATTACATCTTCTTTTTATTTATAAATTATCCAGTCTCGGGTATGTCCTTAGTAGCAGCATGAGAATGGCTAATACAAGAGTAAAACAACTTATTTAGAGTCACATCAACTTCCTTTCCCCTACATCCTTAACCCCTGGAAACCACTCATATATTTTCCATTTCTTTAATTTTGTCATTTAAGAATATTATATAAATGACACAGACTATTCATTTTAACAGATTAACATTTTAACTGTTCAAGTGAAGTATAGAAACCTGACTTTCATTTAAGTCCCTTTGCTTTCCCCCATTTATAATTGTCTAGAATATTTTCTCAGCACATTTGGAGAAACACGTTAGACAATATTATAATTTTCATTTCAGCTATCAAGCACAATTTCCTTCTCCAGGTGAAGGAAATTCTATGATATGTAGTTACATTTAGTCTTTCCATTGTTTTTTCTTCCTTCTGGATGTTCTAAGATTTCTTTTTTTCCTGCCATTCTAAGACAAAATTTCTTACTGTTTTAGTCATCTGAAAATGTCTTGATTTCTTCTTAATTCCTGAAGGATTTTTTCCACCTGGAAATAGAATTTGGGTTGATAGATTGTGTGTGTGTGTGTGTGTGTGTGTGTGTTTGCTTATTTGTTTGTTTTTTCATTTGAAAAATGTGCCACTCCCTCCAGGTCTCCGTGGTTTCTGATGTGAAATATGTTGTCATCCGAATTGTTTTCCCATGTAGGGATCATGTAACTTCCTACTTTCTGCTCTCTAGAATGTTCCTTGGTCTTTTATTTTCAGAAGCTTGGCTAGAATATGTCTTTGTGTAGATTTACTTGGACTATGCTGCTTGAGATTCACCCAGGTTCTTGAATCTGGGTTTATATAATTTGCCTTGGGAAATTTTAGTCATTGTTTTTCTACACCTTTTTTGGCCCCACTCTTTCTCTTCTCCTTCTGGGACAATGATGCTGTGAAAGTTAAATCTTTCGTTATAATTTCACAGGTCCCTAAAGCCATGTTCATGTTTTCCCCAGTCCATTTTTTCTGTTTTTCAGATTGAGTCATTTCCATTGTTCTGTCTTAAAGGTTATTGATTTTTTCTTACATTCTTTTCATCTGCTATTGATTCCATCTGTGAGTTTTTTAAAATTCTGTTATTGTATTTTACAGTTCTAAAATTTGCATTTAACTTTTCTTTATATCTTCTATTCCTTTGCTAAGATTTTGTAGTTTTTCTTTTGTTTCAAACATGTTCTTAATTGCTCATTGAAGCATTTTTATGATGCATGTTTAAAAATATTTGTCAAATAATTCCAACATCAGTGCCATCTCAGTTGGTATCTGCTGATTGTCTTTTCTCATTTACTCAAGATTTTCCTGGTTCTTGATATGATGAGTGACTGAGTAATTTTCAGCCATATCCTGGAAATTTTGGGCATTATTTTGTGAGACTCTTATTTAAACTTCCTGTTTTAGCCAGTCTATGAATTTGCTAGTGCTGCCATAACAAAACAACACAGCCTGGGTGGTATGGTATTTTACTTTATTTTCTCACAGTTCTGGAGGCTAGAAGTCCAAGATCATGGTGCTGGCAGGGGTGGTTTTCATTGAGGTCTCTCCTTGGCTTGCAGGTGACTGCTTTCTTGCTGCCTTTTCACATGGTAGTCCCTCTGTATATGTGCACACCTGGTGTCTATGTGTGTCCATAATCTGTTTTTCTTATGAGGACATGAGTCAGATTGGACAGAGGCACACCCAAACAGCCTCACTGTCACCTAATTACCTCTTAAAAAGCCCTATTGCCAAACATAATCACATTCTGAGTTTCTGGGAGTTAGGGCTTTAACATATTAATTAAGAGGGCCGCAATTCAGTTCATAAAGAACTGTCTTCTAACACTGCACTGGCAAAGGAAGTAGAAATGCCTCCTTGTTACTGGAGGTGGAGAAGTGCATGTTTCCCACCCAGCCTCCACTAACACCTTTATGGGGGCATCTTATTTCTAATGCTGGGCAGGAGTAGAAGTTAAGGCTCCCCTCTTGGCCTCTGCCAACACCACTCTGATGAGAGGGGACACATGGTTACTGTTTCTCCCATGGCCTCCACTGACTCTTATCAGAGAGGTGCTCCCTATTACCACTGATGGGGAGGAAAGTCCTAGTTCCCTACCCAACCTCTGATGCCACCCTAACAGGAGACTTGGGGCGTATGTTACAGCATATGGTGAGTGTAGAAGTCTAGGCTCCTGGTTGGTCTTTGCAGATGGGATGGAGGTGGGCCCCATCTTGTTTTCATGGTGTCTTTCTAGAATAGGGCAGTTATTGTCTAAACATTTTTTGTCTTGGTGTTCCTTTCTTGGTCTAGGTTACGGAAATAATGTATTTCTTGGGCCTTTTTTGTCTATACTCTGTGGTGTTTTTGTGATGTTAATTTCTCTAGTTTCTCCAGCTCCCAGCCTAGGAAAAAAAAAAAGCCAGGGAACTAACCATTGTGTCATTCCTTGGATCCCAAGGACCCTAGCCAGTCTGCCTTCTTATGGTCACATTTTAGAGTTTTTTGTTTGTTTGTTTTACATATGATACCCAGCCCTTCTAGTACTTTCACAGTTCTATTTTTTAATGTTTAATCCATTTGGAAGCTATTGTAGTTTATTGTGCTGCTGAACCACTATTTTGACAAATGTCAAATCAACTTATCAAGGACCATAAAAAACCCTTTTGCATGTTGATTCCAATTGAACCCTTTGGCATGTTGGTTTCAATTGCACATTATTTTGTAGATCTGTTTAAAGAGTAACCCTATTGTTATTTTAAAGAGTAACCCTATTTTTATACACGCGAATACTGAGTCTAAGCACTGAGTATCAGTGCTGTACATGCAGTATCTCATTTAGTCCTCTCAGTAACCCCTGCAAAAACACTTTCATTTTACTAACAAGAACATTTATAACCTTGCCTATGGACACATATTAATTAACAACTGAGTTGGGGTCATAATTTAAGTGTTCTGACTTCTACTCAATTTTTCTTTCCTTATGTGTATAGAAGCCAAAACACTTTTTCTCCTAGGATTAAAGATTGTTTAGAATCTGCTAAAATTAGATAAACAAAGCACTGTTATTGTATATCTATCACCAGAAACATGGCAATGCTTTAGAGAGATATATTTTCAACATCCTTCTTTGTAATATATTTGTTACAGTGA